>NC_052158.1:114553516-115153516 GCF_902713615.1 Scyliorhinus canicula
GCAACCCACCCCCCGATGCCGCAACCCCCCCCCGATGCCGCCACCCCCCGATACCGCACCCCCCCCCGATGCCGCAACCCCCCCGATGCCGCAACCCACCCCCCCCGATGCCGCAACCCACCCCCCCGATGCCGCAACACCCGGATGCCGCAACCCACCCCCCGATGCCGCAACCCCCGGATGCCGCAACCCACCCCCCGATGCCGCAACCCCCCTCCACCAGATGCCGCAACCCACCCCCCGGTGCCGCAACCCCCCCCCCCCCGATGCCCCCCCTGATGCCGCAACCCCCCGGATGCCGCAACCCACCCCCCGATGCCGCAACCCCCCCCCCGATGCCGCAACCCCCCGGATGCCGCAACCCACCCCCCGATGCCGCAACCCCCCCCCTGATGCCCCCCCCGATGCCCCCCCCCGATGCCGCAACCCCCCGGATGCCGCAACCCACCCCCCCGATGCCGCAACCCACCCCCCCGATGCCACAACCCACCCCTCCCGATGCCGCAACCCACCCCCCCGATGCCGCAACCCACCCCCCCCGATGCCGCAACCCAACCCCCCCATGCCGCAACCCACCCCCCGATGCCGCAATACACCCCCCCGATGCCACAACACCCCCCCGATGCCGCAATCCACCCCCCCGATGCCGCAACACACCCCCCCCGATGCCGCAACCCACCCCCCCCGATGCCGCAACCCACCCCCCGATGCCGCAACACACCCCCCCCCGATGCCGCAACCCACCCCCCCCATGCCGCAACCCACCCCCCCCATGCCGCAACCCACCCCCCCCCCCATGCGGCAACCCACCCCCCGACACTGAACCGCGTCAACCATCATCAATGGTTGACGCCGTTTTAAAGCAACTGTGATTTTCGCCGACATGACCCGTGGCCACGTCGGCGGGACCTCGGCCCATCCGGGCCGGAGATTTGTGGAATCTAAAAATATAATGAAATCCCGCCGGCGCCAGCTGTTTTCAGAGGCTGCCGGCGGGATTTGCACAACGCCGGTTTTTGGCCGGTCAGAGATTTAAAACCCTGAGGGAGCGGGATTAACGCCGCTGCCGGCCGATTCTCCGACCCTGCGTGGGGTCGGAGAATCCCGCCCACGTTCTGTATTAATGTGATATCCCCTTGGCGAAACAGATAATTGGACAGGGGGGAACAATTCCAATTGGGGCACCATTAACGGGATGCAAAGTGGCTTCACATGACCCCGGGTGTGAATGGTGACCTACCATGACGCGTGATAGCCATGATCTCATTGAATGACGGGGCAGGCTCTAAGGGCAGGATGGTCTACTCCTGCTCCTAGTTCTTGTGTTCACACATTCCCAACGTGTCTGACGCCAACAGGAAACTGACTAATAAGTTCCTGCTGCAATGATCATCAATAAACCCACTGAAATCGTAATTCAGGCACTGTAGCTGGTGGAAGAAATATGTTGTCAGTGTACACCATCGAGACGGATACAAAAGCAAAATATTGCAGGTGATGGAAATCTGAAATGAACAGAAAATGGTGAAAATGCTCAGCAGGTCAGGCAACATCTCTGGACAGAGATTGAGACAAAATTCCTCACTGCCCTAAAACAAGCTTACATTTTTCTCCAGTTTCACTCCTGTCACTCATTGTGCCCTCTCTGAGCTCATCTTTTCCATGAGACCCACTTCCTACTCTCACTTAAGACCACAAGACCATAAGATAAAGGGGCAGAATTAGACCATTTGGCCCATTGAGTCAACTCTCATTCAATCATAGTTGATATGTTTCTCATCCCCATTTGCCTGCCTTCTCCTCATAACCCCGATCCCCTTATTAATCAAGAACCTATTTTTCTCTGCCTTAAAAATACTCAGTGATTTGGCTCCACAGCCTTCTGCAGCGAAGAGTTCCACAGGTTAACCACACTCTGGCTGAGGAAATTCCTCCTCATCTCTGTTTTAAAGGATCGTCCCTTCAATCTGTGATTCTGCCCTCAGGTTGTAGATTTTTCTATTAGTGGAAACATCCTCGACACGTCCACTCTATTCAGGCCTCGTCCTTCCTGAACTCCATGAAAGCTGATATTGTTGACTGTGCTCTCTCTTTACATTTCTTTTTCTTTTTTTAAAATTTAGAGTACCAATTCATTTTTTCCAATTAAGAGGCAATTTAGCGTGTTCAATTCACCCACCCTGCACATCTTTGTGTTGTGAGGGCGAAACCCACGCAAACACAGGGCAGTGTAATTGAAAATACAGAAAAATGTGTCATTTGAAACATGGATGTCTGGCAATATCTGGTCTGAGAGGATACAGGGAAAGGTTACTAGCAGCTGCAAAGAGCAGGATTATAAAATGCAGATTCTTTCTCACAAGCAGGCTTAGCAAACACACAGGATCCTTGTATTAAGATAAAACAATGGCTCACACCTTCATTGAAAGTAAATATCTTAGGAAGTATCTGGAAAAACATGGTTGAGAGTTTCAATTGAATTAAGTGACGAATGTTTAAAACAGGCAGGTCTTTCAAGTCATAGCCAAGTAAAATTTTAGCATACTGCTAAAAGCAAAGGTTTCACACCTTCACTGAAATTAACTCTCTTAGTAAACAGCTGGAAAGGATGGATGATGTTCAGTCAAATTTGGTGTCAATTCTAAGTGTGAAATTCTACTAACATCAAGTCAATTAAAAGAAAATTGGAGACGACCTGTCTACAAGAAACATAATTTAAAGTCAAAATCAAAGGCAAAGTTATGAGCTGGGGACAATTGGAAAATTAGACTATTGAAATTACAGGTATTAAAAGTAACACCTATTGAAACCAAAGCATTTTTGAATATCACAAAGGACAATGTAATCAGATCTGAGAGGTGAGGCCATGCCCAAAATGAATACTTAGTTGTATTAGAATGTTTACATCAAAGATACTTTTTAACAATCAAAGTGAAATAAGTTAATTTACAATAAGGCTCTAAAAACGTAATAATTGGTAGAAAGAGAATATAAACCCAGGGAGCAGAAGCAGACCAGCAACAGGAAAGAGGAAGGGAGGAGAACTCAGAGAGAGAAGAGAAGCATATACAGCTCGGTCATGGGAAAGACAAGACAAGCAGCCGAGTTTAAACAGCTAAGGAAGACTAGAATTTAAACAGGAGTCAGAGTCAGCTGAGAGATAGCTAGCAGAGCCAGCTCTTATAGCTCAATACATGGGATCGACAAATCACAGCAACAGAGCTAACCAGCGAATACATCCCAAGAAGACCAAACTTTAAAGAAGATTGATTGTCAAGGTGGGCCTGAAGGTCCCTTCAACCAACCAGGAGGATCCAGAAGCAAGATCATTTTACCTTTCTGTAAAGCAAGTGTTTGCAGCTTTTAAAAGAAAAAATATAATAATAAAATAACTTACTTAACCTGAAAAAGTGTTTTTTTCCTAAAGTCTACTTTACTTACTTAGCAATGCAGGACCCAGGACATCGATGCTACTAAGTGGTGAGTAGATAAAATCTTCGGTGACGGTATGGGTTACACAAGGGGATAACTTGAAAATATAGTTTGACCTGAATAGCACCCTTCGAAGCCTGCATTGGAGTCAGGGAGTGAGAATCCCTGTTCACCATTTAGAATGTCGGCACTTTTTGGTATAGGGGGAATTCTAAGAATAGTGGTGAGTTTTCAAAAACAGCGGATGTGCAAACTCCACACGACAGTGACCCAGAGCCGGGATCGAACCTGGGACCTTGGCGCCGTAAGACTGCAGTGCTAACCACTGAGCCACCGTGCTGCCCTTTCTCTCTTTACATGTTAACCTCTTCTCCTTTAAATCTGTCGTCACTATCCCTCATAAAAAATCCCTTGACCTTTCAAACTACCGCACTATTTCCAACTTCTCCTTCCTCTCAAAAATCCTTGAACATATTTTCACCTCAAATCCCATCATTCCTGGAACTCTGAGCTGGATTCTCCGTTTGGAAGACTATGTGCTGATGCTGGCGTGGGAACAGTGGCGTTTTACACACGAAAAAACGGCACAAAACCTGCACCGATCCTCTGTCTGGTGGGGGATTAGCAGGCACGCAGCATAAAGTCCCCGGCTTTAGCTGCGGATACGGCCGAAGAATTGTCAGGTCCATGGCTGCGCATGCGCACGGCGGCGGCCTGCAGCAGCCGCGCTGTGCAACATGGCGCCGGCTGATCACGGACGTGGCTTGCCACATAATGCCCCCCTTTGACCAGGCTCGCCACCTCCGGATCAACCCCCACCAGTGCCCCCAACCCCCGTCAAAGCCCTCCCTGCCAGCGGAACGGCTCCCACCCAACTATGGCGGCGCTGGACTCAGTCCGCAGCCACCATGCTGGGTTCCCGAAATAAAATAGGACACGTGTCCCACACCATCGGGAACTCAAACTATCCGGGGCGGAGCATCGGGGCAGGGCCTTAGGATACGTCCTGAGGCTGTTCCGATGTGGTGCAGTGCACTTGTTTTGGAGGGGGCAGAGCATCGCAAAAGCAGTGCCACCCCCGATTTCATTGCAAACGGGGATTCTCCGGCCGATCGCCGGATGCGATTTTGGCATCGAACACCGGAGAATCCCGCCCTCTATGTTTGAATCACTCCAGTTAGATTTCTGCCACAGCAGATGTTGTGTGTAGCCTGCTAGGTCACATGTTGAGGCTTGAGTCTTCTATTGTTTAACCATGTTTATTAAATATTTGTAACTATACACATAATTTTTTTTAAAATTTAGAGTACCCAATTCAGGGGTATTAATAACCCTTAATTCGAATTAAGGGGCAATTTAGTGTGGCCAATCCGTCTAGCCTGCACATCTTTGGGTTGTGGGGGCAAAACCCATGCAAGCACGGTGAGAATGTGCAAACTCCACACGGACAGTGACCCAGAGCCGGGACCTGGGACCTCGGTGCCGCCAGGCAGCAGTGCTAACCACTGCGCCACCGTGCTGCCCATTATATACATACATGAATTATAAGGTTTAAGCTAGACACCATCTCCATGCTTGTCTATAGACATGGCCGTGTCTAGTACAGGACTGACTTTTAGATTCAGGGCATGTGTTCCTTTATATCACACTGCCAAGCTCTTATACTACAACAGCCACAGTATCGAAGCAGCTGTTATCAGAGACACAAATAACATTCTACATGACTGTGACACAGGTAAACAGTCCCCTCTCCTCCTCTTGCAACTCTTGACTCTGTTCACCACACCATTCTCCTCTACCGCCTTCCCATTCTTCCCAGGTGGATGGTCACCTGGTTCCATTTGTTTCTTTCTAACCATAGCTACAGAATCATTTGCAATGGTTTCTATTCCACCTCCCAGACCATTACTTCTGTTGTCCTGTGTGGATCCATTCTTGCCCCTGTATCACTGCCAAAGGAGTTGTGCTATGCTGGGATCTTGTAGGCAGGGAGTTGAAAATATTTTAACATGCAAGCTCAGGTAAACAGCACAATGATAGTTTAGTTATAGTCACAAAGTCATTTTCAAAAAAGCAAGATACTTCAGGATAATAAGGAAATAAAACAAAACAAAATTCAAGTTATTTGTTGAGTGCTATCTTTAGGTTTATTATCTTCCCTATGTATTTATAACTAAGCTATTTACTGGCGCAATCAAACCGAAACAGAGAGAGAGTCTTTTAGCCAGTGTTCAGAAAGTTAAGGTCCAATCAGGGTCAGTTCTTAGCCAGTCAAAGTTTGTATCCCAATTTGAGGGCTGATGCAAAACCAAGTTCAAAGCCAGGTAGCCAAACAAATTTTCTCTTGGGTTGCTCACCAGCTACCCTCCACATCCTTTTACTTCTGCAGGCACTCAGACAGATGATTTTGTTCAAGCCCCCTAATTTTTTTTATATCCACTCCTGCTAACCTATGCCTGTTCCTGTTTCAGTGTGACGTGATCTTGGGAATGTAGTGCCTGTGATCTGCTGGGTAGCCCTGGCCAAGACGAAATTAAACATACACCCAGGGTGGTACTGTCCCTCCACAACACTGCCCAATGCTCTGTTACATATCTCCTTCCCCTTCAGCTTAGCTCCCACAGGCTGAACTGTTACAGAAAAGCAGGAATTGATCTTGGAAAGAGCATCAGCACTCCCATGCTTGGTAACAGCATGATGGAATATCTGGAAGTCAAAGGGCTAAAGGCTCAAAAACCAGCAGGCCACATGAGCGGTCTTTTCTTTAGTTGGTCTCATGCATGTCAGGGAGACATGATCAGTGATGGGACGAACATTGAAACAAAGCAGGTAATACTTCTGAAAGTCCAATGCCCACTTGATGGCTTGACATTCCTTTTCTACAGTGGAAAACACATTCCGTGAGGAGACAGCCTGCAGCTCAAGTTCAGAGAAGGATGTTCTTCTCCATTGCTTTCCTGAGACAGGAAAGCCCCCAGTACCACATCCGATGCACTTATTTGGATGATCATTGTTTTGGAAATATTAGGGGACTTGAGAACAAGAGCAATACATAATGCCAACGTCAGAGACTGAAGGCATCTTCTGCCTCAGGAGTCCACTGCACCAGGTGTGGTTTGCAGTTACGGGTAAGGTCAGTTAGTTTGGCAGCTATGGTTGCAATATTCTGAATGAACCTTCGGTAATAACATGTGAGTCTCAAGAATGCCCTAACCTGTTTTTTGATGACAGGTTGGGGCCAGTCTTGAATTGCAACAACCTTTTTTCTTGAGATTTTACGAGGCCTAATACACACAAAATGGCTTTCCTTACCCCTAAGGTACATTTCTTTGGGTTGGCTGTGTGTTCAGTTTCACAAAGTGCCCATGTTACAGTTTCATGTCACGTCAGGTGACTGTCTCAGGTGTGACTGTGTATAATGACATTGTCTAAGTAGGTGGCCACATACTCCTGGTGTTCCATAAGCTGTTAAAAAGTGGCTAGGGCTCCAAGAAAACCCAAGCAACGCATGGTTTACTGATACAAACCAACAGGAATAGCTAAAGCAGTCTTCACTCGTGCAATGTTTGTTAAAGGGAGCTGGCCAGTAACCTTTCATCAGGTCGAGGGTGCCAACGAAGAATGTCGTTCCTAGTCTCTCAATTAATTGACTATTTCAGGCATGGTGTATGCATCAAACAGTGACATCTCATTTTACGTTCTGAAGTAATTAGAAAATCTGATGGTTCCACCTGGTTTTGGGACAAGGACTATCGGGCCAGACCAGGTGTTATGGGATTCTTCAATCACTCCCAACTGTAACCTTTTTTACCCTTTCCCTTTATGGCAGTGCCTTGTGCGTCTGGTTTGTATTTGATTGGATTTATTGTCATGCGTACGGAGGTACAGTTAAACATATTCTTCTGTGTACAGTCCATACACATCGTTCCATATATGAAAAAAATACAGAGGACATACATAAATACACAATTTAAATACATAGACACAGGGAATGGGTGAAGGATACGGAGTGTAGTGCTACTCAGTAGAGAAGATGTGTAAAGAGATCAGTTCAGTCCATAAGGGGGTCATTCAAGAGTCTGATAACAGGGGGTAGAAGCGGTTTTTGAATCTGTTAGTGCGTGCTCTCAGACTTTTGTATCTCCTGCCCGATAGAAGAGGTTGGAAGAGAGAATAACCTGGGTGGGTTTTTGGTTATCCTGCCCACTTTCCCAAGGCAGTGGGAGGTGTAGGCAGTCAATGGATGGGAGGCGTGTGATGTGTGATGGACTGGGCAGTGTTCACGACTCTCTGAAGTTTCTTATGGTCTTGGGCCGAGCAGTTGCCATACCAGGCTATGATACAGCCAGATAGGATGCTTTTTATAAAACACTGTAAAATTAGTAAGGGTTAATGTGGACATGCTGGATTTCCTTAGTTTCCTGAGGAAGTATAGGCACCCTTGTGCTTTTTTGGTCATAGCGTCGATGTGGGTGGACCAGACAGATTTTTGGTGACGTGTATATCTAGGAATTTGAAGTGTCAACCATTCCACCTCGGCACCACTGATGCAGACAAGGGTGTGTACAATATTTTGCTTCAATGACCAGCTCCTTAGTTTTCCTGACGTTGAGGGAGAAATTGTTGTTGTTACACAATGCTACTAGGTTCTCAATGACTCTCCTGTACTCTGACTCATTGTTGTTCCAGATCCGGCCCACTATGGTCGTGTCATCAGCAAACTTGTAGATGAAGTTGGAGCCAAATTTTGCCACAGTCGTGTGTATATAGGGAGTATAGTAGGAGCTAAGTACACAGCCTTGTCGTGCCCCAGTATTGAGGACTGTCGTGGAGGAGGTGTCGTTGTTTATCCTTACTGATTGTGGTCTATTGGTCAGGAAGTCGAGAATCCGGTTGCAGAGGGAGGAGCCAAGTTCTAGGTTTTGGAATTTTGATATGAGCTTGGCTGGGATTATGGTGTTGAAGGTAGAGCTGTAGTCAATGAATAGGAGTCTGATGTAGGAGTCCTTGTTGTCGAGATGTTCCAGGGGTGAGTGTAGGGCCAGGGAGATGGCGTCTGCTGTGGACCGGTTGTGACGGTATGTGAATTGCAGTGGATCAAGGCAGTCTGAAAGTTTGGAGTTGATGTGTTTCATGACCAACATATTGATTCATAATGATAGATGTCAAGGTCACCAGACCGTAGTCATTTAGGCACGTCGCCTGGTTCTATTTTGGCACTGGTATGATCGTGGTCTTCTTGAAGCAGGTGGGAACCTCAGAATGGAGTAAGGAGAGGTTGAAGATGCCCACGAACACAGCATTCAGTTGGTCTGCTCAGGATCTGAGTGCACGGCCAGGTACTCCGTTAGGACCTGTTGCTTTCTGAGGGTTCACTTTCAAGAAGGTTGATCTGACTTTGGAAGCTGTGACGGTAGGTATGGGTGTGTCCGAGGCTGCTGGGGCAGTTGAAAGCAGTTTGATGGTTTCCGGCTCAAAATGAGCAGAGAATGCGTTGGGGAGGGGTGCGCTGCTGCCAAGGATTCTCCTCAGCTTTGCTTTGTAGTCCATTATGTTGTTTAAGCCTTGCCACAACCGACAAGAGTCCATGTCATTAGCCTTTGAGTCTAGCTTAGTTTGGTATTGTCTCTTGACATCCCTGATGGCTTTGCAGAGGTCATAACTAGATTTATTGCATAGGTCAGGGTCGCCTGTCTTGAATGCCTCAGACCTAGCCTTCAGTAGGGAATGACTCTCCTGATTAAACCATGGTTTCCAGTTGGGGAACGTACTTACTATCTTCTTTGGAATGCAATCTTCTACACACTTGCTGATGAAGTCTGTGACAATGGTGGAGTACTCGTTCAGGTTGGCCACTCAGTTCTTGAATATGGGCCAATCCACTGACTCCAAGCAGTCAGGTAAGAGCTCTTCTGTTGCTTCAGACCAGCATTGCACGACCTTATTAACCGGATTCTCCTGCTTAGGCAGCATGGTAGCTCAGTGGTTAGCGCTGCAAGGTTCCAGGTTTGATTCCTGGCTTTGGTAACTGTCTGTGCAGAGTCTGCATGTTCTCCCTGTGTCTGCGTGGGTTTCCTCCAGGTGCTTCTGTTTCCTCCCCAAAGTCCCGAAAGACGTGCTTGTTAGGTGAATTGGACATTCTGAATTCTCCCTCTGTGTACCTGAACAGATGCCAGAATGTGGCGACTAGGGGCTTTTCATAGTAACTTCATTGCAGTGTTAATGTAAGGCTGCTTGTGACAATAAAGCTTATTATTATAATTTTCTGCTTGAATGCCGGGAGAAGGAACACTGTGTTATAGTTTGATTTTCCGAAGTGCAGTCGGGGGATGGATCGGTAGGCACCCTTGATTTTTGTGTTGCAATGGCAAAGGATGTTGGTGCCTCTGGTGGGACAGGTGATGTGTTGGTGGAATTTTGGCATTACGCTCGAGGTTGGTCTGGTTGAAGTCCCCGGCCACGATGAACAAGGTCTCTGGGTGTTCTTCATAGCTCTGTACAATTCGTCCAGTGGCTTCTTCACTTCAGCCTAGCGTGGGATGTAGACTGCAGGGATGATGGCAGAAATGATCTCCCATGGAAGGTAATATGGGCAGCACTTCACAGTCAGGTATTCCAGGTCTGGGGAGCAGTAGTTCACCAGAGTCGCCACGTCCGACACCAGGAGGAGCTGATGAGGAGGCAAACCCCTCCACCCTTCACTTCACCTCATGATGCCGTGCAGTCCATTCGGTGTATTGAGAAGCCGTCAGGTTGTATGGCACAATCCGATGAGGCAGGAATGAGCCATGTCTGCATGAAACAGAGATGCTTGATTGGACTTGACATGCTCCCTTTTCTCTGGAGGGGTCATAATGCCTTGGGTGGTAGGATGAGGGTTTCTAGATGGTTCAGAGAAAATATTGTTATTTCATTTCAGGAATCCAGAGAGCTCTTGTCTCTGTCTTGCTGCCAGGTCTCTATCACTACAACTCCTGGACTGCCATCAACTGCATTGGACTGGTTAGGTGGATTGGCCATGCTAAATTTCCCTTACTGTCTAAAGATAGCAGGTCAGATGGGGTCACAGATGTAAAGTGGGATGTGGTCCTCGGTAGGGTTAGTGCTGATTTGATGGGCTGAATGGCCTCCTTCTGCACTGCAGGGACTCTATGGATTCTATGAACATGGATTTGTTTCACTCGAGAAGACTCCTTGCCAAAATAATGGTTTCTCTTTTGTTTTGTCCATTCCCACGTGTTCCCAGGAGATGACTGTGGGCCAAATGCATCGAAAGAGTTTGGGCACCATCAACCATTCAGTTATCACATTAGCTGTTTTCTGCATTTGAGACAGAAAACTGTTTTTCATCACAAAGTGGGGATATGCAAAGAATTACAAGGCCTCCCATCCACGACATTCACATTATTCCCAGCATGCTGAAATGTGGGGTTTTCTCGGTGTGAAATTTGAAATCTTCCTCTGTATTGGGTTCAGGCTGGTGTGAAGACACCATTCCCATCTAAATCTTCAAGTGTGTCCTCAATATTTGCTCCTCTATCCTCATTTTCCTCTGTGGTGTCCTCAACATTTGCTCTTTTCTCTTCATTGTCTTTCCCCCATGCAGATTTGCACTATGGATGTAGGTGCTGGTGCTTCTTCTGAGACCCCTGTCAATGAGCTACCTTTCACTTCCTCCTTATCTTCAGCTCTAGTTCATTTCCAGAGTTTCTGGAGGAATGAACAGTCTCACCCTCGGATAAGTCCGTTGTTTCACCAGTCCCATTGTTCCACTTTCATGGGATTGGACGTGGCTGGTTGAGCATTTATTGCCCATCTCTGAGGGCATTTAAGAATCAACGATTTAAGAATTCGCGACAAGTCACAAATAGGTAAGAATTCAGCCAAGGATGAAAGCTTTCCCTCCCTAACCAGATGAATTTTTATGACAATGGATAATGGTTTCAAATCAAATTCAAATTTCACCATCTGCTATGGTGGGATTTGAACCCGGCTCTCCAGAGCATTGCCCTAGGTCTCTGAATCATAAGCCCAATGACAATACCACTGTGCCACAACATCCCTTCCTCGAGCTGTATGTGCAAACTCCACATAGGCAGTGACCCGGGGCTGGGACTGAGCCCAGTTCCTTGATGGCGTGAGGCAGCAGTGCTAACCACTGCGCCACCATGTCGTCCTTAGAGGCCATGATGAGATCAGTCATGAACGTATTGAATGGTGCAGCAGGCTCGAGAGGTTAAATTACCTACTCCTGCTCCAGTTCTTATGTTCTAAGAAATAACTAATTTATCTAATTCCACCTTCCAGCTCTTTGTCTGTAGCCCTGTAGGTAACAACACGTCAAGCACAAATCTGGTGTCCTTGATTAATAAGGGGATTTCTTGATTAATAAGGGGATCAGGGGTTATGGGGAGAAGGCAGTAGAATGGGATCAGGAACATATCAGGCATGATTGAGTGGCGGAGTGAACTCGATGTTCCTATAGCTTATGGCATATGCAGATTTGGCTGTCTTTCTCAATCAATCCCCTTCTTGGTTCCAATGGCTTCTGGTGCCCTCTACTGGTATGGTGGGCGGCACGGTAGCACAATGGCTGGCACTGTTGCTTCACTGTGCCAGGGACCCTAGTTTGATTCCCGGCTTGGGCCACTGTCTGTGCAGAGTCTGCACGTTCTCCCCGTGTCTGCATGGGTTTCCTCCGGATGCTCCGCTTTCCTCCCCCAAGTCCCGAAAGACATGCTTTAGATGAATTGGACATTCTGAATTCTCCCTCAGTGTACCCAAACAGGCGCTGGAATGTGGCATCTAGGGGATTTTCACAGTAACTTCATTGCAGTGTTAATGTAAGCCTACTTGTGTCATTAATAAAGATTATTATTACTGAGGCCCCAAATCCTCTGGCTCCTTCTCTTCGCTCGAACTGCGGGACATGGAGGGCTGTCTTCTTTCCATTTTCCTGTTGGGCTTTCTTTTCGCTAATAGTCCTTTCAGGTCTGTCTGGATTTTTTCAGGAGCGCAGATGCAGCATAATATCTTCCTACAAGGTCGACCAGGTCTTCTGCTTTGCCTGTGTTGCTTTGGCTGATTTTTAAAAATTCATGCAAGGGATGAGTATTGAACTATGTATCAGTACGCACCATAGATGTTGTGATCTGAGAAATACATTTGATGAATTCAATAAAGCTCCGGCATCTGTGATGATGTCGACCTTCGGGGTGCACAACATAACATGGAGGCAAGGATGGCTGTGAGCAAAACGCAAATATTTGAAATGGATGTATTGCAGAAATAGATTGCGAAAAATCAACCTGAATTATTGCCAGAAAGAAAACGGAATGAATTGCACAAAAGCACAATAGCTGCCTCCTCAACAATGAAGGCACAGGTACAGCTTCCTAACATCTCTCCTGAACGGTCTAGCCCTAATTTTTATACTGTGCCCCCTCTGGACATCCAGTGGCGGCTATGAGGTGAATGGTTGCATGTAAGATAGCTCCCACCTTGGGATTTGGTTTTTGGCCCCTTTTGTCAGTTGAACAGGTGTTGTTTGGGAAGGAAAGTGTTGTATTTGAGAGTTTTGGTTCCTCCTCAGGTGTGTGATGTCCGGAGGTTATAATATGAGGAACAAGTCGAATAAAGGGTCCTCGTCTGACTTGGAAGACCCTCATGTCAGGAGGGGAGAAAATGGCGGAGGGCCCTGTGTTGTTGTTGCCCTCTCAGTGGACAACTGAGAGGCTGGTGGAATTTCTAATGGAGGAGTTTAAGAAACAGGTGGAGATGGTGGAAAACATCTCCACCCTATCCCCGTAACCCAGTAACTCCATTTAATCTTTTTTTGGACACTAAGGCAATTTATTATACCTCAATCCACATAACCTGCACAATGTTCGACTGTGGAAGGAAACCGGAACACCCGGAGGAAACCCTTGCAGACACAGGAAGAACATGCAGACTCTGCACAGACTGTGAGATGGCGTGGCACCCATTGATGTAACTATGGACAAGGTGGAACAACGGCTGGAGGTACAGGATGCGAAGACTGGGAAGTTGGAGGAAACGGCCACAAAGTATAGTGATTGGATTGTCTCTCCAGCATTGTTGCTGGGGGGACAGATGACCTGGAGAATTGCTCCAGGAGACAGAATGTGAGGATTGTTGGGCTGTTGGAAAGCATAAAAAGTTTGAGTGCCATGGATCATGTGGCAAAGATGTTTGGGAAGTTGGCAGGGGAGGGCGTCTTCGCGAACCCTCCCGAAGTGGGCCGGGCATACCGGTCGTTGAGACAGAAGCGTGGGGATCTGCCACTGCCGGTTATAGTCTGACCCCACAGATACTTGGAAAAGATCCTGAGGTGAGTGAAGGACACCCGAGGATGTAGATGGGAGGGCCTTCCGTCAGAATTTATCAGGACGTTGGGCAGAACTGGCAAAAAAGTGCGCAGGGTTTAACAAGGTCAAGACAGCTCTTTACAAGAGCAATGCATTTTGGAGTGGTGTACCCAGCTTGCTTTTGGGTCTTTTATAAGGATATGGGGAGTCCACACCGAGTAAAATAAAGAAACAGTTTTATTTACAACAGGATGTATAAACTGTCTGGTTGATCCCTACTGGGTTCCTGCTCTGGCCAGTGCCTTCTATGCAACAGTTAATAGAGATCCCCTGCCCTAGCAGGGCAGCTTGTACTCTGTGAGGACCATGGGGAAGATAATCATTCCTACCCCGTAGGTCCCATGTGGGCTATTACAGGGTCACGTTTAGAGACAGGGATGATTGGTGGTGGTGGTGGGGGGGGGGGGGGGGGGGGGGGGTCACCTTGCTAGCAGTTATGCTAGTTAACCAGAGCGAAATGGGGGAGATACGTCTGGTTACCTTGTGGGGGGAGGGGGCGGGGTGATGTTTTTTGTTCATTAAGGTACTAAGCCTAGATTGGTTTGGTTTTCAATGGTCCAGGGGTGTGGGGTTGGGAGGGATTTAGGTGTTGAGTGGGATGTTGGAAGTGACTCACCCGATGAGGTGGCAGACGGGCTCTTGGGAGATAGTCCAGGTTAAAAGCTCGGGGTGGGGGAGGGGGTTTATTGCTGCTCCAGAGAAGGTCAGTAAGGTGTTTGAGACCTTTTACCGGGGTAATACAAGTCTGAGCCTCCAGAGGAAGACTTGACTGTGGCACAGTTTCTGGATGATTGGTCTTCCCGGTTGTGGAAAGAGAAAGAAGGCAGGAACTGAGTGTACCTCTCGGGTTGGAGGAAAGTATCAAGTGTATTCGTTCAATGCAGTTGGGGAAGACACGGGCCTGAACAAATTCCCTGTGGAATTTCATAAACAGTTCACGGCTGTGTTGTGGCCACACCTGTTCCTCGGAGGGTTGGGGGGGGGGGGGGGGGGGGGGGCTGTTACCAGCCATACTGGTGCAAGCGTGATCTCCTTGATCTTGAAAAAGGACAAAGATGCCATTGAGTGTGGGCCATATAGGCCCACCTGTCTGCTAAATGCTGATGCAAAACTGTTGGCTGAGGTGCTGCCAACTGATTTGGAGGGGTGCCTGCCAGGGGTAATTTCTGCGGATCAGACAGGTTTTATAAGGGCCGACAGTATTGGCCAACATTAGGAGGCTCCTGAATGTGGTGCTGTCGCCCTCGTCAGCAGTTGATCCAGAGATAGTCATCTCCATGGACGAGGAAAAAAACATTTGACCGGGTGGAGTGTTTTGTTTTGTTGAGATATTGGGACAGTTTGGCTTTGGGACTAAATTCATTTTGTGAGTTACGCTTTTGTAGAGGGCACCCACTGCGAGTGTCCGTACCAATGGACTGAGTTCAGGGCACTTTTGGTTATATAGGGGAACAAGGCTGTTTCCGTTTGCTTTAGCGATTGAGCTATTGTCATCGCACTTAGGCCGTTGACCGGGTGGAAGGGTACAGAGAGGGAAAGTGGGGAGCATATGGCTTCCCTGTGTGTGGACAATTTGTTGCTGTAGGTCACAGACTCTCACTCTAATGTGGGGAAGATAATGGAGGTGCTTAGGAAGTTTGGCTCCTTCTCAGGATATAGATTGAATGTGTGAAAGAGCGAGGTTTTTCTGGTGAACCCTTTGGGGTAGGCAGTTGATCTGGAGAGGCTACTGTTTTGGCTGACCAGGACTAGTTTTAGGTACTTGGGAATATGGTTGGCATGACTGGGCCTTGTTACATAAGTTGAACCTGACCAGTGTTCGAGAGGTTGAAGAGTCTTGAAGAGGTGGGATGCCTTCCAGTTGTCTTTGGCGGGAAGGGTTCAGAGAATGAAGAACAATAATTTTGATGTTCTTGTTTGTATTTCAATGTCTCCCAGTCTTTCTTTCTAAATCTTTCTTTAGTAGGGTCAACAAGTTAATTTCGACTTTTGTTGGGCGGTAAATCCTCCCTGTGGATTCGAAGGACTTTCTTGCAAGGGATAGACAGTCGGGGAGGTGGTTGGCATGTCCTAATTTGACGTATTATTACTGTGGGATGGTTTAAGGATCCGGGGTCAGTATGGGGGCAGGTGGAGGCGGTTTCTTGTATAGGTTTGAGTTTGAGGGAATTTGGTACTGCTCCTCTTCCATTCTCTTTGGCTAGGTTCTCTTCAAGCCCGAGGTAATAGCTTCTCTGATAATATGGAATCAATTCTGACAGCACTTTAAATTAGGGTCTATGTCGCCACTGGTGCTAATCTGTGGGAACCACAGGTTTGTACTGGCTGGGGTGGATTCGACGTATGAGGTCTGGGAGATGGAGGAGGTTGAGGGCTTTGGAGATTTGTTCATGGAGGATAGGTTTGCCGGCCTAGAGCGACTGGCGGAGAAGTTTCAACTCCCAGGAGGGAATGTTTTTTAGGTATTTGCAGGTGCGAAACTGTGTGTAAGGAACTCCCTTTGTTTTCTTCGTTTCCAGGGTCTTCACTTATTAATAGAGTGTTATCTCTTGATGAGAATGGGGAAGGGAAGATATCAGACATTTTTGGGAAGATGATGGCAATGGAAAAGACTTCGCTGGAGAAAGTAAAGGGAGCTACAGTTGGGTTTGGTTTTCGAGGAGGGATCGAGGTTCTGGGTCATTTCAATTTCACCTCTTCGTGTACAAGGTTGAGTTTGATACAGTTTAAAGTGGTACAAAGGGCACACTTGACCAGCGTACGTATGAGGAGTGCAGAGGAGAGATGTTAGCTTTGTTCGAGGCAGCCGGCGAACCACTCGCATATGTTTTGGCGCTGTGCCCAAAGGTGACGATCTTTGGAGTTTCAGGCATGCAGGGGCTGAAGGGGGGCCTTCGCCTCTTCAATAGCTCGGGGGAGAGTCTTGCTCACATGGAGGGTATTGGTGCCACCTAAGGCTTCGGCTTGGCTGGGGGATACTGAAATTCCTATATTTAGAAAAGATCAAGTATGCCATAAGGGGATCGGACGAGGGGTTTTGCTCTACGTGGCTGCCATTTATTACCTTATTTAAAGAGCTGGTTGTCGTCAGCAAAAGGGAAGGTTGGTTAGGAGGGGAGGAATTGGGGGGGGGGAGGAGGATTCTGGGAAAATTCGGGTTAGGTGGGGCTAGCTTGTGGGAATAATTTTTGTTAAAATTGTGAAAATTTATTTCACTATTTTGTATGTTACAATTGAAATTTCTTTTTGAATAAAATTTTAAAAAGTAAATCTCCAACCAGTGGAAATAGTTTATCTTTATCTACCCTGTCTTCCTCTGTTAATATCTTAGATACTTTGATCAGATCACCCTTAACCTTCTAAAATCTAGCGAAAACAGGTCTAATTTGTGTAATCTCTCCTTGTAATTTAACCCCTGTAGTCCATTTTTGTAAATCTACGCTGCACTCCCTCAAAGGCCAAAGCACCCTTCCTAAGGTGTGGTACCAGAGTACTCCAAGTGGGGTCTAACCAGGATTTTGTATAGCTGCAGCATAATTTCTGTATATTCCAAACTTCTAGATATAAAGACTAGCTTTAAAATAGCCGCTTTGATTATTTTCTGCATTTGTTTGGGGCATTTTATGGATCTATGCACCAAAACCCCCCAAATGTCTTTGGACATCCGCAGTACCTAATCTCTTTCCATTTAGAAAGTACTCTACTCTATCCTTTTTGGTCCAAAATGGATAACCTCACACTTGCTTACATTAAATTCTGCCACAATTCTGCCCATTTACCTAGTCTGTCAATATCTCCTTACAACTTTATGCAATCATCTAGGCTGTCTACAGTAACATCTAACTTTGTATCATCAGCACATTTGGATATATGACTTTCTATGCCATTGTCCAAGTCATTAATTAATAATGTGAATAACTGAGGCCCCAACACAGATCCCTGTGGTACACCACTAGTCACCTTCTGCCCATTAGAATAATTAGTAATTATCCCTACTCTCTGTCGTTGTCACTCAACCAATTTCTTAACCATGTCAATAATTTATCTCAATTCCATAGTCTTCCACCTTCATTAACAGTTTCTTATGTGGGACTTTATCAAATGCCTTCTAGAAGTCCATATAAATAACATCCATAGACATTCTGCTGTCTACTTCCATAGTCACCTGTTCAAAAAATTCAATAAGTTTACTCAGCCGTGATCTTCTCTTCACATATCCATGCTGGCTCTCCCTGATTGACCAGAATTTTTCAAGGTGTTCAGTTACCCCATCCATGATTATGGAGTCCAGCAATTTCCCCACCACAGATGTTAAGCTAACTGGTCTGTAATTCCCTGGTATCCCCCTTTCACCCTCCTTAAAAAGTGGAGCTGCATGTGCAATTTTCTAATCCAGAGGGACTACACCTAAATCTAGGGAACTCTGAAAGATTACAGTTTGGGTACTGACATTATTATCTTCATTATTTGCCTTAAAAAATGCAACACTGCAGCCCCAAAACTTCTCTGCTTTGCTTCACTGTTCGCAGAAACACAGAAAGGTGTTTTTCATTTTTAAGTTGCCCCTTTTGTAAGTGGTGGCACATATTCCCCAACCCTTAAATTTGGATATTCCAACCCTCTATGAATAACTTGCACAGCAAACTCAAGATAAATAAAAGGGTTGGTTTATTTCACACACACACATAAAACATTGGAAAGGAGTTTCATATGAGAGATAAGGGAAAGGAAAGCGTATAGGTCCAGACAACAATAAAAATACAAGTTTGGGTTTATGTGAGCTTTTCATTTATTCATTCATGGGCTGTAGGCATCGCTGACTGGGCCAGCATTTATTGCCCATCCCAGAGGGCATTTAAAGCTCAACCACACAGCTGTGGATCTGGAGTCACATGTTGCCAGACCAGGTAAGGACGACATTCGTCAGATGGGTTTCTACGGCAATCAGCAATGGTTTCATGGTCATCATTAGACTTTTAATTCTATGGTGGGATTCGAACCCGGGTCTCCAGAGCATGACTCTGGGTCTCTGGATTACTAGTCCAGCGGCAAGACCACTATGCTACTGTCTCCCCATGTTAAGTGAGTCCAGAATCAAAAGTTTAATGGAATATTTCTTCAGGGGTAGGTTGGTTAACTGTTGCAGGATGATCATCTTTCCAGAAGGGAGGACTTCCACAAGGGCAAAGGCATGTAGAGTTGAATTAGTCTTGAAGGCACCAGTCCTAATGTTCCAGAAGTCCACAATGGAGATGAGGGCCAGGCAATTGTGCCTGGACAGAGCTCTTTCTGCTATTACCTGTTTGATGATAAGATGCTAGATAGTGACAGGCTGCTTGCTTGGAGTTAGCATTAACTTCGGAAGTCATACAGTGACTGTAGATAAGATCCACCAACCTATTAATTAAATTGAATTACTGCTCAAGTCTCGGTCAAGTCACAGTGTGGTTTTTATTTGATAAATGAGGGCCCTGGTTGAAACCAGGGTGTTTGAGAGCAGGTTAACGGTTGGGCCATTAACACCACATGTTAGGAGTCACAAACAGCTATCTTTGTCCTTAAGAGACACAGTGGGCTGGATTCTCCGTCGGCGGGATCCTCCGCTTCGCCGGCAACGCACTCACGCCCGCAGATTTCATGACGGCGGGGGGTGCCCACAATGGGAAATCCCATTGGCTGGCTGTCGGTGGGACTGCGCCACACCAGAAAACGGGAACAGCGGGACGGAGAATCCCGTCCAGTGTCTCTGGTGGCCAGAATTCTCCTTTAGAAATGCAAAGAAGCATTGTGCAGCTCAGGGAAGGGACATTAGCACCTTTAAAAAAAAAGATAATGGGACTCAGCTGTTTTGTCTGAAGGTTAGAAATTCCTCTGGTATTAGTAATGGCTAGTCGGTGGGGGGGGGGGGGGGGGGGGGGGGGGGGGGACCTTGTCCATTTAAAAAAATAAAAATAATAATTTTACGGTTGATGTAGATATGTGTTAATATTTTTCCTTCACATCAAAACCAGGGCAATTGGAACAGTTATATTGATATAAAGCTGCATTATATTTTTAAAGAAAAAGAAGTTACATTATTGTATTATTCCAATATAATTTAGGAATATGCTCATGTATATGGATACGTAAGTATCCAGAGTGCCATTACTGCACTACTACCTATGCATTGCATTAAATGCATCAGTCTGCAGCACATGCTGTGATTTGAGAAATATGTTCAATGAAGCTCCAGCAAGTGAGTGTAAAAGTGTGATTACTTTGAACTTCTGGGAACAAGCCATAACAACAGCTAAACACATGCAGAGTGAAAATACATGGGAAAGGCCAACACAAAAAGATTGAAAAGAGGAGAAAACTGACAAACTAAAATCCTGCCAAATGAGTGTCCTACCACTCCTCTGTGCCTCTGCCTCACAGCGCCAGGAACCTGGGTTCAATCCCGGCCTCAGGTGAGTGTCTTTGTGGAGTTTACATGTTCTCCCTGTGTATGCATGGGTTTCCTCCAGTTTCCTCCCACAGTCCAAAGATGTGCAGGTTAGGTGGATTGGCCATAATAAATTGTCTCTTAGTGTCCAGGGATGTGTAGGTTAGGTTAAGGGGTTGTAAGAATAGGGTGGGGAAGTGGGCTTGGGTGGAGTGCTCTTTCAGAGGGTCATTGAAAACTCGATGGGTCGAATGGCTTCCTTCTGCACTGTAAGGATTCTATGACAGTGATCTGTTTAAAAGTATGATGTGGCGATGCCAGTTGGTGTTGGACTGGGCTGGGCACACTAAGACTCACCTGGTGAAGGAGCTGTGCTCCGAAAGCTAACAATTCCAAATAAACCTGTTGGACTTTAACCTGGTGTTGTAAAACTTCTTCCTGTGTTTAAAGGTGCACAGTGGAACATTAACCCATCAATCTGCCCCTTCCTCCAGCACATTCACTGTGCATCACAAACAACATTGCTATTCCCAAGCAGTAAAAAAAAAAGAGCTTATAAATTAATATCCAAAGATACTAAAATCAATATTCAGACCCAGAGAACGGCAGAGTGCTCAGACAAGAAGACAAGATTCTTGAAGCTTCTCGTAGTGCAGGACAACAATGTCACAGGATTCATGGCACAGAGGTTACAAAACCGAAGTTACAAATATTTTTTTAATTAACTTTCACCCTCAAATAATCAATAATAAGCTACTGTGCGCCTCACTTATCTGACAAAAATAATTCACCTGAGGAAGGAGCAGTGCTCCAAAAGCCATGATTCGAAACAAAAATGTTGGACTTTAACCTGGTGTTGTAAGACTCCTTACTGTGCCCACCCCAGTCCAACGCCGGCATCTCCACATCATGAAAAAAATAAGTACCTAGATATTAAAATAGATTCCTTTAAATAAATTAAAGCATATTTCACTTTTAACATTTGCATATCATGGCAGGGAAGGAAGGATAAGGGTCACTGGGTTTCTACATTTCTCTCACATTATAGGCGATTACAAGTTCTGCTGTTTAAATCAGAAACCCAGTGAAAGGTTGCAGGAGGATTTCCTCAGCTCTGGGCAGTTTCTCCACAGCCGGCAGGGAGAAGGACTCTGAGCTCCGGGCGGACCCTTTATCCAGGAGGTGGGTTGGCAACCCGGACTTTGTCCCGGGGCCGGAAGTGTTGGGCTGGTCCTTGCGAATGAGACTCCGGGTGGATTCGGTTTCACGGGCGGCCCGTGTTGGTAAGCAGCAGCTCGGCGACAGCGTGTCCCTCGGCTGAAGGACGAGTGAGGCTCTCCCCGCTCCCTCCAAACCGGGGAGGAGTTCCCGCTCAGGAACTAGTAGGCCGAAAGCTGGGCCCTGCCAGGCCTCCCTCCCGGGGCAGAGAGCCTGCGGGGCCCAGCCACAACCCGAGCCGCCCTTCCTACTGGCGGTTGAGCCGGCGAGCCTCCGGCCTCTTCCCCTGATGCTAGCAGCCGCTGGCTACCCCTCTTCAGCCCGGGAAAAAGTCCATTTGTCCAAAGCCTCCCCTCTTCCTCCTGCTCGCCACTCGCTTCTCCCTGTGACACCGTTTCTATTCAGAGGAGGGAACTGAAACCCCAGTCTTGTCATGTCCTTGCAGAATGCCCGGACCCTGCCTTTCCAGCAAGGACATAATTTAACGTGAATTGCACTTCTCTTAACCTCTGGTTCTGCGATCATTTGTCGCCCTTTTTTGGTACTAGCCCCTCTAGTCTGAGGTCATACAAGACAGTAAAGGTTACAGCCTTGTGGTTTATGTTCGTATGGAATGGCGGTCAGGAACAAATAGCTACATTCTTCAGACTAGCCATCCAAAATATACCCATCCCTTTCATCTTCTCAAATAGATTCATCTTCTCAAATAGATCTCAAACGCTCAAGTTTTGTGCGTTCGTTCCAATAATCCTTACGTAATACCTTGTAGTACACCTGCATAATTTTGACGTCTTATCATCTTCCTTATTCGTAATATTTTGAATCTGATAACATCTTGCTCTGTTTCTGTTATATTCTGCTCGCTTTAGGTCTTGATAAGTGTGTTTAACTGGTTTTGTGACAACTCTTAATTAGAGACTACACCTTTTTTCCATTATATGTTTGTTCTTCCATGATCTGTTTTATGAGCATCTGAGGCACACAACAATCCCACAAGGTTCAGGATATGTGTGTAAATTGACAGCACTTCTCATCAGTGTTACCATGTGCCTCCAAATCAACTTGACTGTCTCTTCCACTTCTCACTCCCAATATCAATGATTGGAAGTTTTTTGCCATGAGTCAACTTGTTCAATTTGGATGGGCCATTTATTTACATTCATCCTATAAAAACAGGTTATTATCAATTAAGGTTTCTAAATCGATCAACTACTGTCTCTAAAATAGTATACATGCCATACAAGAAAAGGTTTTTTCTGTTAAATTAACTGTGATGCTTTCTGATCTGGAGGAAAGAATAAGGGTTATTAATGTTGCATTGGGCTAACCAGTAAAATAGTTTTAAAAAATAACCATAAAACCCCTACAGTGTACAGTGAGGCCATTCAGCACATCTAGTCTCCACTGACCCTCTGAATGAGCACCCTATCTGTGCTCCTGCACCCTATCCCTGTAACCCCACTTAACCTGCACATCCCTGGACACACACAGGCAATTTTATCATGGCTAATTGACCTCTAACCTGCACATCTTTGGACTGTGGGAGGAAACCAGAGCACCTGGAGGAAACCCATGAAGACATGGGGAGAAAGTCCAAACACCACACACACAGTTATCCAAGGGTGGAATTGAACCCTGGTGCTGTGAGGCAGGAGTGTTAACCATTGTGCCCCCGTACTGCCATAGAACCAGATAAATCAAGTACATTGCACTAAAAAAAAACTAAACTTGTAACATCAACTTTTTAAAAATGCTGTATATTAAATTTTACACTTCACAGTGTGAAAAATAATTGGATAATAAAAATGATACTTCGAGGATGGTTGTCAGATTGTCAAATTACTGATAGTTGTAGAATGTGAAGCCCTGTTGATACTAAGGAATCAGATATATTGTGTGGTCAAGTTGTTTATTATGTAGACAAATGTGGCTGCAGATTTATACTTAAGGCCCCATAAACAATGGAGTAAATTACATTTTAAAATTCTGTAGAGGCTTTGGAGTTCAATCCCTCCTGCAATGTTTGAAGATGTCATCAATGACATTTTCAGTATAATGTTGAGGATTCACTGTATTGTCCTTTACAATTTGTTTTCACAGCATGTCTAATTAAAAGTCTGTTATTGTTTTTGTGTTTCCCTTCTTGCATACATGATCTTTGAGAAATAGGTAGTGCTGTGGTTAAACAGTAGCCTTTCAAATCCAGTCCAGTTGATGCGATACAAGCATCTTTTGTGAAATAAGCTTAGACTGTCCCAATTTTTAATTAATTAATAATCTTTATTGTCACAAGTAGACTTACATTAACACTGCAATGAAGTTACTGTGAAAAGCACCTAGTCGCCACACTCCGGCGCCTGTTCGGCTACACAGAGGTAGAATACAGAATGTCCAAATTACCTAATAGCATGTCTTTTAGGACTTGTGGGAGGAAACCGGAGAACCCGGAGGAAACCCACACAGACATGGGGAGGACGTGCACAGAGTGACCCAAACCGGGAATCGAACCTGGGACTCTGGCGTTGTGAAGCCATAGTGCTAACCACTATGCTACCATGCTGATTAGCAGTTACACCAACAGTGGCGATGTTGGGGGCGGCGGTTGGTCTGGGGGTAGGGATCTGTGGCCGAGACATTTTGTTAAGAGAGAGAAGAGGAAGACTTTGATCTGGATTGGCTGTACCTAATTTGGGATTGCTTGATGTTGATACTGGATTCTGGGAAAGGTTCCCCAGCAAATAACATTTGATTTTTTATTAAATAGTGATCTTGACAGATTGATAATCATATAAATTTGTAGCATGACAGGTTCATCATCTGTGCTAGCTCTTGAGCAGTTATGCTTTGTCCTGTGGGGGAAATGATTTGATATATGACTTGAAACCGCATT
The DNA here is from genome assembly GCF_902713615.1 of Scyliorhinus canicula. Taxonomy (NCBI): domain Eukaryota; kingdom Metazoa; phylum Chordata; class Chondrichthyes; order Carcharhiniformes; family Scyliorhinidae; genus Scyliorhinus; species Scyliorhinus canicula. The sequence goes on from NC_052158.1 coordinate 114,577,869, forward strand.
GACAATTAATGGGCTTATTTCTCACTGCAATTAAAGGTACCATAAAATGTAACTTCATTGATCAGATCTTTCTTTATTTTTAGGCACTTTAAATATTTCTCTCAGATTGAAATTCCTTCTTAGTTGTGATTTTGGTTGCATGGATAATAACGATTTCTTTAATTGAGTGAGAGTTACTGTCAGCTTTGACTTTAGATTTGGAAATGGAGTTGCCTTTTGTGAAAATATTGTGGTTGGGGAAGTGGAATTCAACTTAGGACAAGGGATTGTTATCTGAACATTTTGTACTCCTTCAGAATTCTATGCACTTGAAAAAAATTGATAATTGTTTGCAGTAAAATATGGAATAAGCAGGGCTGTTTTTCAACATAGCTCTTTTAAAAATTGTTCATGGAACATGGGTGTCACTGGCTGGGCCAGCATTTATTGCCCATCCCTAACTCTCTTGAATTGAGTAGCTTGCCAGGCCATTTCAGAGGGCATTTAAGAGTCAACCATATAGCTTTGGGTCTGGAGTTACATGTAGGCCAGACGAGGTCAGGGCAGCAGATTTCCTTCCTTGAAGGACATTAGTGAAACAGATGTTTTTTTCCAACAATCGACAATGGTTTCATAGTTTTCATTAGACCTTCAAATACAGTGTTTTTTAATTGAATTCACATTTCACCAGGATTCAAGCCCTGGTCCCTGGAGGATTATCCTGGGTCTCTGAAATACTAGTCCAGTGACAGTACCACTATGCCACTGCCTTCCCCCTATAACTTGTGAAAACAAGTTGGTATTAGTTGTAAAACCAAGGTTAAAGTGTGAAGCTAGTTTGATAGCTCAAGGCTTTTCAATATTTTGAAACTGAAACAGCAAGGATAAAGAAACCTCCAGTCATTAAAGTAGCATTTTATATAATCTGTAAAATGAGGTGAGATTTCTGCTTACACAACTAATGAGCTAAAAAAATGAAGGAATAAGAGAGGGAAAAGAAACAAAGGAACTGATGGACCTATCAGGAGGATTAACGCAAACAATTCTCTAAATGATCTGTAAAGACAAGGAGGTGCAGTCAGAAAAATAATGAAGGTAAAGTTCATATTTGAAATGCAGAACAAAGGAGATAACCCAAGTAAAATACTATGAGGAATATAGTGAAGTGGTTCTCTATTATTTTTGCAACATCAATTAGGCCTACAATACTCCAAGATATCTACAATTTTCCAATTCTGGCCTCTTCCACTTACCTGATTTTCGTTTTGCACCATCAGTGGTCATGCATTCAACTTTTAGGTCCTAAACTCTGGAAATTCCTCCCTAAACATTTCCACCTTTTTGATCATCTGTCCTAATATTTTACGGTGGCCCAGTGTCTGATAGTCCTTCTGTGAAGCACTTCGGGCCATTTTGCTACATTAAAACTGCTACATATATGCAAGTTGCTGTGATAACACTTACTTTATAAAGTAAGATGTTGCAGACCACTTTTACGACATAAAAAAGTGGATTGTACAGAAAAGGACAGAAATTGGAGAGTTGGCTTAAAAGATCTGTAAAAGCTTTTTAGGGGGCATTTTTAAAGTTGATTTATTGTCACGTGTACTGAGGTACAGTGAAAAGCATTGTTCTACATACAATCCAGGCAGATCGTTCCCTCCATGAAAAATCATAGGGCATACGATAAATTCACAATATAAATACATAGACACTGACATTGGGTACTACTCAGTGGCGAAGATGTATGGAGAGATCAGTTCAATCCATAAGAGGGTCATTCAGGAATATGGTAACAGCGGAGAAGAAGCTGTTTTTGTAACTGTTAGTGTGTATTCTCAGACGTTTGTATCTCCTGCCTGATAGAAGAGGCTGGAAGAGAGATTAAGCCAGGTGGGAGGGTTCTTTGATTATCCTGTCACTTTCCCAAGGCAGCAGGAAGTGTAGTCAGAGTCAATGGATGGGAGGCGGTTTTGCGTGATGGATTGGCCTGTGTTCACGACTCTGTAGTTTCTTACGGTCTTGATGCGAGCAGTTGCCGTGCCAGGCTATGATGCATCGAGATGGGATGCTTTCTATGGTGCATCTGTAAAAATTGGTAAGAGTCAATATGGACATGGTGAATTTTCTTAGTTTCCTGAGGAATTAGAGGTGCTGTTGTGCTTTCTTGGTTGTAGTGTCGATGTGGGTGGACCAGGACAGTTGGTGATGTGCATATCTAGGAATTTGATACTGTCAATCATCTCCACCTCGGCACCATTGATGCAGCCAGGGTGTGTACGATACTTTGCTTTCTGAAGTCAATAACCAGCTCTTTAGTTTTGCTCACATTGAGGAAGAGATTGTTATCTTAAACCACTCCAGTACACTACTGTACTCTGACTCCTGTACTTTGACTCATCGTTTTTCGATATCTGACCCGCCACGGTCATGACGTCAGCAAACTTGTAGATGGAGTTGGAGCCACATTTTGCCAAACAGTCATGTGAGTTAGTAGGGGGCTAGGTATACAGATTTGTGGGGCCCCAGTATTGAGGACTATCGTGGAGGGGTGTTGTGATTGTGGTCTATGGGTCAGGAAGTTGAGGATCAATTTGCGGAGGGAGGAGTCAAGTCTTCGGATGTAGGTGGCGCCGGCAAGGCCAGCAATTGTTGCCCATCCCTAATTGCCCCAAGTGCAGCTTTATTAATCGAGCTAAAAATAGATATCTCAAAAAACATTTTTAATCAGTTCACCATCTGCGAGTAACCTGATTTAAATAATTGGAAATAACTTTAAAAAAATATATACAGAACCATTTCCAGGTTCCAATGGCGTACAACGTCAGTTATTGTGTAAACGTAACATTTAAAAGCTTTTAAAATTTGCCAAATAATGCCCTTGCACCTAAGAAAAATGCTTCTTTTTAAGAACCTTCATTTTAAGAAGGCTTATGAATATATGCAATTAGTGGAATCTCGCTGTGGGCATTAATTTGATTTGTGGTTCGACCAGTTTTGTGAGCAGGGCCACCTTCCAACACTGTTTTCCAAACTGGTTCAAACGGTTACATAAATTTGTGCTGAATCTAATTTTGTGTGCTTGAAATTCCTCTATCTTTTGTGTAGTTTTATTGGTTATGAGAGAATTACAGTAGAAATACTAGCACAAGCAGCAGGATCTCCATGCCTATTAGTTTCTATTTTTGTTGCCTTGGTATTGCCCTCTGATAGGCTTACACAAACCTGGGGCAGGTGGGAATTCAAGGAGGAAATTTGTATTGGACCCTATGCCAGTCCTGCATGTCAGTGCGATCGGATTTGCATAAGGAGCAAGTGCTTTATTTGTCTTCTTCCCATCTCTTTCCCTAATTCTTCCTATTTTTCCTGCTACTTAAATGACTCGATAGAGATGTTTAACTGATGTATATTTTATTTTAATATTTTTGTGATTATGTTTTCTGTGTAGTTAAAGGAAACTTTATATGCGAAAGTATGAAAGATTATTATATTTGGAGAAGTTGAGTTTAAAGAGGTGTTTAAGGGCAGTGGAACCTGAGACATAAGGGGGAAAGATATTTCAGGAAAGGAATGCTTAACTGACTTGTGTTACTGTGGGGGAAAGCCCTGAAGACTATGTGGGTTGCTGGGAAGCAGTGAAAGTTTGGAATTTAAAAAAATGTTTATTCCTTTCTCAGAGTTACAGTGCAGAGTGGAGAGGGCAAGCCTTTAATCCATCTTGCTTCCTCGAAAAGCAAATTCAAATGGAATCCAATTCATGTTCTCCATAAGAGAAACATTCTGGATCCAAGCTGACAAGAGCAGGCATGACACCTGGTCTCATGCCTGATCTTAGCCAGAAGGCCGAGAATTGGAGGCAGCCATCCAGTGTTACACCAGGAGAGTCTTTGTTTTAGGAACAGTTTATTTCTGAACCTCCTTTTGGAATTCCGTACCAGAGTGGAAGTGCCTGAAAAGTTGCGAGATGTATCTGTATTAAAATGAAGCAATTCCTTGTTTTGGGTAATATTTAAATATTTGTTTTATGGTTAAAATCTATAAGACACTGTTGCCAGAAAGATAGTTTAATTGTGAACTTTTGACTAAGCATGTTTTTTGGGAGTTGTTCTGTCATTCTGTTTTAACTGTATAACTTTTACCTTGTGTATTAAAGTATTTTTTGTTTTTAATCTTTTTTATAATTTTAATGGTGTTACTGGACTTCTATGCTTTTGAAGTCGCTCTTCACACTTTACAAAAAAAAGGTTTATGATTAATGAGACAGACTTCACTTTGGGGTTTGACTTTCTCAGCACCAACATTATCTGTGGTCATTACAATCTAGGTAGCATCAATAGAAAGAACCTGTTCCTGTTGGTGAATGGTTGAGAGCCAGAGGACACCTATTGAAAGTGAATTCCGTAAGAGCTAACAATCTGATCTGGAATTCACTGCTTGAAGGCTGGTGGAGGAAGATTCTGTGATATTTTCAAAAGGGATTTGGATAAGCACCGGAAAAGGGGGAAAAAAATTAGGACCATGATGAAAGGGCTGGGTTTGGGAACTAATCAATTTGTTCTTGCAGAGACAGGTCAATCGACCAAATGGCTCCCTGTGCTGTAACAACTTTATTATTCTTCTCTATGAAAAACTTTCATCCCTTGCATTCATGCTTAGTTTATAATTACTGTTGAAGCTGTGGTTGATAGTGATCAACCAGGGATGTTTTTGTCATAGTCACGTTACAATGTTCAAAGAGATTCAATTCAGCATATCCTGGAAAGAAAGACTTGTATTTATAGATCATGACCAACGGGCACCTCAAAGCTCTTTACAGCCAATGAAGTACTTGAATGTGTGGTCACTGTTGTGATGCAGGTCCTGAATGGCGGCAACACCTGAAGACTAGAATTGTTGACCACCACCACTGGCTCTGGTGCAAATATCAGCTCATCAGAGACAATCTCAATTCTTAGTTCACATTTGTAATTAAATAAGCTATATAAAATGGTTTAATTTTTGCTGCATTCTAACCCTGCTGTTGTTGTTTGTAAATGTTATGTTTGGTCATCACAAAGGTTTGTTTTATTTGTTGGCATGTCAGTGCCACTGGTAAGACCATCATTTATTGCTCATTCCTAATTGCCAAGCTCACTGTCATCTTCTTGAGTGCAGTTGGGAATGGGCAGAAAATGCTGTTGCCGTTCTCATACTAAAACAAATATCATGATAGACAAGCATATATTTCTGGTTTTATAGTTCTATAGGAAGTACAGTTAAAATAATGCACCTGTCTCAATTCTTTTTATTGGGGTTAGACTTTTTTTTAACCTAGTTGTCATGTAATAGAACATAGAACATAGAACAGTACAGCACAGAACAGGCCCTTCGGCCCTCAATGTTGTGCCGAGCCATGATCACCCTACTCAAACCCACGTATCCACCCTATACCCGTAACCCAACAACCCCCCCCTTAACCTTACTTTTATTAGGACACTACGGGCAATTTAGCATGGCCAATCCACCTAACCCGCACATCTTTGGACTGTGGGAGGAAACCGGAGCACCCGGAGAAAACCCACGCACACAGGGGGAGGACGTGCAGACTCCACACAGACAGTGACCCAGGGAATCGAACCTGGGACCCTGGAGCTGTGAAGCATTTATGCTAACCACCATGCTACCCTGCTGCCTGAAACTAATGTCAATCTAGTTTCTTGGATGGGTTATGATTGTATGAGGCAGGCGTGGGGTGGTAGCAGAGAGGAGTTTTCCAGATTCCTTTTCCCTTTTTGGCCTCGAGTATTTTCTGTGTGTTTTTTAGGTGATAGCTTTGTTTCTGGTGGATGTGAAGTGCCTAATAAGTATAGCCTTGACATCATGAATGTAGGGCTTGCTGGATCAGCTGGACTTTTCCATCATGTCATTTCCATGTGTTCATATGTGGTGATGGTGATAGACTCTGGCTATCGTACCCCGGGAACAGGTGTAAAACACATTCGTGTTTCAGAGAGTCGTGAATACCGCCCAGTCCATCACACAAACCTACCTCCCATCCATTGATTCCATCTACACCTCCTGCTGCCGGGGGAAAGCAGGCAGCATAATCAAGGATCCCTCCCACCCGGCTTACTCACTTTTCCAACTTCTTCCATCGGGCAGGAGATTCAGAAGTCTGAGAACACGGACGAACAGACTCAAAAACAGCTTCTTCCCCACTGTCACCAGACTCCTAAATGACCCTTTTATGGACTGTCCTCATTAACACTACACCCTTGTCTGCTTCATCCGATGCCAATGCTTATGTAGTACATTGTATATATTGTGTTGCCCTATTATGTATTCTCATGTATTTTCTTGAATTCTGTTCAATTCCCTTTTCTTCCCATGTACTGAATGATCTGTTGAGCTGCTTGCAGAAAAATACTTTTCACTGTACCTCGGTACACGTGACAATAAACAAATCCAATCCAATCGTAATTATACATCTTTTTCTCATTCAAAAAATGTGAATGTTCGATATGTTAGTCCTGACTATACATTACTTTGTCCTGACTATACATTACCTTGAGACTGAGTAAGGGAAATGGAAGACCGAAACTGTGAAAAATTATTCCAGCTATTTGCTGACTTTCTGCTACTTTTCGGTTTAGTATTGGTAGCTTAAAAAATAAATTCAGCAACTTGCACGTTCACTATTCTGTTGCTTACTTGTCCTTTTAATGCCATTCAATTGAATCAGGCTGGTTTTGATTTGTTGATCCTGCCCTCCACATTAAAGTTAAATTTCTAACTTTAATGCTGCATCTTCAAATTTCTTTGGCAAATTACTGGTTATTCAGTTATATTAGGCAGTATCTGGAGGGCAGCTTTGTGCAGCACTGATATTGTGCTTTATGATGCAATCAAATTCTTTTCTCAAAGACTTGCATCACAAAGCATGACCTCCAAATTATCAATATGGCTTTATTAATTTGGGCAACAGTGTTTTATTATCTTTGAATGTAAACCCAGTGTTCCTAATGGGTATTGTGTTGACGATGAACATTTTTTTTTATTTTTCTACTGTGGCAGTGCTCACGATACACTTTCAAATAAAAATGGAAATGTTACCTTGTTCTCTAGACCTGGATGAATTGGAATGAGATAATTTTGTTAACCATTCTCTAGGTAAGGATTTGAGACTTAATACATTAAACTGTATATGGAGTATTACTCTTATTTATTACGGTTGAAAGAAGAGATTGCATATTTTTTGTCTCAAGATGGTATAATATTTGCAAGTAAAGTAGTATACACCAAATGAGCTGTTTTCCTCTAATTTTGGCTCTACTTTTGTTTTCTTATGAACTTGATTATCTTCCTATACCAGTTAACTTAATTTAACTTTGTTTTGTAAAAGCAGAATTATTTAGGAAAGTTAAGTAATTGCGTAAGAGTCCTTCCTGTCTCTTCCATTTGTTCCTATTTATTATTTTGGTCATGAACCCATAATTATGATGTACCTCTAAGCAAAAGACTCAAAATTGAAACAGTCTGCTTGCCAGGAGACTGTGTCCCCAAGTTTTGTATTTGGAGAGGAGAAGACAGACTCCTCGGCAGTGACTGGATCTTAGGAACCAGGTTTGGAGGAAGTCAGATCGATTGGTTAACTGGCAACCGGCAGGTTGGTCCGAGACAGTATTCTGCCTGACAATGATCTGTGATTGGTTCCTGCATGTTGCTTTCTGAGACAATTGGGCAGAAGCATTTTGACCTTGGAAGTTAAAGAAACTCTCTCCCCTGCTTAGTGAAGTGAAAGAACTGCTTTATTGTTCTGAAAGCAGTGAGTACTCGGCACACCCTTTGCTCTGAACCTGAAATGATGTTGAGTCTGCAGAGAAGTTAAACAACCTTGCCAGAGAAAACCATCTCAAGCCTAGAAGGAAGAAGTATCAAAACGAAAGCTGAACTTCAGAAAGACACTAACGAGAAACCACCCAGTGCATCAATGAACCTTATTCTTGTATTTTTATTTATATTTGATTTCCCTTTCCACCACCCTTTCCCCTCTGTTGTTTCTGTGTGAGTATGCAGAGAGTGGGGGAACGGGGTGGGGTTTGGGAAAGGGATATTCAATAGTCAGTTTTCTGTCTGTTTAATTACAATAAAAGGTTGGGTGTGTTAAAAGTTACAAACCTGGTGACTGCCATTTATTCTGCATGGTAGCACAGTGGTTAGCACAGTTGCTTCACAGCCCCAGGGTCCCAGGTTTAATTCCCGGCTTGGGTCACTGTCTGTGCGGAGCCTGCACGTTCACCCCCTGTCTGCGTGGGTTTCCCCTGAGTGCCCCAGTTTCCTTCCACAGTCCAAAGATGTGCAGGTTAGGTGGATTGGCCATGATAAATTGCCCTTGGTGTCCAAAAAGATTAGGTGGGGTTACGGGTGTGGGCTTAAGTAGGGTGCTATTTCCAAGGGCCGGTGTAGACTTGATGGGCCGAATGGCCTCCGTCTGCACTGTAAATGCTATGTTTCAACCAAGAACCTTGGGTAGTTTAAATAAAATCCTATTTCACCTGTGTTGCAACTCTGGGTCAAGTGTGGATGGAATTGACTGCACGCTAGCCCGGGGCTGTGCACTAGCCCAGGGGATTGTGACAATTGATGTAATTGAGAGTTTTTGTAAAAGATTACTGATTAATTTGAAAACCTTTAGTGGATAGTACTATTAAATGAAAATCAGAACTAAATACAAGTAATCTGAGACTTAGCAAGAAGGAAGCTCATTGCAGCTATGAAATTGTTCAAAAACATAATTTTGTTTTAGTGCATTTTTGAAATATATACAAGCTGTTAATTATTTTATGTTGCTATCAATCAGTATTTGAAACAGGAGCTGAACTTTATTTTTAAGAAGTAATTTTAATTGCATGCTATTATGAAAATATAAGATATTGACCAAATGTTGCTGTTACTTGACATTTAACACCATTTGCCCTGCAGATTATACTTTTTGTTTGTCAAGTTGTTGAAGCTGTGATGTTATCTGCTCGCACAGAGGGAAGTAATATATTTCCTCAACCAGTTGGATTGGATTGAGAAATAAACAGCACAAGGACTAAGAAGGAAGTGTAGATTAGAGTGAGTGAATTTAAATTCAAATTAGGTATGGGAAGAGAGAGAGAGGAAATAAAGACTAGATAAGCGGGAGTGTAAAAAAAGTGGCAAAACTACACTTGACATTTTTAAAAATCACCAGTAATAACTGGTACCTGAAGGAATGAGACAACAACATCAGAGAGGTTGATTTAAAACAGTAGCTGCACTTCAGATGGTGGCGAGGCTTAATTTATTATTGTGAGTTTAGTTCCCATCTGCCGTATAAAGAGAGCTCCTTCATGCCATTCCCTGTTTTTAATCATTTGGCAGTTAACAAAATGGTGCTTCTGCACAGCTAACAACAGAGCAAAGCATCTTGGACAATACTTTTGGATATCTACATCTAACCACATATTTCACCTCCCCATCCCCAAAGTGGCTGTACCATTTATCCATGAATAACTGTGAGCATATTAACAAATCCTAGTTATGTTGACTTTTGAATGATTGTTGCCTCTGTGCCAATGTCCATTGCTCCAGCTGGCTGATTATTCGGATTCACAAAAGCAGACTTAAGAATAGTAAGTAAATGCAATAATTAGGGTGTTCTGTTGTGTTGCTGGTAAAATCTAAAGATGACCATTCTACCTGCAAAGCATTGTCATTACAAAAGAGGCTATACTTATTAGAAAAAGTAATTTGGGCCATCACAGTTTACTTCTCCATGAAATGCCATCACTTATCATTGCATTTTGTTTTCTGTGTTTTGACTCAAAAATGAAAGGAATTAGTAATTGAAAGCATTGCTAATATTAATATTTCGACCCATTGTCCTGCAGAATGTACATTTGTGCAGTTGAATTGGATTGTTGACAGTTATGGTAATAATGTGTCCTTAAACTTGAAAAGATTTTGCTTAAGTGCTTCAGTTTTAAAGTTATTTTGACAATATATTCCATCTACTATCTGTACCAACTTGTGTAACCTTTGCCCATTTTGGTAGCTCATCACTGCTCGTTGGTGGGCAACTGGAATGATCGATCTTGCAACAATTAATACTTACTTTCCCCTCGGTGCTTATACTTGATCACCAGCCTATGCTAACCAAAAATATTTTACTGCAGTGTGAAAATCTTTACTTCTCCTTATTGTGGTGAACCCAATATATTTACATAACACTAATACTTGTTTTTCTCTGTTTCATTCTACTGTAGCTTGCTGGCAAACACACTGAAGCAATATTGTGTTAAAATGAAGTTCCCTACACAGAGATTGTACTCGCTGTCCCGAACTGTTCACCACCTGAATACCCCACGAATTAATCCTCACAGACCGCACTGGAATTCTACAGCTCGGCCATACTCCACTTTCAAAAGATTTCCATTGAGGACAGCAAAACCACTTCCTTGGAAAGCTGAATACTATCCCCATAGAAATTTCATTCTTGCTAGGTTGGCAACGCGACTGCTAAAAATTCGTTACCTTGTACTGGGATCAGCAGTGGGAGGTGGTTACACAGCAAAGAAGGTATATCAGAAACGTACACTTGACAAGTGCTATGGTGACAAAATAAAAAATGATGAATGGAAATAATAAAATTATGGATTATTGTAGTAATCTACCGTGCGGTTTAAGTGTAGTCTCGTATACACTTCAAAACTCAGTAGAATTTAAGTTACACTTCTCGGAAGCGAAATAAAAATCTTTTACTGTGTCTATTGATTATGATTGAGAGACTAAGATCATCTTGTGGTTACAAATCAAATGTTCTCAATGAAGCCCTTGCCAACAAAATACTTTAAGAGAAATAATTGGCTTAATGGTTTACAACAGATTTAACTTTCAAATACAGTAATGGTTCTTGCTCAAAACAAAACAGCTTGCGCAAAGTTGAAGAGTTAGAGTGGAAATATGAAAATACAAAATAAGGATAGCGAGTAGTCAGGTAAAAGATATCGAGTGATCCTAGATGAAAAATGGCTGCCCGGACCGGAATGTTTAAGGAGAATGCTATCAGTCTGACTCTGTCTGTCCCTACCCCTGCAATGTGCTGATTGGCTTGGATGGGTCTCAAATGCATTTGGTTGGATGGTTAGTTGTCAATCATCAATGTGCAACATTATCTTGTTGAACTTTTAAAATTAACATAAATGGTGCATGTGGTATTCTTAAATGTGTGTTGGAATGCAAACTCTGCTCTTATCATTAAACTGGTATGTACTGAACTCTGCGATTCTGTTCATTTGAACAATGGACTATAATGTCAATTTGACATTCAGTATAATGTTGTATTTGCTTCTAGTTAGACTGTAGATGTTTCAAATCCATACTTTAGTTATTGCAAGCTGTGTTTTTGTAATCTAAGTTATGCTTGAAGTTTTTTGAGGAAATTCATTTTAAAATGGATTTTAAACGGCTTTAGTATTTACATTAAAATGGCTAAATCAATGACCCTTTTACCTATCAGAAATAACTGGTTCCCTTCAGCGTATCAGGAGGAATGTCTGTGAATATGCTTCCCAATTCAAAGGCATGATAGAATTTAAAGATTCAACTGAAAACTGAAACATCCACCAATTGATTGCATAAAAATATCTAAATTATTTGATAATTCATTATTGCAATTAAAAATGTTACTTCTCCTTAATGGTTTGTTAGTTTATGTTTTTGCCTGATCTACTCAGTATTTACACCATTTGTGTTTTTAGTTCTGATTTCGAGCATCTGCAGTATTTTGCTTTTACCATGCATCTTCTTTTGTTAGACATATGACCAATGGAAGGAAATGATGCCGGATCTAACAGCGTACAAATGGATAATTCCAGATTTTATCTGGGACCTCGATGAACGTATTAACTTTGGTAAGCTGATTTTGGTTGCAGATATATATTCAAAAGTGTTAGAGCTGTAATATTTATTCAAAATATAAACTAATTGTTCCGATTGTCGTGCTGTAGCTTTCGTTTTTAAATAAGCCAGTTCTTGTTCTGTTCCTTTGATGGATAGAAAAGTGTAATTTAACAACGATCTGCATTTTGCAGTGATGATAATGGTGCCAGTGTTTGCACGTACGCAATTGAATGAGAGCCCAGAAATTGATGTCTGGCTTCCTCAAGCATCACATTTTTGTAGTATCCCTAAAATGCAAGCAGTTAGAAGTAATTGGATTGACAATAACTTTCAATCTTGGATTTGTGACCTTGAAAACTCTTGAAAACCCTTGAAAAATTACTTTTTTGAATCAGGTGCAACTGGGGTTTAACAACGTGCTAAGTTCATAATTACTGCCATGAAAGAGCAGTTGTATAATTTTATAATTTGTTGAATGCAAATATCTCCATTTTGATAAGAAATTCCACAAATGTTTTGCAAGTTTGTTTAAAGCTTCTACCTGAGTCCCATGGTTGTGTCCCGATCATTTATTTAATTATCTATAAAATTTAAAAGTTAAACTTGAAGGGATTCAGAAGTTTTTACCTCCTGGTTTGCTGTCTGAGAATGCTTCAGTTTGATTGGCTGCTTATTGATGACATCACTTGCTGGATATTTAGCTGTGGATATTTAGTGCTCGAGTACATTCAAGTTTGAGATTGTTGGATTTTTGGACATTAAGGGAATCAAGGGATATGGTGATAGGCTGGTAAAGTGGAGTTGAATCAGAAGATCAGCCATGGTTTCGCAGGACCCATGTGACCTCCTGTTGCCCTCAATTCTTATGTTCTTACATTGCAACTGCTTCTGGCTGAAGAGAATAGTGAATACAGATCTAAAATGTGCACATTTATTTTTTTAGAAAAGATTCGGGAAATCTTCTCTGATGCAGAACTTGCTAAGTTACTACCTGATTTTGAGAAGGTTGGAGAAAGCCTGAATCATCTCAAAAGCCTACTATCGCCAGGTTGGTATCTGCTTGAGGAATGTTATGAGAGCTATATGAAGAGGTTTTGAAGGTATTTAGTCCATCGTGATGCTTCATGTAGTATTTCTTACACGTTTTACTGAGGGAACCTGCTGATTTGCTGCAAATCATAGTTGTTATTTGGAGAGTGACAAGTCAATAGTAAGCAACTATTTATGAAGCTCAAACCTTTGGAAAATGTTACACAAGCAGGTGCAAGGTACTATTGGGAAACCTAACTGATCTTTGCAGAATACAAGCAATTGTAACCAAAGTACCAACTGAGTACACATCCTCATTACAAAAACACTGCAAAGTGCAACATGTGGAGCAACAATTACAATGTGAATCATCTTTCAAAAAATAAAACCATAAGATTTTGATATCTTTCTGGATAATTATCATGAATGATCATGTAATCGAGTAGGATGTGAAACCTTCCATATCAACCTACTCATATTTATTCACAGGATAAATAGGTGACATTCCATATTGAATTGAGATAATTGCTTAAAAACTTCAAATTTAACTTTCTTTTCTGAGCAACATTATTTGAAACAACTCCTGTTCTTGCATTGATCTGATCTCTTCAGAGAACATACTGTTTGATACATAATGAGGGGGTAAAAAAGCTTCAGATTATTTCAGGTTAAAGCTCAAAACGTGACATGATTTACCTGTCCAAAATATTAAACAAAATGTTGAGTAGAGTACAGGAACGAATGAACAGTGCTCTTCTAAATACATTTGTAAACTTATTTTAAGTAGTGGATAAATAATAAATAATCTTAATTGTCACAAGTAGGCTTACATTAACACTGCATTGAAGTTACTGTGAAAAGTGCCGAGTCGCCACATTCTGGCGCCTGTTCGGGTACACAAAGGGAGAATTCAGAATTCTTGGCTTGTACGGGAATTGAACCCATGCTGCTGACCTTGTTCTGCAACACAAACCAGCTGTCTCGCCCACTGAGCTGCTCGTTTATGTAGATGACCACTGCATCTTATTTATGGCACCCGTCCTTCCTTGCTACCATTTCACTAAACTGCTGACCACGGGTTTCCTGTTTTATTTCCAATGTTCATTGACTATGTAAATGGTGTCCTTTTGTCAGATACTGCCACCCTCCCTTCAAAACCATTTCCTCACCCTGCTTCCCAGAAAGAGGGGCTTCACACACAACATTGCAACTAAATTGTCTCCAGGAATTACTTGTTTCCGCCCTGTGCTATTACCTTCAAATGGGTCCCAAGAGTCGATCCTGGCCTCTTCCTCATCTATCTGCTGCCGTGGCTATATTGTCTGACGACATGGGGTCAGGTTTCATATATAATCTCTCTCTCCTCCATTTCTCTCAACTGCTTTGTGTTGTTGGACAGTCCTACATGCAGTCTCGAATGAACTGTAGATTGCATGCATTAAACATTGGAAAAACTACAGCCAATGACTTTGCTTCGCAATAAATGCTGTGTCTTTGCCACTGATGATATTTCTTCTTCCTGTGCTCTCAGATTGAACCAGACGGTTTGCAACTTTGGCATCCAATTTCATGCCAAACTGAGCTTTCAACATCGTGGGCGGGATTCCCCCCTACCCAGCGGGGCGGGCGGTCCCGGCGCCGAGGTGTGGCGTGAACCACCCTGGCGTCGGGCCATCCGGAAGGTGTGGAATCCTCCGCACCTTCAGGGGCTAGGCCGGCGCCGGTGGGGTTTGCGCCGCGCCAACCGGCGTGGAAGGGGCTTGGCGCTGCGCCAACTGCCGCTGAAGGGCCTCCGCCGGCCGGTGCGAGTTGGCGCATGCACGGGAGCGGCAGCATGTGCTGCAGTCATCCCAGTGCATGCGCAGGGAGGTTCGTCTCCGCACCGGCCATGGCGGAGGTCCACAGCAGCCGGTGCGGAGGGAAAGAGTGCCCCCACGGCACAGGCCCGCCCGCGGATTGGCGGGGGTCAGAGAATCCCGCCCCATATCTTCTTCATTGCAAAGAATATTCCCACCTCTCTAATATTGGCCAAGCCTCATTTTCCTTGGTTCACCTGCTGCTGCAGCTCTCATCAGTGCCCTTGACACTTCGAGATGTAACTATTCCCAAACTCTCCTGGCTGCCCCCCCACCCCCCAAATGCACGATGCTTTGTAAATTTTAGCTCACCACAAGCCCTGCTGCCCTTGCCCTACCCTCCACCAAATCCTGTACCTGTATTATACTTGCTTTGTCCCCCAAATCCTCCAATATAATATTTATTTGTCAGTATTTAAATCCCTATACTGTGCTTCCCTCCTACCTCTGTAGCTTCCTCCAACCACCAAACTCCTTGCTCATGGTTCACCATTCGTCTCTGTCTTTCCTGCTATTACCCCACCATTGAAAGCCATGTCGGCCTACTCCTGCTCCTAGTTCATATGTTCTGGAGTTCTGTCCCTGACACACTCTGCCACTGCAACCACCCTCTCCTCATTAAGACTCTTCATAAATCTATGAGCAAGACCATAAAACGTCTTATGATCAAATTTCTGGTCACCGACCCTTGCTTGGCAACTATTTTTGTCTGATTGGGCTTCCATAATGTGGCATAGGGTGTTTCCTGGATTAATGCTTCCATATAAATGCAAATTGCTAATATATAATTTCATTTATTGCTGAGTCAGTTGACTCGGTGAATCAACAGATGTCAGATGTGGCAGTGCTGAGCTTAGGTTTTGCCTGTCTGGTTGATTTTCTTTTTGGAAAAAGTAAAATAGACGGAGGTTTAAAAATGGCTAAAATTAACATTTTCAAAATTTGTGCACTATAGATTAAGTTTTCACAACAGGGAATAACTCCTTTAACCATGATTAAAAGCAGTGTAACTTCATACAGGATGTGTCCTGAATTTTCTACTATTTTGTACCTGCATATCTGATTAGCTGTAGTCTTGTCCCAAAATAACTGAAGTCCAATGATGCATATGGTCAGGTGAAATAATATGGTGAAGGACTCAAAGTAATAACATTGCCTTTAAGTGTATCTTTGTTCAGAGAGATTTCCCTTAAACTTCAGTTTTGTAGTGCTACTGTGAGGGAGAATTGATATTGGACACTGGAAAGAATGAGAATCTAAAGTAAATGCTACAAAAATATTAGTTTCATAAAATCTATTAAAAGACATGCGGATATTTTTTCTTTTAAGGTGATAACATTAGAATACCAAAGAAATGGCTGATATCATTTTTAACCACACAAAAAGAAATCTGTTCTGTACCAATTGTAGAAAATGATCAAGTGCAGTATTTCAGATTTTGGGGATGAGTTGTATGGAGTGGCGTACTCATTTTCATGTGTTCTCAGTCAACTTATGCACTGGGCAGAGTAGTTAAAGATGTGACATATTTGTGTTTCTCATTTTGCTGCCTTTTCACAGGTGAAAATCTGTATAATGAAGTCAAAGGAGTCTCTGATCTGCTTCTGTTGTTAGGTGTGTGAATTACTTTTGTTGTCATTAACCCACCTACTTACAGTTTTAAAAAATCCCTAATACTTTTTTTCTTATCCACATTTATATACATATATACATCATTTGAAATTGTTTGTTTTATGCTTACATTATACCTTGAAATTGGTGACTAAATTTGAGATTACTAAAACTTTCATTTAGCCACTTAAAATGTTTTTCTTTGGGTGATTGCAAGGCACAACATTGTAAGTAACTTGCCATTTCCAAGTGAAACTCAACTACTTGAGCTGAACCTTTCATATTTTGAATACTGGAATATGGCTTGCATTTTCTACGTATAGCGGCATTAGAATTAAACCCCAGAAGAAAAAAAACTAAAGTTCTTTCAACATGAATAAACTAGGTTTTCTTACACTTAACAACAGATTATTTTTATATTTTCCAAAATGATCTGCTTTATGTAAATGTATTCCTTAGTAACTCCTTCCCATAAAATATTTTGAAGTTTCCTGAAAGGCCTGAGAGTAATTTTATGCTCATTCACCTCCTTTGACTTCAGTAGATTCTTTGGCATGTTGTATGTAAAACTAAAGTAGCAATTTATAAGAATGAAGTTCAATTATGAACTAAGTATAATAATTTTTTTAGCATTAGAATATGTTCAGCGTCATCCTGTACCACTGGGATGTAGACATGTCACCAGAGGGATAAACCAGAATGTCAGTGGCCAATAGAATATGTAGCCGAGTGAAGATGAGTGTTGCTAAGCAATAATGTTGAGGAAAATTCATCATTTTATCTTGGAGAATGAATTATGTTTCAAAAGCTTGCAGCAAAGTCTCCATATTGTCAGCTCTCTTTGCAGTTTATTATATTGAATTTACAATGCAGAACCATTATTTTAGCCGCTAGGTAATTGACCCTTTTCCCTTCCATAGATTTATGTCTTGTAATAGCCTTTGGAGAAACATTTTTCAATATTAGCGAAGTAAAAGTTTCAGCCATTTCAAATACCGTACATTTCAGTGGTAAAATTCCAACATAAACAAATGGCTTTAAGCAATTTAGGACTCTGCAGATTAGACAAACAATGTCAGGACAGTGTGTTTTGCTTGCGGTGTGTGTTTCAGAGCTTTTTTGATTCCTATTCTGTTTGTAGAATATCATGCAGTCCATATTTTGTTGCAATTGACTGCTGGACAGAAAAAATAACTTCACTTTTGTACAGCCAGACATAAAAATGTTCACTTTTACAGCCAGACATTTCTAAGAGTAAAGAGGAAGAGAAAAGTATTGTGCCAAATATAAGCTTTTCATCAGGCTTTAGTATCTGCAAATATTATCGTCACCAATTAAAATTGAAATTTACATATATTTGAAAATAACACTTGTATTCTTTGAAAATTGTTGTGAGTTATGTTGCCAACCAAAAGACTGTAGCGTGCGATTAGCTACATTCCAACTCAATTATCCCTCTTCGCAATGTTACTTATTTCCTTGACAAATAACTGACTGCAAAAAATTTCCATGAAAACTGTCATAAAAGAAAGGCAATACATCATCATATTAAAAAATATTGCAACCACTCGTACATGCATGTTAGCCAATAGGTCCATGTTCCCCATTCCACTTGATAGATGTAACCGAGTGACTTCATTGCTGCATTCTATGTAGGTAACGCATATAGGAATACAAGTAAAATAGATGCAGATACTTTAATGTGAGAGTTCTAATAAGCTAAATGTTAATTTAATTGTGGGAAATATTTCCTACTTTTTCAATGTTTGGAGCATGAATAAATAATGTATTCTTCTAACTTCCTTATGAAATAAAGCCTAGGTATCCACCACTAACAGAATTATTTTATTCTTTGCTATAGTCCGCTGGTTTCACAACACAATGTGTGTCTTATAGTATCAATAAACTTTTGGATAATATTTTATATAAGCTGCTTGATTACTCATGATATTGCTCAGGCAGAACATTTAAAAAAAAATAAAATTGAAGTCCAGCTGCTAATATCTCTGCAAGGGATTGCTCTCAAATTGTATCCAAGCAAACACGAAGAGCTTGATCAGACCCAGGATTTCTGTGTAGTTGAAATTTCAGTTACAATTTTTAAATGCTTTAAGTTGTCTCGATTTAGTGAGATTTTCAGTTTTAATATGAAATGTGCTGCTTGCTGTGTTTGTTTTGAAATGCTGTGGAGTAACCCAAGTGCCTCCTGTTGTCACATGATTGAAGTCCAAGACAAAGCAACTCCATTGATTGCCATTCCATTCATCACCTTGAACCTTCACGTCCTCCACTACTGGCATACTGCTCTCGTATGTACTACCTGACATTTATTTTAAAAGACAATTTAGCATGGCCAATCCACCTAACCTTCACATCTTTGGGTTGCAGGGGAGAGACCCACGCAGATATGGGGAGAATATGCAAATTCCACACGGGCAGTGACCCGGGATCGACCCCGCGTCCGTGACTCCGTGAGGCTAATGCGCTACCGTGCCGCCCCTGTACAATCTGACATATCCACTGCAGCAACACCCCAAGGCTTCTTCAACAGAATCCCCCGGACCTGGGACCTCTACCACTTAGTAAGACGAGGGTAGCAGATGCATGGGAACACCACCACCTGCAGGTTTCCCACCAAGTCGCACACCATCCTAGCTTGGAAATATGTCACTGTTCCTTTACTGTTGCTGGGGGTCAATATCTCAGAACTCCCATCACCACTTTCGTAGTCCCTTCACCACATGGACTCCAGCAGTACAAAAGGCAGCTCAGCGCCACCTTTTCAAAGGCAGTTAAGGACGGATGATAAATGCCGGCATTACCACTGTCACCCACATCCTGTGAATGAATTATAAAAAAGCATAATTGGTATGGAGCAATCAAAGTGATTTGGAATGTTGTCTCTGTTATTAATAATTATTGGGATAATCCTATATTATATAGAATGCTTAATTGTATAGATGTTTTCTGGTCAGTATTACAATATGTTAATGAGGCCAGAAGCTTCAGTTTTTGCAGCTATTTAACTTTAATGGCTGTGGGCACGGTTTCCCAGGACGTGGAGAACCCGACAGCTGAAGGGAGGCAAGAACAATCAGATGCAGCAGATAGGTGTGGGCTAGGTGGAGCAGGCAGACTACTTTGCCTTGGCTGTCCAAGTTAATGTACCATGATCTGCTTTGTCTCTCCCCTGTGATGTCTCACGTTCTTGCTTTCTTTTTCTCTTCCATGTTCCCCCCGCCCTCCCACCTTCCCACAATCTCTCCCATCTATCCAACATTGTGACTCCTCCATCACACTTTGGGGATCACTATTCCAATAATATTGCTGTTTGAATCTTTACTCGCTGCTGTTTTGCCTCCTTTAAACGTAATTATCTGTTTTGGTATTCAACATCCAAATTGGTTCATTGTGTCGGAAAAGTTAGTCCACTGTTATGTGGTTTATTGCAGATTCTGCAGAAAATTCAACTGCTATGAAAGCATCTGATACTCAAGGTTTTGACAACAATGGGAAACAGTATAAGAAGGCAAGTTTCTAGTTAGAAACTAGTTGATTTCTTCAATTATTCACCTAAGTATAGAATGATCAGAGTTTGCATTTTGATCACCTTAAAAATAGAGTAACTGAGAACAAGTAAAATCATCAATTGTTACAAACTTTGTGGAAGTTAAGCGTGGGATGAGGAATGTGGCCAAATTTGATTTTATTCCAGTCGAATAAATGGTTGAGCACATATTCAACTTGTGTTGCTCAAATTGTACTAATTAAACTTTTCTGCTCGACAGATGAGTTTTTTTTTACAGAATGCCAGATTTCGTAACCTGCTTAGAACACCAAATAAGGAAATTTTAAAAATTATGTTTTGTGTTTTACCACTTCTATCTTCCTAAAACGAGAACTTAAAAATGAAGTCTGTCATTTTTCAATAATAATATGATTAATCTGTATTTAAACATTAAATTGAAATGCAAATCAAATTCAGACGGTGATACATTACAACAATGATTGAAAGGTACTGATAAATGACAAATTTTCCTATGAATGTTGCACATATCAAATTTGTGACATGGCTAGTTAGAGGAAATTGATACTTTTCCCCTACTTTGCGAACAATAGCTAACCTTTATATATTTCGGAAATCTAGCCTGATGTCCCACTGTTAAGCTTATAGAGAATGTTAATAGTGGGATAACCCAAAGTGGCTGTCAGTTAGCAACAGGGCTCAACAATATTTAAAAGATTACGTGGATAGTAAAGCTCCGATGTAGCAGGTGAAGGAATCATAAGAGTAGCATTGTGAGCCACAGAATTTGTACGGTGCTGAAGGACGAGAGGAAGAATAGTAACTCGAGCTAAGTGTGAAGGGTAGAGCTGTGGAGGAAGAAACTTTTGACAAGAAGCTAAAATGCACTGGGCAATTATACTGGGAAGTGTCATTTCTTTTTAGAACTCTTTAATTATGGGTGTGTTTATTTGGAGAAGTGTATATACTAGGACAATGCAGAAAGCAATATGGTTGCTGGTATGTTTTTCTACTTATTTGTTTTTTACGAAGGACACATATGCAGTGTACTATGCATATTATATAGTTTGAGTTGCATAGGTAGGTTTAAATGTTAGTTAATATTTTTCAATTTTTATGTAATCTAAACAAAACTGAAAAAATGCAATTTTCAAGTATGTTACATTGTGCAGATATTTTATAGGGCAAATAACCTGCCAAGATATGCTGCTGATTGGACTACAACCTTTTGCAAAATTATTAATGATATTCTATCAATAACGTCCAGTTTTTCCAGTTAATAGCTGAAAGAATGACCTTACAAGATTTAATGTTTAGACCTTTTACTGTAACAAATTATTAAGAAAAATTATTCACAAAACATTATTTTTGTTTTGTAGGCAATTTTTTTGTTTTGTAGGCAATGTTTACTTTTAATTACATAAATTGACATTCTCCTTGTATACTCATCACCCAACGCACTGTTCATGGAATTAAAATCCTTTTAGCAAACCATTCATAGTTCTTCCCAGATTCCAATAAGTTCAAATATTTCCCCACTTTGAGTGACGGTCTTCATGCACTTACGTTTTCAGAGGGATCCTTGAAACCACCAATAGCTGTACTACCTGCTACAATGATTCTTCCCCTTGGCCGTGTCAGAACAAATCTCCTGAAACTTACACAAGGCTGCAAGATGCACTTCTTTGACTGGAGACTGTTTTTGTTTCTCATCTGGCTGTGGTACTCACAAAGGTCGAGCAACCTTTCTTCTCTACTAACTGCACTCAACCTCCTGTTTTCCTCCCCTGCCCAAAAACCTGGAGCCAAAGCATCTATACTGGTTTGCATTTCTGTCCCTGACCTTTTTGTCCCAGGTGTGTGTATTTAGTAAGTTCCTTATCTTGGGCCTCATTCCAACTGCAACTGAACCAGGCTTGCTATCAAGCAGCATTTGGAACACGTCACATGACCCCTCTTTATTTTACCTATGATCAAAAATGCAATGGTTAGCACTGTTGCCTCACAGCACCAGGGACCCACGTTCAATTCCAGCCTTTGTTGACTGTGTAGAGTTTGCACATTCTCCTGTGTCTGTGTGAGTCACTCCTTCCCACTCCCCCCCCCCCCCCCCCCCCCCCCCCCCCGCCCCGTCCAAGGATGTGCAGGTTAGGTGAATTTGCCATGCTAAAATTGCCCTTTGAATGTGCAAGTTAATGGGCCTATGTGGGGATGCTCATTCAAAGGGTCAGTGCAGACTCAATAGACCGAATGGGCTCCCTCTGCATTGTAGGGTTCCTATGATGCAGGTTAAGACAGACCTTCAATTTTATAATTTTAGTAATTATTATATTGTTTCCCACTGTTAGAATTGTTCAGTGTTCATTGTGGTGTTATCTAAGGTAAACAAAGTTTTTACTGTAACTGCATTACTTAAATTATGTAAGATGGAAGTATTGTAACAGTTTAGGTATAACTTTCAGGGAGCTCTTTTGTCTGAGCCTAAATATTGGTATATTATAAACTGGATTTGCTAAGCTCATTTACCCCTTACTAATGGGTACCAAATGCAGCAGTCCTTTGCTCATTAAGCACTACATGCTTTCCCATTCCTTCTAAGTGTTCATTTGTCTTTTATGTTGTGTTTTTTTTATTTTCCTCCCTAATGCTTTCCCTTACCCATTGAAAACTCATGAAGGGTGTGCTTGGGGAGCTCATTGTAATCCAGCAGCAAATCCAGGAGCATGAAGAAGCAGCACGCAGGGTTGCCGAACAGTTAAACTCTGGCTCCTCTCAACAGAAACGAAAGGTGATAGATTGAACCATCATTTGAGATAACCAAAGCTTGATTCCTTGGCAGTGATTTTCATTCAGGGATATTGTGCATATTTGAAATGCTCATTAGTTTTGCATATTAAAGGAAATACTGTTAAAAAAATTCATTGAGAAATGGCTATCTGTGAACAACAACCCAGGAGACCTTTTAATATACATTGGAAATGAGCTGTTATGAATATGTGCAAACAATTTTACTAATTATTTAGTTATTTGTGGATTGTGTGCATGAAATTTATGACCCATTTTCACAAATTACCTGCACTCAATTGCGTTATTTTGTACAGACTCCTAACATATTTTAATTAGCCTTTATACATGTTGAATTTGTGGATACAGTTCCAGCTCATCCACCAAGGTTTGAAATGGCCCAGAAGTTGCAACTCGTGTCTTTGATTGCAAAAATGATTGAGAATTTAGTTACTGTAATGTGAAACATCGTTTCACTCGGAAACTGATTCCTTTTGGAGCAAGAGTTGGAAAATGCATTATTTTGAAACGTAGTTTAAGTTTGTTCAACTATTTTGACCATTGCAGCTTAATGGTTTGACCTAATTAGTTTGCATCTATATAACGGAATAGAAAGATATTCTGACAGGGTTAGGTAAAAGAAGATTGGGAGGATCCTGGAGTGAAGTATAGACACCCACAGAGACTTGCTGGTTGCACTGAGAGGCCTGTTTCTGGCAGCAGACTCTAATTCTACCTGGTTTGATTTATTGATCCATTTTTTATAGTTATCTTTATCTCTACATATTTAGAAATGGTCTGAATGATAAAGTACTGAATTATTTGATTTGTAAAATGGAAATATATACATGCTTCACCACTCCCATGATATTTTTTGTAGGGCAATCTTTTTAATTTTATTATGAAGGACGATGGAACAAAGATGTTAAAAATCTTGTTATCCTTTTATGCAGACATGTTTCAATACAGTTTAAGTAAAGCTCATGAACTGACATCCAACTGTCGTGAGTTTGTTGATAGGTAGAAATAATTTCTAGTTCTGCATGCTGTAGAATTTTAGGCCTGGGTTGCATTGCATTGTTGTTACTTAGTACCGTACCTGACCGACAGTCCAAAAGTACAGACCAGTTTCTAACCCTCTATGCTACCTGTTAATTCAGCAAACATTAGTGTAAAAACACACGTGACAGGGATTGATATAGTGCATCTCTTAACAACTAATTTGACTTTTGCACAGTTACTGACAGGTCATCTAGAGGCTGATTGTTACTTTTGAGAAGAATTGCACTTCTGAAAATTTCAACCTCCTGTATTTTAACCAGTTTTTCATCGTTGTCAAATTCTAACCTCATGATGTATCAGATATGTATTTGTCACAAGTCTAATTCAGATTAATCAGGAAAAATGTTTATAATCTTTCTGACAAAATGCAAGCACAGATTTAATTGTGCAAAAAAACATGGGGGTAGATTTTGAAATTCCCATTTGGGCATAAAGGTGGCATGGCGAACTGGATTCCCATTTATCTTCATGACCATTGAAACAGTGGAAATAAAAATTGAGCGGTTTCTACACCAGGCAGCTAATCCACAATGCCAGTTAAATGCTAGTACCGCAAGTTATATAATTATTGCTATTCAATTAATTGTTTACTAACAGTTAAATATTCACTGAAATTTTGCAATGTATAAATAATGTATCATTATGAGCAAACTTATAACAAACTCATAGTACATATCTCTCAGTGTAAAACATTTTTCTTAGATCTAAAGTTCAGAGGGGAACCTGGGTCACAATGAAATTAACCCCTGCTACCTCTGTGGTAACATCCACAAATTTGTAATAAGGACGTTTAATTGTAGCGCCATATTTTACAGAAGTAATAAATGAGATTTAAATATGTGGTGTTTGTAATAAAGTTTGATTATAATTTTGAGATTTTGAGTGCAATTTTGGTAGATTTGTGATGTGGTATAGTTGAATTTGCTGCTAGGATATTAAATGAAACAAAAATATTGTTTGTCAGTTGAATTTTCTTTTCTGTAGTGTCGAAATTACCATGCTTAAGAACATTTTTCCAACAGTTTTCATTTGGTTGCATGTTTAATTACCCTCACTGTTTTTCAGGTATCGGACAAGGACAAAGCTGAACAGTTGCAAGAAGAGCTTCTCCGCACACAGGTAATGAATGTGAATATTTAACTCGAAATATACTTCTAGTTTTGAATAACATGCATACTCTGCTGTAATACAAATAATTTCACTCTAACTTCAAATCTTTTGTAATGCTGGTGACGACATTATCCTAGTTATACCTGCGACACCATTGACATACTTATCTAAAATGTCAGGGGTATTGCACCATTTTCAGAGTCATTATATACTCGGCTTGAGGCTGGATCCAAGAATGTTTTGAGGAAAAGGATAGAGAAAGCTTTCAATAAATATTAGCACAAGTATGTTCCAGAAGCAGTTATTTGTTTAAGACCATCTATAGCTGT
This sequence comes from Scyliorhinus canicula, assembly GCF_902713615.1. Taxonomy (NCBI): domain Eukaryota; kingdom Metazoa; phylum Chordata; class Chondrichthyes; order Carcharhiniformes; family Scyliorhinidae; genus Scyliorhinus; species Scyliorhinus canicula. The sequence continues at coordinate 114,603,062 of NC_052158.1, forward strand.
TAGGCCATGAGAGTTATTAATTGATTGGTGATAAAACCTTGCCTTGCTCTTGAGGACATGCCAGATTATGTTCCAGATTTAACAAGCAAACATCAATAATTCCACAAGGTTTAATACTTCCAAACTAGTGATGTAAAAGCTGGAAGGGAGAACATGAAGCAGAGTTTATTATCATTGAGAAAGGATCATATTAGTTTCTTAGTAAAGTTGAATTTTCAAGACATCCATTGGCCTGGAAATTGCTGGAGTGTTGCGTATCATGACAAGAGGTTTGAATTGGATTTTTACGTCCTCCTTCAGATTGGATGTTTGTACTGTAAGTTGCTGAAAATGTGAATTGCTAATGGGGAGGCAATAGGGCACCTGCAATTTCATGAACATTGGGTCCAAATGGTTGATTTCCTGAACCAATGACATTTAAACATAAGGAAAGAAAAACTGTGGGACAGGATACCGGTGGATTTTTGGTGAATTATGGATGCTGCTTGCTCTGTTGTGATGTAACCTGTTGGAGCTGCTTGTTAGTGGTTGGATGTAATTTAATCTGCTGGACTAGAGTAATTATTCTGCTTGGTGAAGCTGACCATGATACAATGTAACCTCTATCTCTGATGCTTTCAAGGTGCCGATGTATGATTTTTGACCTGTGCTACACACCATTTTAGCAAATATCCAATAGCAGTAAACAAAACAGTAAACTACATACGATCAAAAACAACTCTACGTTTTGTCTTACCATGCTACCAAGAAATGGCTAAATTGCACAGGTGTGAATGATTACTAAAATCACATGATCAGTAACAGTATCTGTTACTCGTTTTTGTAATGAATTAAAAATATAATTAGCCACATACGGATTCCCGTTTTGTCTTAATGGCTAGTGGTTAATGTATTGGACAGCTCTGGTCCAGTGAAATTAAAGAAGAAACTTTAATTTCAGTTTCATCGTGCATTTACCAAAAAGGTATATTTTGGTTTTAAAGTTTAACCGGAATTTATGGTTTGCTTAACAGAACAGTATTTATCATTTTCTCTATTTCCTTTTTATAGCTGAAATATCAGCGAATTCTTGAACGTCTAGAGAAAGAAAATAAAGAGCTACGAAAGCAAGCTCTTCAGAAAGATGACAAAGGCATTCACTTACGGAAAATGAAGGTGAAGATGTGTTTTCAGTTCTGGGAATAGAAGTATTTAGAAAATAAAACATTTTACCACTATTCCAAAAGCTTGACTTGTAGTCAATATCTGAACAGTTCATTATGAGAGTGTCCCATTTGTAACAATAGTTTTGGAATCCTGCTGTCCAACACTTTTCATACGGTGTTTAGATTGCAAGTAAATACAAGTCTAGTTTACTCATTGTTCAGAGGGCGATGGTGTGTTTGAAATGCCACAATGTGAAGCCATCAGCAGGATGTTCAAGGCTGCAGCTAGATAATGGAAACTTAGTGTTAAGATCAGTCTTTTGTGGCGATAGTTGTGGAAGATTTTGGTTTGCTTGTATAGCCAAGCATGAAGCATTCTTTATCCATACATTTCTTTCCTCTTGGTCTCTGAACGTGATATTTGGGATTAGGTTAAATTTGCCAACATTTTTATATTGTTGCTCTTTCTTCATTTGTTTTCCGTCGGTGGAATATTGAGAGGGTGACTACATCGCAAAGTTTTGATACTGTATTCACTTTATTTCCTCATTCTTCAAATCACATGGGTTTCAGTGGATATTTTTATAAATGGCCAGAAAAGCAGCATGATACACTCCAGAGTGGAAGAGAATGATGTAGTGAAATGAAAGAATTGGGGAGCTCAGGCTCATTTTCATTTGGTTCCATTTGTATCCTCACTAAGCACCTTCTCTCTACCAGCTCAGCCCAAGGTGCTGCTTTTCCTATTCCATAGCCACTGTTCCTCTGGCCAATATTAAAATGTTTCCCCTTGGATGCATCCTGATTAGTACCTCCACCAGATGGATGGTGATCCAGCTTATTCCTGTTGAAATAGTCACCGCTAGTTCTTGTAGCTGATAGCAGATGCAAAGCTGCTCAGTGTAATGACAGAATCACAAGTTTATATAGATGAAAATATGACATTAAATTTTAAACATTTGTTTTAGGTCTTTTATTCCCTTTACTGTAGTGTGAACTCTGCACAGTTTATTAATTAATTTCAATTTTTTCATGTTGCGTTTGGTTATAGTGCCATCATCTTATACCTGTGTTCTCTGGTTCTCAGCCCTTCACCAAAGCAAACTATTTCTCTCCATCTACTCTGTCTAGACCCCTCGTGATTTTGAACATATTTCTCAAATCTCCTTTCAACAATCTCTAAGGAGAGCTAACCTAACGTTGCCAGTCTATTCTCATAACTTAAGTTCCTCACCCCGAAACCATTCTCATAAATCTTTTCTGCACCCTCTCCCAAATTCTTCACATCTTTCCAGAGTGGGACACACTACCCTAGTTAAAGCTGAATCAATGTTTTGTAAAGGTTCATCACAACTTCCTTGTTTTGTATTCTATGCCTCGATAATAAAGCCCAAGATCCCATATAGCTTTAAAACCACTTCCTCAAACTGCACTGCTACGGTTTACAATTTGTACGCATACACGCCTCCCCCCCCCCCCCCCCCCCCATTCCCCCAGGTGTCTCTATTCCTGCACCCCCTTTAGAATTGTAGCCTTAGTCTCTCCTTGTTCTTCCAAAATATACCACTTCACACTTGCCTATTAAATTTCATCCACCAGCCTGTCTAGGTCCTCTGCAGTCTATCGCTATCCTTCTCACAGTTTGCAATGCTTCAGACCTTTGTGTCATCTGCCAATTTTGACATTATGCCCTGTACACCCAAGTCCAAGTCATTAATATATATGAAGAACATCAATGGTCCTTGTACTGACCCTTGAGATCTTAACACTAAGTTTACCACTTCTTTCTGTTTCCTTTCAAATGGCCAAATTTGTACTCATACTGACACTGTTCCTTTTAATAACGTCTGCAACTTTACTGGCAAGGTTTGTTTTGTGGCACTTTATCACATGCCTTTTGGAAATCCATATACACAACATCCACTGCATTACCCTCGCCGGACATCTGCTACCTCATCAAAAAATTCAGTCATGTTAGTTAAACATGATTTGTCTGTAAGAGACCTATGTTGAGTTTCTTTTGTGAGGGCCACGAAGAATCCAGCACGAGTTGTAGAATAGAAAGAAATAACATTTATTTACAATAACATATATTATATAAAACAGCAGCAATAACTCCCTTGCTGCTCACTCCTCTCCAGCTGGTTCCATACTGGTCAGCTCTATTTATGCAGGGACTCTGCTAATGATTTCTCTGCCCCTCTCATTGGGGATGCGCATACTCCCCAAGGATTGTGGGATTGCCATTAGTCCCCAGCCAGTGGTAAGCAGGCAGGTTATAACCGTTTCCTTAATTAATTCACCATTGTCCAGACATCCAGTTTGGCTGAATTCTAGGATATTGCCATTGGTTATATGAGCACGTTGGCTGAAAGTTAAATAATATATTTTTGAAAGTACTGAGTTGAAAAGTTATTCAACTGTCTCAGCTAACTTTTTTTTTTCCACTTAAAAAAAAAAATTTTGTGTACCCAATTCATTTTTTTCCAATTAAGGGGCAATTTAGCGTGTTCAATCCACCTATCTTGCACATCTTTGGGTTGTGGGGGCGAAACCCACGCAAACAAGGGGAGAACGTGCAAACTCCACACGGACAGTGACCCAGAGCCGGGATCGAACCTGGGACCTCAGCGCCATGAGGCAGCAGGGCTAACCCACGGCGCTGCTTGTCTCGCTAACTTTTATGATGATTTCTAATGTGCGGTACAGTATTAGATTATTTTGTGCATTAAATGGAAGAACTCTTCTTTTTCTAGAAGTCCCTGATTGACTTGTATTCTGAAGTATTGGACATTCTATCGGACTATGATTCCAACTACAACACTCAGGACCATCTACCAAGGGTGAGCAGAAAATTGTTGTTTTTAATTATGTAACCAGTATCCTAGAACAAATGAGAGTTGGTTGTGCACAGCATGTTCGACACTGAGAAATGTAGTTTTGTTTGCAAATGATTTTCATGTCCACTTCTACATTTTTGCTTTTAATTAGTGCAAGTTACTTTCTTCTAGGTAGTTGTAGTTGGAGATCAAAGTGCTGGCAAGACCAGTGTTCTGGAAATGATTGCTCAAGCTAGAATATTTCCTCGAGGATCTGGTGAAATGATGACTCGTTCACCTGTCAAGGTAAGGAGATAGAACATATTAAGGGAGATCTATAGAATATGGGAGTAAGCATGAGAAAGTCTCTGTACTTAACCTTGAATAAGTAGCATTTGCTTTGACGTTTTTGTAAATTATTCTATTTCTCAAGCTGATTTGTACAGCTTTCATTTGAACTATTTCAGAAGCATGAATCATTGGTGGGCCACTTAAAACATAGTGACATACTTCTCCTTATTTGGTAATGCATGGTGCAATGCCTTGTATTCAGCCTAACCAAACTGCTGTCTTTTTTTAAAACAGAACCACCATTCCCTTTGAAATCTTGCTGTTGTGCTCAGACAATTTTTTTCAATCTTTCAATTTTTTTGCATGGCCACACGGTATTTATCACAGATCCACGGCTGCGTGGCACCTACTCGGCTGCAGAGTGACCATGCACGTCCATAGGGCGCAATTCTCCTTCGTTAATTTTTGGAGATTTGTTCAGGGAGTTTAACTATGCCGGCTACTTCCCCATTGCCACTCTGGCACCCAGACAGTTCTCCTGCTGGCTTGGCAGTGCCATCCGGGCACCTTGCAAAGGTGTACACATTCCAGAGGGAAGGCCAGGGAGCCTTCCTGTACTTGCCCTGACCACCCTGGGGTTTCTGATGGCCCAGGAGATCCTCTGGCTGCCGTTCCGCCTGGTCCACATGTGGACCAGCATTGATCAGCGCCCGGCTGCAGCCTCCCTGGTGAGGTTGGTGAATCAAAGGAGGCCGTTGGACCCTGCGCAGATAGGTTGTAAGTAGGTTTACCATCTTCTTCCCCGAGCGTATTTCGGTCCCGTCCATTTGGGGCGGGGCCGACCGACTCCTCACGGGACTTCGGAGAATCCCGGAAGACACTGAGCCTAGCGGGAGGCTCGCTGAAGGGCTTTCTCGGCATTCACCATCCGCGTTACGTTCAAGTGAGAGCACAATGTGGCCAGAGAATCACGCCATTGTTTAGCAGGAAAGCTGGCCAGAACTGTAAAAGTGATGTTGTTGCTCGTTTTACTGGAGTGTATTAACACGCCTCCGTTTAAAGGCCGTGTGCTTAACACTACTATGGCTCTGTGTATGTAATTATGCTCAGGAGTCGCCAGGTGCCGTATTTAGACACCTCACAAGTATATCAAGGTCAGGTTCAAAGTAATAAATCTGTACACCGATTAGTAAGTCCAAACGATTGATATTTATTATAACAAATATAATAAATACACATGCATACGCTAAAGAGACTAACTTACTTCTAATACTAAACAACTAAAATACTTATCTAGACAGGAACAGGCAAGGTCAGGGGACAAGGCCTTCGTCCCGTTCTTGGTCTGCAACTCTCAGGTACTTAAAGTTGTCAGGATCTAGCAAGGTCTGGATCACGTAGCGATCGTTGTATTGGCACTTACAGTTCGATGGCTGATGGCTCAACGGCTGGTGATGGAACTGGAGTCAGGATGCGATGTAGCAGCAAAGCAGAGCCGGAGCAACAAAACAGTCAGAGCCGGAGCAAAACAGACCGAACCATGTGCGGGGTCTACTTTTATAGGTCTTAGAAGTCCGTGCCCCCTTGGGGCGGGCCTTTTACCTGCCATGTATCGATTGGGCCTTTCCCAATCGATATCTTCTAAACCCCCCAATCTGAGGGTCGTTCCTCGATGGGTGGGGCGGTCCCTATGGTTCTTTGTGTTGGTTACTGTGGTGCCGTTCTGTCTGGACGTCTACTCAAAAGTATCCATTGATACTTAAATGTTTTTATTGTGCGGGATCTGGATCACCTCATTACTATGTAGATCTGTTGCCATTTACACCTTTGGCTGAAACTCTGCACCTGGCCAAAAACTGGTTTCTGTACGTGCAGAATGCTAATTAGTCTTCTGCAAACTGCTTGTCCTTGCTAAGACTGTTTTTCCCTGCAGCCTTAGCAGTTCTCCATTTTGTAGCCCAGTGTCCATCTTGGATGGCTACAATGTGAAGGATTCGAACCAGAAGCTATGGTTATTTGCGATGTGAACTTTAAAAAAAAATTACAGCAAACATTTGAGTTGAAGCATTTCCAGTTTTCAATACACAGTAAATATTAAGTCAGTGAATCATGCTTTTTAATTTCTGTTTTGTGCCAATTAAATGAGGGAGATGTTAGTGCTAAGAAGAGAGGCATTATATATTTAAAATAATAGAAATGAATCCTTAAATTGGGTATACTGTATACGGTTCCGTAATGAGATGGACATTGCTGAATCTCTCAAACCAAAATGTTTATATGTTTGGTTGGGCTCATCTCAGTTCAGGTAGCGGTGTGGATGCTACAGTTGTTACAGTATTCAGTAAGAGATGTGGGGGGCTGGTGGGGATTCATCAGTGCTTCTGTTATGGCCACTCTAGCAACCTCTGCTAGATATTGAATATTGGCAAGAGGCCTTCACAGTACTACAGCTATCTAGTGCACACGCAAATCACATGGGAAGAAGGAGCAGCTGACTTGGAGACCAGTGGGGTGCCTGCTGTTTATGACATTGTGCACCTGCAAGGAGTCTACATTTTCAGTAGAAATGAGTAGTGGAGAAAATTGGTAGTTTCAATAACAGATTTCTCTGGGTGTTGCTAAAGATGAGTCAGATGTTTGACTACTGAACAGGAATTTGCTCAATTGTGTTATGGCAAAGGACTTTGCACATGAGTTAAAACATTTGGAAAGAAGCTTGTATGAGAGGGCTAGGTCTGAATTACTTGTCTTAATTACTGTAAACAGATAAATCGGTTTATTTCCCTCTCCTGCTGCAGCCACTTTGATTAATAAGTCTTTGCATTAGTTGTCATGGCTTTTACTTTCCTGTGTAGTATTTGCCTTTCATAGCAAGGGTTAAGAATTTTTTAAAAAACTCGAGGTCAAACGAATTTTCATTCTTTTTTCTTTTCTATATATGTCTGTATCAGTACTTTTGTGTTATGAGATTCTCTTCAATAAGTATCCAAATTCGGAACTTTTGTTCAAAGCTTTGAATTATGTAAAAGTACAACCCCTTCATAGTTTCCACTTTTTTAATATTACTCAACTTCTGCCGTATGTTTTTGATTCTGCGATAAGCACATATAAAAGAAATTATATATACAAAATATATTATGAAATATAACTAACTGGTACCAAATTTCAGAGTATGAAGTTTTATTTGTCACATATGTAACATGCTGAACTGGTTAAATATATAGCCCTTTGAATATGGTAACTTTTTTTCGGATTCTTATAGCTCAAAGTAAAAATAGTTGAGCTAATGTTGCAGCATTGTTATTGATCAGAATTGTTTTAAAATATATTTTGATTACTACTTCAAATAAGCAAACCTTTAATAAACAAATTACATAAAATGGAAGGCATTTCTTTTGTGATTGTATACTAGTGTTGATGTATTTTTGCAAAAATTACCCCTATTCATTGAATCTTTTCTGTGGATTTGAATTCATTCAGGTGACGTTGAGTGAAGGACCTCACCATATGGCAATGTTTAAAGACAGCTCACGAGAATTTGACCTTACCAAAGATGAAGATGTAAGCTATTATGTTTATGTCACCTAATTAAGATTTGTGTGTAATCACTTCACTGCAAATAGTGCAGATGCTGGAAATACTCAGTAGGTCAGACAACATCTGTAGAAAGAGAAATAGAAGTAATGTTTAGGTCGATAACCTTTTGTCAGAACAGTGCTAACATTTTTAAATTTGTTATTTCCTAGTTTGGAGCTTACCTCCTATTATTAACTGCTTAAAACCTTTTAGACTAATTTCGGCCCCTCCTACAACACTGAAATGACAGTAATCAGCCACAAATAGTACTATTTATGCTGGGGCTGTGCTTTGTTCCCATTTTTTGTCTTCCTCAACCACTCTGCAAGCTTTTCAATTAACCGCATTATCATTACTCAATGCTCCATAAGATTGTCCTCACTTAATTCTGAACTATTCAGTCATTGCTGGCGTATCCCTAACAATTATTGCTCTTCCCACCCTTGCACACGCATCTTGGGAGTTCCTCAAAGATCCATCTTTGGCCCTTTCATCATCTTCCCCAGACAGTGCTGCACTATCTCGGTACTACACTGGAGTGTGAGCACAGAAATCTATGTTGAAATTCCAATGCAGCACTGAGGGAGCTCTTTTGGTTGAGACATTAACCATGGTCCCATCAACTTCTCACTGCTGTTGAAGCGCTGAGGCCCCAGGTTCGAACCGGGCTCGGCCTTGGGTCACTGTCCGTGTGGAGTTTACACATTCTCCCCATGTCTGCGTGGATTTCACCCCCACAACCCAAAGATGTGCAGTTTAGGTGGATTAGCCATGCTAAATTGCCCCTTAATTGGAAAAAAATAATTCAGGTACTGTAAATTTTTTAAAAATCCAATGTTGTTGGTGTTGCCTCCATAACCTTACGCAATAGAAATCTCTGATCTTGAAATCTGCCAGACAAGAGCTGCTATTTCAGGGTCTGATCCGTTGCAAATCAATGTCAGAATTCACTGCTCATCAGTTTCAGCTGTGTAATGAATTCCTGTAACAAATCCTGAACCTCTAAATTCTACTTTTCCTATGCCTGTGGGAACGCTAATGATCTAATTGTCCAAATATATTGAGTAGCTGTGGTTTTACTTGCACCTTTGATAATTTTTGTCTATTTCTGTTTCTGTTTCTGCAGCTGGCAGCATTGCGCAATGAAATAGAAATCAGAATGAGAAATAGTGTAAAGGAAGGGCAAACGGTCAGTGCTGAGGTAAGGATAATTGCTTGCAATTATTTGCACTTGTAAAAATGTTCGTTGAATACTCGGTTAAAATGGAATTATATTGCCTAGATTTTGAATGAAACAGGACAATAAATAAAACTAGCTTTCAACGTAAAGTCTCTGTAAACAGTAATTTCTTTGGATATGTACGGTATGTACGGGGCTGTTTAGCACACTGGGCTAAATCGCTGGCTTCGAAAGCAGACCAAGCAGGCCAGCAGCACGGTTCGATTCCCGTAACAGCCTCCCCGAACAGGCGCCGGAATGTGGCGACTAGGGGCTTTTCACAGTAACTTCATTGAAGTCTACTCATGACAATAAGCGATTTTCATTTCATTTCATTTCATTTCATGTTTTATCAATTTCGTAGTTGTTGATGTTGTTTTTATGATTCGCAGACCATCTCATTAAACGTGAAGGGTCCAGGTCTGCAGCGAATGGTACTGGTCGATCTTCCTGGTGTTATCAGTGTGAGTATCAGAAAACAATTCTTTGTTCTGTAAACGAGAACTGATGCATCTAAGATCAAGGGACATCCAGTAGAATTTCCTTCTTGTGAGCTAATTACATCTATCGCTGTTAGAAAAAACGATCATAATGAATAAATATTGTAACTACATTGAATGTCAAATGAAACATGAAGTATTTGGATCAAAACTTTGACGATATTTTGCACTCTTTCCCATGTGGTAGCTTGTTGATATGATCACCCTCTCCCTGTGTCTGGGTGGGTTTCCTCCCACAAGTCCCGAAATGTGCTGTTAGGTAATTTGGACATTCTGAATTCTCCCTCTGTGTACCCGAACAGGCGCCGGAATGTGGCGACTAGGGGCTTTTCCCTTCATTGCAGTGTTGATGTAAGCCTACTTGTGACAATAAAGATCATTATTATTATGTGCCCCGTGATGATTGGATTAGATTTGTTTATTTTTTTTTAATAAACAATTTTATTGAGGTAGTTTTTGGCTTTATAAACAGTTACAGACATCATCAGAAAGGAAGCAAAAAAGGCAAAAATGTGCAAACATCCACGTACTTTCAATACTTCCACCGTAACATATTGCACAAGCCCGCTCCCCTCCCACCGGTACTACCCGCCATATTTTCCCTCCTACTCTACTCTAACCCCCCCCCCCCCCCCCTGCTGACGCTCACTCTCCCGCAAAGAAGTCAATAAATGGTTGCCACCTCCGGGTGAACCCCTGCACAGAACCCCTCAAGGCGAACTTGATTTTTTCCATCCCCAGGAAACTCGACATGTCCGCAAGCCACCACTCAGTCTTCGGGGGCTTTGAGTCCCTCCACGCCAATAATATTCGTCGCCGGGCTATCAGGGAAGCAAAGGCCAGCACATCGGCCTCTTTCTTCCCCTGGATGCCCGGGTCTTCCGAAACCCCAAAAATTGCCACCCCTGGGCTCATCACCACCCTTGTTTTTAGCACCTGGGACATGACCCCCGCAAATCCCTCCCAGTACCCCCTCAGCTCAGGGCATGCCCAGAACATGTGAACATGGTTCGCTGGTCCTCCCGCGCACCTAGCGCATTTGTCCTCTATCCCGAAAAATTTGCTCATCCGAGCCACCGTCATATGGGCCCGGTGAACGACCTTAAATTGGATCAGCCCGAGCCTAGCACATGTCGCGGTCGAGTTTACCCTACTCAGGGCCTCTGCCCACAGCCCATCCTCCATTTCCCCGCCTATCTCCTTCTCCCATTTAAGTTTCAGTTCCTCTGTCTGGGACCCTTCCTCCCTCATGAGCACCTTATAAATACCCGAGACTCTACCCTCCCCTTCATCCCTCCCAGAGACTATTCTGTCTAGGATCCCCATTGGCGGGAGGCGCGGGAAAGATGGGACCTGTCTACGAACAAAGTCCCGCAACTGTAGGAATCTAAAATCATTTCCCCTTACCACCCCAAATTTCTCCTCCAAGCTCCTCAAACTCGCGAAGCTCCCTTCCAGGAACATATCACCCACCCTTCCCGCCCCTGCTCGCCGCCATACTCGGAACCCCCCATCCATACTGCCGGGGGCAAACCGATGGTTGTCGCAGATTGGCGCCCAGACAGACTCCCCCATCTCCCCCCACCACTGGCCCCATATCCGCAGGGTCGCCACCACTACCGGGCTGGTGGTGTACTTGGCCGGCGGCAGCGGTAGAGGAGCCGTGACCAGGACTTCCAAACTGGAGCCCCTGCACGAAGCCGCCTCCACCCGCTCCCAAATAGACCCCGTACCCACCATCCACTTCCTTATCATAGCGATGTTGGCCGCCCAGTAATAATTGACCAGACTCGGCAAAGCCAGCCCTCCCTCGCTGCGGTTCCTCTCCAACATCGCCTTCTTCACCCGCGGAGACTTTCCCGCCCAGACAAAGCTCATGATCAGCCCGTTAACTCTTTTGAAGAAGGACTGTGGGATAAAGATCGGGAGGCACTGAAAAATAAACAAAAATCGAGGGAGGATTGTCATCTTTACAGTCTGCACCCTCCCTGCCAGCGACAGCGGGAGTGCATCCCATCTCCGAAACTCTCCCTTCATTTGCTCCACCACCCTGGCCAAATTTAACTTATGCAGCCTGCCCCAGTCTCGTGCCACCTGGATTCCCAAATACCGGAAATTTTCCTCAACCAGCCTAAACGGTAGCCCTCTCAATCTGTTCTCCTGGCCCCTTGCCTGGACCACAAACATTTCACTCTTGACCGTATTTAATTTGTATCCTGAGAACTGGCTGAACTCCCTCAGCATTCCCAGTATAGTTCCCATCCCGGCCACTGGGTCCGACACGTACAGGAGCAGGTCGTCTGCATAAAGAGAAACCCTGTGTTCAACCCCGCCCCTCACCATCCCCTTCCAACCCTCTGCGGCTCTCAGCGCCATCGCCAGCGGCTCTATGGCCAGCGCAAACAGCAGCGGGGAGAGCGGGCAGCCCTGCCTGGTCCCTCGGTACAACCTAAAGTACTCCGACACTTCTCTGTTGGTCCTGACGCTGGCCCTCGGGGCCTGATATAATAATTTGATCCAATCCCTCCCCGAACCCAAACCGTCCGAGCACCTCCCATAGATAGTCCCACTCCACCCGGTCAAAGGCCTTCTCGGCGTCCATTGCCACCACTACCTCCACCTCTCTACCCGCCGGGGGCATCATTATCACGTTGAGCAATCTCCTCAGATTGGCCGCCAGCTGCCGACCTTTCACGAACCCCGTTTGATCCTCCCCAATCACCTCCGGTACACAGTCCTCCATTCTCCCCGCCAGTACCTTTGCCAGGAGCTTGGCGTCTACATTAATCAGGGAGATTGGCCTGTAGGACCCGCACACCTCCGGGTCTTTACCCCGCTTCAATATCAGAGATATGGTGGCTTGTGACATTGTCGGCGGCAGGGTCCCTCTGTCCCTTGCCTCATTGAAAACCCGCGCCAAGACCGGGCCCACCAGCTCGGAGAACTTCCTATAAAACTCTACTGGGTATCCATCCGGCCCCGGGGACTTCCCCGACTGCATGGCCTTTAGGCCCCCAATACCTCCTCTACTCTAATCGGGGCGCCCAGCTCTTCCACTCGCCCCCCCCCAACTGTTGGGAATGTTAACCCGTCCAGAAACCGTTTCATCCCCTCCAGTTCTTCCGGTGGCTCCGAAGTATACAGCTTACGATAGAAATCCCGGAATACCCTATTCAATTCTGCCGGATCCTCCACTTTGCGCCCCCCCTCGTCCCTCACTCTACCTATTTCCCTGGCCGCCTCCCTCCTCCTGAGTTGCTGCGCTAACAGTCTGCTAGCCTTTTCCCCATACTCGTACACCACTCCCCTCGCCTTCCTAAGCTGTTCCACGGCCCTGCTCGTGGATAGTGCCCCCAGTTCCGCCTGTAGCCTCCGCCTTTCCCTGAGTAAAACCTCCCCCGGGGACTCCGCGTGCTCTTCATCTATCCGGCCCATTTCCCTGACCAATCTATCCATCTCTGCCCGGTCTGCCTTGGCTTTGTGGGCCCCAATTGAAATCAGCTCCCCCCGCACTACTGCCTTTAGCGCCTCCCACACGGTCGCCGCTGAGACCTCCCCAGTGTCATTCACCTGCAGGTAATTTTTTATACATTTCCGAAGCCTCTCGCAGATCCCCTCCTCCGACAGCAGTCCCACATCTAGCCTCCATTGCGGGCGTTGATAACTCGCTCCCCCGAACTGCAGGTCCACCCAATGCGGGGCATGGTCTGAAATGGTAATTGCTGAGTATTCAGTGTTCTTTACCTCCCCCATACAGTCCCTGCTTATTACAAAGAAATCTATCCTGGAATATACTTTATGGACGTGCGAGTAAAACGAGTAGCCCCTTCCTGTTGGCTGTCCCTCTCTCCAGGGGTCCACTGCCCCCATTTGCCCCATAAACCCTTTCAGCTCCCTTGCCATTGCTGAGAGTCTACCCGTTCTGGGACACGACCGATCCAAAGTCGGGTCAAGGACCATGTTAAAGTCCCCTCCCATTATTAGCCTGCGAGAATCCAAGTCCGGGATCTTCCCCAGCACTCTTTTAATAAAGTCCACGTCATCCCAGTTCGGGGCATATATATTCACCAGCACCACCCTTCTCCCCTCCAGTCTGCCCCGTACCATCAGGTATCTGCCCCCCCTGTCTGCAGATATGCCCTCTGCCTCAAATTGCACGCGCTTGTTGATCATGATTGCCACCCCTCTGGACTTCGAGTCCAAGTAGATTTGTTTATTGTCACGTGTACCGAGGTACAGTGAAAAGTATTTTTCTGCAAGCAACTCAACAGATCATTAAGTACATGGGAAGAAAAGGGAATAAAAGAAAATACGTAATAGGGCAACACAAGGTATGCAATGTAACTGCATAAGCACCGGCATCGGATGAAGGATACAGGGTGTAGTTAGTGAGGTCAGTCCAGAAGAGGGTCATTTGGGAGTCTGGTAACAGCGGGGAAGAAGCTGTTTTTGAGTCTGTTCGTACATGTTCTCGGACTTCTGTATCTCCTGCCCGATGGAAGAAGTTGGAAGAATGAGTAAGCGTGGTGGGAGGGGTCTTTGATTACGCTGCCTGCTTTTCCCAGGCAGTGGGGATTTGCAATGTACAGAAGAGAAGCTACTAGCATTTGGAAGTGCTGCCTGTTGCCATTGAAAGAATTTGAAAAAGTGTTGGACCTTGTTTTTTGTGTCAACAGTTCTCCTTTGACTAATGTGCCGCATGTTGTTCGCATAAAGATTATTGTTTATCGCAAGTACTGTAAATGTATTGTTTGAATTTTCACTTGAAGATATCATTAACGATAACATTTGTTGAAAATGTTCATTGTTATGCAGAGCCTGGACCTTTTTATAGGATGATGGCAAGAATGTTTTCTGTTATGTTACTAAACTTTATGGGGTTTTATCTCTCTATGTTAAAGACTGTAACATCAGGAATGGCCTCTGACACCAAGGACATCATTTTTAGCATAAGCAGGGCTTACATGCAGAACCCTAATGCCATTATTCTTTGTATACAAGGTAAGAATTTAAAATTAATGTACTGAGAAAATTGGCTGGTGAGAAACTTAAATGCTCAGTATACTTTTGCAATAAAGATAACTTTATTATTATTATCGCGACGTAACATATTGAAGCAAAGGGGCGCTGACCGAATTTTCCATTTTAATTTTCAGTACCTATGTAAATTATGCTTTAATGATATATACACATTGCAAAATTATGGTTAACATCAAAATTGCATATTTGTATAGCGCATCCTGTGGCTATCAGATAAATTGCAGCCAACATTCTCTGCCAGCAAAAGTTAACCTTTAGTTTCTGTATTCTGATTATGATTGAGGAGAACTTATTGCTCTCTTTAAATCTGATCCACCTAAGAAGACAGGATGTGTTTGTTGTTTCATCTGACGAATGTATCCATACAGCATTTCCACATTACTGCACTGAAATATGAGCGGAAATTACATGCTCATGTCGTTGTGTTGGATTTGAACTCGCTGCGTTTCACGCATGGGTGATAGTTCTACCAGTGGAACCAAGTTGAAAATTGTTGCAATCAGAAGTTTATACCTTCATTTTGCCTTGCTAAACTAACTTAGCCCAATTCTAAAAATTAACCCTAATTTCAATATAAACAAATTACTGCAGATGCTAGAATCTGAATCAAAAACAGAAAATACTGGAGAATCTCAGCAGGTCTGTCAGCAGTTGTGAAGAGAGAAGGGAGCTAATGTTTCGAGCCTGGGTGACTCTTTGTCAAAGATTTTTCAAAGCATGATTTAGATATGTTGTTTGCTGGAATTTAGGTACGATTTCCACCATATTCCTTGAATTATATAAATTATCACATGCTGAACCAAATATATTTACAGATTTTAAAAAA
The DNA here is from genome assembly GCF_902713615.1 of Scyliorhinus canicula. Classification (NCBI taxonomy): domain Eukaryota; kingdom Metazoa; phylum Chordata; class Chondrichthyes; order Carcharhiniformes; family Scyliorhinidae; genus Scyliorhinus; species Scyliorhinus canicula. The sequence goes on from NC_052158.1 coordinate 114,618,478, forward strand.
AAATCATGTTATAAAGAGTAAGCACATGAGGAAATTTTAATGTAGTGCACTTAATTTCACATTTTATATGTGTAGGATCTATTATTTTTCAAATCAGAAACGAGGGTCTGTTGGTAGTGCGAGATTGAGTTTTATTGTAAAAATCAAATTAGTACACTTCAAAAAAGAAAAGAAGCAAAAGCCCAGCAGGGCATAAGGAAGAAAACAACTGGAGGAGAACAAAGACGAAGAGAGGGAAGAGATGGTCAACACTTGTGCCAGTAACCTTGTATCTATGTTTTATACTATCCCCCTATTGGTTTACAAGTTTTAAATTGTGACTTCTGAATACTGGTCTCTACCATCACTCACATTGATATCTAATTTACTGGCTGTACTCCCTTTGCAGTCTAACTGAGAGGCTGGTATAAGGTTTCATTGGCAAGCTGACCTTGACTCAGAGAACAGTACAGCTTGTATTTCAGCTGAAATTACAATATTTTTAAAACTTGAATTGTGACTATTCCCTACACTGTGTGACCACTTAGAATAAATTCTCGAGCAGACGGACATACGATTAGTAACAGAAGTCAGTCACTCAGCCCCTCAAGCCTGTTCCACCATTCAATAAGATCATGGCTGATCTGATTGTAACCAGCACCACGTCTGATAACCTTTCACCTCCTTATTAATCAAGAATCGATTGAGCTCTGCCTTAAAAATATTCAAAGACTCTGCTTCTGCCTTTTGAGGAAGAGAGTTCCAGAGACTCGCAACCCTCGGAGAACATATTCCCCTAGTCTCTGTCTTAAATGAGTGACCCCTTATTTTAAAAAAAGTAACCCCTGGTCCTAGATTCTCTTGACGAGCGGCAGCATCTGCTCCACATCCAGCCTGTCAATACCCCTCAAGATCTTAAAGGTATCAATCAAGTCGCCTCTTACTCTTCTAAACTCGAGTGCATATGATAAAGTTTAAGATATTTGAATGAGCAGCACATTTTTTACAAATTGCATATTTTCCTGACTTGCTATGGATTTTCTGTTCTGTTTTCAGATGGCTCAGTAGATGCTGAACGCAGTATTGTAACTGATTTGGTTAGCCAGATGGACCCACAAGGCAGAAGGACCATTTTTGTGTTGACTAAAGTGGATCTAGCAGAGAAAAACCTGGCTAGTCCCAGTAGGGTAAGGGCCTTGCAACTTTGAGTAGTTTCAAAGTATATTTGAAACAAGCTTCTGTGGTATTTTGTTAAACAAGCGATATGTTTTATACCTTGCGAATAGCAGATAAATTCATAATGTTCCTGAATATAATTTATTCATTGCTTTAAGCAACGTGAAATGTTCACTGTTTGGTTGCCCTTGTAGCCTATTTCATTGTTCTTATTACAATAATCCAGTTCAAAATCCAAAGCAGTGAATTACAGTCGAGTTAAAAATAACATCTGAACAAAGCAAGTGTGCTGGGATGTATGACGTCTTACGGACAGGAGGGGAGGGACGCGTTAGTTTAACCAGCCATTATTTCTCCCCTTGTCTCCCATCCAAAAACAGAAAGGTGATGCTTCCCCCTTTCTAAAGCAGTGGTGTATTTTTCAACCCCTCTGTTTTGGTGTGATTCAATTGTCTATTAATCCTGCGGCAAACTCAAGATAGGATGAACTCTTAAGTTTATTGCACATGTTCAAACACGGGAGAAGCAACATAGCCTCATGTTCACTTGTGCATTAAAAGAGTGATAGAGAAAGATCTAAAGGGCAGCAAGGTGGCACAGTGGTTAGCATTGCTGCCTCCAACGCTGAGGACCTGAGTTCAAATCCTGGCCCTGGGTCACTGTCCGTGTGGAGTTTGCAAGTTCTTCCCATGTTTGCGTGGGTTTCACCCCCACAACCCAAAGATGTGCAGGATAGGTAGATTGGCCACGTTAATTTGTCCCTTAATTGGAAAAAAAAATTGGGTACTCTAATTTGTTTTTAAAAGGAAGATTTATAGGGCAAAGACCATAGAGAAAAAGATTTCACGTGAGTCTACAATCAATGTCCAGTGAGGTATCCTTTCACAGACATCTGCAGGTTGAAAACTGATGCTGTATAATTCTCTTTTCCAGGAGAGTTGACGTCACATGAGGAGATAGGCACACAGAGGTGAATCAGTCTTGTACACGATAGTACAGAAGTTCTAGGAGAAAGGGTAGAAGGGGCTAGGTATTCAATCTGAGCAGAGTCCCTTCTCTGCTGCTGTTTGTAGATGGTAAAATGGCCATTGAGGTTTCAGTACAGAAAGGCAATGTAACTCGTTCCTGGCTTATGAAATGCAGACAGCCTTTGTATAAATCTCTTTGAATTTGGTCTCAATGGCTCAGTGGGCTGTTTGTGTCGCTCAAAGAAATGAGTCGCAAGTTTGTCTGCTACTTCCATGATAGCTCCTTTTGTTCAGGGCCACAGACAGAAATAGCTTCAGCAATTTGTCCAGTTTTTAAAATATTAGAAATTAACCAAGAGGAAGTGTATATAGATATATTATAAAAATATATAGTGAGAGACCTTGGTGCCCTGACACTAGCTTCTCATTTATTCTAAGATGCTGGGTACACTATTCACTGGACCTCTAACTCTAAACCAACTAGACATGGTGTACACCTTTATAATATGTCCCTAACTACCTGTTAAACACATTCTAGATAACTAGGTTGAAGACAACATAATTCACAATTAATATGTTCCACATACTCCTATTATAGCTATGGGTGGATGAGATTAATTGGAGATAAGGTGAGGTCTGAGTAACTGTTCTTGACACCAAGGCAGCATTTGACCAAATATGGATTAAGAAACCCTAGTTAGTGGGAATCATGTGGGGGGGGGCGGAGTCCTCACTGGTTGTTGTCATGCCTCGCGCAAAGGATGGTGGTTGTGGTTGTTAGAGGCCGAATATCACTGCAGATATTCTTCAAGGTACTATCCTCAGGTCTGGACATCATAAGGTCTGAAATGAGGATCTTTGCCGATGATTACATGGTGTTCATTTAAGTTCCATTTCCAACTCCTCAAATAAAGCAGTTTTGGTCAAGTGCAGCAGGACCTGGACAACATCCAAACTTGAGCTGCAAGTGGCAAGTAACATGCATGCCACACAATTGCAAAATAATAACCATCACAATTGAAAAGGTTTAACCACGTCCCTTGACATCCTGCGATATTGACATTGCTGAATCTCTTGCCATTGACATCTTGACTGTCACTCTTGAACAGAATCTTAAATGGATCAGTTACATAAATATGTGGCTGCAAGAATTAGTCAAGAGGCTGGTAATTCTGTTGAAAGTGACTCGTCAACTGATTTCCTGAAGCTTTTCCACAGACACAAGTCAGAATTGTGATGGAATACACTTGCCTGGAAGCGTGCAGATCTAACACTTATCAAGCTGGGCACCATCCAGGCAGGACAAATTTGTACTCTTGATCGGCATCTCATCCACCACTTTACATACTCACTGCCTGTTCTACTGGTGGTACATCATGCGTACTCTCTACAAGCTACCCTACAGCAATTCGCCAAGGCTTCTTCAACAACACCCTTAAATTAGAAGGGCAAGTGCAGTGGGTGCCTGGAAACATCTCAACCTGCAAGTTCACCTCCAAGCCACACATCAGCCGAGCTTGGAAATGTATCGCAATTGGCTCATCATCACTCGGCCAAAATCCTGGAATTCCCTCCCTAACAGCGCTGGGAGTATCTTCACCACATGGACTGCAGTGGTTCAAGGCGATAGCTCACCACTACCTCTTCAGAAGTATCAAGGGGTTGACAATAAATGTTGGCCTTGAAAGAAATTAATTTCAAATGTGAATATAATCAAAGGCAACTTAGTGAATCCTAAGGGAATGAATAAAGATTGAGGTAGTTTTTTAAAAATCAGATACTTTTAAGCAGGACATTGGAGTCAACATGGCCATTGCTCTGAAACCTTCCAGTGTTCAGTGAAAAACCAGCAGTCTTGTCTATCCATCTGAAAGTGATTTTCTCGAGGCAAACCACACTCCAGACTTGACACAACTCACAAATTTACAACTCACAAATTTAAAACCTATCACATTTTGGGCAGCACGGTAGCATGGTGGTTAGCATAAATGCTTCACAGCTCCAGGGTCCCAGGTTCGATTCCCGGCTGGGTCACTGTCTGTGCGGAGTCTGCACGTCCTCCCCGTGTGTGCGTGGGTTTCCTCCGGGTGCTCCGGTTTCCTCCCACAGTCCAAAGATGTGCAGGTTAGGTGGATTGGCCAGGCTAAATTGCCCTTAGTATCCTAAAAATAAGGTTAATGGGGGTTGTTGGGTTACTGGTATAGGGTGGATACGTGGGCTTGAGTAGGGTGATCATTGCTCGGCACAACATCGAGGGCCGAAGGGCCTGTTCTGTGCTGTACTGTTCTATGTTCTATCTCTCAAAGTTGAACTGTGCATTTGCTATCTTGGTATTAGCTGTCTTGTGACTTTTTCTTCAGACATGCACTCTTCCAATTGATATTTAAATTCCATTTTAAGTCTATCATTATGCTATATGTAATAGACTATTACATCAATGTATGTTCACTGATTATTTAATACTCAACTTGATATTCAAGTTATCTGAAATGTTTATATTGTAAACTCCAGATTCAACAGATTGTGGAAGGCAGGTTGTTCCCAATGAAGGCTTTGGGTTACTTTGCAGTTGTTACGGGAAGAGGTAAGCAAGGCACATCGCAATTCCATTGCTTAGTTTTAAAAACATCTCGAACGTTAGTCCGAATTCAGTTATGCCACTAAATGCATCTTTTGTCAGAAAAACGTGCTGCTCAAATGCTTTCAGAAATTAGAACATGAGCAAACAATTTTTTTGCACAAAGAAGTAATAACATGTAGTTGTATTAAAATATAAATTTATATTAAAATGCTTGTATATGTTTTGTACTTTAACCAGGCAACACCAATGAAGGTATTGATTCCATAAAGGATTATGAAGGAGATTTCTTTCAAAATTCAAAATTGTTGAAGTAAGTTTTTAAATTTTTAGAATTTTGATTTGACCGTTTGGATGACTTTGGCAAAAAGTACAAAGTTAAAACTTGGTGTTACACCATTGAAGGTATAACATGCACACTGCTACATGGAGGAAAATTCTTCTTCAGTTTCGGGTATCTAAACAGAATGGCTAACAATGCGATTCAGTCTTTTAACAAAGACATTCTATAACAAAAGCGATCAGGTTTGAGTGTATTTGGGTATCATATGGGTCTTCTTTGGTGTGGCTCAGAGGCTAGTCTTGCCGTCTGCATCAATGTCTCCAAAGTGGATGGTCGATAGCTTTAAGTTCCTGGGGGTCACCATCACCAACAGTCTGTCCTGGTCCAGTCACGTTGATGCATAAGTCAAGAAAGCCCAACAGCGTCTCTACTTCTTACGGAAGCTAAAGAAATTCGGCATGTCTTCATCGACTCTCTCAAACTTCTACAGATGTGCCATAGAGTGTATCCTATCCGGCTACATCACAGCTTGGTATGGCAACTGCTCAGCCCAAGATCGCAAGAAACTGCAGAGTGTGGTGAACTCAGCCCAACGCATCACACAAGCACATTGATTCTGTCTACACCTTCCGCTGCCTCAGGTTTTGCCTTCTTCCAGATCCTTCCATCAGGCAGAAGATACAGAAGTCTGAAGACCCGCACATCTAGACATAGGAACAGCTTCGTCACCACAGCTACTAGACTACTCAATGACTCTCCCTCGGATTGATCTGTTCCCAGTAAGAACACTATTCACAACGTCCTGTGCTGTTCTTGCTCATGTATTTGCTTTGTTTGGCCCCTTGTTTCGCACTAGGACCAATCGCTGTTTGTCGATGTACCATTTGTCAATGTACTCGGTTGATTTTTTTTCCTAAATAAATTTAGAGTACCCAATTCATTTTTCCAATTAAGGAACAATTTAGCATGGCCAGTCCACCTATCCTGCACATCTTTGGGTTGTGGGGGGCGAAACCTAAGCAAACACGGGGAGAATGTGCAGACTCCACACGGACAGTGACCCAGAGTCGAGATCGAACGAGGTCTACTATGTAGGTACTGTGTACGTTCCCTTGGCCGCAGAAAAATACTTTTCACTGTACTTCGGTACATGTGACAATCAATATGACTCTCAGTCTCGTATGTGCACTGCAGTGATGCTAGCTGCCACTCAAATCCAAAGTCTGAGCTCGAACTCCTCCAAAATCCTGAGCTCAAGCTGCTCCAGCCAATAGCACTTCCTGGCAATGTGATCAACCAAGAATAGGGGCACCCTGGCATTTCCACATGACACAGGATGTGCATTTCACGGGACTGTCAAGCTCTGCTATGCGTCTATTCGACTAGCATAACTTAACAGAAATAACTAAAGATTTATTAACAACTTGTTTCAAAAAATATGACTGCTGAGTTTTTACTCTTTTGCTTCCTCCCAAATCTGTTACTTTGCTCCTCTGCTTCCAAGCTCCTCCAAATCTGTTTCCTTACCTCTCCAATCTAATATTATATGTTATGTAGGCCTTAAAGAGATGGCCCTTTCTCCAACTTCTCACTTCTAAAGTGTATGGCATATTGCATTTCTAAATTTCTAAACTAGTGCCATATCATGTTTCTCTTGTGAGAATTGTCAAAAGGTACCCAATGTCTCTAAAAAGCTTTGTAGGGTGCTGAGTGCTGCAGCAACAAAAAGCAAAAAGCTCAAAACCATCCAGAACAAAGCAGCCTGCTTGATCGCCACTTTATCTACCACCTTGAACATTAGTTCCCCCAACTATCATCTACAACATGCATTGCCACAACTCACCAACTCTGCTGTGACAGAACCTCCCGACCTGCTACCTCTTATCAACCAGAATATCAAGGACAGTAGCCAAATGGGAACGCCACCTGAAAGTTCTCCAAACCACACAGATTGAAACTATATTGTGGTTCCCTCGCTGTCATTGTCAAAATCCTGGAACATTCTTCCTTATAGTGAGTATACCGACACAAGATAGATGGGCAGCAGAGTCACACAGCGGTTAGCACTGTTGCTACACAGCGCCAGGAACCCGAGTCCGATTCCCTGCTTGGGTCACTAACTGTGTGGAATTTGCATGTTCTCCCTGTGCCTGCGTGGGTTTCCTCCGGATGCTCCGGTTTCCTCCCACAAGTCCCGAAAATGTGCTGTTGGTTGATTTGGACGTTCTGAATTCTCCCTCAGTATACCTGAACAGGCGCCATGGTGTGGCGAATCGGGGATTTTTACAGTAACTTCATTGCAGTGTTACTGTAAGCCTACTTGTGACACTAATTATAAATTTCAAGAAGGTGGTTCATCACCGTGGACTGATGGTCAACTAGGATGTGCAATGCGCGCACACCCTAAGGACCAATAAATAAGTACAATGAATGTAATCTGGAATGCTATACAATAATTGGAATAAAATTTATTTTAATACAGTATTTAAAGAATTTGAGTTAGTTATTTTCAGCTTTAGTTACATTATTTGAAAAATTCAACTGACTTTTCATTATAATTTTACAGCATTAATAAAGAGACTGAAAGTCCTAATATGCCCTTATAGTCTGTCAGTTATAAAATGGTTCTTGTCCACAGTTTTAGGGGGATTTGAGTTAAATTTTGATCTTTTTCACTGACTGATATAATTATTGATAAGTATAGGTTAACAGTGCATGAATTGTAAATTGTGTTATTTATATGTCGAAAGATATAGCTGGAGTGAAAGCATGTTTCAATCATGCCAGGCTTCACTCTGGGATCTAACCAAGATCAGCTGTGATCATGACATTTGATTAATGAAGTCTTCACTGTATCTCTAATATATTGCAATTTCTTACAGACAGGTTGCTTATGACTTTGTAAATGGAGGAATTATATTGCAAGTATTGTCGTTTTGTGACCAGTGCATTTAGAGAGTTTATGAAAGCTATATGCTGGAGAAAGTACTTTTATAAATTTATTTAAACACAAGATGGAGCTATACCCTAATGTAGTGACAACAGCTTTATTCATTCCAGAGATTTGAACATTCAAGCCATGTCAAATGTTTGTAGCAGTTTGTTTGATAACTTCCTGGAAGAAAGGTCCTCTTTGAGTGAAGTAGAGGAGCATATCCAAATTATAGATGACGATATTAGCAGAAATCCTGGCAAAGTTGTTTCTTTCCAAAGACCCTTTTGGAAATTCAGGGTTTCTTCCTCTACTTACCTTTCTGCAGATCCAACGAAGCAGTCCAAAGACAGAGTGGTAGCAAGCTATGATTCAACCTCTTACTGTTTCCCTGATATGGTTATGATTTTGTAATTGAGGCCCAAGCTGATTCATGTTCAAAAGTACACAGCTGATTAGTTAAGAGTTCAGGGTCCTTCCTGCCATATGGTAGTCTATTATTGTTAAATATTAATGCTGTTGAGTTGGTGTCTCATTTTAAACTCGCCTTTCATTGTCAGCAGTAATGTGTGCCTTTATTTTGTTTCTCTTTAAGTTGGTGTTCAAAACAAAAAATAGGAGCGGAAGTACGTCATTTGACCCTGCTCTGCCATTCAATGTGATTATGGCTGATCCTCTATCCCAACACCAGACTCCCGCTTTCTCCCCGTTTCCCTTGATGCCTTTAGAAAACTATATATTTCTTTCATGACCTTCAAAATCTCCTGTGATAGAGAATTCCGCAGGTTCACTATCCCCGTGAAGATATTTCTCCCTATCTCAGTCCTAAATGGCTTTCCCTGTATTCTGAGACTCTGAACCCTTGTTCTATACCCTCCAGCCAGAGGAAACAATATCCCTGCATCGAGTCTGTCCAGTCCTATCTGAATTTGATTTGTTTTATGCATTTTGATGATTTCATAGAACATAGAGAAATACAGCACAGAACAGGCCCTTCGGCCCATGATGTTGTGCCGAACATTTGTCCTAGTTTAATCAGTGTCCAAAATTCTATGATAATCTAAGGGCAATTTATCATGGCCAATCCACCCACCCTGCACATCTTTGGACTGTGGGAGGAAACCGGAGCACCCGGAGGAAACCCACGCACGCACTGGGAGGATGTGCAGACTGCACACAGACAGTGACCCAAGCCGGAATGGAACCTGGGACCCTGGAGCTGTGAAGCAATTGTGCTATCCACAATGCTACCATGCTGCCCTTAAGAACAAATTAATCTACACTCCATTATTCTACCATAATCCATGTACCTATCCAATAGCCGCTTGAAGGTCCCTAATGTTTCCGACTCAACTACTTCCACAGGCAGTGCATCCCATGCCCCCACTACTCTCTGGGTAAAGAACCTACCTCTGACATCCCCCCTATATCTTCCACCATTCACCTTAAATTTATGTCCCCTTGTAATGGTTTGTTCCACCTGGGGAAAAAGTCTCTGACTGTCTACTCTATCTATTCCCCATATCATCTTATGAACCTTTATCAAGTCGTCCCTCATCCTTCTCCGTTCTAATGAGAAAAGGCCTAGCACCCTCAACCTTTCCTCGTAAGACCTACTCTCTATTCCAGGCAACATCCTGGTAAATCTCCTTTGCACCTTTTCCAAAGCTTCCACATCCTTCCTAAAATGAGGCGACCAGAACTGCACACAGTACTCCAAATGTGGCCGTACCAAGGTTTTGTCCAGCTGCATCATCACCTCACGGCTCTTAAACTCAATCCCTCTGCTAATGAACGCTAGTACACCATAGGCCTTCTTCACAGCTCTATCCACTTGAGTGGCAACTTTCAAAGATCTATGAACATAGACCCCAAGATCTCTCTGCTCCTCTACATTGCCAAGAACCCTACCGTTAACCCTGCATTCCGCATTCATATTTGTCCTTCCAAAATGGCCAACCTCACACTTGTCAGGGTTAAACTCCATCTGCCACTTCTCACCCCATTTCATGCCCCTTTTCAACAATGGTAATGTCACTCAGCTAGTAATCCAGAGATAAAGGCCAACACTCCTGGGACACAGGCTCAAATTTCACCATAGCAGCTCAATTAATAAAATATGAAATTTAAAGTTAGTCTCAGTAATGATGACCATGATACTTTCATTGATTGCTGTCAAAACCCATTTGGTTTACTAATGTACACTAAGGGAGAATGGCGATAAATGAAGCCCAATGGTCCCATTGAAGAAGAAGGAAAATATTTTAAAATGTGAAGAACGTCGCGCCATAGCTTTGATTACCCATGCTTCCAAAGTAATGTTAAAGATCCTAGCAAATAATTTGGAAGTCAAAGCAAGCCATTACATTGGCTGTGCTCAATTTGATTTCAAGAAAGTTTGTGAAACAAGAGAGGCTATTGCAATTATGAATATTAATCTTGGAAAGCATAGAATGCCAGCAAGAGGTGTTATACCTGCTTTGTGGATCGTGAGAAGGTTTTCAATTGGGTGAGCTGACAAGAGCTGTTCAAAGTGCTGGAGGCAATCAGTTAATTGGAGAGATAAAAGAATGATTGTAGCTCTATAATTGCAGCTCTATAAATGGAACAGATTGTTTCAACCTAGCCTGAATTTGATGAAACCGGGAACAAGGCTATCTACCATGGCTGTTTAACAGCCACATGGAATCCATGATAAAAGGAGCACTAAAGAAGTACAAAAAGGTTTCAAAGTCAGAGAACATTTGGTAAAGCTAGTGATGTTTGCAGGTGATCAGGCCATGATGGCTAGCGCTGCAAAAAGTAAAGCTGCTAATGGATCGAATGAATGAAGTAGTGAAATCTTAAAGAATGAAACTTAATGTAAAAAAGATGAAAGCTGTGAATATTAGAAGAAATATTGATGGAAAAACAGTGGGCACAATAATTGGTCAACAGTTGGAACATGTATCACAGTTTAAGTACATATGAGGTGTCTTGACAGGAGACAGTTACAGCCATAAATAACTGGAGCGTGAACAGCAATGGTAAAGAGTGCGTTCACCAAACGTAAAGATCTGAATAAATAAATTACCAAGACAGTGATTTGGAGCGTCTTTGTGCGCAGGGCTGAAAGGTGGACCTTGAGAGATTCAAAAGTTTTCAAATGTGGTTCTGCAGAAAGATAGAATGTGCCAGCGGAAAGAACACAAGAGCAGTGAAGACGTTCTCATGATTGTGGAGGAGGACAGATCATTCGGAAATATCACCAAGAAAATACATCAAGGTTGAATTGGCCATAGTCTAAGGAATGCAGACTTGTTGAAAAATGTGATTGAAGGAAGTTTAGAGGGCTATGCGCCAAGAGAAAGAAAGAGAATGACGATGACGGACAACCTGAAGTTGAAAATGGGAGGCTAAAGAGGAAAGCCGCAAGACCATGAGGCTTGGAGATATGCACAGAGGACCTGCCCTTGGGCAGACCATTACTAATGTATCAGATTTTTAAATGGCATAGAATATTTTTGTACTTTTTAATAAGCTGGATGATTGAACACAGAAAGCTTTGTCTCCCAATTAAGTTTCTGAGTAGTAATCTCCGAGTAGAAATTATTTTGCCCACTGTGGAGTACAACCTCTCTCTCCATAGTGTCAGATTCCACTTGTCTAATTCCGGAGAGCTTAGGCAGGGTTGGCGTGGAGCTCCAAATATGTGCATGGCTATCAATGGATATAGCCAGCTGAAACTTTGCAGTGTGGCATTACCAGGCACTGGTCAGCTTCTAGTCACTTGGTACCCTGTCCATCGGGCTATTGACTTGCTGGATTTCTGAAGCAGTGGGAAGAATCTGTGCGACTAAGTGGCAGGTTGCATCAGTCGGGCAAACTAATCAATCGTCAATAGCGCTCTGGAGTAATGTGGACCGGTCCCACTTAAGTACTCAATCAACAGATTCGCGAGAGGTCCTGAACATTTGTCATTGAGTGTGACATCTTTATCTACCTTATTCCTAAAGAGACCTTATTTATCTCCCTCAAGTAGGATAGTTTATTCTTACCCTGAAAGATTTTGCTCTATATATCTGCAAATATGAATGGCAACAGAACAATTTGAAAGATGTAGTGTTACACCAAATACTTTAGTGTACTTCAGTGGATTTATGGCTCCCATTCAGTGTCAGCTGTAAAAACATGTTTACTCAGTGCTTTCATGGTTAAAATGCTTATGGCTTCCTTGGAAACCTTGGTAAAGGCATTGTCTTGTGGTTTTTTAGGTAAATGAAGGCAGTACTGTACAACCTTTTATATGTTTTATATAAATATCAGCAATTCTCTGTCGCGCTCAATACAAGTTCTTTTCCTTTTCCTCCCAGTTGAGGGTGTTCATTGTAATGTATAGACATTGTCCTCACCCATTGTGGAGCGAGAGTGGGTTGACTTGTCTAAACGCTTCTCATGATGGCTATCAATACTCTTTCGCAGTTGGCTTGTCTTTCCTGAAGCATTCTGCTGATTTATTTTACTCCCCTCGCTGACCTGGTTGGGAGCTGACAGAACTCCGCCATGATGAATGGGGAATTTGTCTTTGAGATGAGGATTTAAACTGACCTCTCATATAAAGTGAACACTGGACAATGGCAGCTACCATGCTACTTAACGATGAGCAATAAAAATGTTTTTGGTAAATCATTTGGGATCTATTTATCATGCCTTTTACATACATGCTATGGTGTATGAGAGTAATTTTGAGTTTCTTTACATTAAAGGACAGGGATGCTGAAAGCACATCAAGTGACAACTAAAAACCTGAGCCTAGCAGTTTCGGACTGTTTCTGGAAAATGGTGCGTGAGTCTGTGGAACAACAGGCCGATGCGTTTAAAGGTAATTGTAAATTATTATAACATTCTGGTTTTTAACCAAATTCACGTGAAAACTGAATCTCAATTTGAGTTAATATTTGAAACACAAATCATACTTCTATATAATTATGTGAAAAGTTGACTTTTTAGGTGTATTATCAAAGGGAAGCTAAAACGTTCTTTTGGCATTTAAACTATATCTTGGAAGGCATAGGTACAATTCCAGTGAAAATGTTTATAAATAACCAGAAAATGAAGAGTTGCTTTAATTTATTTGCATTGTAATTTTGGGAGATAGAAATAGAAGTCTGAAAAATCAGATTATGTTTTTGATTTATGGGCAGCACTAGTTTCTGCACAATGAGAGTTCGAATTTATTAATGATCACCTTTCTTCATTACGTTATTTTGCATGATCCCAGTAGTAAAAAGCTGGAGGAGTTGTTGATACCTGTTTGCTTTTTATTTTGATCTGCCTGTTGTGTCTGCGTTGGCTCTCTGCAAGAACAATTCACTCCCATGCCTTCTCCTCAAAACCACACATTTTTTCTCTGTTCAGATCTTATCCAATTCTGTTTTGAAAACCATAGTTCAATCTGCCTCCACCACACTCTCGCATGTATGGGCTGGATTAATCGAGTCTTCAGCCAACAAAGTTGACCATAGCAGTTAGATTTATTTTTCGAACTGAAAATCAAGTAAATGAGAAACTTGTAAAAATTCATGTTAAAATAAACATGTTTGTAATATGTCATGTTCCTGTACCTTGCTTGAACTTTAATTAGTCAGGGTGACAACGTGCATGGCCAGGATCAATTATTAATATAATTGTTGACCTATTATGTCCATGCTAGCTCTCCTAAGGAGCAATTCACATCCTGACACTTCCCTGCCCTTTCCCCATATCCCTGCAGATATTCAGAAAACTTACAGCACAACATAGAACATACAGTGCAGAAGGAGGCCATTTGGCCCATCAGGTCTGCACCGACCCACTTAAGCTCTCACTTCCACCCTATCCCCGTAACCCAATAAGCCCGCCTAACGTTTAGGACACTGAGGGCAATTTAGCATGGCCAATCCACCTAACCTGCACATCATTGGACTGTGGGAGGAAACTGGAGCACCAGGAGGAAACCCACGCAGACACGGGGAGAACGTGCAGACTCCGCACTCAGTGATCCAGCGGGGAATGGAATCTGGGATCCTGGCGCTGTGAAGCCACAGTGCTAGTCACTTGTGCTGCCCGCAAAAGGAGATTATCCTGCCCATTGAGTTATGTGCTGGCTGAAAAACAAGCCACCCAGCCGGATCCCATTTTTCAGTATTTGGCCTGCAGTCCTGGAAGTTAGGGGACCTTGGGTGCTTATCCAGACACCTTTTACATGAGGTGAGGTTTTCTGTCTCTACTACCTTTTCAGGCAGTGAGTTCCAGACCATTTTGTCTAAGCGTCTAAGCTGACACTCCACTGTTGGGTTCCTGCCTTGCTGAAGGTGCTGTCTATTTGTCAGATTGAACTCTCAGATTCCCTGTTCTATTGTTTCGGCAATCCAGAGATTTGAGTTCCGAGGCAGAGTGCTCTTTCGGTGGGCCGATGCAGACTTGCAGGGCCTCCTCCTGTGCTGTTGGAATTTTATGGAAAGGCAGATGTGTGGTTAAATCTGGAATCTGGTGGAGTTGTGGTCGCGAGTTCTGGAATTTGAGGCAACAGTGGAGAGAGCAGTCAGATTTGGAAATGTGCCACGGATTTTGGAGATCCTATGTAGGAAAAATGGGTCTTTGTAATATATGGAGTGAAATGTCGGGGAAGCGAATTGAGTTATTAATGCCCTTTTAGGTTTATAATTGTGTGGGACTCAGTGAAGAGTTGTTGTCGCTCCTCTTAGTCAAATATTTCTATAGTATGGTGCAGATTGCTTGATATCCATAAAAGATTTGCTTTCCTCCTGTGCTCGTGAAGAGAGAATGTATGGGCCTACCATTTAAAATAAGGTGGAGAAAAACAGTGCACTAAATGTATATAATGAACTTCAAATAGATGACTGGAATGTGTGCGTTGATATAATAACATAAGTGTATGCACATAATATGGAGATGATGTTTGAGAGATGTGGAGACCAGTTTTGCAGTTTGGACAAATTAGGATCAGCCATTCATTTTAGCTGCTTAACATTTTAGAAGTTTGAAGGTTGTTGGGAAAAGTAATTGAGACATGGTCTGATGAAACTAACGTATGATACAGCAAAATCAGCCTTCTATAATATAGAGAAAGTTAATGAAAAATGTACAAAAGGACTTGTATTTTTAACTGTGGGTCCATGTATTTGTCCATCATATCCGTGCATAGGATTTTAATTTCATAATTGAGTCATGGTCAAAAATGAGAAGGGTATGTAAGAAGCAATTACACTTTGTGAAAAATGAAACATTCTCCAAATTCAATAACTTCTGATCTAACAGATCCCAAGGAGAGTTGCTTTTCAGTGGTCAATAGTGTTTGTGGTAAGCTAAGCGTTGTTATGCGTCTGTTCCTGTAATGCTGCCTCTACAAAAAGCTTACAATCTAACAAGCTCACTTGAGTGGTGGACTAGCTGTGAGGATAAGGTCATGATTTACCCCATTGGCTTTGGTAAATAATCTGGTCTGTGAAAAAGAAAAATTAGAATGTTAAGTGCTGAATAAAGAGCTTAAAATTGAGCACATTGAAAGGATCTAAAATAATATTTCTAAAATGCAAATGTTATACAGCCATTTTCCCCGAAGCATAGTAAATGTGGAGCAGACTAAATATGGCAGAGCATATTCCAGATTATGTTGATCAATTTTCCTACCATAAATTTGATATCTAGCAGTGCATAGGCGTGCATGATTAGATACATCTATTGTCAACAGAACAGGCGTCACAAGCTATGCCAAGTCACTGAGATGCACTTTAAGGATAAATATATTATACAGGCCTCCCAGACACTTGTTTCTTGGCAGTGGGAGGCAGCACACCGTTCGCTCACAGCGGGATTCTCTATTCCCGTCTCTGTCAATGGAAAACCCACGGGCGGGGGTGCACTGCTGCAGGGACCAGAGAATCTTGCCACCAGCGAGCGGTCGGACAATTCAGGCCACATTCCTTACTGGTAACTTTATTGTGCATCAAATTGTATTATTAGCTTTATATAAAATAATTGTGTTTTTTAGGCCTTGTGTTTCAATGTGCTTCATATTTCATGAATTATTTTCAAATGAAGTAACTGAATATGATATCCACTTAAATGCCAAATCAATCCATTTGTGATGATATCGATTGAGGAAGACGTATTAACTTCGATTAAGAAAGAGCATCCTAATATTCTGTGAAGAGCACCATGAGATCTGTAATGTTTACTTGGCCACAGATTTAACCTCTGACTTTGCTACTCAATTCCTATCTGCAGTGAAATAACAACCTAGTTTATGTGGTCAAGTCTTGGACGAGCTCTGACCCTGAGGCCGGGAGTGCTGCTTACTTTGTCTTTTATTCATTCATGGGATGTGTGCGTCACCAGGTCAGGACCACATATTTCCTTCCCTAAAGGACATTAGTGAGCCAGACATTTAATTCCAGATTTTTATTGGATTCAAATTTCATCATCTACCATGGTGGGATTCGAACCCGGGTTCCCAGAGCATGACTCTGGGTCTCTGGATTACTAGTTAAGCAACAATACCACTACGCCGCTGCCTCCTCTACTGAGCCAAACTGAAATGCTAATAATGGCCGGATATGTAGTAATCCAGATTTGTTTATTAGTTTTCTGAAGGGCCCCACTCAGCAAAGAAAATTCATGGTTGACAATACTCTTTTGATCAGAAAGCTGATACCATGTTATCGTATTTTTATAGTCACATGGAAATACAGAAGTTGAATGTTTCTTTTTTTTTTAAAAAGACATGCTGTTGAAGAATTTTGTCTTGCACTCATCAGGACAGAATTGCAAGAATATTATATCTCAAAGGGAAAATCAATTTATACTGCACGAGAAGAGGCTTTGGTTGATTGGTTGGCAAAAAGACCCTGATTGGTAGAGGCATTGCCATGGAGAATGCACCAGGCAACAGTTAACTACAAAGCAATTGTTATCCAATTGCAGAACCACATCTAATGTTGGACACTATGTTCCGGGTTTTACAAGCGTAGGCTAGTTGAGTGCAGTCAGTACTTTGTCTGTTGTAAGCAGCTGAGGCATGATGGACTGAAAATCCTTTTGGCTTGACACTAGTTTCACCTGTTGCTCAAAGTTTTGAGGCACCTTATTCCTCCAGGGTAGTCTGAAGTAGACTGGGTACTTTTCAGGATCAAAAGTGGTGGCCTTAGGCTTATTTGTTAGTTTGCGCAAACAGATTGGGATAGCCATTATACTGCAGGATAGCTTTAATGTGCACTATTTTGGCATCACGTTTGCATGGTGGGCAAATGGTTTGGCCCATATTTTCAAGGATGCCGGTAAGGCCAATCTTTTATGGAATCCGAATGAATATGTTAATGAATGAAAGTGGGCTTGCAGTAGACTAGTAGAGAACATTATGGCAAATTTCTCAACCAGCACATTGAAGAAATTGAGCTTGTTTGCTCCATTCAAAGCTGAATTTGAGCACAAGATGGAGCCCAGTAAGGTGTATAAGGAAATTATTACATACAGCTACAGATTCTAATATGGCAAACCTATCATCTATGTATTGGAAATATGCAAGATGTAGCTGTTTCAGGATCATTCCATCAAATACACTTTTTCTCATGGAAATCGATGTTAACAAGAATTAAGCCTTGGGAATCCAATGGCAACATCATCTATTTGGGAATATATGAAGCATTAAAACTGAGCTCAACTCTGCGAGAAGGTGAGTTTGGATACAGGTTTGGATAATGATGATACATCTAGATTGCATAGTATAGTCATATAGTGCATATATCTATGGTCTCCTTGAGTGTTACATGACAACACTCACATGACACTGGTTCATTCCCCATGGCAATGGCAGGTGACTAATCAGAGTCAACTAGCCTTTGAATTTAAACAAAAGATTGGTAGTTAACTGTTCCCTGGTGCATTCTCCATGGCAATGCTTCCACCAATCAGAGTTCACTTGTTAACCAATCAGCACCCTCTTCTCATGCAGTGTAAATTGTTGTTCCCTTTGAGATTTGATAATGTGATCCTTCACCATCATGTATGTCTCTTTTTCAGCAATGTTTCCTTTTAGAGTTGTATGACAGCAGCGGCAATTATGATTACATCAGGAGGGCAACCAAAAAAATTAAACAAGTTGGAATGCAGCTATGCTTTCCATTGACTCTTTGAATAACAGTAGTTTCCAAATTTTGGAAGGCTATCAGATGAAAGTCAGAAAATGTAATCGATTGCAGATAATTGTTCTCGCACTCATATAATTTTAAAATATTTCCAGTACCACAACAAATTCTAAGAATCATGCAGTTCAGCAAGAGTGAGGATCCTATCAGCCTTTTCAGGACTTTACACAGCAATCCCAGAGTGGAAAATAACCTTATTTCTTGCACGAGTTAGTTTTGGCTCCTGCTTTAACATGTTAAAGTAACCACTGTTTACAGTGGGGCACTTCGCAGTTCAGATAATTTTATCACCTTTGACTTCGAATTTTTATTATGTATTACAACTAAGTCATTAATTTTCTTATTTCAGCCACTCGATTCAACCTTGAGACCGAATGGAAGAACAACTATCCTCGGCTGAGAGAACTGGACAGGGTAACTTTCAATTCTCTGTGAATTACTATGGTATGTATAATTAAGTAATTCTTTCTAAAACATGATTTTTTTTTAATAGAATGAACTGTATGAAAAAGCGAAGAATGAGATTCTGGACGAAGTGATCAGCTTAAGCCAGGTTACTCCAAAACACTGGTAATGTTTTATTTCAGAACGATAAAGTGTATGTTTTTTTTAAAGAAGTGCAATCCAATTGGAATGTTAATTCTTACTATGAATTTAAGTAATCTTAGCCTGCAACTATCAGTATTAGACGGTTACCTGTAGAACGGCGCTCAATGCTGTCTCCATTGATGCAGGTTGCAGTAAAGTCAGCAACAAAGTGTCACTCTTGTAACCAATTTTTAATTTTAGGAGAGCGTAAGCAGGAGCTTCTACTTTCTTCAAGCCTTAAAATATTTAAAAAACAGGTTAATCGTGTTCCTAAAGTGGAGATCTCAACACCACCATGTTGAAGTGCATTCAAGAATCAGATTGGGAAATGGGGCAGAATTTTATGGTTCCCCTACTGCCCTGGTGCCTTGGGTGGACTTCCCATTGCTCTCTTGCATACCCCTCCATGCCCGCAATATTATTTGACTCAGGCAAGGTTGAGGACAGCCTACCAATTATTGGCCACTTAAGGGTCACTTCCCATTCAATTTCAGAGGCGAGGCGGGAAGACAGCCAGGTCATTCTGCTCGGGTTGCAGGCAGGAAGTGGTGCGGAAGGTTTCTCTCAAAGTTCCCCTTTCTACATTGGGCTACTCGCATCAAGACTCTCCTTTGCGCATTAAATGGCTGTGGGGTTGCTGTGATCCCAACTTCAGTTGGCAGGGCCATTAGAAAATCCTGCCCATGAATTCTGAATTACCGTGCATCACGGCTTCTACACCAGTGCATGCCTGGAGCTACTCTGAAACAATGCAAAGTTTGGAGCATAACTGCATTCTCAGTATGACAAAGCACAGAGGAGGAAATTGCATTCTCAAAGGCTTTTACATCTTGAAGAAATCAAAACTATAATTTAAAACTAATATTACAGAATTATTTATATTTAAGCCAAAATCTTGTGAAAATTATTTGCTGTAAACTTAAATTATTTTAGGTGAGACATGTGAGAAGTGGCGAATGAGGTCATTGATTTCCTCTTTTGATCCAGTAGTACGCTCAAATACTCCTACACCTTACAAAATACAAGGGAAAAGATTCCCCCTCACCCTACAATCTGTGTTAACCCTAAATGTTAAAGACCACCTATGATACAAAAGGTCCATTCATAATATTCAGTCGACCTTCAACTGAAACAATTTTTGTGTCAAACACATGCTATCCTTCATATTTTCGACCAGCTCAATGTTCAAATTGTCGCTTGGTATTCAGAACTTGATTATTGCTGAAAAAAAATTGGTATCCTTGCATCTGTGCTGCTGAGTGCAAGGCAAAAATCTTTGACACATGTGTCTTTTTCAGCAATGTTCAAATACTGAAAAAAAGCAAAATTATTTGCCCACCAAGTTAGCCCAGAATACTTTCCTTGAACATGTACTTTTTGTGAGTGATATTGTCACTTTACACATGGAATGAAAAATCACAAAATACCTCTCCTGTTTCTCTTAAAATCTAAAAGATAATGCTTACATTTATAATGATACCGTATCATGTTTTTAAAAAATTAAATCTCTCTAAGTACGTCATACACTGACTATTTTTAGCATCCTTAATGTATCAATGATTACTTGCTGTTATTGTTTGAGGGATGATTGGTGACCAGTACCTGGGAGAACATCCTGTTCTTTGTTTATATCTAAATATCCACGTCAGTGGAGAAATTTAGTGTCCCACAAGAAGATCAGTATTATATCTCTGATAATCCAACTTTCCCCCAGTGGTGCAGCAGTGTCTTAGGTTAGCTCAGTACTGGTGTAGTGTTTATAGAGAAAGAACATCCAATTAGTCCAAAATTATGTTTTGTTTTCTAAATTTGATTGCATTTATTTTTCCAATTAAGGGGCAATCTAGTGTGGCCAATCCACCTGCCCTGCACATCTTTGGGTTGTGGGGGTGAGATCCACGCAGACATGGGATATTGTGCAAACTCCACATGGACAATGACCTGAAGGTCCCTGACGCCGTGAGGCAGCAGTGCTAACCACTGTGCTGCCCCTAGAATCATGGTTGGTACATTGATGTCCATTAGAATTCTGTACTAATTTGATTTGAAATGCTAAACTGAACACAGGATCTCGAGGTAAAATAATTTTGTTCCAGCCAAAACTATTTTCCAACCAAAACCAATCACATTAGCATGAACATGGAATTCAACAAATGAATTGGTACAGCAAGTTTGAGCTCTAAAAATCAATGTAGTTTATATAATTGCAGTTTACTCCTGAAAATATATATTTTTAAAATTTAAATTAAATGCCCAGCAATTTTTTTTAAGCAGCATAAATAATGCAACAAAATGAGAAGTTGGAACTTGAAAGTTAAATTATTTTGATTTAAGCAACTTTAAATTAAGAGCAGATAGTATTTGGATGTAATTGTACTTTAACACAAGTAAGGATGTTAACCCATACTAGTTAGACTACGCAAAAATATTTTCCAAAATATTTGCGCAGTTGAGTACCACAAGATATCAGGAGAGGATGGCGCAGTGGTTAGCACTGCTGCATCACGGCGCCGAGGACCTGCGTTCAATCCCGGCCCTGGGTCACTGTCCGTGTGGAGTTTGCGCATTCGCCCCGTGTCTGCGTGGGTCTCATCACCACAAGAAAACAAAGATGTTCAGGGTAGGTGAATTAGCCACGCTAAATTGCCCCTTAATTGGAAAAAAATTGGATACTTTAAATTTTTTTTAAAAGATGATATCAGGAGACATGCTCCATGTTCAGCTGTGATAGTTTCCTCATTTTGTGACAGGTGGCTTCACTTTACTGTTTCTTACATAAGAACTAGGAGCAGGAGTAGGCCACCTGGCCCCTTGAGCCTGCTCCGCCATTCAATGAGATCATGGCTGATCTTTTGTGGACTCAGCTTTACTTTCCGGCCCGAACACCATAACCCTTAATCCCTTTATTCTTCAAAAAACTATCTATCTTTACCTTAAAAACATTTAATGAAGGAGCCTCAACTGCTTCACTGGGCAAGGAATTCCATAGATTCACAACCCTTTGGGTGAAGAAGTTCCTCCTAAACGCAGTCCTAAATCTACTTCCCCTTATTTTGAGGCTATGCCTCCTAGTTCTGCTTTCACCCACCAGTGGAAACAACCTGCCCGCATCTATCCTATCTATTCCCTTCATAATTTTATATGTTTCTATAAAATCCCCCCCCCCCCGCATCCTTCTAAATTCCAACGAGTACAGTCTCAGTCTACTCAACCTCTCCTCGTAATCCAACCCCTTCAGCTCTGAGATTAATCTAGTGAATCTCCTCTGCACACCCTCCAGTGCCAGTATGTCCTTTCTCAAGTAAGGAGACCAAACTGAACACAATACTCCAGGTGTGGCCTCACTAACACCGTATACAATTGCAGCATAACCTCCCTAGTCTTAAACTCCATCCCTCTAGCAATGAAGGACACAATTCAATTTGCCTTCTTAATCACCTGTTGTACCTGTAAACCAACTTTCTGTGACTCATGCACTAGCACACCCTGGTCTCTCTGCACAGCAGCATGCTTTAATATTTTATCATTTAAATAATCCTGTTTGCTGTTATTCCTACCAAAATGGATAACCTCACATTTGTCAACATTGTAATCCATCTGCCAGACCCTAGCCCATTGACTTAACCTATCCAAATCCCTCTGCAGACTTCCAGTATCCTCTGCACTTTTCGCTTTACCACTTATCTTAGTGTCATCTGCAAACTTGGATACATTGCCCTTGGTCCCCAACTCCAAATCATCTATGTAAACTGTGAACAATTGTGGGCCCAACACTGATTCCCTGAGGGACACCACTAGCTACTGATTGCCAACCAGAGAAACACCCATTAATCCCCACTCTTTGCTTTCTATTAATTAACCAATCCTCTATCCATGCTACTACTTTACCCTTAATGCCATACATCTTTATCTTATGCAGCAACCTTTTGTGTGGCACCTTGTCAAAAGCTTTCTGGAAATCCAGATATACCACATCCATTGGCTCCCCGTTATCTACTGCACTGGTAATGTCCTCAAAAAATTCCACTAAATTAGTTAGGCACGACTTGCCCTTTATGAACCCATGCTGCATCTGCTCAGTGGGTCAATTTCTATCCAGATGCCTCGCTATTTCTTCCTTGATGATAGATTCCAGCATCTTCCCTACTACTGAAGTTAAGCTCACTGGCCTATAATTTTCTGCTCTCTGCCTACCTCCTTTTTTAAACAGTGGTGTCACGTTTGCTAATTTCCAATCCACCGGGACCACCCCAGAGTCTAGTGAATTTTGGTAAATTATCACTAGTGCATTTGCAATTTCCCTAGCCATCTCTTTTAGCATTCTGGGATGCATTCCATCAGGGCCAGGAGACTTGTCCACCTTTAGCCCCATTAGCTTGTCCATCACTACCTCCTTAGTGATAACAATTCTCTCAAGGTCCTCACCTGTCATAGCCTCATTTCTATCAGTCACTGACATGTTATTTGTGTCTTCCACTGTGAAGACTGACCCAAAAAACCTGTTCAGTTCCTCAGCCATTTCCTCATCTCCCATTATTAAAACTCCCTTCTCATCCTCTAAAGGACCAATATTTACCGTAGCCACTCTTTTTTTGTTTTATATATTTGTAGAAACATTTACTGTCTGTTTTTATATTGTGAGCAAGTTTACTCTCATAATCTATCTTACTCTTCTTTATAGCTTTTTTAGTAGCTTTCTGTTGCCCCCTAAAGATTTCCCAGTCCTCTAGTCTCCCACTAATCTTTGCCACTTTGCATGCTTTTTCCTTCAATTTGATACTCTCCCTTATTTCCTTAGATATCCACGGTAGATTTTCCCTCTTTCTACCGTGCTTCCTTTTTGTTGGTATAAATCTTTGCTGAGCACTGTGAAAAATCGCTTGGAAGGTTCTCTACTGTTCCTCAACTGTTCCACCATAAAGTCTTTGCTCCCAGTCTACCTTAGCTAGTTCTTCTCTCGTCCCATTGTAATCTCATTTGTTTAAGCACAAAACACTAATATTTGATTTTACTTTCTCACCCTCCATCTGTATTTTAAGTTCCACCATATTGTGATCACTCCTTCCGAGAGGATCCCTAACTATGAGATCATGAATCAATCCTGTCTCATTACACAGGACAAGATCTAGGACCGCTTGTTCCCTCGTAGGTTCCATTACATACTGTTCTAGGAAACTATCGCGGATACATTCTATAAACTCCTCCTCAAGGTTGCCTTGACCGACCTGGTTAAACCAATCGACATGTAGATTAAAATCCCCCATGATAACTGCTGTACCATTTCTACATGCATCAGTTATTTCTTTGTTTATTGCCTGCCCCACCAATATTTGCTATTTGTATTCTCTTTTGTACTTTTGAAATGTCGGGACAAAAGGTTATGTAATCCAGCATGTTTTTTCCGCTACTGTTAGAACCAGCATACAGTTTCCCCAGAAAACTACTTCAAAGTAGTTCATCTTTAGTTCTGTAAATCTAGTCCATAAAATAAGTAATGCATCACATTAAAAGTTGAAGGGTTAAACACCAGCTTAATTCCTAATGGTCCTATTGATTAGTAGTATGGAATGAAACATTTTGAGCAGCTTGTAAAGGATTTATATTTGTCCCTTAAGTAAGTGCTTGGTTGCTCTGGGAATCTATGATAGATTAATAACTTTCAAGAAATGAGAAGGAAATAAATCAGTGTTACTGAATCAATTTGATGATGAATTGTGCAGTGCTTGCTATTGTGTTTGGCATCTTGTTAGTATATTCACTAACTGGCCAGTGTTTATGTTGGTATGAATTGAATGCAATGGTATTTTACCCATGGGTCTAAAAATGTAAAAAAGAAAATCAATATTGGCCTGTCAACGCAGTTGAATTTTTGATGGTGGCAGACATCGGTTTTTAGCATTTGTCAGTAGCTGAGACAATTGCCGAATCACTAATGACGATAATATGCTATGGTCAAAGAAATGCATCGAAAGGTGAGTCATAAAGATATTTTAATGTGGGATAAAGCAAAATTTTAATAAACAAATGACTTGAGTTTTTCTAAATGGAAATGTTTTAAAGTATTTCACTCAACACTTGCACAGATAATCCTTTCTTGTTTGGACCAAATGTGAGCAGTGAACCCGGCTTTTCCTGCTACTGTATTCAGTGATCGGCATTGTTCCATATGTGAGAGATGATGGGAATGCAGTCTCGGCACTTTGATGCACTCAAGTGAACACTTTGTTTGACGGCTGAACGGAACAGGCGGAACAGCACAAGCAAAGTCTGTCACACTAAGTTCTTCTTTAGTGGTGCTGTGGGATGATTACGCCCATCTTGTGACCGGATTGGCATCAGGTTTGGAGATTCTGAAACCACATGTCATGTTGGTGACCTCCTGCCCACAGCTGGTATCGCCATTTAGATTGATCATCAGCTTGTTTCTCACTTGTGATTTCCATTGAGGGCTTTCATGTCTCTTTTGAAAACATCCTTCAATCAGAGAATTGGGCATCCTGCTTTTCTCTTGGCAGGGGCTGTTTTCCTGTATAGCATATCATGAGGATATGCTCAATTTTCATAATATGCAACGTCCAACCCAGCAAAACGTCCTTTGCTTAATTAGCATTAGGATGCTTGGGTGGTGAGCGTATGGAATTCTTTACCACAGAAAGCAGTTGAGGCCAAAACATTGCATGTTTTCAAGAAGGAGTTAGATACAGCTCTTGGGACTAAAGTTACAAAGGATATTGGGGGAAAGTGGGAGCAGTTGGTTGACCAGCTGTAACCATACCGAAGAGCGGAGCAGGCTCGATGGGCCACCTGGCCTGCTCCGGTTTCTATTTTCTATGTTAGTACTATAAAAGGTTTGGATAACTTAGATGTAGCAAAAAGGGTGCTGGGGGGCGACATCAATCCGCTATTACTTGCTGATGAGAGACCCCTGCTAGAAACTGCAAGCATTGTTTGAGGACTTTTGTGAAGGCCACGAAGAATCCAGCACGAGTTGTAGGATAGAAAGAAATAACATTTTATTTACAATAACAGACACACACACACACACACACACACACACACACACACAAGGGGCTGGTTTAGCTCACTGGGCTAAATCGCTGGCTTTTAAAAGCAGGCCAGCAGCACGGTTCGATTCCCGTGCCAGCCTCCTCGGACAGGCGCCAGAATGTGGCGACTAGGGGCTTTTCACAGTAACTTTATTGAAGCCTACTCGTGACAATAAGCGATTTTTATTTCATTTCATTTCACACACAACAGCAGCAGTAACTCCCTTGCTGCTCACTCCGCTCTAGCTGGTTCCATACTGGCCAGCTCTATTTATGCAGGGAATCTGCTAATGATTTCTCCGCCCCACCTCATTGGGGAAGCTCATACTCCTTAAGGATTGTGGGATTGCCATTAATCCCTAGCCAGTGGTAAGTAGGCAGATTATAACAACCCCCCCCACCCCCCCCCCCCAAAGTCGAAGGAATCTACCGAAGACCATGGCGAAGGAGGGCGTCGGACTCGTTTTGCTGCGGGCCGGACACCATTTGCACGAGGCGCTGGATCGGGTGGTGTATAATGAGACTGAGAACATCGCTTCTGTGATGAAAGGTGTAACGGTTGTACATCCACGGCCCGTGGGCCCCCCACCTAAGGCATCCTCTGTCTCCATCTCGGAGTTGGAGTCCGCTGCCTCCGTCATCTCGGCGTCTCGATCTCCACGCGGTTCTGCAACGACCTGCGCAGGCTTTGAGTGTGGCATCAGAGGAAGATTGTGAGGAATACTCTCCACTGTGTCTGGTCTCTGTGGCTGTAGAAATGAGCTCCAGGGGCAGGGAATCTTTGGAAGAAATGGTCTTCTGGACCGAACGTGGTCTACATGCTTGTGCTGGAGACGACCCTGGACTTGCACCTGGTAAGAAATAGGACCCGTTCGGCGAAAGATAACGGCAGGGACCCACTGGGCACCACCAGCAAAATTTCGAACTAACACTGGGTCACCTAGCACAAACTGCCAAATCGACCGATGCCGAGAAAGGCCTTGTCCCTGCCGTTCTTGAGTGCGGCGTACTTTTGTGCCACTGTCCGGGAATACCATGCTAAGGCGGGTGCGAAGTCTCCGGCCCATTAGGAGTTCTGCGGAAGATACCCCAGTCACCGCATGTGGAGTGGCCCTGTATGAAAACAAAAAAACGAGCCAGTCTCGTGTCCATAGACCCGGAAGACTGCTTCTTTAGGACCCGTTTAAATAGCTGCACTGCACGCTCCGCCAACCCATTAGAAGCTGGGTGATATGGAGTGGTGCGAATATGGCGTATGCCGTTCATCTTCATGAACCTCGCAAACTCCTCACTTGTGAACGGAGTGCCGTTGTCTGTGACCAGCACCTCGGGGAGGCGATGCGTGCTGAAAGACAAACGCATCTACTCGATTGTTGCGCAGGATGTTGTGCCTATCATCTTAAGCACCTCTAACCATTTAGACTGGCATCGATTAATAGAAGGAATGTGGATCCTTGAAATCCGCATGCAATGCGCCCAAGGCTGCCCTGGCAATTCCCAGTGACGTAGGGGTGCGGCCGGCGGAAGCTTCTGATACTCCTGGCAAATAGAGCAGTTTTGGACCACCTTCCCAATGTCGGTGTCGAGGCCTGGCCACCAGACATAACTCCGGGCCAACGTTTTCATTTTGGTCACACCCGCATGCCCATTGTGTAAGTCTCTCAGTATCAGCTCCTGCCCTTTTTCCGGGACAATCATACGCGTCCCCCACAAGAGGATACTGTCTTCCATGCTAAATTCTGACAGGTTGGAGGAAAAAGCCTGCAACTCGCCTGGGAGCTCTCTATGCTGCCCACCACACAGGACTATGTGCCGAACCTTTGACGGGGCTGGCTCCATCTGGGTCCACTCACGGATCTGTGATGCCGTGACAGGCAAGGAGTCCATAAAATTTAGTGTTACAACCACCTCACCTGTTGTGGGGGTCGACATGGGGCCGGTCGATTAAAGGCAATCGGCTCAGTGTGTCGGCATTCGCTATTTGGGTTCCTGGTTCATGCTCCAGAGATTACCCGTAGGCAGTGAGTAACAAAGCCCAGCGCTGGATCCCTGCGGGAGCAATGGCCGGTATTGGCTTACCTTCTCAGAAAAATCCCAGCAGAGGCTCATGATCAGTCACGACAGTGAAATGGCAGTCATACACATACTGGTAGAAGTGTTTCACCGCAAAGACCACCGCCTGGTCCTCCTTCTGGATCTGCGCGTACTTGTTCGCTGCAGTCAATGTGCGGGAGGCGGAAGCTATCAGCCGCTCGGCCCCGTTCTCCATCATGTGGGACACGACATCCCCAGTACTATACAGGGATCCATCACGCATGATAAGCAGACTTTCTAGGATCATAGTGGGTTAGTAACCCAGACAACGACAATTGTTATTTTACCCGCCGGAAAGCGGTTTCTTACGGCTGACCCCAAACCTAGGTGTGATTCTTCTTTAGCAGAAGGTGCAACGGGGCCAGCGTGGTTGCCAGATTGGGGAGGAACTTCCCTTAATAGTTTACGAGGCCGAGAAAAGAACGAAGATGCGAAGTGGCAGTCGGGGCAGGGGCCTGTTGAATTGTGCACACCTTCT
This sequence comes from Scyliorhinus canicula, assembly GCF_902713615.1. Taxonomy (NCBI): domain Eukaryota; kingdom Metazoa; phylum Chordata; class Chondrichthyes; order Carcharhiniformes; family Scyliorhinidae; genus Scyliorhinus; species Scyliorhinus canicula. The sequence goes on from NC_052158.1 coordinate 114,646,784, forward strand.
CTGCCACGGGGTGCAAACCTTCGCGGGCCACCGATAACCCAGGTAGACAACTTCCTTCACCTGAAAGACGCACTTTGTATGACGTAAATGGGCTCCAGCCTCTGAAAAGCGTCTACGGACAGTCTCCAAATTTTCTAAATGTTCCTGCTCCGACCTCCCTATAATCAAAACGTCATCACAGTAGACAGCAACACGCAGTAAACCTATCAAGATGCCCTCCATGACGCGGTGAAAAATAGTGCAGGCAGGGGATACCCCAAAGGCCAACCGTGTATATTCATACAGGCCCCGGTGTGTATTAATAATTATGTGTGGCCGGGAGGCAGGGTCCAGCTCCAACTGTAGGTAGGCGTGTCTCATATCTAATTGCGTGAATGAGAGTCCGCCTGCAAGCTTGGCGTAGAGATCTTTTATGCGAGGCATTGGATATCGGTCGAGCCGGGAAGCCATATTCACTAAGTTTATAGTCGCCGCACAAGCGAACTGTGGCATTCTGGCTTCATTAGAGGTACAATTAGCACTGCCCAGTCAGCGAAACGGACGGGCCTGATAATACCCAAGGGCTCCAAACGAGTGAGCTCCCCTTCTACTTTCTTGAGCAAGGCGTAAGGCACCGGGCGTGCACGGAAATAGCGCGGCGTGGCTCCTGGTTCGACTTGGATACATGCTACGGCCCCTTTTTATTTTCCCCAAACCAGGCAGAATACATCTGGGTACTGTCCTTGTACCTTCGTCTATCCTTCAGAACCTGTTTGGAGGATGTGCTGCCACTGCAGCTGCAAATGGTGCAACGAGTCCCGACCCAACAGGCTAAGCCCGCACCACGATAAGTGGGAAACGCCCCTCCTGTCGTCCATAAACAACAGGGGTCATCGTAGTTTTTGCAATGTCCAATGGTTCTCCCGTGTAAGTGGCCAACCTGGCCTGTGTGCTGGTTAATGTAAGGGTCTCTATATACCCTATTTGATGCGGTCGAATGTCATCTGGGCGATCATGGAGACTGCTGCGTCAGTGTCCAACTCCATCTCAAGCGGGTGACCATTGACCAGTACTGTCACCTTAATGGGGGCCACACGGGGAGCTGCCACACAATGCAGCTGCAGGCAGTCATCCTCCGTCTCCACGTCCTCGGGAGTAGTTGCCGCAGGTTAATCCAAATGGAAGGTACGGCCACTGGGCTGGCCCCAGTTTCTGTCGGAACGACGGTGCCTCTGGCGCCCCCAGGACCAGCGACGGCGTTTGCGCCCACAAGTCTGACACGGACATGGCTCCTCATCCATTGGTTCTGGAGAAGGGTCCCTTCGGGGAGGAACGTCCGGCAGCCACTGGCGTCGATCTGGATGCCGCCCCGCCCAAGGTATCGTAGGGGTGCGGGGAGACGCTTTTGGACGGAAGGGGTTGCGCCCCAAGATGTGCACCTCCATTCCCGGAGCTCCTGTACTCCCCGTTCTGCGCTCTCTCGGGACAATACTATTTCAATGGCCTGTTGAAAAGTCAATGTTGGCTAAGCTAGCTACTTTTTCTGGGTGGCCGCATTGTTAATACGGCAAATCAAACGATCGCGTAACATTCCTGACAAGGTCTCGCCATAGTCACAGTACTCCGCAATCCTGCGTAGCCGGGATAGAAACTCTACAAGGGATTCTCCTGGGGTCCTCTCAGCAGTATTGAACTGGTAACGCTGGACTATGGTGGACGGGGTTGGATTAAAATGGTGCCCCACTAAGGTCACAAGTTCATCAAACGTCTTGGTGTCCGGCGCAGCTGGGTACGTAAGGCTCCTAATCACCCCAAACGTATGCGGGCCACAGGCAGGGAGCAAAATGACCACCTGGCGCTAGTTTTCAGTGATGTGGTTTGCCCGGAAATAGTAACGCATCCGTTGTGCATACTGGTTCCAGCTTTCCAGCGCAGCATTAATGACATCCAAACGTCCAACAGAGGCATGGTGTAACAGAAAAAAAACTTCCAACCTGTATCCAACAAAAATCCAGGGAGGTGGCTTCAGCAGCGTAGACAGCTATCCACTTTATCCCATTCTCGTCAGTTTTGTGAGGGCCACGAATAATCCAGCGCGTGTTGTAGGATAGAATTAAATAACATTTATTTACAATAACATATACAACAGCAGCAGTAACTCCCTTGCTGCTCACTCCTCTCTAGCTGCTTCCATACTGGCCAGCTCTATTTATGCAGGGAATCTGCTAATGATTTCTCCACCCGCCTCCTTGGGGAAGCTCGCACTCCCTAAGGATTGTGGGATTGCTATTAGTCCCCAGCTAGTGGTAAGCAGGCAGGTTATAACAAGAACCAAAGCTGATTTGGCTGTGAACTACCAAATGTTGGTTAGCCTGCCAATACTCATTGTCAGCACTCAAATGGATATGATGGTTGTTTACGCAGTCAAAAAGAAGCAGCTTTGTGCTTTTAAATCCATATTCAAGCAAGAATTGAACCAGACTGTTGGCATATTTCACTTCGAGACAAGCTCCTGTTGATATAGCCACACCATATTGTTTTATGAATATATAATATATCCATAATAAAATTGGCATTTCTATCTCTTTAACATTTCAAGCCAGCCCTGTCTCAGTTCATCAGTTTCTGAAATCATCATCCATGCCTTTGTTATGTCCAACGCATTTCAGGCAGGCCTTCCACATTCTACCCTCTAAACTTGAGTCCATCTGAAACTCTGCTGCTGTGCCCTTACTCACGCAAAGTCCTTTTCATGCATCACCCCTGTGCTCACTTACCTATATGGAATTCCAATTGAACAACACCTTGGTTTTGTAATTCTTGCAAATTTTCAAATTCCTCCATAGCCTCGTTCTTCCCTATTTCTGTAATCTCCTGCAACCCCGGTACATCTTTGTTTATTGATGCATGTTTAAAGCTTTATCCATCTTTTTTGTACTGTTTTCTGAAATTTGTGCCTGGTAATTTTGAGAGAACATGACACCTCTATGCAAATCGGTCTGTGATAATCTTGCAGTTATCCCTTGCACCAAAATATTATCTTGCCACTTGCTTTAAAAGTCCACAGCTAAAATCAGGAAACACTTGCCTGTTATATGCCATTTTAAGTTTTTAATAACTGCTTTCTTTCGAGGTTTTCTTGCAATATGGGTACTGTTAAGTTTTGGTCTTGTGTGAAATCCATGTGAATTAATAGTAAATTGCCCGTGACAATTGCCATAGCCTGTTGATTTTTCTTTATTCCAGCCAGAGTTAGAAGAAAGACCTTAGAGATTTGCTCCACTCAGCCACCTTACCGACGGTCAATGCCTACATTATATTTTGACAGTCGACAAAGTAAAACGAAATGAGAAATGTTGATGTTTAAAATTGCACAAGTTAACAAAAGTGTGACCAAATATTGTGACACCAGGAAGTAAGGTTTCTGTACAGTAAATGCAACATGTTTTGATGTCTAGATGTATTCCGTTGATCTACCCATGTCTTACCGTTAATCTGTTGTACTGTAAAGAACGTATTGACTTATTTGAATTCTTTGTAAATTTTCTTTTAGGGAAGAGATTCTACAACGAAAACTGTGGGAAAGAGTCTCTACACATGTGATCGAGAACATTTACCTTCCTGCTGCACAGTCTGTGAATTCAGGCACATTCAATACCACAGTGGACATCAAGCTCAAACAATGGACTGATAAACAACTGCCTCACAAAGCAGTAGAGGTTTGAATCAGCTTGCAAGTGTGCACTCATTCTTGTGTTGTTTACCTCCATTTTAAGTTGAACTAGTGACTGTTTTGGGGGATGATACTGAAGCTTAACGACTAATAATATAAGAAAGCTGAAGGAAATCCAGTTCGCTTCTGCGCAATTTGGCCTCAAGCTAGAATTTTTCATCACCTCAATCTAAAATCGCAGAGCATGTCATGTACAGTGAATTATTTTTCACTAACGTAGTCTTAGCTATTTGCCATTTCTCTCTTACTTCCTATTATTTCAACCTGTAACTGTGCTTTTCGTCTTTGTTCCTGAGCCCTATTTCTGTGCCAGTCCTGGTAACATTGATGACAAACTTAAAAGAGAAATTGGCTTTCCTGTGAATCTGTACAGTGTGTATTGTCCTTCTCAGTGAAACACTCCTGCCTACTCTCAGTGCCTAGCCATTTCCTCTTAACAAGAATTATTGATAGAAATAGCTTTTACTGGAGCTAAAACCAGTTTTGTACCATTGGTGTTCTTGTTAAGACTGCTCACTTAGAATGGAGCACATTTCTGTTTTTATAGCTCAGCATCACCATGCAGTATGCCTAGCAATTGAACAATCGGTACCCTAAATAGCCCATGTTTGGAAAGGTTGAAGGAAACATGTTTGTCAATTGAGAAATCTTTTCGTTTCCCAGCAGAACAGCTGTTGGCTTCCCCAGGCCAATGCATGAGACCAGCGATTGGCAGCCTGAAAATTGGGAGTTATAAGTTTAATAATTGAATTCAATAAAGCTCAAAAGATTGGGGCTTAATTTTAAGCATCCAGTGGAGAGTTTTACAAAATGAGCAGAGTGTTTTTTTTAATGTTTATTAACTGCAGTTTAAATGCTTATTCCAATATCTCCCACATTTTTCTTAATTTTGAGAATTTTGTTTAAAATATGTACAAAATAGAAATGTTTACTCTGCTTGGGGATCTAGCATGTTATGTGCAATTAATGTTAGTGGCATTAAATCAAGTGTGGGATGTATAAATGCAAGTTTATGAATAACCAACCCAAATTCAATGATTTTGCTAAGATTTTGTTCTTAGTATTTTCCTTGTACATTCTTGTGGGCAGGTTGCTTGGGAAACCTTGGAGGATGAATTTGCTCGATTTATGTCAGAGCACAAAGGGAAGGACCATGATGATATCTTTGATAAACTAAAACACGCTGTTAAAGACGAAAGTATAAAACGTCACAGATGGAATGAGCAAGCTGAAGACAGCCTGGTACAATATCACCTGATTTTGTAATAATTATTATGATTTCGGAAAAGATTCTGAATTAAGTTGTTGTAGTTAAGGAATTTCTAACTATTATGGCACTGCAAGTATAATTTAGCAGTTTATGTACTTTTTTCAACTTGTAATCCATACTTGTATCAAAAATATTCCTATATATTCTAACAGCAATATAAGACTAAGAAACTGCTGCTCTTTCAAAACTTGCTGCTTTGCCTCCTTTCATACGGAGACACTTTGGATCATAAGGCTTTAAAGCTCTTTTAATATCAACATTAAGTGTGCTGCGTAATCTCATTTGTTATTTTGTGTCATTGAGAATGTAAGTGTCCCAAAATATATTTTTAGTTAAGGCAAAAGCACTATGAGGCAGTTTCTTAAGCAGGAAAGTTGCACTGCCAAACACCAATTTGAGTACCGTTTAAGTATCACCGTCTGCAATTGTTGAGTTTTGTTGATGCTTAGTTGTGCTGCTGGAGTTTACACCTCATGGTACCTGAATACTATACCCTGGCAATCAGTACGAATCAGATCCTTACCAGGAAACCTTTTTTTCACTTTATAAGGAACAATATCACTAAGCGGGGATAATCCAAGGATTGCAGTCCCCTGGCTGGAGGAAAGTAGAAAATTAAGTTAAAGAAGAAGTTTGCAAAACTTTCAGCTGTTAAAGTGGTTCAATTTGCCATGCGTTTAAAAATTCAATAGCAATCCTTTTCTATATATCAGATGCAATATTTAAAATTTTCAGCAGTGGGATGTGTTCTAGGTTTAATTTGGAGAGACGGCATCAGATTTTCGCAACCACAGAATGTGTTTGTGTAGGTACATTTTATAGACACAATTTATAAATTGTACATATTTTTACACTTGAAAGAATGGGCTTTGGACTCCATGAGATATCTGCCAAATATTGAAAGTGTAAGCATGCTTAAAAGGAATATGATTTGATTTGCTTTCTGTTCCCTATTATTTAATTACTAACTTTGTGGTTCTGTAGCGAGTCATCCAGCACAATGCATTAGAAGATCGTTCCATATCTGACAAACAGCAATGGGATGCAGCTATCTATTTCCTGGAAGAAACGTTGCAAACACGTCTTCGAGATAGTATGTTTCCAGAATTTCCTGTGATTTTAGTTTCTTACATTAGTAATTGCCTCATGGTTTTAAAAGCCAGGATATATTTTTCTTGATTGTCTTTATGATCTATGGCAGGCCTCTCTAATTAAAGTTAAGCTACATCTCTTTTATAGCTGCAATTAGTAACCTCTGTAATGCTTCTAACTTTGTAATTTTGTTTTGAACGCTTTGTTCACATTTCACGCAGACCTGACGCTATTTTATTGACTTGTTGATCATTATCTTTTTTTCCTGGTTTTCTTCTTTAATGCTTTAATACTCGTATATCATAACCTGTTTCTTTCCATTTCCCTTCTATTTATTTCAGCAAAGCATGTTGCTTTTATTCCAATAGGCTCATTAATTCTTCTGCCTATAATCAAATCTGAACCATCCCTTTGGCATGTTGATTTAAATTCTCTCTCACTGCATTGTTTACCCTATTTTTTTAAAAAATAATTTTATTGAAAAATTTTGAATTTGTACAACAATAACGCACTTTAGTAAAATGCCAAAAATAACAATAATATTAACAATCATAAACATTCGCCCCACCCCCATGCACAACACAGCATTTTAACAACGACGCAAATTAACACAATATAAAGTTACAGAATAGAAACTACAATAAGGAACACACACACCCCCCCCCCCCCCCCCCCCCCCCCCCCCCCCCCCAACTCCCGGGTTGCTGCTGCTATTGACCAAGATACCTATCTTTGCACCAGGAAGTCCAGAAAAGGCTGCCATCGTTTATAGAACCCTTGTATTGATCCTCTCAGGGCAAATTTGACCCTTTCCAGTTTTATAAATCCCGCCATGTCACTGATCCAGGTCTCCACACTTGGGGGCCTTGCATCCTTCCACTGTAGCAGAATCCTTCGACGGGCTACTAGGGACGCAAAGGCCAGGACACCGGCCTCTTTCGCCTCCTGCACTCCCGGCTCTACTGCAACTCCAAAAATCGCGAGTCCCCACCCTGGTTTGACCCTGGAACCAACCACCCTCGACACCGTCCCCGCCACCCCCTTCCAGAATTCTTCCAGTGCTGGGCATGCCCAGAACATATGGGCGTGGTTCGCTGGACTCCCCGAATATCTGGTGCACCTATCCTCACACCCAAAGAACCTACTCATCCTAGTCCCGGACATGTGGGCCCGGTGCAGCACCTTAAATTGGATGAGACTAAGCCTCGCACATGAGGAGGAAGAGTTGACTCTCTCCAAGGCATCCGCCGAAGTCCCGTCCTCTATCTGCTCCCCGAGTTCCTCCTCCCATTTAGCCTTCAGCTCCTCCACTGACGACTCCTCCACCTCCTGCATTACCTTATAGATGTCAGACACCTTCCCCTCTCCGACCCACACCCCCGAAAGCACTCTGTCCATCGTCCCCTGCGAGGGCAGCAAAGGGAATCCCTCTACCTGTCGCCTAGCAAACGCCTTTACCTGCAAGTATCTGAACATGTTCCCATGGGGAAGGCCAAATTTATCTTCCAGTTCCCCCAGGCCCGCAAACCTCCCGCCAATAAACAGGTCCCTCAATTTGCTGATGCCCGTCCTTTGCCACCCACTAAATCCCCCATCCTTGTTCCCCGGGATGAACCGATGGTTGCCACCCAGTGGAGCCTCCACTGTCCCCAGATTCTTAGGGTCGCCGCCACCACCGGGCTCGTGGTAAATCTCTTAGGGGAGAGCGGCAACGGCGCCGTTACCATGGCACCCAGGCTCGTACCTCTACATGACGCCATCTCCATTCTTTTTCACGCCGCCCCTCCACCCTCCATCACCCATTTACACACCATTGACACATTGGCCGCCCAATAGTACCCCAGAAGGTTGGGCAGCGCCAACCCGCCTCTATCCCTCCCTCGCTCCAGGAACACCCTCTTCACTCTCGGAGTCCCATGTGCCACACAAAGCTCAGAATACTCTAGTCACTCTCCTAAAGAAGGCCCTGGGGATAAAGATGGGCAGGCACTGAAAGAGGAACAAGAACCTCAGAAGCACCGTCATTTTGACGGACTGTACCCTCCCCGCCAACGATAATGGCAGCATGTCCCACCTCTTGAACTCCTCCTCCATCTGATCTACAAGTCTGGTGAAATTATGCTGGTGAAGAGTCCCCCAATCCCTGGCCACCTGCACCCCCAGGTACCTAAAGCTCTCCCCTGTCCGCCTAAGCGGGAGCCTACCAATTCCTTCCTCCTGGTCTCCAGGGTGCACCACAAACACCTCACTCTTGCCTAAATTTAATTTAAAAACTGAAAAGGTCCCAAACTCAGCTAGCAACTCCATCACCCCCAGCATCCCTCCCACCGGGTCCGCCACATACAGTAACAGGTCATCAGCATACAACGACACCCTATGTTCCTCTCCACCTCGCACCAAGCCTCTCCACCTCTCTGAATCCCACAACGCCATCGCCAGCGGCTCGATTGCCAGTGCAAACAACAAGGGGGACAGGGGGCAACCCTGCCTGGTCCCTCGGTAAAGCCGGAAGTACTCCGACCTCCTCCTATTCGTGGCCACGCACGCCATCGGGGCCTCATGTAGCAGCCTTACCCATCTAATGAACCCTTCACCAAATCCAAACCTCCCCAACACCTCCCATAAGTACCCTCACTCCACTCTATCGAAGGCCTTCTCTGCATCCAGCGCCACCACTATCTCTGCCTCTCCCTCAATCGCTGGCATCATGATGACATTCAACAATCTCTGCACATTCGTGTTCAGCTGCCTTCCCTTCACAAAACCTGTCTGGTCCTCGTGCACAACCCCTGGCACACAGTCCTCTATCCTGGTGGCCAGGATTTTTGCCAGCACCTTAGCATCCACTTTGAGGAGAGATATGGGCCTGTATGAACCACACTGCTGGGGGTCCTTGTCCCTCTTTAAAATTAACGAGATCAGCGCCCACGACATCGTCGGGGGCAAAGTCCCCCCTTCCCATTGTTTACCCTATTGACAAGAACTTTGGACTTTGTGTTCAGCTAATGACCATTTCTTCGGTATAGCCTCTTGTTCCAAAGATTGCTCCAATGACGAAAGAATGTGAATGTTTTCCTCCTTCACCAATCCTGATTTTCTGTTTTCATGTGAGCTTGGAGGAGATCCGAACCAGTAAACAGAAACAACATCATTCCCATTGTTCTGTGGCAGTAAAAGACCAATGCAAAACCCACTACACCCATTTAGAACCTATTGGTGCATCTTTCAAATGCAGGAAGCTATTACAATGACAGTAACTTCAGTACTGAAAATTTTATTTATATTTTAAAATAAATTTTAGAGTACCCAATTCAGTTTTCCAATTAAGGGGCGATTTAGTGTGGCCAATTCACTTACCGTGCACATCTTTGGGTCGTGGGTGCGAAACCCATGCAAACACGGGGGGAATGTGCAAACTCCACACGCATTGTGACCAAGTGTCGGGTTCGAACCTGGGACCTGGGCGCCACTGTGCTGCCCCATCAATACTAAAAATTAAAGAAAATTGATTTTTCTGAATGATTCATAAAATCTGCCCAATTTATTGTGTTCAGTCAATTCTTGAGAAGGGGAACTGAAGAGATAAATATTAATTAAGGAAAGTTCTTCCGGGGTCATGCACCAGCTATGCTCGAAAAGGAAGAGGAACAATTTGGTTTCTGCTCGTGCAGCTTAAATTTAAGAAAGGACAGAGGAGAATGACTTCATGTTTTTTTGTTATGTTAAAAAACACAATTTAGGCTATGCACAAGAAAACATCTGACCACAATGAGAATAGTTAAGCACGAGAGAGATTCTAATCAAGTATTTCTCATTATGTTAATAGCTGAGTCTGTCATTCATGATATGGTGGGACCAAATTGGCAAGAAAGGTGGTTCTCCTGGAAATCACGATCTCCAGATCAGGTGAGATGGAAAGACATTTGATATGTATAGTATATGTGAATTCCCCATTCTCCTGAAAGATGAAATAATTTACATAAGGGCTAACTGAGCAGAAAGCGAGGAAAGACTTGTCACCGGATTTAGTTAAAAAGGATTTGGAAGTAAATAAATATTTAGAAGTCATCTCAATATTGCCTTACAATTACGAACTTTGTAAAAGTTACTGAGCTTGAAGAGTGACGACAAGTATTTTTTCTTTGCCCAAGCCCCAAAAATCCAAAATTGTTGAACTTACCTACTTGGTATATTTTTGGAAAAAGAGAAAGGTGAAATTAATTTGACGGGCAGAGTTTTGGAAAATTCTAAATTTGGTGGTGAAAAGGCCTTTGTTAAGATCCCGACTAATGTTAATACCGGATCAGTCAGATTGCAATGTGAAACCTGGTGTGATAGATCCTACATTTTATTTAGAAACCAACATGGAAATTAGTGTAAAAAATCACAGGTGTCTGCTGCTGAACTTTAACACACAGAATAAAGTAATTATTAGAAGAAGAAAAATTAACAATATTACACCAGATACAAATATTGGAAAGATCACAATCCAATCCACATATCCTGGACATCTTTGGGTTGTGGGGGCGAAACCCACGCAAACACGGAGAGCATGTGCAAACTCCACATGGACAATGACCCAGAGGCGGGACCGAACCTGGGACCTCGGCGCCGTGAGGCAGCAGTGCTATCCACTGCGCCACGTGCTGCCCTCGCAAAAGTGTAGTTTTCATAACACTATAATAACTTAAGGTGTTATTAAGTTATTCGGGGGCCAGTTTAGCTCAGTTGACTAGACAGCTGGTTTATAATGCAGAGTGAGACCAACAGCTTGAGTGCAATTTCTGTACCGGCTGAGATTATTCCATGAAGGCCCGCCTTCTCAACCTTGCCCCTTGCCTGAGGTGTGGTGATCGTCAGGTCAAATCATCACCAGTAGGCTCTCCCCTTCAAAGGGAAAAGCAGCCTATGGCCATCTGGGACTTTGGCGCCTTTACTACTTCATGTTAATAACTTAAGTTAAAATTTGAAAGTATAAAAAATTTGTGATTTGTGCAAATCTCACTGACCTAGAGTTCCTTGAGCATTCAAAGCAAACTCTCTTGCAGGATTGAATAAAGCTGAAATTATTCAAGCTTAAAGTTTACAAACCATGTGGAATTGCAGATGATGTTGTGCGGCATATGAAGGTGAAAGGGTGTTTGGAACAGGCATTCTAAGTGTTATCACACAAACAAACATTGAGAAAGAGGGTTGGAAGCAAATTGCCATGCCGATGGACAAAGGCGTCGGAAGGAAGGGCAGGGTCCATTGATGACATTGCTAAATAAATACTTGTTCTGAGCATACTCGGATTGGTGGGGTGACAGTTACCAAGAATATCACAGCACCTTTTTTTAAAAAATGTTGCTTTGCAGAAACAAGAGATGAATGGTGCAGTGCAGTGTTAGTGAGAGTTGTGGGCAGCAGCTTCTGTAACTAAATGTGAGTACCAAATAGTGTGTTGCCTTGAAGCTGCCAGTGCAGATGCTTTTTGGAAAAGGAGTGGCATGAGCAAAGAAGTAATAATTCATGCCAGAACAAATGGCTGGGAAAGAATAAGGTTTGGATGCTGCCGAAAGTGTTTCAGAAATTACGATGTGAAATAAGGAGGGAGGATGTCAAAGGTGGTGCATCTCGGGATTGCTACCAATGCCATCTGCTGGACAATTAAGGAACAAGCAAGTAAATCCAATGCTGGAGTTGTGAACTGGATTTTGAAGTCACTGGCAAAGTTTGTGCTGATCTTCACACCTACATTTACCTACAGAATATCTGTGGGCTTTTGCACTGCCATTTGCCATTATCAGACAATTACAGCAACGCCACACCCTCGACAGGTATCTGGGACCTGTGTGAAAAGGGGAAGCAACAGTGTGTCCCCTCAGTCGGTTGGATTGAAGAATCCTTACTGGGGCATGGAGAGTCTAAAAAGGAATTGTAGTTTTGATCATTTAATTAAATGCAAACCAGATGCAGAAAGCAAAATAGAGAGGAAAAGAAAAGTGACTGCACAGCACAGTGGTTAGCACAGTTGCTTCACAGTTCCAGGGTCCCAGGTTCGATTCCCGGCTTGGGTCACTGTCTGTGCGGAGTCTGCACGTTCTCCCCGTGCGGCGTGGGTTTCCTCCGGGTGCTCCGGTTTCCTCCCACAGTCCAAAGATGTGCGAGTTAGGTGGATTGGGCTACTGCGTTACAGGGATAGGGTGGAGGTGTGGGCTTGTGGAGGGTGCTCTTTCCAAGGGCTAGTGCAGACTCGATGGGCCGAATGGCATCCTTCTGCACTGTAAGTGCTATGTGAGAGAAAAAACTAAAAGTAAAATAAAATAATTATAATTTATACTTTTGAAATTTCTCAGCAATAATTAAAAGTTGGAAAAATAAATTTGCAGTGCAGTATTAAGGTAATCTCATCACTTACACTTGAATGGACAAGCCCTAATTTTTGTGACCTGCTTAAAGGATATCTTGGATAAGTACTACAAATTTACTCACTTTAACTCTTTGAATGCTACATCTCTCAGTAAGGCACTTTTTTTCACTCATTCACAAGATAGGGGTGTCACTTGTAGGGCCACATTCAGTGCCCATCCCTAATTGCTCTAGCGGAGGTGCTGGTGAGATCTTGTTGAACCACTACATACCGCATGATGAAGATACTACTACCATAGGGCTGTTAGGTAGGGAATTCCAGGATTTTGACACGGTAAAGATGAAGAGACCGTGATATATTTCCAGGTCAGAATGGTGTGTGACTCAGCAAACTTACAGCAATTGGTATTCACATGCATCTATTACCCTTGCTGTTTGAGATGGCACAGGTCGTGGGTTTGTGAGGTGCTGTTGGAGGATGCTTGGTGAGTTGCTATAGCACATCTTATGAACTGTGCACACAGCAGAAACTGTGCTTCGGTAGGAGAGGCAGAGAATGTTCATGGCGGTGGCTGGAATGCCAATCAAGTGGATGCTTTCTCCTGAATATTGTTAAACGTCTCAGTGTTGTTGTAGCTGCACTAATTCAGGCAAGTGAAGAGCATTCCATTTGTAAATGGTTGAAAGACTTTGGGAGTCAGGAAGCGTGTCACTTGCTGCAGAATTCCCAGTCTCTGACCTGCTTTTGTAGCCACCATATTTATATGGCTGGTCCAGTTACATTTCTCGTCAGCGGCAACACCCAGAGTGCTGATGGTGGGGGATTCAGTGTTGGCAATGCTGTTGAATATCAAGGTTGGGGGTTAGACAATTATTTGTTGCAAGTGATCACTGCCTGGCACTTTTGTGACATGAATGTTACTTGCTACTTATTAGTCCAAGCCTGAATGATGTCCAGGTCTTGTTGCAGGTGGTCACTGACTGTTTCATTCGCTGAGGAGTTAGGAATGGAACAGAATACTGTGCAGTCATCAAACATCAACACTTCTGATATTATGATACATGGAGGGGGGTTTGCTTTCATTTTCCTTGATGCCATGCTTGGCCAATTCCTGCCCAGATGTTGTGAACAATCAGCGTTCAAACTCAGTTCTTTTGTTCATATTTGAATCAAAGTTGTAAAGAGATCAAGAGTCAACTGAGCATTGGTGAACAAGTTATTGGCACGGATGTGCTGCTTGACAACACTGCCATTGACAGCTTCCATTGCTTTACATGATTAAAGTAGCCTGATGGAATAATAGTTGGATTTGTCTTGCTTTTTGTTGAGAGGGCAATATTCCAATTTATGAGGCAGATATCTGTATTACAGCTGTACTGGAGCAGCTTGAATAAACAGAGCTAGTTTTAGAGATCAGGTCTTTAGCACAACAGCTGGGATACTGTTAGGGCCCCTAGCCTTTGCCATATTTAGTAGGCTCAGCTGTTTCTTGATATCACATGGAGTAACTCAAATTGGCCTCTGTGATGATGCAGCCCTTGGGAGGAGGCTAAGATGGATCATCCACTTAGCACATCTGGCTGAAGATAGTTGTATACGCTTTAACCTTGTCTTTTTTGTTGAGCGATGAGGACGTCATCATTGAGGACGTTCATCGCAGTTCATCATGTTATTTAATTGTCCACCACTACTTACAACAATGTGGATATGGCAAGACTGCAGAGCTTTGATCAGATCTGTTCATTGTGGAATTGGCTGTCTATCGCATGTGCTTCTGTTCAGCTTGTGTGTAGTCCTGTGTAGCTTCAGGTTGGCACCTGGCACTGTTCCTGGCTTTGGTCTCCTCACTCTTCATTGAACCAGAGTTGGTCCTTGGGAATAATGGTAGAGTGAGGGATATGCCAAGTCATGAGAGTACAGTCAAATGTGAATCTGCTGCTGCACAGCGCATCTTGAATGCTCAGTTTTAAGCTGATGTGTATTCTGAATTTGATGCATTTAGCATATTATCAGTGTCACACAACATGATGGAAGATGTCCCTGTAGTGTGAAGATTGGACTTTTCTTCACGAGGACTATGCAGTTGTCATTCTTTAACAGGTGCATCTGTGACAGGTGAGGATGAAGCCAAGTAGGTTTTACCCTTGTATTCCCTTGCCCCAATACAGGCCCAGTGTGGCAGCTATGTTATCCAACTCTGTCACTGTCAGTGCTACCGAGCCATTCTTGGTGATGATATGGTGAAATCCCCATGCAGATGATATTCTTCCAGTTGGTGGTCATCAGCTGAGGGAGAGCGATAGGTGATGGTCAGATTTCATTGCCTATGTTTGACCCAATGTTTGATTGTTTTGACTTCAATGTTTAAGACTTAGGATGATAGAATCTCTCAGTGCCGAAGGAGACCATTTGGCCCATCAAGCCCGCACCGACCCTTCGCATGAACGCTCTTTGTCCACTCCTCTATTTCTGTAACCTGTACCTCCTGAGACGAAAAGGGGCAATTTATCATGGGGAAACTTTGGACTGTGGGAGGAAGCCAGAGCACACCAAAGAAGCCATGCAGACTTGGGGAGAACATACAAACTCCTCACTGAGAGTGACCCAAGGCCAGAATTGAACCCGGGTCCCTGGCGCTGAGGTAGTGGTGCTAACCACTATGCCACCCATGGACATCTAGGTCCGTTCTCTTCCAACGATATACCATTGTGACACCACTTCTGGTGACTGTCTTGCTGATGGGACCGTACATACCAGATTTGGGCGTGTGCACAAATTGGATACAGTTCAGCTCCGGTGGGAGAACATTGTCTCCCAAAAGGAGAATCCTGTCCATTGTGTTTAAACTTAAATAGGCCAAGGGATTTGACTGGGATAAGGATGATGTAGTAATGAGAGGAGCCAGATCTGTAGCAGTCAGTTTCAAATTAGTTTCTGTGAGCTGAACAGCAGCTGTTGCAAGGCTGTCCGATTCAGCATACGCTGACAGACCAGGATCTGCAGGTTGTTTACTGAAAGGATCTCTCTCTTCAAGCAGTCTTTTAAAATAACTCTTTATCCAGAGGCCAGCAAGTAATCCTGTGTTTGCTAACTTTATTTAATAATGGTTTTTGACCTGTGGTGGGTTTTACTTGATTGGAGGTAAAGGAGGTGTCAGTTGGGAGTTAGTGTTTCATTTTATTGTTAAGCATTCTTTAAATGGTAATTGTAAGCTATATTTCTGTGGTGTTGGGGTAGCTTAATACTGTGTTAATAATACAGTTTGTTTTAATATCACATATCCCTATTTGTGAGTGGAATCACTCCTGGAGTAAAGTATCATTTCCTCACAGTTTTACAAATAAAATAAAAAGTGATTGGGTTCCTGACGGTATCCTAGCAAATGTTGGGGGTCTGGTCTGAGAGTGCTGGCAGCCTCACTATTATTGTGATTGCAAAATTCAAGCTATGGTATAGGTCACAGGGTTTTGATCCTTTAGTGTTTGACCAGATGCTGTATTGACAGGATGATTTGACACCTAAACAGGACTAGAACCAATATCTTCATCGGGAGGTTAATGACAATGGTGGGAGGAGATTCAAACCAATATGACAGAAGTATGGCAAAGCAAACAGCAGAAGAAGAAGGAATCCATGCTTTTATGTAATGCCTTTAACAAACACAGGATGTCCCAAAATGCTTTACAGCCAATGATGTACTTTTGAACTGTGGTCGCTGCTGTAAGTGTAGGAAATGTGACAGCCAATTTGTGCACAGCAAACACCCACACAACAGCCGGATAATCCATATTTATGGTGTTTAATGAGGGGTAAATATTGGCCTGTTGAGGATGCTGCTGTTAATTGTCTTACTCTTCTTTGAAGTAGTGCTATTGGGTCTATTATGTCTACTAAGAGGACAGGTGGGAACTCTCTTTAATGTCTATTCCAAAAGGCTGCAATTAAGTCATAGAGGTTTACAGGACGTGTGTTCTACTTGATTTGTTTTGTGCTTAAATCCTCGAATTGAACCCACAATCTTCCAATTCAGGTGAGATTACTACCAATTGAGTCACAGCTAGCATACTGGTGGAAGGAACTAGTGCACCAAAATTTGGTGAATGGGGGAATTAAATCAACTTTGGAAATTTTTCAAGAGAACCGCACAGCATTTCCAGGCCAAGTAATTACAATCTAACCAAAAGCAATATAGACATGGATTTTTCTTTTTAGAGACTAAGTTTTCCCACTGCTACTGGTCCTGCTCAGAGCGTCAGCAGACTTTTGGTTCCTTGTAAGGTAAATTGATACATGGCAGGGAGCCAACTTGATTCTGATGAAGCACCGCTATCAGGCTCTCTGCAGCTATCTGCCGGCCCCCCCGCCACAAAACTAATCCTGTTCCCCCCATGACAACCCCCACTGATGCCCCCATCACCAGAGCACATCCGTTAAGCTCTGACCCTCTTAACTCCTGCGTGGTCCACCACGCCAGGGCCACACTTAGGCAACCTTACACCAAAGCACGCCTGGTGGATTTCCCGCTGTGGAGTTTGGAGTTTTGGGCGTCAACCCATTAATCTTATGTGTGCTAATGAGGAATTACCATTTCCCCATCAGTCCGGGGTGGGAGGATCACTGAGGCTGGCAACGGAGCATGGCAACGGGTTCAAACAATTTTTACGCCCATGCGCCATTTTTTGCTCACTGGGGTGCCTGATTCGGTGTCAGGCAACAGAGAATTCTCGCCATAAACTACATAAGAAAGCAATGAGGCTTTTTATAAGTGAGAATAGCTCCACCAGATGAACAGAAATTGTTCAAGAAGGTGGCTCACCACTACCTTCTCGAGGACAATTGGGAATGGACACCAAATGCTGGCCTTGCCAGAGACACCCAGCTCCCATGAAATTAAAAAAAGATTAATAAAATGATAGTTAAGGCAAGTCGAGCTTCAGAAAAATCTGTAGCTAGCAAGTGGTTAGAGTGTGTCATTTTCTATGAAGCAGAATGTAGAATCTTAATAAATTAGTTGTTTGAAAAAGTGGACTAGAAAAGGATATGGAGAGAAAGCATGAGGATGTATCAGGCCAAGCGGCTAGTGGCAAAAATAACAACAGATTTGATAGGCCAAATGACTTGGTTCTGAAAAAGTCCTGAGTTGCCTTATTGAGGGGATGGAACATGGAGCAAAATGACTTGCATTGCACCATAAAACGTTGGGCATCCCATGAAGTACTTTATACAGTTTTGGTCATTTGAAAAGACAGCTGCTACTTTCATTAAGTACAGAATGGAAAAAAGAAGATGATTTCAGATATCAAGAACAGTTATGCTCCGCAAAATATTACGTAATTAATAAGAAACTTTGCTACATTTAGTCACAGGAATCTGCTAAATAGTTGCTAATTTGGGTCCAAGTGGCTCTGAAGAAGAGTCACAGACTCAAAACATAACTATTCCTCGATCCACAAATGCCGCTGGGCCGGCTGAACTTTTCCAGCATTTTGCGTTTATATTTGGACCCTGGGCAGCACGATGGCGCAGTGGGTAAGCCCTGTTGCCTCATGGCGCCGAGGTCCCAGGTTCGATCCCGGCTCTGGATCACTGTCCGTGTGGAGTTTGCACATTCTCCCCGTGTTTACGTGGGTTTCGCCCCGACAACCCAAAGATGTGCAGGCTAGGTGGATTGGCCACAATAAATTGCCCCTTAATTGGAAAAATGAATTGGGTACTCTAAATTAAAAATGTATATATTTGGATCCAAGTAGATGGCTTTCTTGGTGACGTGCTCAAGCCCATGAATCAATCTAATCTCTTCCTGACTAGGGCAAAGTAACTAGCAGCTGCTTTATATTTCTAGAATTTGCAGCAGTCTGTGTGTCTTTGGACTTCTTTGAGTTACTCTCTTCTTCTGGCATATACAGGGAGCTGTTAAATTGGATTTGTGACATTTAAAAAACAAAAAGGTTGGATCATAATATGGATCATTTTATTGTAGTACTGAGTTTCTAAAGAGAATGTGTCGGCCCATTCTCCTCCTTGATACTCACTTGTGAATTTATGAAAAACAGCAGTGATCAACTTGCTAACACCACACTCTACTAAGTGCCTGATTCCCTTATTTAAAGAAGGCCAGCACTCACTGAATGTATTACAGTTGACTAAATTTGCAAAGTGTTATTCCAAAACCTACAGGGTCAAATTCACGAGGCGGTTGACTTTACTTTAGAGTTACAGAATGTAACTGTTATTTTATTTCACCTTTATTTAGCCAGGTAAGTCAATTGAGAACCAATTCTCATTCACATTAATGACTCAAGAGGTTAACAGTCGATGACCTAGCAGTTGGATTATGTAGTATTAAATAAACTGCAATCAATGCTACACTGTAATGTAAGTTGTCGACTAAGTCAGAGATGCAAGTTCTTAATTGATATATATTTCTATACTTCAGTGACAAATAATAGCATGCCTCTTTTCCTCTAGCATGTTCGAAATGAAACCAAAAGCGAACTGGAAAGGCTGTTAAAAATCAATGAAGAACATACAGCTTATCTTGCTAACGATGAAGTTACAACAGTCCGTAAAAACCTGGAGGCTAAAAGTGTAGATGTGGACACCATTCTGGTATGTGAGAGTCGCCAAGTTAACTTCTTAAAATATTGCACATAATTTTTGAATCAAAGAAAATACGAATGAATTGTTTTGTTACTTGTTGCATGACATGCCAATTGTTATTTAGATAATTGAGTTATTATGAGGTTGTATCCTTTTTTGAATTGATGGTGATAATTTGAAAGAGCATGCGTTCATGAAACATGGAAAATCGGAGCGGGTGGAGGCTATTCGGCCCTTCGAGCTTGCTTTGCCATTTATTATGATCATGGCTGATCATCCAACTTAATATCCTGATCCCAGGTATGTCCCATATCCTTTGATTTCCCCCTTGCCCAAAGTGCTGTATCTAATTGCTTCTTAAAATAATACAATGTTTTGGCTTCAACTACTTCCTACGGTAATTAATTACACAGGCTGACCACTCTGGGTGAAGAAATCTCTCCTCCTGTCTGTCCTAAATGGTCTACCTATATCCTTAGATTGTCATCCCTGGTTCTGGACACCCCCAGCTTCAGGAACATCCATCTTGCATCTACCCTGTCTAATCCTATTAGAATTTTATAGGTTTCTATGAGATCCCCCCTCATTCTTCTGAGCTCCAGCGAATCCTAACTAACTCAATCTCTCCTCATACATCAGTCTCGTAATCCCAGGAATCAGTCTGGTAAATCTTTGTTGCACTCCCACTAGAGCAAGAACATCCTTCCTCGGATAAGGAGACCAAAACTGCACACACTATTCCAGGTATGGTCTCACCAAGGCCCAATATAATTGCAGCAAGACACCCCTGTTCCTGTACTCGGATCCTCTCGCTATGAAGGCCAATATACCATTCACTTTCTTTACCGCCTGCTGCATCTGCATGCTCACCTTCAGCGACTGGTATACAAGGACACCCAAGTCTCATTGCACATTCCCCACTCCTAATTTATGGGCATTCGAATAATAGTCTGCCTTCCTGTTTTTGCTACCACAAGTGGATAACCTCGCATTTATCCAAATTATGCCGCATCTATCATTTACTTGCCCACTCACTCAACTTGTACAAATCAAACTGAAGGATTTCTGCATCCTGACAACTCACCCTCCCACCCAACTGTGTGTCATCTGCAAATGTGGAGATATTGCAGTCTGTTCCCTCATCTAAATCATTCATTTATATTGGGAATAGCTGGGGTCACAGCACTGATCCCCGGCAGTATCCCACTCGTCACTCTCTGCCATTTGGAAAAAGACCCTTTAATTCCTATTCTGTGTTTCCTGTCTGCCAACCAGTTTTCTATCCGTCTCAATACACTACCCTCAATCCCATGTGCTTTAAGTTTACCCGTTAATCTCTTATGTGGGACTTTGTCAAAAACTTCTGAAAGTCCACATAAACCACAACCCTTTTCTTCCCCACACCAACCCTACGAGTTACATCCTCGAAGAATTCCAGTAGATTTGTCAAGCATGATTTGCCCATCATAAATCCATGCTGACTCAGTCTGATCCTGTCACTGTTTTCGAAGTGATCTGCTATAAAATCTTTGATAATGGATTCTAGAATTTTCCCCACCACCGATGTCAGGCTTACTTCTCTATAATTTTCTGTTTCCTCTCAACCCCCCTTTTTAAACAGTGGAATCACATTAGCTACCGTCCAATCTACAGGAGCTGTTTTCCAGAATCTATAGAATCTTGGAAGGCAACCACCAATGCATCAACTATTTCTAGAGCCACTTAAGTACTCAAGGATGTAACTTATCAAGCCTGGGGATTTATCAGCCTTCAATCCCATTAATTTCCCCAACATTTCTTCATCAATATTGATTTCCTTCAGTTCCTCCTTCTCATCATTAATATGCATTCTCTGATATTTCTGGTATTTTATTTGTGTCCTCATTTGTGAAGACAGAACCAAAAAGTATGTATTTAGTTGCTCAGCCTTTCTTTGTCCCCCATTATATATTCCCCTGTTTCTGACAGTAAGGAACGTATGTTTGTCTTCAATCTTTTTCTCTTCATGAATCTATAGAAACTTTTACAGTCAGTTTTATGTTCCCTGCAAGCTTATTCTCGTACACTATTTTCCCCTCAATCAATCGCTTGGTCCTCCTTTTCTTAATTCTAAACTGCTCCCAATCCTCAGACCGTTGTTTTTCTTGGCCAATTTATATGTCTCCTTGGATTGAATTTCTCTTGTAAACCATGGATCAGCCACCTTTCCCGCTTTAGTTTTGTTCCAGACAGAAATAACCAATTGTTTCAGTTCCCCCATGCGTTTCTTGAATGTTTGCCATTATCTATCCACAGTAATCCCTTCAACTAACATTTCCCAATCGATTATAGTCAACTCGCGCCTCATATCATCTTAGTTTCCTTTATGGGCGGCACGGTGGCGCAGTGGTTAGCATTTCTGCTTACGGCCCTGAGGACCCGGGTTCGATCCCGGCCCCGGGTCACTGTCTTTGTGAGTTTGCACATTCTGGGTTTCACCCCCACAACCCAAAGATGTGTAGGATTGGCCAACTACATTGCCCCTTAATTGGGGAGGGGGGGAAGACTCTAAATTTATGAAAACAATTGTCATATTCCTTTATTAAGATTGAAGACCCTAGTCTCAGAATCAACCACGTCACTCTCTATCTTGATGAAAATTCGGTCATATTATGGTCGTTCAACCCCAAAGGGTCTCGCACAACAAGATTGCCAATGATTCCGTTCTCATTACACAGTACCCAGTCTAGGATGACCTGTTCTCTCGTTGGTTCCTCAACGTATTGATCCTGAAAACCATTCCGTATACACTCCAGGAATTCCTCCTCTATTGTATTGTGATTAATTTGATTTGCCCAATGTATATGCAGATTAAAATCATCCATAATTACAGATGTTCCTTCATCCAAAGCATCTGTAATTTCCTGTTTAATGTCATTCCCAATATCACCACAACAGTTTGATGGTCTATCTACAATGCCCATTAACGTTATTTGCTCCTTGGTGTTTCTCAGCTCGGCCCATACAGATTCCACATTGTTGGAGCTAAAATCTTTCCTCACTGTTGCATTAATCTCCTCTTTAACCAGCAATGCAACTCCACCACCTTTTCCTTTTTCTCTGTCCTTCCAAAATACTGAATACCCGTGGATGTTCAGTTCCTATCCGTGACCGCCCTGCAGCCATGTCTCCGTAATCCCAATTAAATCATACCCGTTTTCATCTATTTGCACGTCATCTATTTTATTGCGAGTGCTCTACGCGTTAAAGCACAAAGCCTTTAGGCTTGTCTTTTTAAACATTACTTAGCCCACTCCCAATATTTTTCATTGTGGCCCTGTTTGAATCTGGCTCTTGGTTTTTCTGCCTATCACTTTCTTTTTCCCCTTTCTGTCTTTTGTTTTTGTCCTTGTTCCCTCCTCTTCTGACTCCTTGCATAGGTTCCCATCTCCCTGCCCTTTTATTTTAAACCCTCCCCAGCCACTCTAGTCAATACTCCCCCTAGGGCATCAGTCCTGATCCTGTCCAGGTGAAACCCGTCCAGTTTGTACTGGTCCCACCTCCCCAGAACTGGTCCCAATGCCCCAGGATCTGAAATCCTCCTCCTCACACTATCTCTTTAGCCACGTATTTCTCCGATATATCCTGCTATTTCTACTGTGACCAGCACGTGACACTGGTGGTAATCCTGAGATCACTATCTTTGAGACCCGACTTCTCAATTTTCTTCCTAACTTTAGATATTTTACTTTTAGGACCCCATCCTTTTTTTTAACCTATGGTGTTTGTACCACGACCATTAGATGTTTGCCCTCCCACTCCAGAAGGTGCTGTAACTTTCCGAGACGTACCTGACCTTAGCACCAGGGAGGCAACATAACATCCTGGAGTCTCATTTGCGGCCACAGAAATACCCATCTATTCACCTTACAGTTGAATCCCCTAAAACTATTGCATTTCCACACTTTTTACTCCTCCCCTCTGCAGCAGAACCAACCCCGATGCAACAAATTTGGCTGTTGCTGTTTTCCCCTGAGATGTCATTCCCCTCAACAGTATCCAAAGCGGTATATCTGTTTTGCAGGTGAATAACAACAGGAGATTCCTTCTCTGCCTGCCTATCTGTCTTGTTTCGCCTGGTGGTCACCCATTCTTTCCCTGCCTGTGGAGTCTGAGCCCATGGTGTGACCACCTCTATATACGCCCATCCACAACACAAACTGCCTTGCGGATGCTCCACAGTGTCGCCAGTTACCACTGCAGCTCAAAGTCTTGTTTCTGAAGATAAAATAAGGGTCAGTGTTGGTATCTGGCAGGTTAACCTTTGTAAGTTAGAGAATCCACACTTGGAAGAAAAGAAGGACCCCAGTTTAATGGTCCAATCATTAGAAATAAGGCGCTTGAATTATCCCAGGGCATAAGTAATAAAGAGGGGTGGTGCTGATGCTACTGGTGATAATAGTGGTGATGAAGGTGGTGCAGAAGGAGCCACTCCTTTGCATTCCAGAGAATTTCCAGCCAGTACAGGATTGTTTCATCGCTTGAAAAAGAGTTTTGGTCTGCATAATATGAAGTTGGCTGGGTAGATATGCAAACCAATACTTTGACCACCGTCTGTGATTGCTGGAGGGAATTCAACATTCTTAGAACAGTAGGGCTAATTAAGGACTCATGGGATGAGGTTAGAGAATCAACTATAAATGTCTGCTTGGCGAAATGTTTGGCCTGAGGCTGTGAATGCTTTCATAGGGTCCCTTAGTGTGGATGCTGAAGTAACCAAGCTATTTGAGTTGGCAAAACAAGTTGGAGGGGAGACTTAAGATCTGACCACAGATGAAGAAGAGGAGTTGCTTCCATCTCATCAAGAGGAACTTTCTACAGAAGACTTGGTGGAGCTGATGAAATTAAGTTAATTTAAACAGTAGCAGGGAGCAGAACCTCAAAGCAAATTTTATGCCAAGGTGATGTCAGACATGATGAGATCAACTGGAAGAAAACAGATGACAGACAATGATGCAAACGTGGAAAGAAGCATTCCTTTTGTAGAATGATTGATAATGTTATTGCTCCTATGGAGAAAATTGACGAGCAAAAAACTAAGCAGTCAAAATACAGTATTTTTTAATCCATGTCTTCATCAACCACTTCACTCACTCCCCCCCCCCCCCCCCCCCCCCCCCCCCCACCTCCACTCGGAAGTAACCTTCTGTAAGTGTGACAAATTTTACATGGTTCTTGTTTTATTTGTATGTTAATTTTTTCCAGTAAATTTATTAAAAACATAGTTTTTATTTTCTTTGATCCATACCAAATTTTAAAATGAATGGAATTTATCCAACTCCCATTTTAAAGCATATTCATAATGTTGCCATTTGTGAGGTTCCGAGGAAGTGTAACTCCTGTGAGCAGTGAAACTTTATTGTACGGAATAAATGCAAGTTATGTCTACTGAGAGAAAGAACTGTGTGGAAATCTTTTTCGTAAGCTGGATATGATGGGATGTTCTTAAACTTAGAAATTTATGGATGGTGAGGAGTTTGTTAAGTGTGTCCAAGAAGGTTTTTTGGAATAATATGCGGTTAGTCCGATTAGTAAGGGGGCTATATTGGACCTAGTACTAGGGAACGAGCCCAGCTAGGTCATCAAATTTGCAGTGGGAGAATATGTGGTGAACAGTGACCACAATTCCCTGAGCTTTTGGATACTCATGGAAAAGGATGAGTGTTGTCCTAGGGTTAAGGTGCTAAATTGGGGGAAGGCTAACTACAACTAGATTAGGCAGGATTTGGATGCTTTTGTTTCGGAGATGCTGTTTGAGGGTAAATCCACATTTGGCATGTGAGAGTCTTTTAAGGAGCAGTTGATGGAAGTGCAGGACAGGCATGTGTCGATAAAAAGGAAGGACAGGAAAGGCACGATTCAGGAACCATGGATGACCAGGGAAATTGAGAATCTTGTCAAAAAGAAAAAAGATGCATACTTGTGGTACAGGCAACTAAAATCAGATGAAGCACTTGAGGAATACAAAAAAAATAGAAAAGTGTTCAAGCATTGAGTTAGGAGGGCAAAAAGAGGTCACAAAATGTCCTTGGCACAAATCCCCAGGGCCAGGTGGCATCTATCCCAGATTACTGAGGGAGACAAGAGATGAAATTGCTGGGCCTCTAACAGAAATCTTTGTAAGAAGTCTTACAACAACAGGTTAAAGTCCAACAGGTTTGTTTTGGAATCACCAGCTTTCGGAGCACTACTCCTTCCTCAGTTGAATGAAGAGGTGGGTTCCAGAAACATATATATATATATATATATATATATATAAATAGGTAAAGTCAAAGATGCAAGGCGATACTTTGAATGCAAGTCAGAGTCTTTGCAGGTAAATAAGTCCACAGGTCCTGACAGCAATTGGAGAGACTCTTTGGACCCACAGTGAAGAATCACTGAAACGACTACACGATGACATCAATAAGTTCCATCTCACCATGGACTACGCTCCAGAATCGGTTGCATTCTTGAACACACTCATCCCAATCAAGGACGATCACCTCAGCACTTTGCTTTACCGCAAGCCCACGGATAACCTCACGATGCTCCAGCTTCCACCTTAAACACATTAAAGAAGCCATCCCTTCTGGACAAGCCCTCCATATTCACAGGATCTGCTCGGACGAGGAGGAGCGTAATAGACATCTGCAGATGCAGAAAGGTGTCCCCGTATGAACGGGATATGGCGCTCGACTCATCGATCGACAGTTCCAACGCGCCACAGCAAAAACCACGCCAACCTCCTCAGAAGACAAATATGGGACACAACCGACAGAGTACCCTTCGTCGCTCAGCACTTCCCCGGAGTGGAGAAACCACGACATCTTCTTTGCAGCCTTCAACATGTCATCAATGAAGACGAACATCTTGCCATGGTCATCCCCACACCCCACTACTTGCCTTCAAACAACCGCGCAACCTCAAACAAACCATTGTTTACAGCAAACTACCCAGCCTTCAGAACAGCGACCACGACACTACACAACCCTGCCATGGCAATCTCTACAAGACTTGCCAGATCATCGACATGGGTACCACCAGTACACATGAGAACACCACCCACCAGGTATGTGGTACATACTCGTGCGACTCAGCCAACGTTGTCTACCTCATACACTGCAGGAAAGGATGTCCTGAAGCGTGGTACATTGGCAAGACTATGCAGGCGCTGCCGCAATGGATGAACGGACATCACGCAACAATCGCCAGGCAGGAATGTTCCTTTTCAGTTTGGGAACGCTTCAGCAGTCAAGGGCATTCAGCCTCTGGTCTTCGGGTAAGCGTTATCCAAGGCGGCCTTCAGGACGCGTGACAACGCAGAATCGCCGTGCAGAAACTTATCGCCAAGTTCCGCACACATGAGTACGGCCTCAACCGGGACCTTGAATGCATGTCGCATTACATTCACTCCCTACCATCTGGCCTGAGCTTGCGAAATCCTACCAACTGTCCTGGCTTGAGACAATTCACACCTCTTTAACCTGTGATTATCCCTCTCTCCAGTTGCTCCGTCTGGACCTGTAGATTTAATTACCTGCAAAGAATCACATTCAAAGTATCGTCTTACATCTTTGACTTTGTATATATGTTTCTGGAACCCATTTCTTCATTCACCTGAGGAAGGAGCAGTGCTCCAAAAGCTATTGATTCGAAACAAACCTGTTGGACTTTAACCTGGTGCAAGACTTCTTGCTGTGCTCACCCCAGTCCAATGCCGGCATCTCCACATAGTTGGCCGCAGGTGAGATCCCAGAGGATTGGAAGATAGCCAATATTGTACGATTATTTAAGAAGGATTGAAAGGATAATCTGGGTAATTATAGGCCAGTGAGCTTGACATCAGTGATAGTGAAATTGTTGGAGAAGATTCTCAGAGATAGGATCCATGCACATTTGGAAGTGAATGGTCTTATTAGCGACAGACAGCATGGTTTTGTACGAGGGAGCTCATGTCGCACTAATTTATTTGAATTTTTTGAGGAGGTGACAAAAATGATTGATGAGGGAAGGGCTGTGGATGTTGTCTACATGGACGTTAGTAAAGCATTTGATAAGGTCCCTCATGGCAGGCTGGTGCAAAAGATTAAATCACATGAAATCAGGGGTGAACTAGTTGGATGGATTCAGAACTGGCTTGGCCATAGAAGATAGAGGGTAGCAGTGGAAGGGTGTTTTTCTGAATGGAGGTCTGTAACTAGTGGTGTTCCACAGGGATCAGTACTGGGACCTCTGCTCTTCGTAATATATTTAAATGACGCAGCGGGTCTGATTAGCCAGTTTGCGGATGATATTAAGATTGCAGGAGTTGCGGATAGTGATGAAGATTGTCAGAGAATATAACCGGATATAGATAGGCTGAAAAATTGGGCAGAGAAATGGCAGATGGAATTTAACCTGGACAAATGCAAAGTGATACCTTTTGGTAGATCCAATTCAGGTGGGAGGTATAAAATAAATGGCTGAACCATCAGGAGCATAGAGACACAGAGATCTGGGCATGTAGGTCCACAGATTCTTAAAAGTGGCAGCACAGGTGGAAATGGTGGTAAAGAAAGCATATGGCATGTTGCCTTCATAGGACGGGGTATTGTGTATAAAAGCTCGAAAATTGTTAGTTATATAGAACGTTGGTTAGACAACATTTGGAATATTGTGTCCAATTCTGGTCACTGCCCTACCAGAAGGACGTGGAGACTTTTGAGAGAGTACAGAAAAGGTTTTTTAGGATGTTGCCTGGTATGGAGGGTATTAGCTATGAGGAGAGATTCAGTGAACTGGGATTGTTCTTCTTAGAGCGACTTGAGGCTGAGGGGCGACCTGAAAGAAGTTTACAAAATTATTAGGGGTATAGATAGGTTGAACTGTTGGAGGCTTTTTCCCAGGGCAGAAATTACAATTACAAGGGGACACAAGTTCAAGTTGAGGGGGGGGGGGAAGGTTCAGTGGAGATGGCCACCGAGGGTGGTGATGGCCTGGAATGCACTGCCAAGTGAGGTGATTGAGGCAGATACGTTAGCGACCTTTAAGCCTTATCTGGATAGGCACATGAACAGACGGGGTATAGAAAGATACAGGTGATTGGTCTAGATTGGACACGTGATTGGCGCAGGCTTGGAGGGCCGAAGGGCCTGTTCCTGTGCTGTATTGTTCTTATTACAGTCCCTGAAGAACCATGTTGTCTTGTTAGAATATGTTACTGACTTCAATAAATACCTTGACTTAAATTGTCCTTTTCTCTAGATTAAAGACACTTGGCACCAAGTTTACCGAAAACACTTCTTAAAGAAATCACTGAACCATTGTAATCTTTGCAGAAGAGGTTTCCACTATTACCAAAGGCATTTTGTAGATTCTGAGGTATGAAAAGATACGATATAAAAGAAGTACCTAATGTCCTTAAAACAGTCATTTTTATCTTTCTGTAAATTCTCACTATCTCTATTATATATTGCTTCTCATATGCTGTTTTTTAAAATAGCCGCAATGACAGTGGATCCATCTTTAGTACCAAACGTAACAAAATAAAAGATTCAATAGAAAACGAAAACTTCGCAACACTAACTTATATGGTTTAAAATATATATATTTTTTAAAAATATATGATATATAGCCATATAATACTGTGTTTTGCAGGACATTCCCATACTTACATTCAAAATCTTCAGAAAATATTTAATTATGATACTCTCAGGACAGATTGTTCTAATTTCAACTGCAGCATAGTCCTCAATGCGAATAGAAGGCAGAACTGTTTGAAATGTTCATAAAATCCATTGAATACTGAGATGTCCACTATAATGTGGCAGAAATATATTCGTGTTTCAAAAGGTGACAAAATACTCCAGTATATGCAATGATGTAAGCAGTTCAAAACAAACACAGATCTAAATTCAAAGGTCTGCTTTTTAGAACAAATCTTGCTTTGTGCATAAAATTTGCTGGAAAGCAGGGCATGTAGCAGAGTTTAATTTACTCTCATGTCCCTGCAGTTATCTCAATTCTTCAGTAATTTCTTAATTAATATTGGGCTGTAACTTCCAGGCTCCACACCGTCGGATTTGGGGTAACCCCCAAAGATGGCCTGGGGAATCCCACTTGGAAGTTCTCAGGGAAGGGTTTGCATGGCAGTTGCCCAGATGTGCTAATTTCCTCTGGGCAATTGTGCTGTGCTGTGAACCATCTGAAAAAGCGACTGAAATTGCTAACTTTGGATTTTTCCGCCAGGGTTACGCTAATAGTTATTCAGAAAATGTTTGAAGAAATAAAACCTCAAAACTTCTTGGTAACTATTTTAAAGACCCAAACCAATCCCCACACACATACTGCGAGGAGGTTAAATTTTTTTAACTCTTGCCGCCTACATTTAAATTTGCCATCTACTTACCTAGATGCAGCAAACAAGTATAACTTACTCACAAATAGAGACTGAAAAAACAACCATAATTTAAGAAGCCGGTGTGGGAAATGGATGTTTACACTGGTGCAAATAGGTATTCTGTTATGAATTTGGGGCAGAGTTATAAGACCGTTGCTCTACATTAGCAACATTGTACCTAATCTGCTTGATATTTGACTGACTGTGAATGGTAGGAATGTTGTTTCATTCTTCAGTATTAAGATCCCTAACTGTAATCACAATTGAAATAAAAGCACGTGATTAAAGGATTGTCAAAATATTGTCTCCTTTCTCATCCTCTCCCCTGCTCCACAGCTGGAATGCAATAATGTTATCCTGTTCTGGCGCATTCAACGAATGCTAGCTATTACAGCAAACACACTCCGACAACAGCTAATAAATACTGAAGGTGAGTTAAGATCCTGTTTCTGATGAAACCTGCATCGGTAACAGCAATAACCTATTTTTATGTCAAACCTTTACTATATGGCTTTTCTCACTGGAGCGAAGAAGGCAGAGAGGTGACTTGATAGAGGTGTACAAGGTGATGAGCGGCATGGATAGAGTGGATAGCCAGAGACTTTTCCCCAGGGTGGAAATGGCTGTCACGAGGGGACATAATTTTAAGGTGATTGGAGGAAAGTATAGGGGAGATGTCAGAGGTAGGTTCTTTACACAGAGAGTGTGGAATGCACTGCCAGCAGAGATGGTGGAATCAGAGTCATTAGGGACATTTAAGCGACTCTTAGACAGGCACATGGACAGCAGTAAATTGAAGGGGTGTCGATTAGGTTGATCTTAGATTCGGATAAATGGTCGGCGCAACATCATGTGCTGAAGGGCCTGTACTATGCTGTACTGTTGTATCTATGTTCTATAATAAAATGGTCCAAGGCACTTAATGGCAAGCCATGTAAAATTTGAGGTCAGATGAATAAAAGCTTTGTCAAAGAAGCATGTTTTAAGGAACATCTTGAGGAGAAAAAGAGAGGCATAGATGATTAGGAAGGAAATTCTGGAGCTTAGGACATGACAACTGAAGGAATGTCCCCCAGTGGTAGAGCAATTGAAATCTGGGATTCTAAAGAGACCAGAATAGAAAAGCCTAAATATTTCAGAGGGTTGTGGGCCTGATGGACATTATAGAGATAGGGAGGGCCAAAGCCATGGAGGAATTAAAAAATCAGGGTGAGAATTTCAAAATCGAGATGATGTGTAGCTGGGATCTAATATAGACCAACAAACGGAGGTGCAGGGTGCATAGGACTTGGTGCAGTGGGTGGAGTTTTGGGTGACCTTAGCTTTACGGGGGGGGGGGCAAAACTTGGGCGATTGGCCAGGACTGTAGCACTGAAATAGCTGAGTCTGGAGGTAACAACGGCATGAATGAGGAATTAAACAGTAGGTAAGCCATGGTGGGCAACATTATGGAGATGGAAATTGGCAGTTTTCATGATGGTGTGAATATGTGGTAGGAAGCTCATCTGGTGGTGCATTTCACGGCATTGTTACAAACAGTCTGATTCAGCCGCAGACATTTGCATGGAGAGAGATCGAGTCTGCAGCTAGGGAATGGAGTTGTATTGAGAGTGAAGACAATGGCTTTGGTCTTTCCAATATGTAATTGGAGGACATTTCTGCTCAACTTGTAATCAATGTCACTGCTTGTCCTATTTTATTTGAAAATTTAATCGAAAAGGATTTAAGTTTCAAGTTGGACACCAATTATTCTTCATCTGAGTAACGTCGATTTACTATCATGATTGGACTTGTTGCTCTATAATAATGTTGGTGAACCACAAGCCTTTCCTAATATCGATCAAATGACCACACAACAGTTAGTTAGTTCAAGATGGTTTATTTACATACACAAGAGTTATCTCGACATGCAAGCACAATATCTACCACCAGTTAAACTACACCTATCAGCTCAATAATGTATACTTAACTTCAGGGCGAACGGCATTGTGCAAATGGATAAGGCCTTTATCTGGATTTCACTTGGCTGGTTTGAAGAAAGTGGCTCTGTCTCTGCTGGGCTCATCCGTCAGGTAGCGATCGTTGGTCGTGAACTTGGCTGGCTGTTCCTGCTACGATTGGGTTGGTACAGGCCGGATCCAAAAGAGACAGAACACGTGGCTGTGCTCTCTTTTATCCCTCTGGGATTTTGCGCTCTTTGGGGCAGTCCTTAACCTTGGACCCAATAGTTCGACAGGGCTCTGATCATTGTCTTCGATTTCGGCCAATAAAGGGGTGGCTGCCTTGGTAGCTGGGCGGGTCCTTAACGGTCATTGACCTTGGCAGTTGGGCTTTCTGATAAAGGGAGTGGCGCCGATCAGTCTGTGGCTGTACTGGTTGCTTGATTGGAGTTCTATTGTCCTGGGAAAATGGGCCATTAAAATGCAAACGAGCGGGGGTTTCGATCAGGTCTGGTTACCTGTGTTTCAGATACACCTAGGCTCTGTATCTGTCTGAGTCCTGGGTTGGCTATAATTCCCATGGTCCTTTGCAGGTGGCCATCTTAGATGGCTACAGACTCCACAAGTTTTTATTTGTGTTCTATCCTCTGAAGAGTAGTAGTGGAAATTAATTGGAGTTGTGTTCCATGCAACCTTAGAAATGTGATCACACAAGTGAATAGATACTTTGATAAGTGTTGATAGATTAATTTTTATCTCAAGATTTGTGGTTTGGCACAGACTCTTTGTTGCTACCATGTGAATTGGGTGTTTAAAAAAATGAACTGCCAACAAAAGCTCAATCTGGTATGAGTACTTTGAGTGGCTCTGATAGGTTTTCATCCTCTTGCCATAGTTTTATTATAGGTTCTAACTGAGTATGAAAACAAAGTAACCGGGAAAAGGGGCTATTGATTTCGACAACTTTTGCTCTTAATTTTAATCATGGAATTTTGTGCATATAGAATGTACTGCTTTTAAAGAAATTTAAAGCATCATGTGGAGTGTGAAAGATTTTTTTTCTGAAAAGCCTGTTGTGAAGTGTGAAGATTGCATGACAAGCTACTACTAGTCATGCAATGTTAGATAATAGTTTATCTCTCCAATACATGACAACTATTTATAGTAAGATGAGCACCTTGCACATCTGGCATTAGTGAGCAGCAAGCCTAAAACCACTCAAAGTAATCCATTGGTAGCATCAACAGTAACTATTTAATGGCTACAAAAGTTGCACATTTTAATTCTTAAGTAAGTGACAAAAATTACCATTCATCAAGAGCTTAAAACCTTAACTGTTCTGTTTTCCATCAATACCAGTGAGACGTCTTGAAAAGAATGTTAAAGAAGTGTTGGAGGACTTTGCTGAAGACAATGCTAAAAAAGTTCAGCTGTTGACAGGAAGGAGAGTTCAACTAGCAGAGGACCTCAGTGAGTAATGCTTTACATTTGTGTGCTGTCTGCCTATAGTGTGGCATTAATTCAAGATGATCTCAAACTGATTGAAATATTTTCACGAACCTGACTCAAGTCTAACTAATGTGGTAAATGAAACATTTTACAAATAAACTTCTGATTTGCCTGTAAGCGCATGATAAGGATGCGAGACTTGCAACTGGCAGTTCACAATTTACATTACATGGAGTTCACAATTTGGAGTGGAGTTCACAATTTACATTACATATTTTACTGAGATCAACTGTGGATCCCATGAAGATATTGCATTTGCATCTTAAATGTAAGCAGTAATCAAGTCAGGCATGTTTGTCAAAAAGGAGTTTCAAATAGATAATGATATGAACTTACATTTTGATTTGTTTTTCTTATAAATAAATTATGGCTATTAACCATTTTGTTATAAATTTACATATTAGTTGAAATAATTTGTTTGTCTTTAAATATCTTTTTTATTGATTTAAGTTAACATATGTGTTTCTAAAAGTCGTACCTGTCCTTGTGTTCACTCATCACTGTCTGCTTTCCCATGATTCAATGGCATATAGAATCCCTATAGTGCTGAAGGAGCCCATTCAGCCCATCGAGCCTTACTGACCCTCTCCAAAGTAGCACCCCACCCAGGCCCATGCTCTCTCTCCCTAACCTAACCATTTTGGACACCAAGAGACAATTTAACTTGGCCAATCCACAATCTTTTGGGTTGTGGGAGGAAACAGGGGCAGCATGGTGGTTAGCATAAATGCTTCACAGCTCCAGGGTCCCAGGTTCGATTCCCGGCTGGGTCACTGTCTGTGCGGAGTCTGCACGTCCTCCCCGTGTGTGCGTGGGTTTCCTCCGGGTGCCTCCCACAATCCAAAGATGTGCGGGTTAGGTGGATTGGCCATGCTAAATTGCCCGTAGTGTCCTAATAAAGTAAGGTTAAGGGGGGGTTATTGGGTTACGGGTATAGGGTGGATACGTGGGTTTGAGTAGGGCGATCATGGCTCGGCACAACATCGAGGGCCGAAGGGCCTGTTCTGTGCTGTACTGTTCTATGTTCTATGTACTCGGAGGAAACCCACACAGACACGCGGAGAATATGCAAACTCCACACAGACAGTCACCCAAGGCTGGAATTGAGCCCAGGTCCCTGACGTTGTGAGGCTGCAGTGCTAGCCACTGCCACTCTGCCGCCCGTATGATCTGCTGTGGAAGGGCAGTGACTGATGCTCTGCTGTACCCATTTCATCTCGATGGTATTTTGCATTGCATTCTGAAAGCTAATACAGTAGTAGCACTTGGTAAAGGTGCGGAAAGAGATTAAGTGAGAGGAAAAAGAGACAAAGGAAAACGTTCAAAGAAAATGTTTCATTTTACCTTTTTAATATGTCCAAGAATAATTGAAGCCATAAAGAATGTCCCTATACATTAATAAAACTTAATTTTCAGTGCCAGACAGGCAAATTGGCATTATTGAACACTTATCACAATCCTAGAATGATTTCTTGACAATTAATCCAGGCTTAATTAAAAATTTGCAAACATTAAATAGCTGCAAAACAGACTCCCCTCATTACTTCAGACCACTTCTAATTTTGTGGCGAGCTTAGTCCATATGTCCTTGCCTGAAGTTACTGTAACATTTGAGCGTAAATAACGACAAATGCCAATAGTTGTGTTATAATATTGACATCATGTTATGGACCAACACTCAAATATGGGTTTCTTCTGGAAGGCTTGGCTGGTTTATTAATCAAATAATATTTTATAATGTTTTGGCTTATCGTAAGCAGCATTAGTGCATAACACTATAGCTGCAGTGTTTGATATTTAGTATCTTCACAACTAGCTTTAATGTCATAGATGAGGAAAGCAATCTGTAGTTCTGTCTCTGGTCAATAAGTGGCAGCATTTATTACATTTAAAATGATTCAGTCTGTCATCATATAATTGTATTGAACATGCATTTTCCTGGAATGAAATTAATAATGTTTAGCTCTGTTGCTAAGGGATGTTCTAATTCCTGGGTAACTCTAATTGGTACATACGAAAATCCAATTATAGCTTTGTTGTATACTTTAGCATGTTTGGTTGCCACCAATGAAATGACTGAACTGGGCAATTAATAGAACAATTCTTAAGGCATCTGTTAATTGCTACTTTTGACCATTCTCTGTGCTTGGTGATCTATATTAGCTCCCAGTGAAGCAACACCACATTTTTTAAATTTGCATCCTTGTTTGCAAGTTCCGCCATTGCCTTGCCCTTCCTTATCTCAGTTTTTCTCCAGCTTTCAGGGACATCTGTCCTTCTCTGATTCTGGCATTGTGAGCATCCCCAATTTTAATTGCTCCATCATTGGTTGTCTTGGTGCCAAGGCCCCAAACTCTAAAATTCCTGCCTTATACCTTGCCTCCTTCATACCTCTTTCCGCCTTTTGAGATGCTTCTTAAAATCAAGCTTTTGGTCGTCTGCACTTGTGTCACATATGTGCCTTGCTGTCAAATTGTGTTTGATAGTGCTCCGGTGAAGTGCCTTGGAATGTTTTGCTGAGTTATTAAGGGTACTGTGTAAATACAATTTTTTTCCTCTATTACTGTGGCCAGTTTCTGCTACTTAGGGCATCAGTGATATTTACTCAGGGCATCTTCTTTGGACATGATGATAAACTGCCAAGCTTTGCCATACTATTTGGTCCAGTGCTTCACTAAGTAGCCAGAATATCTTAACACCAAACTGTCAAACACCTACCTACCAACCAACCGACTCGAGAACAGCTCTTCCCTACTGCCATCAGACTTTTGAATGGACCTACCTCTTATTAAGTTGATCCTTTCTCTACACCCTGCTATAACTAGTATTATATTCTGCAGTCTCCCCTTCCTTATGTACGGTATACGTTGTCTGTACAGCATGCAAGAAACAATACTTTTCACTGTATACTAATACATGTGACAATAAATCAAATCAAAAAATGGACTAACTGGGATTTTACTATTAAAGTGGATCATTAAATAAGAGACACTGATAAATCTCTTGTGTGCTATGTCACTGTTCTGTAGATTTAAAGAGAAACCATTTTATGACATGGGGAACACAATGGATTAAAAGTCTGATAGACTTTACTGTTGATTATGTTGACACTGAATATAATGGCCTGTGTAATATAATACAACATGTTTTCTTGGCTTTACTGATTTCAGGTACCATTGTTAATTTGTTAGCTGTAATTGTTCCTGTTGATAATGGCATTATATCGGGTGGGTTTGTTCAGACATTTTTACATACCATGTAAGGGAGTACAGCTGTTTGTGTTTTTTACTATTCAATGTGCTATTGCCTTTAGGGAAGCTGTAATTTTCTTTTAAAAAGCACCAATAGTAGTTCTCGTGAATTGAGTCTTGAAGCCTGTGAGGTAAATCCTTTTTGTGTTTAGAAATTCATTCATATAATTAGGAACCTTTGGACAGCACGGTGGCGAAGTGGTTAGCACTGCTGCCTCAGCAACAAGGAACGTGACTGTTTAAGTTTTCATTTCTCTTACATCAGACCGAATGTTATCCTTCAGGGGAATGTTGTCAATTTGGTATTTTCATCACATTTTGCAGCAAGGTGCCAATGTAACTTCCACTAAAATATAATGAAGATTTTGTGTTTACCCGTCCCCAGGTTGGTGTCAACAAAGATTTATTTATCTTTTTTACGAGGACATGTCTTTTTCCAAATCAGAATGTATTTGCCTATTAAAGCTGTGAGCAATAAGGAGGCAATCAAACAAAGTTTTCATGAGTCAAAGAAAGAGCATATTTATTAACCGCTAAACCCAAGAAAGATAATTTAAAAACACAAATTTTAAAACACAATGTCGAGTATTCGGCCCTCAAACGGTCACTCACATTCACACAAACACACACACACACACACACACACAAACACTTATCAGAAATAAGGGAAGTTAGAATCCAACTTTTTAGAAACTGGTCAAATAAGATACGATTAAGTGTCCTCTAATTGTCTTTGTGCCGTAAATTTTAAACATTGTGGCAGATATATGTTAGCTGTTTTCTTGGATGTGGATGATGTTGCAATTATTCCAAGATATTTGTTTGGAGGTAGGTTTCTAGTAGAGTTGGCTTTTCGAACTGGGCGACATGCTTTTTCCAAAAGAGAGAGGGGGAGAGAACGAACAGCCCTCAGTTTATTTCATTGCTGCACACTTTCTTGACATCACCTGTGTCACTTTCTCTTGTGGTTGGCAGCTTTGCCTTGGAATATTTCACCCGTTTTCTGGATTAATAAGAAGTTTTGGATGGATCTGTCTGTGGCAGCCATTGTTCCAACATCCATTATCTTACATTTTTATTGTCTCTTCGTTAGGCAGTTACTAGTTTTGATGGGTGTCTTATAAGAAATGTCTCTCTCTTCACACTCCTCTGAGGGTAATTTGTTTGTTTCTCACCTACACATTGGAATGTGGCCTTGCATTTTTAAGCAGTTTGCTCTGTTCCAGTTCAAACTGCAAAATTTCTAGTCAGTTAAAAGCTGAAAAATTATATTTTCAAAACTAAGGGACATAGCTTGTAACTAATAAAGTGCTCTAACCTGTCAGCCCATTTACTCCAGTACTCGAGCTCAACAACGAGGACCACAGAGAAATTTTGATCAAACTTCATCCTGGATAGGGCAGCACGGTGGTGCAGTGGGTTAGCCCTGCAGTGGGTTAGCCCTGCAGCATCACGGCGCCGAGGTCCCAGGTTCGATCCCAGCTCTGGGTCACTGTCCGTGTGGAGTTCGCACATTCTCCCTGTGTTTGCGTGGATTTCGCCCCCACAAACCAAAAATGTGCAGAGTAGGTGGATTGGCCACGCTAAATTGCCCCTTAATTGGAAAACATGAATTGGGTACTCTAAATTTAAAATAAAACAAGCTTCATCCTGAATGCTGCTATTCATTGATTAGACTAGTAGCTTGTGTGGAATAGTGTAGATACACAGAATAGCATCTCTGCATTGAGGGGAAATGTAAAGACAGTAGCTTCCCCAATTGCCTTCAGAATTGTTTGATTTTAGTTTTCGCAGGAGCTTGACTATCTCTGAAGTCCATTCAGAATTAGAAAAACAATGTACTTCATATTTATGTCTTCCTGGCGGAGGATCGGAGAATCCTGCCCATGGAGTCTACCTGATATTGTAGCCAAAATTATTTTCCCTCAGGCAACATCACCTACCATTAACTGACATTTTATTTCATGGAGACCTGTGGGAACCTCTGTGCAAATTGACCGTTGAATTTGGTTACCTAACAATAATAATAATAATAATATTGTCACTCTGGTTCAAGTAATTCATTATAGTTGGAACACTTGGGAATGTTTCTGTGAGATGCACTTAATCACTGTATCTACTTCAGAGTGAATTTTATTAGAAAGACACCTTTTAGTGCACTGATTCACTGTACTAAAGGGTTTGAGAACAGGAGAGTTCTGAAAATGGCCTCCATCTCTCAAAATGTTATTTGGCACTGAAGAGTCCTTATGGATGGACGAAGTGCAAGGTATGAGTGAGGAAATGCTCGAGGGGGAAAATCAGAAAATAGCCCTCTCTTTTTCAGAACATTAGCACATTTTAAAGCACACAGCTTGTAGGAGTTTTTCTATTTTAAGGAAGTTTAGCCATTTTTCTGCATGTTCAGGCTTGTTTCTTTTTGCATCTGTGGTTCTTGTGCTGATAATGTTACTGCATCTTGGCAACTTTGCTGCAGCAACTCTCATTCAAGTTGTAAAGAAACCACAAAGAAAAGTCACGGCCTCCATCTTGCTGAGGATTTGGAAATAATTCTGAAAGGAGAAATTAAACCACTCTTTCTTTAATGTCAGCTGTGTTGTTGGTTTTCTAATCTTATCAATAAATAGGAAATCATTGTTTCTGCACTGCTGTATGTGGTGCTGGGCTTACAATGACAGTCTTTTTAGGTTGGTGATAATGTTGGCATGTCTGGACTTGGTGATGGTTGGAGTCTCATAGCTAGGCAGTGGTTGCTACCCACAGAAAATACACAAGACATTCAACTGCACATCATAAAAGGAACAGTTAGCTTGAACAAAGGATTATTTTTGTTTGCATGCTCATGATAAACTAGCCTAGCCCAGCCACTTAGTACTGCTTGATTTTAAAGGAGACACAAACATTGCAGCCTGAGAGTCATCAAAATAAGACTTGAAATATAGACTTAAAACAGTTCATTATTGTTATTTCAAAACTGTACTGCAAAACGTATAACGTTTGCTTATGTTCAATTAAACCTTCTTGTCCTGCACATTCTCCCTGTGTCTGCGTGGGTTTCACCCCCACAACCCAAAAATGTGCAGAGTAGGTGGATTGGCCACGCTAAATTGCCCCTTAATTGGAAAAAATAATTGGCTAATCTAAATTTAAAAAAAACAAAAAAAACCTTCTTGTCCTGAGTTCATGACTTAATATTATTTGATTCAAGATTCCTCGGTTTGCGCTAAATTAAAACTATAGTTTCTTTTAATTGAAGAAATGATTGTCAATAGCAGTATGATTAAATAAGCTTTTCTTACAACCTGGCTTCAAATGATCTGCCAGTGTGGATTTCTTGCACGCGGTGGCAACCGAGTTACCCTTTGATATAGGATCGGGGAGGTGGAGAGCAGCACGTCAGGCCTCCTGCCTCTGTTTACTGCTTGTTGCATCACATCACACAGGCAGCAATTGTTTTCCTGTCGCTTTTATGTCCCTCACTGTGTGCTCCCTAACGTGGTAGTTTAAGGAACATGCCCAGGCTTGTTCATTCTCTTTCTGTTTAGGTTGCATTTCCATTAAAACTATTAGAAGTGTTTAGATTTTAAAGACTCTTGGCAACAGCCATTGTTGATAATTTTAAGGAAACGGTTATTAATAAAAGACTGCTCATGTAGGAAACCCAGAATGAGGTGTAGC
Organism: Scyliorhinus canicula; assembly: GCF_902713615.1. NCBI lineage: Eukaryota > Metazoa > Chordata > Chondrichthyes > Carcharhiniformes > Scyliorhinidae > Scyliorhinus > Scyliorhinus canicula. The sequence continues at coordinate 114,686,587 of NC_052158.1, forward strand.
GGCAGTTATCTTTCAGAGTGCTTAATATTCTTTGTATCCTTCAGCACGCAAACCTCCCACAGGAAGCAGGTTGCAAAGGGCTGTTGTGCCAAATATTAAGACAAAGAAATGAAGCATACAGCCTAAATAAGTCTTTATTAATTCCACCTGCACTCTTTAAAGCCAGAAATGTCAGCAAGGAACCAGGATAGCAAGTCAAATATTCAAAGATTTGTGATATTGACTAAAAAGCAGCAACAACTGTCTGTGAAACTTGCTTAGTTTACAGAAATTGCCATCAGTTTATTATTAGCGTTAACAGCATTCTGTTTCCACTTCTCTGCTTGCAAGTCTGACTTTTCACCCATTCATTTTAACATCAGAAATTTGCAGACTAATGAGTACAAATTTGGAAAAGTCTGAATAATAGGAATGTTATATTGGGCAATATTTAATTGACCTGATATGTGATTCAGTTTGATTATAGAAGTTAAATGGAAATACCAGTTTCCTCCATAAACAATGACCGTAGAAAAAGCTTGCCTCATGAAAAGATTATTCTTATATTAAAGACCTTCATTCTAGTTTTGTCAAAAGTAAGTGATTTTTGTTTAGGACGGAACCTATACAACATTTCCTGAAAGAATTTAGCTTAAAAATAGTTACAGATTTTGTAAATTTTCCATCTTTTCCTGACGTTGCTGTTCCCAGGTGTAATACGATACTACTTTTAAACGTTCGCTCATTATGCTTGACTGTAGGCAGTGAGTGCTGGCAGGCCATTCAACAGTGAAGAAGACAGTCAGATGTGATCCTGTCCTCGCATCATGCAGTGTCCATGTGCATGCACTTTCCAACAGAGTTGGGCATTAAGAAGGGGAGCCGTGACATTTCTTTTCTCCGCTGCAATTTTTTTACCCAGCAGCGATTATTAGCTGAGATCAATTAAAATAACATGCCAGCTCATTTTCTAACAGCCACAGGTCAATGGAAAAACTACTGATAATTTAGAACAAATTTGCGTGAAGTTGGCAGTCTTGTTTTCTTCACAGGAAATGGCAATATCCACACTCATATTTGCAGGCACTACTATTCTGAGATGGACGTTGAAAGACAACTGGGATAGAAAAAATGTAACTATTTCCCATGTCTGATCTATACTGTAACTTCCTTAAATACTAAATACTTCCTAATACTGAGTACCAAATGTATTCCATAGGTGTAGAATTGGATCCTAGATTAATTCCATGTATGTATCTTAATTATCTTGAGCACTGCTTCATAAAGCTTGCAATGAGGCGGCGCAGTGGATAGTGCTGCTGCCTCAGCGCTGAGGTCCCAGTTTTGATCCCGGCTTTGGGTCACTGTTCGTGTGGAGTTTGGACATTCTCCCCGCGTTTGCTTGTGTTTCGCCCCCACAACCAAAAGATGTGCAGGGTAGGTGAATTGGCCATGCTAAATTGTCCCTTCAGTGGAAAAAATTAATTGGGTATTCTAAATTTGTTTTTTTTTTAAATAATAAAACTTACAATGTTCAGCATTTAATGGGATGGGGAGGGGAAGAGGGGGCAGGTTCCATGGCGTGGGGTAGGCTCCATTTTTATTTTTTTACATCAAGGCTACCTTTTTCTTATAAAAGTCGAATTTGCTGGTAGGTCGGGGTGCGGGGCAGACAGCCAGTAGGCTACTCTCCGCTTTCCCGTCCAAGTTGACAATTCTGCATAATTTGCTGATATTTTGTTGATGCATTTACAAGGTTATCAAAAGTTAAGCAATGAGAATTTCCATTTCAGTAGTTGACGCCTAAAGATTTTTTCTGACATGCAAATGGATTAACTTCAGCTGCTAAATAATCAGTGAATTACAAACTCAGAACGCTGAATTTTGAATTGAGTAACGGATACTTTGGAGCAAGTTACAAGACCAATTTAATCTAGTGGATCTGAATTTCCACCTTTACTTCTCATTAAACATATACTCTTGTGTTTTGCACAACAATGGAGACTCCTAAATGTGGTAGTTAATTGATCCAAATAACACAAAGCTGAGTTACCTGAACAGCAGGAGCTGGGCCTATTAAAACCTGATTTCATCCCTTTCCTTGGATCGTAGAAAATCACATTAAAAGTGGGAGCAGATGTATCATTTGATCGCTCCTTTCACCGAAAATGGCAGGTGATATCATTTCTTGGAATGCATACCTGTTCTGCCTAGTACCCCAATGCTATGTTTGTGCTAGAGCCTGACCCTGGCAGAAATTGTACAGGCAGTTTGTTGCAATTGGAAAAGAACTGAGATTTTCTTTTAAAGAATTTTTGGAGATGAGATATTTGGCTGCCTTAATTGTACCACTTCAGAGTGACTGTTGCTCTTAGTCCCCCACAGCCTAACCATCATTATAGACCTAAATCAAGTGGCAATAGATTAGAATGTTCAAAACAAAGAATGAAATGAAAATCTGCAACATCCCAGATTTTCCTGAGGAATTCTTAGCCTGTTTTACAACTGTACTACTGAAGAGTAATACTGAGAATGATAAATTAATTTGGAATCAGCAGGGTGATGATCAGTGCAAAATAGTATCTTGATTCGAGACAGTGCATCATTTTTTTCATATTATTGAGGAAATGCAGTCAACTCGTGGGATCCAAGTGCTACTACTGCAGTAGAGGCAAGTTATTTATTGTTTAAAAATGTGGAAGCCCACGTTAATTCTGAACAAGTGCATCACACAGTAACTAACAATAATTTGGATGGAGATCTGAATCGTGCTTGAAGAGCAACTGGAAATAGCAGAAATGAAAACAGTTGCCATGACTAGAATTGAGGCCTGGTGTATGATTGTTATCCGCAAAAGAATACTGTTTTATCACATAAAAATTTTAATAAAAGATGAAAATCCGTTTTATCCACTAGTTAATCCAGCAGAGAAACAGAAATGAAGTACTTGGAGTTGTAATAGCCTGTGTTTTAACTTGGGGAAAAATATGTCTCATTTGTATTGCAGCCTGAGAAGACACTTTTTGTAAATAAGGACAAAATAATTTTCTAAAATTTTTCATGGCAGCTGATGTCTTAGAAACACTCGCCTTCCCTAGCGGGTAGTGGTTTACTCATCTTGGGTTGCTGAAGATGAAGGATTTTATGTCAAAACCTTGAAGTAATTGATGAGGAGCCTGCCTTGGAATTGCAGGCCAGAAACAGAACATCACAGAGCCAGGCTCACTCTTTAGAACCCAGTCACATCATTTAAAGTCATGGTTGGAGAGAAATGATGAATTGTTACATGACTAAAAGCCTATTTACTAGCCATTAATCTGAAACTGGACTGCTGGTTTCCAAAGCTTTGATGCCTTTGGCCCCATGCAGAACTTGTAACTTTTTAGAAGATGCGGAGGATACCAGTGCAGAGATCAAGTGACCTGACTTGATGTAAACTTTTAAAAAGTCACAGTTTGCGATAGTACAGGATCTTTGAACTGAATGTTAACTGATGAATGAGTTCAGTTTAGCTTAGCAACAGAATGGGAAATAACCAATGGAAAATGGAATCTGACCAGTAAATAAAACAAATTACCCACTAATATTTACCCAGTAAATCACATGCAAGCATTCCAAAATGCATCAGGAAATTAATTCATTTTTTAGATTACAGAAACTGTTAATTTTACAGGCAACCATTTGGCAGCAGCAGTTTTCTGCCCAAAAAAAGTAGAATGGATGAGTAATTTATTGATTTGTTTGTGTCAGTTTAAGCAGCATCAAAACTAAGAGATGGTTCACAATGCCATCATGTTAGTGTATTTACCAATAGGCACCCAAAGTGTTTGGACAAGCAAACTTTTCAGTTTGATCAGTAACTGCTTTGTTTCAAATTGTATTTGATGTGAGTCGTTGTACAAAATTTGCAGTATTCTTGAACCGATCTGTGATTTACCATTTGCATGAATGCTCCATTTAATAAAAGAAGTTAAAGGCTTAATTTCTTCCCTATATTTGTCTAAATTTTGCAACGCATCTTTGAGCACTGAAAAGACTAAACTTCTTACTTATTTTTCTTGTTCATTATTTTAAATGCTGGATTATGGAACAGTGGACCTCTTTGCCCTGATATGCTCCCCTTTTTTGTTAGCCAATCTGGGCTGTCATTCGAAACTCCAGTTCTAAGCAATATATCGTCTCCCTTTGGCATGTGCATACGCATCTGGGTTTTTAAAAATTCTATCTTTAATTTAGTTACTCCCAAGTAATTGCTGCCCGAAGATTGGAGATCATTATTTTTTATTTTGATGCAGCTGAGATGTTATTTTGCTCTCATTTTAACCACTCAGTTTTGGTTTGTTGAAATATTTTTTGCTTCATAGCACCTTTTTCCAATCAGATATCCCATGTTCATTTACTCTTCCATCTCTCCTCCTGCAAATGAGCTGTGTGGTACGGCCATTCAGCGTAAACATTAAAACAGTGAAACGGTCCAGGATATTAAAGTTCAATCTGATAAACAATGCCACAGTTTGTGTTTGGTTCCCTCCAAACAGTGATTGTTACCTTTTGATTTATTACAGTTGCACCAACGCATTTCTTTGAGTTGCACTTCCAGTCAAAGATTTGACAAATGGAGATTTATGCTATTTGACAGCAGGATGGGAACCACGTTCCCTTTTGTAACAGCCAAGAGGAAAAAAAGGGCTTTTCCAGCTTCCAGCAATGTGTTTGTAGTCTTGACCCCTTTCATATGCTGGGAATGTACAGCCAGGAGATAAATAGCACCTCCCTTGTGTTTTCTTGACCTGCTGACTGTCCATTCACTTCCCATCTGTTTTTCAGCCCACAAGGAATGGGTTGATATAAATCTTTCCTCTCGGGAGATAAATGATGTTCTGGATCTTAAAGGGCAGCACATTGGGTGGTTTCTCTTTTAAAAGCTCACTCGTTTTCTTCTGGGCCACATCTACTTGAAAGCTCTGCCTTATGAAGTAAGGTGTTAGAAGCAAAGAGAAAACAGTGGGTATCTCTGAGGTTGTACATAAGCTTTTACTTCTGTAAAGGACTCTTTGTCAACACCAGTAAATCATAACCTTGTTCACTTTGCAATGCAACTATTAGATAAATTGAAGAGGAAGAAACTGAAGTAAGAACTGAACATATTTTCAGCATTGAAAGATGTGTTTGCAGTCAACATTGCACCTCATAGGGCAAGTGTATTAGTTTGCTTAAATGTTTTGAAAGCATCTTTGATTTTGATGGATTCTGAATAAAAACAGTATATAAAATTGAAATATTGTATTGATTTTGACCTCTTTATAAACATTTACGAAACAAATGACTATTACCACTGTAGCTTTAAAAAAAATCACCTTGCATAGAAAAAATATTACCTGGACAAAATAGACTCCAAAATAAAAGGAAAAATTAATTTTGTCAGAATTCAAAATTCCCAATACAGAAGTGGCATGGTGTGCTGTAGTTTTGCATTAACTCAGCAGATAAATTGCTCTAATTGCTTGTTGTTTTTTTAAAATGCTGTATTTTGGGAATTAATTTGTTCGTTTTACTCAGAAATTAGTTCATACTAATTTAGAGTACATGATTGGTGTACTTTCTGAGGCTGTCTGTTTTGTTATTATTTGTTGCACGCTGGAACTCAAATATAATTTTCAGGTTACATGGGATTAGATCCCTTGTATAACGGATGTAATTCGGGCGTTATTTTTAATTTCTGTTCCATCTTTGGGCGGGATTTTCCACAGCCCCCCATGGCGTGTCTTGTGGCGGCTGAGGCCATTGGCCAGTGAGGGATCTTCCGGTCCTGCTGCCGTCAATGGGGTTTCCCGTTGTTTGCACCGGCCACAGCAGGGAAGATCCCGCCTTTAATTTTTATAGCATACTTTGATTTTGCATTAAGAGCCAAATAGCAAGATTAATTGCAGTTTACTGAGGAAGGAAGTAGATTGAATGAAGCAGGGAGACACAAAACGTAGCACTGCAATGTCACCATTGGTGGGGTTTCTCTCTGTCCTCTCTCCCTCCCTCCCTTTTCTGTTTGAACTTTCAGCTGAAAGGTGATTGGCCTGCAGCAAAAGAAACCATTAACCACTGTAGACTATGTTTGGGATAGAGTTTGTGATAAACTACAGCCCTCAGTGGCCCCCTCTCATCCCCTCTCCTAATCGTGTGTTTATCTGCCCTCTGTCACTTCCCTATCTCTTCCTCTCTGTTTCTTCACCTGCCTACCACTCATCCTTTCAATTGCCAACTAAACACACCTATCTTCCCTCCCCTTTAACTGGCTTTTACTCACTCATCCTTAAATCTTCCATCCACACTCTGAACTTAAATTTAAAAATGTTTATTCAGTTTATTTTATAGCTTTTTCCAAACGATTTTGAGAAACATCTTAGCAGTAACTACTGAAAAGCTAAATAAATGTATTTATTTTATTCATAAAGTTTGTAAAAACGCATTTTAAATCAGACTTTACAGAAAGTGCAATAAAGTGCGACCATAGAGCCTGTGCCTCAATACAATTACAGTACATGTAATACTTACTATATACATTCCATGTTAAGCATACAACCCTAGGGATTCCATGCAATTTTGAACCTCTCGTATACTATGGCTGGAAGGCTTTAGTGGCCTTTTCCCTTTGTCCTTGTGTGACACCTGCTCCCAGCTTGCACCCCTCGGCATACAGTCCTGGACCGTGGGATGTGTGAGTCTGCAAAACTCGGTCATGGGCAATTATTTTCACTGGAAGACCAACAAACCTTTACACACCAAAGAGCATCTTTCAGCAAGTTGATGATCCTCCAGTAGCAGTTGCTGTTTGTCTCGATGTGCGTCCTTGTGAACAAGTCATAGAGCAGAGTCCTGCATCATGGAACTGCTTAGGATGCACCTCAACAAAACCTTACTGCATCTCTTTGCAGACTTTTTTTGCAAAGATATATTCCAGAAGGAGGTGAGCAATGGCCTCTCTCTCTCTCTCTCTCTCTCTACCCAGCTGCTTCGACGGCAATGTGCGGTGACTCTAAGACTTTGGATGTGCACGAAAGATCTGAAGGGGAGTGTCCTTCTCGTCACTAGCCAGGCTACATCTTGGTGTTTGTTTGGAAGTCCTGGAATAGAAAAAGAATACCCTATCATGGATCTCACTGGGAAATGATGCATCCTGGAAGTTAGTATACTATACCAGCTCAGGCCTCAAGAGGTCACATTCAACTCAAAGGCATCAATCTAGGAAAAAAAATGAAGACCTGGCTTTTGAGGGAAGCTCATGTCCTCAAGTAAATTTTTATTGGGACGCAAGTCAAATAAATAGAATACTTATTGTGAAATATCTTGTTTCTATTTTGTTCAAGTCCTTTTGGGCATTGGAAATTATTTTTTCAGAAATGCGGTTGTTCACAGATGACTGCACTATGTTCAGTACCATTCACGACTCCTCAGATAATGAAGCACTCCAAATAAAGTAAGACCTGGACAATATCCAGGCTTGGGCTGACAAATGCCTAGTTACGTTCGCGCCACACAAGTGCCAGGCAATGACCATCTCCTACATGAGAGGATCTAACCCTTGACATTCAATGGCATTTCCATCGCTGAATCTCCCACAATCAACATCCTGGAGTTTACCATTGATCAGAAACTGAACTGGACTAGCCGTATTAATACTGTGGCTACCAGAGCAGGTAAAGGGCAAGGAATCCTACGGCGAGTAACTCACCTCCTGCCTGCCCCGCCCCCAACCCACAAGCCTGTCCACCATCTACGAGGCTCAAGTCAGGAGTATAATGGAATACTCCCACTTGTCTGGATGAGTGTAGCTCCAAGATACTCAACATCTTCCAGGGCAAAGCAGCCCACTTGATTGCTACCCCTTCCACAAATATTCAATCTGTCCTCCACTGGCACACAGCAGCAGCCATGCGCACCATCTACAATATGCGCTACAGTAACTCATCAATGTTCCTTAGGCAACACCTTCCAAACCCATGACCGCAACCATTTAAAAGGACAAAAGCAGCAGATACTTGCAAACCCTACCAACTGCAGGTTCACCATAAGTCACTCACCACCCTGACTTGGAAATATATTGTTCCTTCACTGACACTGGGTCAAAATCATGGAACTCTCTCCCTAACAGCACAGTGGGTGTTCCTGCACCTCGGTGACTGTAGCGGTCAAGAAGGCAACTCACCACCACCTTCTGAAGGGCAACTCGGGATGGGTAATAAATGTTGACCTAACCAGCAAGGTCCACATCCCGTAACTGAAGTTAAAAAATAAACAATTTTTATAAGCTCACAGATTAGAAAAACGTCTATTTCTAGTTTGGCTCTAAAATAACTAGCAACAGCACTAGTAATTTCCTAATAGGTAAAGCCCATCATGAAAGATAGCAGATTTGTCTAAAATTTAGATAAAACTTTACTCTAAGAAGCCCACCTCAGGGTGGACAGAGTTTGGGTGTCTAATGCCCCATTCGCCCCGTTTCTGTGTGGGTTTGTCCAGGTGCTCCCGTTTCCTCCCACAGTCCAAAGATGTGCAGGTTAAATGGATTAGCCATGCTAAATTGACCCTTGGTGTCCAAAAGGTTAGATGGGGGAGTGGGCTAGGTAGGGTGCTCTTTTGGAAGGGTCGGTGCAGAATCGATGGGCCAAATGTCCTCTTTCTGCACTATGGGCATCCTCCTGATGGCGTGGGGCATGAATCCCGATGCCACTGCCAGCAGGAGACCGCAGCTTTGGAAGGGCGCCTGTCTGTTTTTTTTTCCCCCGATGCTAGATTCTCTGCCATATCGGGAACTCCGCTACTGATGGCTCGCAGCAGATAATCCAGCCAAGGTCTTTTTTTCTTTAAAGTGAAGTCTTCAACTTTCCATTTTAAGCATTTTTATGTGCCTTTCACTATGTAGTGGGTTTGAGACATTGAAAATGAAATATTAGGCTTGAAGACTAATCTCTGATCAATTCTGACAGGGAACAAGGTGCCAGCTGAGCATTTCACACTTTGTACCAGGTAAACCTTAGAGAAGGAAGGAACTGACCCCTAACATGAGGTGATACTTTTTAGCTCAGCAGCTCAAGCCATATCTGTCATGGCCATTTCTAGGCAAAATTAATTGCAAAAATCCTTCAGAAAAATAAGAGGATATTTTCATAGAATGGTTACAACACAGAGGCCATTTAGTTAATTATCTCTTGTGAGTCATGGAGCTCAATTCAATCAATTGGGAACAAAGTCCCATAGCAAGCATGTTTAGTGTTGAACGGCGTTCACCCGAGGTCTCCGAGGCAAAAGGGATGAATCCCAAAGCCTCGGGTGCTTCGGGAGACTAACTGTCTCGCCCTAATATGTAGATTTGCCAAAAAGTGATCTCACCCACAATGGGTGGGATTCACATCGCAACATCTCGCGAGATCGCACTGGATTTTGTGAGACATTGCGAGCAGGGTCTCCCGTCTTTTATCGGCCACACTGCGCCGCGCAAGCTGCTTTTCAGGTGCAGTGTGGTCATTGGATCGTGCCCATAAGAGTTCTTACAGCATGGAAAGAGGCCTTTTGGCCCATTGTGCCTGCACTGGCCATCAAACACCTATCTAATCCCATTTTCCAGCTTGGCCTGTAGTCTTGTATGCTGTAGCATTTCAAGTGCTCATCTAAATATTTCTAAATATTGTGCAGGTTCCCGCCTATACCACCCATTCAGACAGTGAGTTCCAGATTCCTACCACCCTCTGGATGAAAAAGCTTTTCCTCTCATCCCCACTAAACCTCCTGCTCCTTAACTTAAATCTATATCCTCTGATTATTGACCCCTCCACGAAGGGGAAAAGTACCTTCCTATCCACTATGTAGGAGCAATTCACTTAGTGCCACTCCTCTGCCTAGTTCCCAAAACCCAGCAATTGTTTCCTTTTTTCTGAAAATGATCCACGTTCCTTTTAAAATCCACGATTGAAATTGCCTCCACCACAGTCTCTGGCCGTGCATTCCAGATCCTAACCATTGGCTGCATGAAAAGTTTTATTCCTCATGTCACCATTGCTTTTGCCAATTGGAATAAATGTGTGCCCTCTGATTTTGCATCCTTCCACTAATGGAAGCAGTTTTACTATGCATAGGACACTTGCCAAATATCAGATATATCTAGAATTTTTGATAGGATTTCAGTTTGTCAGGGCTATTTTTTTGTATAGGTAGAGATGTGTCACACGATTCTTTCTGAAAAGCCTAGGAATGTTATCATTTGTTGTGAAGGGAGTTGATTGCAGAAGTAGGGAAGTTATGCTTCAGTCGTGCCGAACAATGTTGAGGCCACATCTGTGTTGTGTACAGTATTGTTCTCTTTATTTAAGGGAAGATGTAAATGCGTTAGAAGCTGGTCAGAGAAGTTTTACTAGACTAATACCAGGAATGGGTGGGTTGTCTTATGAGGGAAGGTTGGAGAGGTTTGGTTTGTATTCGTTGCAGTTCAGAGAATAAGAAGTGATTGATTAAAACCTTTTAAGATCCGAAAGGGCATTGAGAGGCAGTTTCCTCATGTTCGAAAATCTAGAACTAGGGGTCACTGTTTAAAAATAAGGAGTCACTCATTTAAGACAATTTTTTTCTGAGGTTCGAGTCCCTGGAACTCTCAAACCTCAAAAGGCAATGGGAGCAGAGTCTGAATATATGTAAAGCAGAACTAGATAGATTCTTGGTTAACAAGGGGGTGAAAGGTTATGAGTTGGCATGAATATGGAGTTGAAGTTACAATCAGATCAGCCATGGTGTTATGAATTACAGAGCAGGCTCGAGGGGCCGAGTGGCTCCTTCTAATTCATATGTTTATATGGATGGCTGCCTGCAAAATTGACTGTCTCATTCATCCAGCTTCTCATTCAACCCTTCTTCAGCAGCACAAGCACCAATGACCATTGCTGTCTCTGAGCCTATACTGAGTTCACAAAACTGCATTTGGAAATACTGGAATATCATTAATATCTGCAATTTCCTTAAAATAAATCGGGGAACAGTAATCCCGTACCAGCCTCCCCGGACAGGCGATGTGGCGACTAGAGGCTTTTCACAGTAACTTCATTGAAGCCTACTCGTGACAATAAGCGATTTTCATTTTTTCATTTTCTACCAGCAAAAATAAAGATCAACACTTGAGAATTAGGCTACTCCCAAAGCTAGTGGTTTTGAGACCATTTAAAATTATTTTTGATACTCCACCTACACAGGAGAACCTTAACATTGACTACTCCATCTACGTAGCAAAACCTTAACATTAACTAAATTTTCGCTCAAAATGTTTCTAAAATCACATTATTTCAGAGAAAATCATGATCCTGTCAACAGTTTGTAAAAAAAAACCACTATTAAATATTGACAGATTACTTGCCTTTATTAATAAACTTGAAGGCTGCCCAATATTTTGTCGTCCTCCTCGAGTTCTCTAAGGCAGGTCCTCGGCGATTATTAGCCTAAACACAGCAAAGTGTGTAAACGATAGATCAAGGAGGTAAGCTCCCAGTCTGTCTCAGATGGAATGAGGATCGAATCCTGTGAATTCGATCCACACACCAGCCATCTTGCCAACTGAACTAGCTCTGCCCCCCCCCCCCCCCCCCCCCCCCCCCCCACCACCACCACCACCACCACCACTCTGGTTTAGAAATTGGTTGTTGCTTTCTTTGGGCGGCACAGTAGCACAGTGGTTAGCACTGATGCTTCACAGCGCCAGGGTCCTGGGTTCGATTCCCGGCTGGGTCAGTCACTGTCTGTGCGGAGTCTACGCGTTCTCCCTGTGTCTGCGTGGGTTCCCACCGGCTGCTCCGGATTCCTACCACAAGTCCAGAAAGACGTGCTGTTAGGTAATTTGGTCATTCTGAATTCTCCCTCTGTGTCCCTGAACAGGCGTCGTCGGACTGTGGCGACTTGGGGCTTTTCACGGTAACTTCATTGCAGTGTTAATGTAAGCCTACTTGTGACAATAAAGATTATTATTATGAAATAGTTGGGAAAATGTTGAATTTAAAATATTGGTGGAGTATTGCAATCAGAATCGCTTGTGCCTTAAATGCATAAAACAAAGTATGCGATTTCTCCCCATCACTTCCTTCTGTACGATTTACATCCACAACAAAATCTATTTGGGGGCCCTCTTTAACTAAAATTTATTTTGTTCTTCAACTGCTTTTTGTGAAAATGTAGTGTAAAAATATAAACATTTTGATGTTAATGGTTCAAAGGCAATTGAAGACTACTTCAGGCTGTTAAAGATAACTTGCAGTTTAGGTCTCGTTCACCTGTAAGATCCCAGTGGACACATAACTTTCAGGAAAGAATCTCACTTTGTGCTGGAATAATATTGTATCTGTAACATTTCATCCCTGATAGACAAATTTCAAAGCGAATAAGATTCTTGTATATGAACTGAATATCATGAACGGGAGTGAAAATGCTAAATGTTTAATAAATGTAACAATTTGTTTTGGTGTACTTTACAAAGGTTTTGTAAAATAGCAAGTTCTAATTCAAGGGAGTAGACACAGCACAAAGTCTCCTGAAAAATGCTATTACTTGGTTTCAGATAACCTCAGTTTAACAATTATAGACTGAATCAAATGTAAGACTGAAAACAAGTATATTCTCCAGGTACAAAAATGTTAGCTATTATTGAAGCGGCATCTAATGGATTTGAAAGCCTTGAAAAGCATCAAAATGCTGGATGAGGTATAAAGATCTTCACTCAAAATTTGGGAAAGCATTGGAAAGACCAAAGATTAACACTGGCAACAAAATGGAAGAGAACATGTGAATAAGAGAACTTTCAGGCAGTTACAGAGTCAGCTACAATGAATGTTGAGACTAGAGGACTGGAGTGTACCCAGGATGAAGACAAGATAATCTATCACTGGGAACTTCTTAATTATACCAGGCATGGTACTGCCCAAATTTCTGATTCACTCGCCTGGCAAACAATGCTTATTGTGGACATAAAGTTGGAAAGTTGCCCCTTCTGTTCATGAAATTTGCATTGGACTCATTTGGAGAAGTGTAGAAAGCTAGCAACAAAAACATTGACATGAGAATAGGAGAGGAATTTGAAGTAGGTAACTGTCGAGCAGTCAGAACTATACTGGCAGACAATGGAATGGGATAGGAGCTAGCTTGGTAAATATATGCTGCAATATTAATTGTCGATGTTTCATCATTTCGATATTAGCCTTCACTGTTTAGTATCATATTTATGTGGCTGCAAACCGCACTGTTTTAAAGTATGATTAATTTCTGAACATTTGTGCAGAATATGAGAGTGCAGTTTCCCTTTTCTCACTCAATTGCTTTGGAGGGTAGTCAGGGGCTCTTTCATCTGTTGAGTTTCATTGCTGCCCAAAGTATTTACAAACTCTGATTACAGTCCAATTAGATACCTTACAATTACCCCGAGCCATGCACCAGAAGATTAGAGATGAGAAAATTAAGTGTGGAGATGAGGAGAATAGCACTGAATCAGATTCTCACAATATTTGAAAGCAGTCATGTCCACATAATGTGCATGAAGGAGATTCTGCTGTATGGGTTAGGGGATTATGAGAATATTCATGGTCAGATCAGAAAAATAATGAATTAAGGCATGGGATAGCTCATCTCTTAAGCAAATACACTTCAAAAGACTGCCGGAATAGTATTAAGGAAAGATGGGTCAAAGGTTAGTTAGAGGCTTGTATGGATCATAGTTTAATGTTTGGGCATGTGAAGGTTGTTCTGAACTTTGTTGCCTTTATTCTAAGGGATTCAAAGTTTTCTCAAACATTATATCTGTAAAGTTTTTACAGTTCACCTTGCCTCATTCCCAAAGGTTGCATTTCCGATCAGACTTTTGGATTTAAATTCATTATGAGTGATTTTTGCGAATAACAGATCAAAAAGACTAGAATAGCTTTAGAGGCAAAAGTTTGTGTTTTATTGTTAGAAAAGTTTAATTTTAAGCAATTATCCATGGTTCCATATGTAGGCCACAGATCAATCTGATATCAGATTAACAACATATAGTTGTTATTAACATATATTAACATACATATAGTTAAAGCATAAAGAATGGTAGTCATTTTTGGAACTATCCATGCTGTGGATATTCCGTTATTCTCCAGCAGATAAGTCTGAAAGTTGAATATGGAAATAGCATTCTTGTCATATGCAGACTAAAGCAAAATTCATCGCTTGTGAAATTTGTTTTATTGCATAAATGTTCAAATTTAGAAAATCGGTCTAGTTTAATTCACTGAAATAATTGGAATCGAAGCATTTTTTTGATTTTAAACTGGTTAGAAACAATTTGATCAGTTATTTTGTATACTTCTGCAAACAACAATTGATATAATCTCTATTTTACTTGTGATTCTGTAAAGATGCCAGATGGCACTGTTATTACAGCTGTGCAGAATGGATGTGGGCTACAGCAAGTGGCAACAATGGCACATACAATGAATGAGTTAATGCTTAGAGTGTAGAAGATACATTTCAGGATCTGACCAAAGAACCATGTAGCTTGTCAAAGGATTTCAGGTGGAATGTAAATAACCTTTTCAGCCCACACAGGCTAAAATCTTCACATGTTCTAACTATATAATGTACACAAAGGAATTCCTATTATTTGTCTGAACTATGCCGTAAAATAATATTAAGTAGCAGTAAATATCTGTGATCAATTAAACTTAATCATGATTTGACTTTTTCCACTTAATGTATTTTAAATAATTATGCAAAAAATAACCAAAACCAACTTTCTACTTGACACATACTTGACAGCATCAAACCATTTGGCTTGATAAATTACTAATTCCAGATCAGTGTTTAAATTGCCTGTTTGTATGTTATTTTTAAGAAACTTAAACATATTAGACTCGGGTTACAAGATGGTGCTGTTAAAGTGTCCCAGGAAGATGCAGTTCTGTCACAACAGAATTTTTGTATTGGTTTAGTTGACAATTGCTCCACACTTAGTGCCTCAATTCATAAAGGTGCTCTGATCAGAAAGCTAGATTGTTGATGAAAATTTCACATATATTAGTTATCAACACTGAATAATCTAAATCTTAGTTTCAAACTTTCCACACAAGTTATGAAGATGCACTCCAGGTAGCCTTGGGCTTTCAAGAGATTTGTTACATTTCTCAAAAAATCACTCAATTGGATGCTGCTCTCGTGTTTCTGAGCACCATCTAAAAACGATTCCCTCCTTCAAAACTTCAGAATCTGAAAAAAGATCTTGTGCTTGCTTCAGGGATGGTCAATCTTATGAAATTTAGGTTTTTGAAGATGACTAATTGTCTTTTGTGGTTTATGAGATGTTTTTCCCTCAACCAGCTTCAATGGCAAAATCCTGAATCAGCGTGATAGCCGTGATGAGGTGTTTACTTTGATGATGCAATATGCATTTGAAAGAAAGGTAATTGGGAAAACATTTGATGCTTACTTGGATCAGGACAGTATATTTGGAATAAATTGAAAGTTGGAAAGTGTTTCTTGAATCGAGAAAGCTTTGACCCGAAGTCAACTGTAGCAAACGTTAAATTTAAAATAAAGTTCAGAGCATCTTAAGTGATCTAAGTGAAAATATATGTATCTCAAAAGTGAACTGCAGGTCTGTAATTAGGCATACGTCTTCTATGGTTGATTTCTTATGGTACTTTGATTTTAATTGGATATTTATTATGAATTAATGTGTGTTGAGAGTGCAGGTAATGTCAAACTTCTTTTATATTTCAGAAAGAGTTCGTGAGATTCAAGAGAAGCTAGAAGTATTCATTGAAGCTCTTCATCAAGAAAAATAACAATGTCTCTGGTGTATGTATGTGTTCTTATCATCTAAAATGGATTTAGCTTAAATTTATTGAACATTTACACAAACTTTTAGAAATATTTTAGGAGCTCTCCTGGTCGCTAAAATATTTATTTAATGAGTAGCTGAAGCATACTGACCAAAAAAGCCCTAGGTTGAATCGCAACAGGAGAGATGATGCACTAAAATTAGGATCAGCGCCCTTCTGTCAAGACAAAATACTAATTGGAGTTTCCACTCCAAATCACTATCTGCCTGCTGATCATTGATAGAAGTAAACAGACCTATTCACTGGGTGAACATCCAGTTGGTTGGGATGCCTCTAACCCTCCAACCCTGGGGACATCTTCCTGTTGCTATCAAAATTCTCATGTGAGTAATTGCCACCTTTCTAAGGCATGGAAAGGCATTTGCGTAACTCCACCCAGCAAAGAGTCAACACAAGTCATGTGCCAGGAAAGGGCGATCATGAGAAAAACTGACAGACAAAATTAACAAGGAAAAAAAATTGTTGTGGAAACTTTGGGCTAAATGTGCCCTATTTATACTCAAACTCACCGCATTGGACCTAATCCAGCTATGTTTAAATGATTTGCAATGTATTAACTCCTTACTAGTTTAGGTAAGAGTGCAGCATTAAAAGTTATTTATGAAAATTACTTCGTATGTAAATGCATATTCCGAATCAGCATTTTGCAATTTACAGTGTTAGCTACAAAGTTTGGTACAATTTAATTATAGTTACTTACGAGTTGAGGTTTCTCCCTCCCTCCTCCACTCTTCCTTCAGTTTTAATCAACTGTTTCCTCTTTTTCCTAAAAATACATTATTGGCTTGTTGATGTATGGTTGCATGGGTGCCATACACCCTCTGGCACTTTGAGCAAGTGATAATTCTTCTTGTGAGAGGCTAAATGGTGAATGCTGGCAGACTTAAATTACAAGGAGAACAACAGAGTTTGTTCCTACACTTTCTCAGCATCTACACTTTTAGACTAGGTCACTAAATAGTGATTCAGAGTACAAATCTAGTTGATTTTTCTGCTACCAGAAACCGGATTTCGAAGATTAATGATTAATCGGAGATGGAATTGTGGTGTCCCTATCACCACTCCTGGTCTAACATAAGCTCATTCAGAACGAATTGGGATCAAACCTGGGCCCCTCTCACTGCTATAAACAGCTAAGCCACCTGGGGGAAGCTGAAGATATTTTTATACTTATTCATGGCATGCGATTCCTGGGTGATAAACTATTGCTGACAAATTTCTGATTATTATCACCACATTTCACCTACACTCATATTACCGATTAGCATAGTCATGGAATAGTACATAATATTCCAGAGCACACAATGTGGACATTATCAGGGAGTTATAAGCTGTGCATTGTAAGGTAAGAATATTATATGATGAAAAGAAAATCTTCTACAATAGTTCATTGTGGAAATAGAAACTCCGATTGAATCTTATTGGCATATGAGTTGTTTTTATTGATCAGATTTTGTCTATTTGATTTGGAAAATATATCTTTTGCTACTCTGTAGTTAATGATTCTGTTATAAACATGATTGTGAATTTTATGAACAGTTATTTCCAATTGCTTTTTCATATTGGATGAATGAATAAATGTCAAATAATGTCAGAAAAGTTTATTTTACAGCCAGTCTGTATTTGCTATTTTTTTTAACATTACAAGAAATATTTAACTTTTTCCAGAACTGTTGGAACCATTTTAACTATTATCGAGTTTTCAAGTAAAACTTGACTTGAGGTAATTAAAGCTAATGTTTTTTTTCCTTAGTACGAATTAGTTCACCACACATCCCTAGACATGAAGCTTTATGTCACGCGAGATGTTGCTTGAATCAGGAACCATTGTCTGAAGTGCTGCAGAGACTCAAAAAATACCGATTAAACACACCTCAGAAGACACCACACCACAAATTGTGTGCATTGATTGAAAGAGCATTTAAATTCTCCATACATTCTACTCTTCGAGTTGGCAATTCATGAGCAATGTTTCCTTGCATTTTTTAACAATTTCATTGCAAACGCTTCAGCTAATCACGTTTTCTATTGTAATGTGCAATGTCCTGAAACACATTAAAATGTTGATTTATTTTTGAAGTGTCCAAAGCAAGACTAAACACTGCTGTGTAAGTGATAGCTGATGAATTGTCTGTCAACCGTGTAACACTTTCCAATTCAAATATTTTAAATGTTTTAGCTCCTATCCAGCTCAATGAGAAGTAAAGAACTGCTGTCTGAAACTACATTCATCGGGAATTATACCGACTACTTCTCTCACCCACTTCATAAGTGCAGTCGGTTCCACATATTGTTTCACAAGAAAAGACTGAACCTCTCTGATGCCTGGGAGAAAAATATAATGCAAAATTAAAGTTCTTGGAGGACAAATTTCTTTCTGGGGTAAAATAGCAGTCATATCCAGTATGTTTTCCATTTGGATCTTTTGATATTGGGTCTGTACTTCTGCAGCAGAATCCTTGGAGTTTGTGCATATGCTTATATAAATGGAAAAAATATTATCATAGTTTGTGATTCTTTCTTTGCAAGTGTCCAGGCCGTGCTTAATGTAATTAGTGAGGTGTCATGTATTTATTGAATGCCGTTATATTTAAATAAAACGGAGTGCAATTTTGGAAACAAGAGTCCTTAATTCTGAAATAGTTGGTGTATGACGCAACTGAAACTGGTTCAAAAATGTTAGTTTTTCAATTTTGGGCTTTTGCAAGTTCTGAGGTTTGTTGATGGCCACTCAATTGTACCAAACCATTATGAAAATCTATAATGGGAATAAAAATGGATGACTATTGGCATGGGTATTGGGCACAACAAAGGCACAACCAGCCGAGTGAACCCTGCAACGTCCTCCGCATTAACATCTGGGAATTTTAAAATCAGAATTGGGAGAGCTGTAGGCCAGTCAAATAGCAGCCTGATACAGTCATGTTCATAGAATCGTACCTCAAGTCAAGACACTTTTATCACCATCTCTAGTAGTGCCCTGTCTCATTGGCAGGACAGGCCCAGGAGAGGAGACAGCACAGCAATAGATAATCAGGAGGGTGACCCTGGAAGTCCTCATTATTCACTCCAATCCCATGTAATCTGATAACATCGAATCAAAGGGCAGCACGGTGGCACAGTGATTAACACTGCCCATTCAAGTCCCTGGTTCGATCCCGGCTCTGGGTCACTGTCCGTGTGGAGTTTGCACATTCTCCCTGTGTTTGCGTGGGTTTCGCCCCCACAACCCAAAAGATGTGCAAGGTTGGTGAATTGACCACACAAATTGCCCCTTAATTGGAAAAAACAAATTGGGTACTCTAAATTTAAAAAAAAATAGAATCAAACAAAAATATTCTGTTGATTACAACTTAATACATCCCTCAGTTTATGAATCAGCACTGTTCCATATTGAATATCACTTGGAAGAAACACTGTGTGGAAAGGCCACAGAGTGTACAACAGGTGAAGAGATTGAATGTCTGTTACCAAGAGTGACACGGTAGCACTGGTACTGCCCAAGAGGTGATTTTTTTTTCTCCCTATCACATTCGCTGCCAGAATGTGATAGGGAGAAAAAGTAGTTAACCTCATCATCACCAACCGATCTGTCCATGAAAGTATCGGCTGAAGTGACCACTGCATAGTCCTTGTCGAGACAAAATCCTATCTTCACACATGCATTGTCTTATAGACCTCAATTCTAATGTCAACCAATATTTCCATTTCTCTGGTTCCTTTAGTATCCCAATCAAAGTCTTGAATGTACTCAATGACTGAGCATCCACAGCTCTGAAAAATTCTAAAGATTCCCAATCCTTTTGAGAGAAGAAATTTCTCATAGTCTTTGTCCTAAACGGCAGGTGCCTTATTCAGAGATGGTGGTCCCGTGTTTTGAATTCTTCATCCTCATTGACAGGGTGCACCAAACTCTCAAACATTGCATTCAGGTTCCAACTATTTTTGACTTCATTTCACCTTTGGTTCTTTTGCTAACTACCAGCTGTGTTCTGTCGTTCTCTATCCTTCTGCCAATTAGAACAAATTCTCTCTGTCTAGATACCTTTAAACACCTCTATAAAACCTGTCAACTTTCTCTTCTATAAGGGAAACAACCTCACATTCTCAAATCTACCCTGTGATCATTCTTGTAATTTAATTCGGGACCATCTCTAAAGCTTTTGCATCCTCACGAAAGTTAGGTGCATAGAATTTGACATAGTACTCATGTTAAGGCCAGGATTCTCCATTCCAGATTCCAACTGCTCCCGCCAGGGGAGAATCAGGACTGTGTCTCACTGGCGCTACCCCTCCCCCCCATAAATAATGGGTGTCACCCCCCACATCATGCACATGTGAAGGTGGCCCGATCCAACAGCCCCTCACTTCAGTCACCCCACCGCCCAGGCCGCCCTTCACACACTCCCCATCCCCTGGCATTGCTAATGATACACTTGCCCAGCATCATGGCACTTCCTAGCCTGGCATAATGGGCTCAGAGTAGGTGAAGTGGTCAGCCATTGCTCATTTCCCCCTCTGCCGCTGCCAGGCTGCAGAGGCAGGCCCCTCCAAGGGTCCTGGGGGTTGGGTAGGCTCGGGACCCTCATCGGTTTGGGAGTCCCTTGTGTGAACTGCTGCTTCCAGCCCTGGGCAACCTGAAGATCACTCTTGACAGGGTGATCACAGACAGTTTAAAGATCATCATCCTGGTCTGACCTGTTTAAACTCTCAAGTGGCCTTCTCACTTGGAACTACTTTGCCTGAGCTGATGAACAGCCCACACATTTTAGTGAAGAATCAAGCCAGGAATGCTTTCCCTTTCCTCAGATCTGCTCCTACAGCCCTATGCTTTTGAAACAGCTTGAGTCTTCCAAAGAAAGTCCGCAATATATGAAAAGGCTTTAATTCCCCTGAGATCCTTTGAAATGCATTCATTCAATTTCATAGTGCAGCAACTTTAACTTGCCTTTGATTGACAGCTTAATGGTTTAACCACAGCTGCCAGGATATTAGTTTATTTATCTTTCCTTTCACTCTTTAATGCAGCTGAAGTATCTGTCTATGTGGAGACTGCACGTTCTCCTGTGTGTGTGGGTTTCCTCCAGGTGCTCCGGTTTCCTCCCACAAGTCCCGAAAGACGTGCTGTTGGGTGAATTGGACATTCTGAATTCTCCTCAGTGTACCCGAACAGTGCCGTAGTGTGGCAACTAGGGGTTTTTCACAGTAACTTCATTGTAGTGTTAATGAAAGCCTACTTGTGACAATAATAAAAAAGATAAAGTACCACAATGTTTATAAACATTCTTGTTATGATTGATAGATGCTGACAACTTCCACAATGCTAAGTGCTTTCTGTGGTCAGAAAAGAGGAAGTGAAACACTTAGCTGCTTTGAAATGGTCAGCAGCTGTCAATCAATTTTTCTAATTGCCCTGATACCACCACCAATGATTCATTACAGCATTTTCCTTACTACAGATGTTAGGGGAACTGGCCTGTAAATCCCTGTTTTCTTTCTCCCTCCCTTCAAAGATGGTATGTTTGCTACCTATTAATCCATGGGGATGCAGAGTATTATATTCAACATCTCATTATCCATGCTAGGAACTCTTCCCCATAGGGTTGTTAATTCCTTAAGGTGCATATTATGAATTAATTCTTTAAATATTTGCTATTGCTTATCTACTGTCATATCTTTTAATCTTATTTTCCAATTTACTGTAGCCAACTCGCCCCTCATACTTATTTTTATTTTGCTTTGTTCAGATATTTTTAGACTTAACGAAACCAAGTTCAATCTCATTATAAAATTCTATCATTTAATGAGCACTTTCCCATAGGGCAGCACGGTAGCACAAGTGGATAGCACTGTGGCTTCACAGCGCCAGGGTCCCAGGTTCAATTCCCCGCTGGGTCATTGGCTGTGCGGAGTCTGCATATTCTCCCTGTGTCTCGGTGGGTTTCCTCTGGGTGCTCCGGTTTCCTCCCACAATTCAAACACTTGCAGGTTAGGTAGATTGGCCATGATAAATTGCCCTTAGTGACCAAAAAGGTTAGGAGGGGTTATTGGGTTACAGGGATGGGATGGAATTGAGGGCTTAAGTGGGTCGGTGCAGACTCGATGGGCCGAATGGCCTCCTTCTGCACTGTATGTTCTATGTTCTGTTCTATGTTTACTTCAAGCTTGTTAATTAACTAGAAGATAGGAGCAGGAGGAGGCCATTCAGCCCTTCGAGCCTGCTCCGCCACTCATTATGATCATGGCTGATAATCAAATTCAATATCCTGATGATCCCACCTCCACCCCCCACATCCCTTGATCCCTTTAGCCCAAAGAGCAATATCTAATTCATTCTTGAAATTACACACCATTTTGGCCTCAACTACTTTTCGTGGTAGTAAATTCCACAAATTCACCACTTTTTGATGAAGAAATTTCTCCTCACCTCAGTCCTAAAAGGTTTATCCCTTGTCCTCAAACTATGACCCCTACTTCTAGACTCCCCCCACCATCAGGAACATTCTTTTTGAATCTACCCAGTCTAATCCCATTAGAGTTTTGTAGGTTTCTCTGAGATCCCCTCTCATTCTTCTAAACTCCAATGAATATAATCCTAACTGACTTAATCTCTCCTCATATGACAGTCCTGCCATCCCAAGAATCAGCCTGGTAAACCTTTGCTGCACTCCCTCTATAGCAAGAACACCCTTCTTCAGAAACGGACACCAAAACTGCACACAATACTTCAGGTGTGGCCTTACCAGTGCCCTCTACAACTGCAGTAAATCATCCCTATTCCCATACTCAAATCTTCTTGATATGAAGGCCAATCTACTATTTGCCTTCTTTACTGCCTGCTGTACCTGCCCACTTTCAGCGACTGATGCACGATGACTCCAAGGTCTCACTGAGTATCCACCTCTCTCAATTTACACCTATTTAAATAATAATGGGCCTTCCTATTTTTGCTACTGAAGCGAATAACCTCACATTTATCCGTATTAGACTGCATCTGTCATACACATGCCCAGTCACTCAGCCTGTCCAAATCCCACTGAACATCTCTGCATCCTCCTCACAGTTCAGCCTCCCACCCTACTGTGTATCATCTGCAAATTTAGAGATACTACATTTAGTTCCCCCATCCAAATCATTAATATGTAATGTGAACAGTTGGAGGTCCTAGCACAGATCCATGTGGTACCCCACTGCCAATCAGAAAAAGACTCCTGTACCCCAACCTTTTGTTTCCTGTCTGCTAGCCAGCTTTCCATCCACCTCAGGACTCTACCCGCAATCCCGTGTGCTTTAAATCTGCATGGTAATCTACTATGTGAGACCTTATCGGAAGCCTTCTGAAAGTCTAAATAAACCACATCCACCGGTTCTCTCTGGTCAACTCTACAAGTTACATCTTCAAAGAATTGAGGTCGATTTGTCAGGCATGATTTCCCTTTTGTAAATCCATGCCGACTTTATCTCATTATGCCATGCTTTCCAAATGCTGTGCTATGAAATCCTTGATAAAGGACTTCCCTAGTAGTGATGTCACTGGTCTACAGTTCCCTGTTTTCTCTATCTCACTTTTTGAATAACGAGGTTATATTAGCGACCATTCAATCTGTAGGAACCATTCCAGAGTCAAAAGAATTTTGGAAAATGACCGCCAATGGGTCTACCATTTCTACGGCCACTTCCTTACTACTCTGGGGTGATGATTATCAGGCCCTGGAGATTTATCCGCATTCAATCACATTAATTTCCCCAAACCATTTCTTTACTAATACTAATTTCCTCCAGCTCCTCACTAAAACTTGTGTTTCTCAGAGCTACCGGTACATTATTCGTGCCTTCCTTTGTGAAGATGGAAGCAAAGTAGGAATTTAGTTCCTCGGCCATTTCTTTGTTCCCCAATATGAATTCCCCCATTTCTGACTGTAATTTAGTACATTAGTTCTTAGCAATATATTTCTCTTTACATATCTATGGAAATGTTTAGTCAGTTTTTATGTTCCCCACTAGCTTATTTTCATATTGTATTTTCCCCTTCATAATCAATCCCTTGGTTCACCTTTGCTGAATTTTAAACTGTTCCCTATACTCAGATCTGTTGCTTTTTCTTGTTAATTTGTATGTCTATTCTTTGAATCTAATACTATCTCTAATTTCCCTTGCAAGCCATGGTTTGGCCACGGTTCTCTTTCTACTCTTGCGCCAAATAGGAATAAACAACATTTGGTGTTCACCTAGGTTCTTTGAATGCCTACGATTGCCTGTCCACTATCCTTCTTGTCAGTAATGTTCCCCGGTGCATATTAGCCAACTCATGCCTCATACCATCACAATTGCCTTTATTGAGATTCAGGACCCGAGTCTCAGAATCAAACACCTCACTGTCTACCTTGATAAAGAATTATATCATATTATGGCCACGCATCCTCAAATGGTTCTCTCACAACCAGATTGCCAACTAATCCTTTCTCATTGCACAATACCCAGTCTAAGGAATCCCGTATACACTCCAGAAATTCCTCCTCGATTGTACTGTGACTAATTTGAATCACCCAATCTATATGCAGGTTAAAGTCACCCGTAATCTCAGATGTTCCTTTATCACATGCATCTCTGATTTCCTGTCTAATGTTATTCCCATCATTACTGCTGCAGTTTGGTGGTCTGTACACCACCTCTACAAATATTTTCTGCCCCATGTGTTTATTAACTCAACCCATACAGATTCCATATTGTCTGTGCTAATATCTTGCCTCAATATTGTATCAATATTTTCGTTAATCAATAATGCAACTCCACCATCTTTTCCTTTCAGCCTGTCCTTTCTAAAAACTGAATAGCCCTCAATGTTTAGTTTCCATCTTTGGTTACTTTGGAGCCATGTCTCCATAATCTCAACAAGGATGGCACAGTGGTTAGCACTGCAGCCTCACAGCGCCAGGAATCCGGGTTCAATTCCGGCCTCGGGTGACTGCAGAATTTGCACTTCCTCCCCGTATCTGCATGGGTTTCCTCCGGGTGCTCTGGTTATCTCCCACAGTCCAAAGATGTGCAGGTTAGGTGGATCGGCCATGCTAAGGTGCCCCTTAGTGTCCAAAAGTTAGGAGGTGTCACGGGGGAGGTTGGAGCGTTCTTTCAGAGGATCGATGCAGACTTGATGGGCCGAATGGCCTCCTTCTGCACTGTAGGGATTCTATATCATACCCCTGTACATCTATCTGCGCAACTAAGTAATCCATTTTATTTCAAATGCTCTGAGCATTCGGGTACAAAACCTTAAAGCTAGTCGTTTTAACATTCCTTGACCTATCCCTCCTATTTTGTAATGTCATTATCTGATACAGACCTTTTGATTTCTCTGCCTATCACTTTTCCTTTTAATCCTTGCTGTCTTTTTCTCTTGTTCTTGATTCCCCCCGCTCTGAACCTTTACATAGGTTTCCACCCCCATGCCATATTAGTTCTTTTCCAATACCAAATCTAAAATAGCCCAGCCCAGATGGTTCCTTAACAGACTAATATAGAAAGCTATCTTGAATTTATTTCATGACCTCTTCCAAGACATTGTTACTGCAAATTTGGTTTGCTCACCTATCTGATGGTTGAAGCTTCAGCGCACCTATAGCCTGCTGTGTGGCCAGGCACCCCTCCAACTTAACATGGACATTGATCCCAGGATATCATGGCAGGAGTGCCCCAGAGGAGTGCCCTAATCCTAATCATCTTCAAAGCCCCCCATCACCGGCCTTTCCTGTATCACAAGATCTGTGTTCTCCTCAGATATTGAAGCAGTCCTTGTCTGTATGCAATGAGACCTGGACAACATTCAGGCTTAGTTGCGTCACACAAGTGCCAGGCTATGGCCATCTTCAACATAAGAATGTCTGACATTCAACATTACCATAGCTGATTTCCCTTTATTTAACACCCTGGAGTCACCGTTAATTGGACCAGTCACACAAATGCTGCGGTTACACGAGCAGGTCAGAGGCTGGAAACATTGCAACAAATGGCTCACCCCCTGAAGCCCAAAGGCTTTCTGCCAATTAAAAGTCACAAGTCTGGAGTGTAATGGAGTAATCTCCCCTTGCCTGGATGAATATAGCTCTGCCAACACTAAAGAAGCTCAGCACCATCTAGGACAATGCAACCCATTTTACCATACCAACTTTAAAGTTCAGTCCCTCCACCACTGGCATACAGTGGTTGCAGCAATTTTCAAAGTTTCTTCAACAACACATACCACCTAGGACAAGAGCAGCCACTGTCATCAATTTCCCCTCAAAGGTGTTGGTCACAGATCTGTATGTATTTAGAGTCTGGTTTAGCACAGTGGGCTAAACAACTGGCTTGTAATGCAGAACAGGGCCAGCAGCGTGGGTTCAATTCCCATACCGGCCTCCCCAAACAGGTGGCGGAATGTGGCGACTAGGGGCTTTTCACAGTAACGTCATTGAAGCCTGCTTGTGACAATAAGTATTTATTATTATTTAAAATGTCTCCATAGTCTGCTGAAGTTTAACTGTACATCTTCATTTCTAAAGTGTACAGTAAAGGGTACGAGCTAGGAGATGTCCCAGTGCTTAGGTCTATGTGAGTCTCCGCTCAATGCTATACTGACCTTGGGTCTGGGTCGTGTGCCTTCTTCTATCACTGTGTGGATGGTACTGTGCTCAGTCCCTGTGCCACCATCCTGACTTGGAAATACATTGCCATTCTTTCTCTTTACTGGAACAAAATCCTGGACCTCCTTCATCCGACACCACAGGAAGGCAGCAGTTCAAGAGGGTGTTTGACACCACCTTCTCAAGGATAATTAGAGATAGACAACAAATACTGACCTTGCCAACAATGCCCAGATCCCTTGAATGAATTAACAAAACAGATTTACAGAGAACTTTCACATAATGAACCACTCGGTTTGATCATTAAATTAATTGTTATTCATCGTATGCTGTACAAGAGTTATTCATGTGAGTTATTATCTTGCAGATCTACTTTCTTGCCTATTGACATTTACATGATACAACACATCATCAATGGTACTCTCCCAAAGGTATCACAATCTGCCTTAATGCAGGCAATTTGCAAAACCTAAAATAAAATGCTGTGGATGTTGAAAATCTGAAATAAAAGCACAAAGTGTTGGAAATACTCAACAGGTCTGGCAGCATCTGTAGAGGTAGAAATTGAATGTCACAGGTTTGCAATTTTCAAAATCTCACAGAACTTAAAAAAAAAAGTTATTTTCGTTAATTTTTCCAATTACGGGGCAATTTTGCGTAGCCAATCCACCTATACTGCACATTTTTAGGTTGTGGGTGTGATGCCCACGCAGACACGGGAAGAATGTGTAAGTTCCTCACAGACAGTGACCCGGGGCTGGGATTGAACCTGGGTCCTCGGTGCCGTGAGGCAGCAGTGCTAATCACTACTCCACTGTGCCGCCCGAGAACGTTTCATTCACTTCTTAAATGATTTTATTTTGGATGTGGGAAAAGATAACAAGGCTGTCCATTCTGAGTAAACATGAGGGAATGGTGGTGAGCCTTTCTCTTGAATATCCTCGCCCTTGGTATAGAAATACATGTTCATGTCAGGATTGGTGAGTGACTTGAGAGTAATGACACTCCTGTAGCATTGTTGCTCTCGGTCTCAGCAATTAAGCTGACAGGGGAGGGAGATGGTGTTGAGGTAACCTTAATAGGTTTCTGCACTTCATTCTGTAATGCTTACATAAAGAGCTACAGGTTTTACCAGTGATGGTTGGGGTGGGCAGTGGATATTGAGTCCAGTAGCAGGAGTAGCAATGAATCAAACTTCTGTCTTGGATGGTATTGAGCTTTGTAAGTACTGTGGCTGCACTTACACAGGCAAGTCCTGAGTACCACATCACATACCATTCAACAACAAGGACTACTTTTTATGTTGAACAACACTGTTGCTAAATCAAGAAAGGCAGTTTGTAAGTTACCTTCATAAGCCAAGGGAAAGTAAGGAAGAATTGAACAATATTTTAAATATTCTTTCTGTGGCAGGTTGTCACCTGAATATGCATTAACATTGCTAGTTAGGCTTAAATGCAATCCGTTAATCAAATTATTACAGAGGTTGGGTTCAACTTCAGGTGCAGATTGTATTATTAGTGAAATACAAGAAGCCAACAGTAATTTTATTCCCTCAATGTGACCCTTTATATTCCTTCATTAATTTCACTAGATTCCTTTATATCCTTGGAAGTTTAATTGTTTTAACATCTGGAGATTTAGTTATCCAGCAATATACTGGACCTATTCAGAAGTCCAATCAGTTGAAAATTTTAAGAAGGATCGTGTTATCTATGGGAATATGTGGTGCTGATTTGCGTAGATACATACAATATTTTGTTTTCTCAAAATTATGTGGAAAATCAATAAACCATAATGAAAGAGGGCAACCACATGCAGCATGTTACCGGTGTAATTAAAACGAATAACTCTTATTGTCCTTGTTTATTCCACCAGAATTAGTCGGCAGATACATTTCTGGAGACGAGTCCAACAGATTTGAGACAAATTAGAGATGATTTGGTAAAGATTGGCCTTTTTAAACGAAACTTTTGCCCATGTGACTCTATGGGAAGTGAAGTGCCCATTCTTTGTATCTTGTCAGCTGACAGCATTCAGAAGCTGCGGAGGATGTGATAGAATATTAGCATTTCCAAAGCCCTGCAGTGACTAACAGAATACTGAACTGTTGCTCACTTGTGTACTCCTATTATGTTGAAGACACAAAGAAGCTGAGGGCTGGTAAAGACCTGTCACATCTTGCAGGCTAGTAGACAGGCCTGAAGCTTCATTGCTTTTTTGGAAGGCCTGTTCCTTATCCCTCCCCATCCCTCAAAGGCAGTGAATGATCTCTGAGGGAGGTAAATTTATTCAGTGATACAGAGCGGATGATTCTATTCTGACTTCATGCCTGTACCATTTGTTTCGTTGCTTGTTGCGGGGATGTGGCAGTTTTCAGGGTTTTGTTTCTAATGATTTCCTCACAGGTTTGGAGTTAATGGTGTCCTTGTCTGAACTCAGCAGAGCAGAAATTCCTCTGGTACAAGTTATGACATGCCCGACCACCTCGGAAGTTTAAACAAGTTGTTGGGAGTTGAGGGTGGGGGCAGTGGAGAAGTGTGAAAATATATAATCTCCACAACAGTGGAAATATTTACATTTGTGTCAGTGGATGGTCGTATGTAAATATTGTTCGGTTCAGCAATATCTACCCATCAAATAATTATTCCATTAATTTGCATTATTTTAAGTAACTGGTACTTAATTTAATGTAAAGTGAGTTCACAACATCCTTGATATTTCCTTGAATTGAAAGTTATACTTTTTTAAGATAAATTTTAGAGTACCCAATTCATTTTTTCCAATTAGGGGCAATATAGCATGGCCAATCCAGCTACCCTGCATATCTTTGGGTTGTGGGGGCAAATCCCACGCAAATACGGGAAGAATGTGCACGGACACGGACAGTGACCCAGAGCCGGGATCGAACCTGGGACCACGGCGCAGTGAGGCAGCAATGTTAACCAGTGCGCCACCGTGCTGCCCCGAGTTGAAAGTTATACTTTAGCCATGTCTAATACAGGTCATTATATCTGTACAGTAAATCCAACATTGAGCAGACCAGTGGGGGCCATACAGGAAGCACATACTCACACAAGCTGTTTTAGTGAACATATTTTTATTGGTTATATACCTCGATCCACCACAATGATCCCTGACAGAGAATGCTGCTTCTCTGCAATTTCTCAGATGTTTGTCGAATTCCATGGATTATGAAAAATCTTACTGCTGAAGAATGTAAATCTAAAACTGGTTTCATAAGACTATCTGAAAGCAGACATTCTTTGTCAATTGAGTATCGGCCAACTTTACAGGTAAGATTTTCAGCGGAACCAGAAATTCCTGCCTAAAGTTACCTGTCATTTATACACTCTCCAAATCTGTTGGGCCTGCCCTCGATGATGCCCACCTGCTGTAGCTGGGAAATTATTCAACCCACAGGGCAAAAATACTTTAACATGAACTCCATCGACTCAAGTTGGAAAAAAAATGGACAACCACAAAATAAAGTACATTTTTATTTAGGGTAGTTGTTACGATCCCCTGGGTCAATTCCAGTCCCCCTTGACCCAGAGTCGCAATATAAGTGAAGTAACTAATGATTATTTGAAAAATACCCAAAGTCTTTGGTCCTCGCCTGCCCTAAACCTATAGTCACCAGATTTGTAAATTTAAACACAATTACTTTTTATTTATAACAAAAATTAGAATGAAATATGCAGAAAATACAACTGGTTAACTATTACCTCATTTATAATTCCTCTAATTTTAACTTGCCCCACCCTCTATATATACACACACACATATACACACATGACAAATACACACAGAGGGGAAGAGAGGGGTAAAATAATAAGGATGAAAGTAAAAAGAGTCTTTGTTTCAGATGGTTGTTTCTAGCAACTTTCTTTTCTTAAATCTTTGCTTTCAGGTCAGAGGGCCAGTTTAGCTCAGTTGGCTAAACAACTGGTTCGTGCTGCAGAGTAAAGCCAGCAGTGTGGGTTCAATTCTTGTACCATCTGAGGTTATTCATGAAGGCCCACCTTTTCAACCTTGCCCTTCACCTGTGGTGTGGTGATCCTCAGGTTAAATCACCACCAGTCAGCTCTCCCCCTCAAAGCCTATGGCCATATGGGACTAAGGTGACTTTACACTTAATCTAAGGAGCAAAAGGAGAAATTCGACGACACATATAGTCCCCAAAAGCCTGTGAGGTTGAGACCAAAATGCTGGAACTTTCCCAAAGAAGGCAAAGTTGCAAATTATTATAACACTCTAACTCCAGATACCATTTCCTAAGAGGGCTTTGACAACCACAGACTCCCATTTTATTGGCCCATGATTATGCTTGGCAAAGTACTGCAGTGGTCTGCTGTTGCCTTCTGCTGTTTGGCTGACCACGAAACTCTCCAGTTTTAACTCCCATATTGGAAGGGTTTACAGACTGATAACAAACCTGTTTGTACACATTATGGAACACCTTCCATGGCCATCAAGTCCTGAACTGGGACTTGAACCCAGAATTTCTCGCCTAGAGGTAGGGATGCTACCACTGCACCACAACACCTCTCTGATCATAATGTTGGATGTTCTAATAATGTGATCACTAAAGTTTTAAAACATGTTTATTAACAGATTAATACAACAGTGGAAAATATTGTCAAACAAAATGCCCAGAGGCTACATCCAATTACCAGAGTCATAATGCAGTTGAGATAAATGTTGTATTGTGAGTAAAAATTCAATATTCCCTTTGGCCAGAATAATGGTTCACCTAAACCCTTATACAATAAACTTGAGTGATAGGAATTCAACACATCCAGCATTACTCCAAAAGCTACAATTTATTTTATCAGATTTCAGCTGAAGCCGAACTTCATAATGGTGGATCAAAGAATCAGATTTCTGCTTAGCCTTTCCACCACTGAACTGTTACCACATAAATTTAGCCCCTATCCAACAGCACTGTGCAGGAACAGTTAATGAGTTAAAATTTAAACCTGATAATAGCTTTGCAGCACCACAAAGCTATTTTTACTAGAACTCACAGCGAGGTCTGCCTGGTTGCAAACTCACCAGAGAAACCTGGCAGGAAGTAGGATAGTGACAAGGATAATTTAAGATTTTTAATTCTTGGAATTATTCATTTGGTCTCCCCAGCCACAAACTTTCCTCTTTCTCCTCAGATCCATCAGCTCTGCAACCCAACCCCAGAACCCCCCCTCCCCTCTGCCCCCCAAACTCCACCCACCCCACCCCCAAACCCTCATGCTTACAGTGGAATATAAATCTGGTATTGAGCAATGAAATAGGATTAATCACTAACTTCACAGTGAACACATCCTTAGGTAGGTGGCAATGATAATCTGATTGAATTTTACATTCAGGGGGACAGCACGGCGGCGCAGTGGGTTAGCCCTGCAGCTTCACGGCGCTAGGGTCCCAGGTTCGATCCCGGCTCTGGGTCACTGTCCGTGTGGAGTTTGCACATTCTCCCCGTGTTTGCGTGGGTTTCGCCCCTACAACTCAAAGATTTGCAGGCTAGGTGGATTGGTCACGTTAAATTACCCCTTAATTGGAAAAAATTAATTGGGTACTCTAAACTTATTAAAAAAAAGAATTTTACATTCAGTTTGAGGGAGAGAAGAGTGCATCCAAGACTAGTATTTTAAACCTAAATAATGACAACTATGAGGATCTGACATCCGTGGTTAACTAAAAAAGTTAAAGAACGAATTAAACTTAAAGTAAAAGCATATGTTTGCACAAAGATGAGTGGAGAGTCAGAAGATTGGAAAGAATATAAAGAACATCAAAGAATGACAAAAAGATTGATAAGGAGGGAAGAAAATAGAGTACAAGCGAAAGCTAGCGAGCAATATAAAGAAGAGTAAGAGTTTCTTTAGATATTTAAATAAGAAGAGTGAACAAAGTGAACGTTGGTTTGAAAAAAGGAGAGTTATAATGGAAAGTAGGGATGTGGCGGATTAATTAAACAGATAGTTTTCATTAGTCTTCACCATAGAGGACACTAGTAATATCCCAGGAATAGCTGTAAATCAGGAAATTGAAGGGAGGGAGGAACTCAGGAAAATTAAAATCACCAGGGAAGGTTTATTGAACAAATTGTTGAGCCGTCCTCAACACTGGCCTGGAGGTCGAGAGTCACCCCATTGCCCCCCTTGGCAGTCCTTGCCCAGTGCCTCTTCCTTGTCTCACTGAAGGCTTCACAGGCTTGCACCCTACAAGGGAGAATCTAGCCCTCACCCCTTGACATTCAATGGCATTACCATCACTGAATCCCCCACAATCAACAGTCTGGAGGTTACCATTGATCAGAAATTGAAGTGGACTAGCCACATTAATACTGTGGCTACCAGAGCAGGTCAAAGGCTAAGGACCCTACGACGGATAATGCACCTCCTGACCACCCTGTCACCCCCCCCCCCCCCCCCCCCCCCCACCTCAGGGACAACTCAACACCACCTTCTGAAAGGCAACTAGGGCTGTGTAATAAATGCTGGCCTAACCAGCAAATTAGCAAATTCCACATCCCTTAAAATGAATTTTAAAAAAACATGTGAGGTCAGCCCGCCCAATGCCAGAAACCTTTGTACCTTTACTCAGTGGAAGTTCATATACTTCACAACAATTTAGGAGATCATGTGTGAACAGCTCCAAGTCTCCACCACTTCTCAATGTCTGGCAAACTGTTTTCCTGCTTTAAAGGGGAGTCCACCAATCTGAGCCCGATATTGTTATGTATTGCCTTGATTGGAAGAGATTGAAGAGGACTGAACCAAGGTGATCGAGGGAGCAGGAGCCCCTCTTTGTGGGACTTTGGAATGGGTGGAGAAATGTTTGGAGTCGCAAGTGAAGACAATCCGTGAGGTGAAAAGGACGGTATCTGACTACAGTGACCGAATCGTGTCATTGCAGGCAGAGGTGGCGATGCTGGGAGAGGCCTGTAAAGTGTTCAAGGTGAAAATAGATGATCAGGAGAATCAGTCCAGGCAGCAAAACTTGAGAATCATGGGATTGCCAGAGGGGAGTGGAGGGACCGAGTGCCATGGACTACGTGTTGAGGATGTTCTTGAAGCTGGTCGAGGAGGGGGGATCTTCGAGAAGTTTAGGAGGTGAATCAGGAACACCAGTCGCTGTGACAGAGGTCAAGACCTGGGGAGCCGCTGCGAGTGGTGATCGGCCGGATGCGTAGATTGCAAGAAAAGGAGATCACTCTGGAGTGGGTGAAATGGACACGAGACTGTACCTCAGAAAGTCAGCGGATACGGATTGGTCAGGACGTTTGGGCCAACCTGGCCAAGAGGCTGTCGGTTTTTAACAGGTGGAGCAAGGTCCGATCCGGGATGGTGTACCCAGCCAAACTCTGGGTGACCTTCAAGGGCAAAGAACATGATTATTTCACAATGTCGGAGGAGATGAGTGACATTGTCAAGTAGCATGGTTTGGGAGAGGGTTCATGGTGGGAACTTTTGGTTTTGATATGTATGTACAATGTTTGTAATTGTTTTGTTTTTGCACATGTTGGTCTTTCTTTTGTTATGGTCAATGGGGAGATGGTTCCAAGTCCTGGGTTTCTTTTTCCTGCTAGAGATGGGATGGGGGTTGAGCCTGCGTGGGGGATTTCTGAAGGGTAAAGGTGGGGAAGACAGAGTGGGGGAGGAGTGGTTTGGGCATTTTGGTTGGGGTTCTTAGTGTAGATCTCCAGGTGGGAGTTGCCATGCCAGCAGGGGATGACAGTAAATGGAAGCACTGTGGGAGAGAGGGCTGCAGTGGGTAGCCAGAGAGGGGGAATCAATTAGGCAGGAGTGGGGGAGGTCGAAGGGGGATTGGTTGGCAAGGCAGTGCGAAGGGGAGAGGAAGGAGGGGATTGGGGTGCGGCAGGGTTGGTTGGGAGGGAGCTGGGAAAGGAATGTGCTGGTGACACAGGTGACTTAGTGGCTGGGTGCAGATGACAATGGAGTGGGTGGCCATTTTAGCAGGGCCTCGATGAGGTTCTTGTTAGGTTGGGATGGTGGACCTTAATAATGGGGGGATTCAGAAACTCCCGTGGGGATAACGACATGGAGCGTGCAGGGGCTGAATGGCTGGTTAAACGGTATCAGGTGTTCGCACACTTGAAAAGCTTGAAGGCGGATGCGGTTTTCCTGCAGGAGACACATCTGCAGATGAAGGACCAGACAAGGTTAAGGTTAAGAAAAGGATAGGTGGGGCAGATGTTCCACTCGGGGTTCGATTCCAAGTTGAGGGAGATCAAAATTCTGTTTAGTAAATGGGTGGTATTTGCGGTGTTCAGTGTGGTGTGGGACCCACGAGGGGGGAGTACTCAATGATGAGCGGGCTCTTGGCTGAGGCGCCGGTTGTTCTAGAGAACATCTTTGGGCCCGACTGGAATGATACGGAATTTGTTAGGGAGATATTGACATCCATCCTGTCCCTAGATTCGTAACAACTGATAATGGAGGGGGGGGGGGGCAACTTCAACTGCGTGTTTGATCCCAGGATGGATAGATCGAGCCTCAAGTCATTGGCCAAGTTGCGAATGGCAAAAGAGCTGGGGGCATTCATGGATCAGATTGGGGGAGGGGGAGTGTCATAATATACACCAGTATATCATGGTGCAGACACACACTGATAGACACACACAGGGACAATCAACATGCACAAACACTGCAGCCAATCACCAGTTAGAATACACACACTATAAAGGCAGAGGGCACCATGGTTCCCGCTCATTCTGGGTGCTGCCTTTCAGTGGAACAAGAACTCATCCAGCCCAGCTAATACTCACACCACGTGCTGAGAGAATCAATTGGTTCGGACAAGGCTTAGGTCTCTAGTTTAAATTAGCATTATTTAGACCCGCAGTTCTCTTGTGTTAGTTAGTTAGAAGTTAGTTAATAAAATTGAGTTGAAACTTCCTCAGTGTTGGTAGTATATGTCCATCTCTCAAGTCTACACTAGCCAACACTTCAGGGAGCACCCGTGGAGTTTTATGCATCCGGGGTAGAGGGTATTTTCCTTCTTCTCCCACGTGCATCGTGTATACTCCTGAATAGATATTCTTGTGGTGACAACATCAATACTCCCGGGATTGTGGAGGCGGAATATGCAGCAGTTGTGATTTCAGATCACGGGCCATAATATGTGGGTGTGCAGTTCGAAATGGGCCAAGCCCAAAGATCCTCGTGGAGGTTCGAATCAGCGCTCTTGGTGGACAAGACGTTCTGCGAGAAGATGGCCTTGCTGATATAGGACTATGTGGAGTTCAACTAAAACGGGGAGGTCTCACCCTCCATGTTTTGGGAGAAATTGAAGGTCGTGGTCCAGGAGGTAATATCCTATAAGGACCACAGGAGCAAGGTTGAGAGGCGGAGAGACAGACGTTGGTGGAAACCATTGTGGAAGTGGACCAGCTGTACGCCGTAGCTCTGACTAGAAAGTTGTTAGCAGAGAGGAAGAAGCTACAGGGGGAGTTTGATTTAATGGTGACAGGGAAGGCAGTGGGTCAGCTTCGTCGTTCGAGAGGGTGCTTTATGAGTATGGGGAGAAGGCCAGTTGCCTGCTAACCCATCAGTTGAGGTGACAGGCAGCCACACAGGAGATTGTGCAGGTGAGGGATGGGGGAGGTAGGTTGGTGATGACGTCAGAGAAAACTAACAAGGCATTCGAGGCCTTTTACCGGGGCTGTTTAGGTCTGATTCCCGTGGTGAGTACGGGAGATGGGGCAGTTTTTAAATGGACTGGTATTCCCTGAGGTGGAGAGGAGGAAGGGTTGAATGGCGGAGCAGACTCGATGGGCCGAGTGGCCTAATTCTGCACCTATGTTTTATGTCTTATGGAGACAGGGATGCCCATCGCCCCCGCCGCTGTTTGCACTGTCTATTAAGCCTTTGGCTATTGCGCTCCGGGCATCAAGAGAGTGAAGGTCATTGAAAGGGGAGGTGGGACCATAAGGTATCATTATAGGCAGACAATCTTTGTTATATGTCTAGGTCCAGCTGGAGTGTATGGATAAAATAATGGACATATTAGGGAAGTTTGGCACCTTTTCTGAGTGTAAATTGAATGTGGCAAAGAGTGAAGTATTCCCTCAGGGGAGGACACTCAGGGGAGGAATGATAATTTGGAAGCCCTGCCATTCAAGCTGGCCATGACAAGGTTTCGGTATTTGTGAATTCAGGTGGCTTGCGACTGGGCCACGATGCATAAGTAGAACTTGGTCAGTTTGGTAAAGGGGGTAAAAGGGGATCTGAAGAGGGAGGATACCTTACAGCTGTCCTTAGCAGGGAGGGTGCAGATCATAAAGCTGAACATTCTCCCAAGGTTTTTATTTGTTTTGCAGTCTCACTTGATATTCCTTCCAAAGGCATTCTTTCTGAGGGTAGAGAAGTTAATCTCAATCTTTGTATGGGCAGGTAAGCAACCCAAGATTCAGAGTTTTTTTTTGCAGAGCGGCTTGTGGGTGGGAGGGCTGGCACTCCCAAACCTGCCATGTTATTACCCGGCGGCAAATGTGGAAAAGGTACAACGGTGGTGGAGGTTCGGGGTTCGGACTGGGTGCGGTGGAAGAGGCCTCCTGAGTGGGGGCGAGCTCACAGGTCCTGGCAACGATCCTCTTCCCATTCTCTCCAGCTCAGTATACCTTAGCCTGGTCGTAATGTTGTACCTCAAAGTATGGAAGTAGTTGAGGCGGCACTTTGGAGTGGGGAGTATGTCTGTACTGGTCCTAATATGCGGGAATCATAGGTTTGTACCAGCAGGAATAGACTCCACATATAGGAGTTGCCGTAGAGAAGGGGTAGAGTGGGTCAGGGAGCTGTCTGTGGAAGGGAGGTCCGTAAGACTGGAAGAGTTACTCATATTAGACCACCTGCCGAGGGGGAGCGAATTCAGGTACGTACAGGTGCAGGACTTTGTGCGCAAGGAGTTTCCCTCGTTTCCTCAGCTGCCGAGGCACACCCTACTGGATAGATTGTTAACTCAGGATGAACTGGGGAAAGGGAAAATTGCGGGTATTTATGGGTGGATGTTGGAAATGGAGAAAGTGCCAATGGAGGAGATAAGATGGAAATAAGAGGAGGAGCTGGGTATAGAATTTGGGCAGGGGGGGAGGGGGTGAAATTATGCACCGGGTGAATTTAACATCATCCTGTGCCGGGATGAACCTGGCACAGTTTAAAGTGGTGCATTGGGCCCATATAGGAACACAGAAACAGGAGCAGGCCATTCAGCCCATCGACCCTCAATGAGATCATGGCTGATCGGTGACCTAACTCCACATACGGAGAACGATGAGGGGCGACTTGATAGAGGTTTATAAGATGATCAGGGGAATAGATAGAGTAGACAGTCAGAGACTTTTTTCCCGGGTGGAACAAACCATTACAAGGGGACATAAATTTAAGGTGAATGGTGGAAGATATAGGGGGGAATGTCAGAGGTAGGTTCTTTACTCAGAGAGTAGTGGGGGCATGGAATGCACTGCCTGTGGAAGTAGCTGAGTCGGAAACATTAGGGACCTTCAAGAAGCTATTGGATAGGTACATGGATTACGGTAGAATGATGGGGTGTAGATTAATTTGTTCTTAATCTACGACAAAAGTTCGGCACAACATCGTGGGCCGAAGGGCCTGTTCTGTGCTGTATTTTCCTATGTTCTATTTTCTATGTTCTATACCTGCCTTTGGCCCATATCCATCAATATTTTCAGCAAATTTAGAGCTACTGATTGGTGTTCCCATGGTATTCCACCACAACAGTCACCTCTCCGAACGCGCACCCCCTCCCTCCCACATTGGCCGGACCCCATGCGATAGCGCCGTGTGTTTCAGTGAAAGTCCACCTCTGTCCAAAACTTTTCTGAAGAGCTGATGATTCACAACAAAGTCAACCCTGAGGCGATTGTAGAAACAGATTCTCACGATATAGAAAAGCATCAGGTTTACATAAGAAGAAACAAAAGGATCAGGTTAGTACTTTATGCAGTAGAGCTACTGCAGACAATGTAACAGTGAGACAGGGAGTCAATGAAGCTTTGCGCTCATATGATGAAGTCCTCCGGCATTCGATGGATCCTTCCAAAAAATTGATTATTGATCCATTGAAATTTACCATCGGGAAACAAAAAATTGGTAAATACACGGATTCATTAATAAATGACTATACAGAAGGGAGGGAAGAATTGGGGATATAGACAAGTGGCTGGGGGAGTGGGGAGACGAGCAGGTGATGAAGAGTTGGGAGGAGAGATCAATTCGGGAGTATGGAGTTTGGCACTGCGTAGGGTAAATGGGACCTCCTCTTGGGCAAGGATAAGCCTGATACAGTTTAAGGTGATGCACAGGATGCATATGAGAATGAGTGGGTTCTTTCAAGCAGTTGAGTGTGAGCGGTGTGGGCGTGGGCCAGTGAATCACGCGTACATGTTTTGGGTTGCGAAAAATTGGGAAGGTTTTGGGCGAGAGTGTTCGCGGTCTTAGCCAAGATAGTGGAGGAGGAGGTGGACCATGACACTTTGGTGGGCGATATTTGGGGTTTCAAAGAAGCCAGAGCTCATGGAGAGGAGGAAGGCCGATGTCGTGGCCTTTGCCTCTCTGATTGAACTGCGGCAGATTTTACTGGAGTGGCGGTCGGCATCGGCTTGGTTGGGAGACCTGTACGACTTCCTGTGGTTAGAGAAGATAAAGTATGAGTTAAGGGGCTCTGCTGGGGGGCTTGAAAAAAGGTGGGGGATGTTTGTGATCGTGCTTGAGGAGCTGTTCGTTGCCGAGATGGAGGGAGGGAAAGGTAAAAATGGGGGAAAATCTGTATAGTTAATTGCTGGGAAGTATGTTTCCCAGGGAGTTTATTTCCTGTAACCTGTTTTGATACATGATTGTAATAAAATATATTAAAAGAAAAATAAATGACTATAGAGGCTGACAGAAGGTTGTGTCTACGGGATCCTCAGACATGAATTATGTGATTTCATAGTAGTTGAGGTCTTAGATCACATCCTCTCAGACCTTAGAAATAAAATATAATTTAGATGGATTTAATTTACTTTTTCTGTGGCTGAAAAGGTAAAAACCGAGAGCTAGATTCATATTGGACAAAGGTGTTTGGGTGTGTGGAGATTGGTTTCAATTCCAACTGGGATTCTATTGTGCTTAGAGAGAGCTATGTGACAATCAGCTGGGGAGGATTCTGAGAAGGCATCCACAGACATTCACTTGGGGTTTCAGAAAGGAGTGTGTATTTGACCACAGTCATCTTGTGTGCATCAAAGGGACTTTATGTGTAAATGAGACCATTGTAGCTAAAAGGTACTTTGCAATTCATGTTCATCTCAAAATCTGTTTGTAATTATTAAACTGAAGGGGAGAGTAAAGGAGTATTGTATTATAATCAATTTTGTTCAATAAGTGTATTTTTTTGTTAAAATTAATTAGCGGTCTTGTGACTCTGTTCCTCCGCATTTTATAAAAATAGTAAAAGTTACGGTCTTTTGAGCCAGAGTTCCATCCTGGGATCTTCCCATCCAGTTATAACATCAACTGGGATCATAACACATGTGACTAGTTCACCTAGATATCCTCAGTGAAACTGAGAAGCAGAAAGAGGAGTTCAAACAATTAACAAATTGATGAAAAAGAACAAAGGTGTTTGCTTTGCTCTTTTTAACTGTCGTCCCTTACCACTAAAAATGTATTCTTGCCATCAGAGCTATTGATGGGAGGAAGGCAGTGAACACAACTCTAAGCTCCACAATGAACACTACAACCTAACATTGCCTCAGATGATCAGGAGAACATTAGGAAGTGGTGTGAGGAACAACAAGGAGACAGTCATACTCAGAAGTTCAACTTAAGGCACAGAGCACGATATTTGAAATTGCTGCAGCTCGGGGAGAGAGTGTGGATACAAGATCAACAGAAAAAAGGCATTCAACAGAAAGGCCTCCACAGCTGAGATCTCATAGACGTGAGATGGGCCAGGGAAACATCAGCAGGAACCGAAGAGCCTGGATACCATTGGAAAGGAAATCACTGGAATTTAGATCCATACATGTCAATAGAAAAAAGTTGAAGCTCTACAACTACTCAAATTTAAGACACCCCGATCGAATGATGAAAGAGTGCAGTTTGTCATCAACCTGAAACTGAAAACAGCAAAGTTGCTCGAGGCACCACAGAAGCCTAAGACATTGTGGGGAGATTTCGGAGGATGTATATAGTAGTGATAAAGACTTGGGGGGATTGGAGTACTGGATTAATATCAGAAGCATCTGTGCTGATGTAACTCCTGATGTAACTATGATGCAATGTTATCTGATTGAGTAACTAAGATCTGGAGAGAAGCAGAAGTCCAATCTCCAGTGGATTTACTGAGATGTATATAGATCTGTAAATAAACAAGATTTTTGTTTTACCAGAAACGGACAAAAGTAGCTTTCTTGGAGGAGGCAAATGGCACATCCTGCAAAAGACCCATCCAGAACCTGAACTCAAACCACAACAGGAAGGTGGAGGAAATCTCCTCAACAGGATTACCTCGGGCAGGAGGATCTTTTGGTTGACTGGGGCATTGGTTCCCCGTTCGTAATGCCTCCAGGGCATTACACAATTCCCCAAAGCCTCAGAGGAATTTTCATTCTTTATTCTTTGACAGGAGCTGAAAGTTGTTGACAAGGCCAGCATTTTATTGCCCATCCGTAATTGCCATTCGACTGAGTGGCTTGCTGGGCCATTTCAGAGGACAGTTAAGGTTGAATCACATTGCTGTGGGCTTGGACTCACATGTAGGCCAGGCTGGGTAAGGAGGGCAGATTTCTCTCTGCTCAAGTACATTAGTGAACCAGATGGGTTTTTTCAACAATTGATGATTAGTTCCATGGTCACCGTGACTGAGACTAGCTTTATGTTCCAGATTTATTAATTGACGTTACATTATATCAGCTGCCAAGGTGGGATTTGAACCCATGTCTTCAAGGCATTAACCTGGGCCTTTTGCATTTCTGGACAAGTGATATTATCACCTCCCCAATACGCCCATAACAGATGATTAACTAGTTGAATGGGTATGACAAGTCAGCTGGAAACACAAAATTCTGACCCAGCTACCACCATGCCCACTCCTGTTGGAGCCTAAAAGTTCATTTCCACATCACAGCAGCTGAGAAGTAACATGGGACTCGTGAGATGCTAATTGGTTAAACACTGAAATACCCGATTCCTTTGGGGGAAGGGGGTGGGGGGGTTGCAATGCTTCATATATCCTGGAAAATATAATGCTATGGCAGAGGGTAGTGTATTCGTTGTTTAGTCATCGGGTTTAGGAAATGTTTTGACGTTTGTGACATATTTTGACAATTAAATTATAAAATAATCATAGGAATTAGTTAAAAATGGAGGGAAAAAAAACTTCGCTGTTTGCATTGAGCCAACAAGTTATAGAAACCTGTCATGGAAATAATGATCAGATGTATTTTTTGTTCCTTTTGGTTTCTTATACTTGCCAGATGTTGTACACTCTGTAACTAGCTTTGTTTCATGTTTTGTCCAGTGAAGTTATTGTTCATACAAAGATAGAATAAGCGATTGATCAACTGGATTCAAATGGGTCAATGGGCTTCACTTTTACAACTTACTACTATCTGTTACAGATGTTAGAACTTGCACAAAGAAGAGTTTGCTGCTTCACAGACTATGACTTAAGGCTACTTACAAATAGCTCACTCTAAAATAGATTAACCTGCATTTAATATTACTGATCGACGAAAAATCTATACATCACGTGTGTTTTACTTTAAAGTATAAATATACAGATAATGCTCAGGTACGACAGTAGTAATATAGTGTAGTACAAATTATTTTTAGTTTAAGCAAGATTGAAGAAAAATTTTGTCAACTTCCCGCTGAGGCTGGCAGCTTGCATCTTACAATTCCATGATTTATTTTTTAATATACAACCAAGACGAAACAAAGTAAAGAAAACATCATTATAACTTAAGCTGCTTTCTTCTCAGCATCAGACCCTTTTTTTTGTGTAATTCTTTACATACAAGCCTGCAGCCTTAATTTACACAGGAGTCCAGAAAGACATAATGAGAGTTTTACTGGACACGTAATCCACAGTTAAAGAAAAAAAATGTCAATAGATTAGAGGTGAGGAAGAAGCATTAAGGGGATGCTTGTGGTAGAGGCTTCTCTTCATGTGGAGATGAGGAGTACTAAGGATGAATGGGACTCACAACTCCTCAATGAATCAGCTTCCTGATGAAAGAGTTTATGGGATACAAACAAGAGGATTATAAGAATATTCATGACCCTTTTGGGTTAGCAGGTGAGTTTGGCCTCAACAGATCATCCTTTGGGTAAACAGTGCACAAAGAGTTTGGTTACCAGGATGAAAGTGTAGCAACAGAGTTCCTGATCTACTTAAACAGGACATATGACAGATTCCTAATCATTCTAAGCTCAAACGCAGACTAAAACTTTGATGTTTGAAGTGATGTACGTAACAAAATCACATGAAGTCATGTGATATTACTCAAAGGAGAGACTTGCTTCTTTGCTGGTTCAGATGCAGTGGCCAATATCCTTTGGGAAAATATTTCAACTAAAATAACTTCCTGAAATGATGTGATTGCACTTTATTTATTTATAAAAGTAACCAGTGCTCTGAATATCTCTATAGTGGTAAACTGAATGAAATTTAGTGATCAACTTATTTTCGAGCATCGTTTGAACATTTTTGGCAGTGAAGAATGTAAATAATTTGATGCAATTGTTTAATTTTGGTTTGATTTCATTTGAGTTAGGAAATGCTGCACAAACATATCGCAGTCTGTGAATTAGTGGAACAGTTCTATAGGACAGTCTACTTTGATCACTAAAAAGGTATCTTGTGAGAGATTGCAGCACCACCGAAGTAGCAATGTGTCATACATTTTCACACAACTGATTTTGATTTTAAAGATGAGGAATCTTTGTGGCTTTGGACCAGTTGCTTCTGCTGAGTTTCACTATCATGAACGCAAATGTGGTGACACAATTAGTTCAGTTTCTATTATGGAACAGTAATAGTCTATATATATTTTCCGTAAGTACTAACCCTCCAAAGATCATTGCATTATCTTGGCATCAAAATAAAAAAAAAGGCAGGAAGACATTTTTAGATTATTCAGCGATCTTAGAATTGTCCCAGCAGCAGCAATTTGTACATCCCAGGAGAGCTTGAGACCACCCAGAAATCAATCATCTAGGATCTTATATCTCTTAAATTGTTGTCTTAAATTTAAACTATTGATGTTAAACATGTTTTAAATCTGATGCAAGATCTAAAAAAAGACATTGTCGCAAAACCTGCTGACTCTTGCCCAAAGGATCCAGGCTGCAATGGTTTTTAATTGTGCAGATATGAGTACTACAGAAAATTCCATTGCTCCTGTTTTAAAAATGTACATAGATAATATATTTTAAATATTTGTGTAATTTGGAAATCCAAAATGGGCAGTTTTTTTTTCTTCATTGTTAATTGTTTATGCTTTTATAATATGCACAAAATGTCAGTTTACTTTGTCTGAGAGGTAATGTTATAGTTTTATCGTTGGATTTGTTTCCAAGAGCCTCCCAAGGAACATTTAGCAGGTGTTGATGCCGTTGGGTAAGTGTCAGTGTTTCACTCGAGATTGGCAAATATTGAACTAGCGTCCCCAGCTGCACAACAGTGTTAAGGCTGTTGACAGCAAGCAGAAACTGCCGTTGCCTTCTTTGTCCTGGTGGAGTGCATCACGGTCTG
Source organism: Scyliorhinus canicula (assembly GCF_902713615.1). Classification (NCBI taxonomy): domain Eukaryota; kingdom Metazoa; phylum Chordata; class Chondrichthyes; order Carcharhiniformes; family Scyliorhinidae; genus Scyliorhinus; species Scyliorhinus canicula. The sequence continues at coordinate 114,730,859 of NC_052158.1, forward strand.
GGTTGTGGTAAGGACAGCAAATTCGGTGTCAGTAAACATGGGATTTGTTGTTATCCGTGTAGAAAGTAGAACTTGGAATGTTTGCTCAGGCAATTTGAATCTATACCTCCCTCTCCTGACAACTATTATGTGAGTGTCATTTTACTTCAGCATACTTGAAATGTAAGATTGATTAAACTATTAATGGATCTTCATTTCAGTCAGTTATTACTGATCACTTTTTTAAAATCTTCTATCTCTTTATATTAACAGTAGGTTTTTTTCTACTTAGTTGGAGACTTTGATACACTTTTTTAGTAAGGGGAATTAGCTTATGAAGGGGATGTGTCATTTGAATCAATAAAATGATGACACTAATATAAAGATGGTGGAAAACTGTGAGGTGCACACTGCCTCGAGGTCATTAACCAGATTATTAATCAATTACTTGTGAATGACAAGAATAACTTTTAAAACACCAATCATTGGGCCATGATTTTTTTAAGGAGCTTCCCTCAGTATGTTTAAGTTAAAACACAAATTATTAAAGGCTATAGTGGCCCAACAGATGAACATGGGAAGCCAGAATGTCTCATAATTTCTGGTCTGTGATAAATTAGGTGAGGTTGCAGTTTGGGGTTTTACGACTGAGCTCAGAGGGGTGAAATTGGTTTAGCCCACTACGGTGGCATAGAAAATTGGGTGAGGTGTGAAATGGGCTGCCGATTTGCTATCGGCCATTTTGTGGCACTTCTAACGACAGTCTGTAGTTTGGTGGCTTGCTGGCTTCTGCCTGAATTCGGTGGTCCAATATTTCAGATTAAAGAAGTAGATGACTGAGCTTATTGTTCTGGGGACAGGTTGAATTCTTTTAAGAAATCTGTCTGTAGCAGGGGCATTCCTGGATGATCCCAGTCGGAAAACTGGGCTTGATGCTTATCCAGTGGGTTGAAGAGAAGGAGGGAGGCAGCAGGGACCCCCCACTTGGATCTTCTCTCTGAGTTGCATGAGCACAATTCTGCTGAGGAAACATGTGTTTAAAACATGTGACCTTCCCTCTCCAACTGCCAGTGAGATTCAAATAATGACGCTGACCATGACTTGATTAGCTCATGTCTGAAAAGCTGTCTCAGCCAGAGACACATTATCCAAGAGATGAATCTTAATGTCCCATCTCCAACAGTTGGCTACCTCAGGTGATTGCCTTGTTAATAGGACATGAGATGGGAAATCTTTACACTTCCTATTATCTTTTATGAGTTTTGCAGATAGATTGTCTCCAATCTAATGAATTGGAATGTGGAATGTATATTAATGAAAATTGGGGTAGCCATCTTCACTGAACTCTCAAGTCCTGTGTCACTGTGCTTTTAAAAATTCAATTCAGGTTTTCGGACGATGGATTAGAAATCATTATTTGTCATAAAGCACACACCTTCATGACAATTTCAACAATACCAACTCATCTTTCACCAGTGATGGCTATCATATTCCATAGGTATGACAATAAATAAAGAAATACAATAAAGCCCTTTTAAACATATTTAGAATTCTTCTTGTTATCTATAATTGTTTTTGTTTGGTTCATTCTTTAATATCTATTTGATTTTAATAGGCTTAAAAGATACTCTTCAAGTATGTAATCTTAGAAGCTGCAAATATTATTTCATCTTATTTTGTAAATTCAGCAAATGACCATAAATGATTTTTCCATCTCGTAATATGTGTGCTAAATTGAATTGCCTATTGCCATTTCCAGAGGCCCAGGGAAGGCCAAGCTTGTGCAATTCCAACTAACGCCGGCGTCAGATTCGCTGGGGTCAGGATTGACACTGGAGAGCCTGACAAGTTGGAGCTGCATATAAGCACTCCACTCTCCAGTCACTCTCATTCCAGTCAAAAAGGTGGCACCATGAAGGGTGGCATGGTGGTGCAGTGGTTAGCATCACTGCCTCATGGCATCAGGGATTCGGATTCGATCCTGGGAGGTTCCGGAACACCGCAGCACCTCTGAATCCGCCCCCCACTCCTAGCTGTCCCTTGCGCATCCGATGGGCAGCAGGCAGAGCAGGGTGGCACCATGCCCCCTGTGACACTCGGAAGACTGCCGCGTCCATCCGGACCCAGTTGCTCTAGAGGACAGCCGTCACAGGGGACCCAGGTTATAGGGGCAGAAATACAGCAGATCGCCTACACTTCTGATGTTGCATTTCGGGAGCCACCTAGAAGGAGCTTTATGACATGTAAGGTTAGAAAGATAGACACGTTGGCATGGGTGCAGCACATTGGATAGCGTTACGGGCTAAGACACAGTTATCGTATCTTTCTATCTGCAGGGTGTGGGGATGGGCAGGGCTGGTGTAGAGAGTGCGCCAGGTGGAGTGGGGGTATGTGGGAGGTACGGTGTGTGGGAGGCATGCGCTGGACGATGGCATGGGCCTGTGTGATGGACAGTTGGGAGTACCCCCAGAGGCGATCCTCGGAGGCAGTAAGGGCCTGGGCCAGAGATGCGGGGGCGCCGTATGGCAGAGTCTACCTGGTGAGTGACCCAGTACCACTCACCAATACCACTCTCCCCTGCCCCAGACCCTCACCCCCCCCTCAGAAGGACTGTGGGCCTGTGTGATGGAATGGCTAGCACGCATGCAGGGATCACCCAGGCAGACAGTGGTATATGACACCGGGCCAGGAGTCAGATGTTGTCAGACGATGCGGAGCACTAGAGCTCATCGTGGAGCAGGCCGTCATCATCCTCCACCCCATGGAACAGACCCGCTGATGTTACCGACCCAGGAACAATATTCTGTTGTGAGGCTGGTGGGAAGCTCGGAGTAGGGTGCGGTGAGGGTTTGGGTGGATGGAGTGCAAGAAGAGGCGGGGTGTCGGAGAGAGTCGGGTTGCGGTGGTGGGGCAGGATGGTTGAGTTGCCGATAGCCAGGCCCCCTAGTCACCAAAAATGGAGGCGATCAAGTAGACCCATACGCGGTTGCCCTGGGGCACCCATTCTGAGGACGCCTGTGCCAGCCCGAGCCCCTGTCCTGACCATCCTGGCCCTCCTCCGCATCCTCCTCATTGAATGAGGCATGGCATTCCTCTATCTCCTCCTCCAGTGTGTCCACTCTGCAGTGCAATGTTGTGGAGGAAGCAGCAGGCCATCATGATGCAGGAGACCTTCCAGGGCTGTGCCAGAGGGCCCCTCCAGAGCGGCCCAGGCACCTGAACCGTGCCTTCAGTACGCTGATGCACTGCACTGTATGTGTGTCATTTCAGCAGTTCTCCATATTGGTCTTAGGCCTTCAGATAGACTTCATCAGCGACGACCGGAGTGGATGACCCCCACCTCATTGGTGTCGTGCACTGACGAATGTGGCATGACAAAGGTGCCATGTCCGCTGCCTGAATAGTGGGTGCCGAAGTCCATGTTGTGCAGCCAGTAGACGCACACCAACTGCACATTCAGGGAGTAGAATCCCTTCTGACTGATGGAGGGCATCTCCTCGGGCACTGGTGTCTGCAGGGGACATGCACCCATCAATCACCCCGTGGACCTGGGGCATGCTGGCGACGGCGTCGAATCCTGCAACGCGGACAATCTGTGGCCTCGATCCACATTGAAGGTGATATATTATATAGCCTGGGCATATAGGGCATCCGTTACGATGTGGATGCACCTGTGCACAGAGGCCTGGGAGATTCCGGACAGGTCAGGGCTATGTGCCTGGAATAACCCCGTGGCATAAAGGTTCAGGGCGACAGTCACATCGATGGCCACCAGAAGCGGGTGTCCTCCCCCATTCCCCCATGGTCCCAGGAGTACCATGATTCAGCAGATTGTCACATGGTCTCGCGCAGCCGCAGTCATCGGCAACATGCCTAGTCTGACAGATCCTCGTACGACAGGCAAGCTGGTATATATGAGGCCTGATGCGATGTCCTCTTCTCACCTCCTCCTCGGCCTGTTGGTGGCTGGCTCCTGCTCTTCTGGGGCAAATACCAGTGCTGCAGGATCCTTCCCGAGCAGCTCCTGCTCGTGCAGCCTGATTTCATCCATTAGCGCTCCTAAGGCCTGGTGGATGCCAACCACTCCTAGCTGTACTCCATTTTCTGCAGGGGGTAAAGGGCACAGATGCTAGCATGATGCATACTCCCATGCCCAACCAGGTCCAAAGGGCTACATGGGGGCCCTGACGTGCATTGTAGCCCCTGCCCTGATTGTCTTCTCCCAACCCCCCCCCCCCCCCCCGAATCCTAGCCCAACCCTTCAGCCATACCCAACCCCCCCGACACCCTGCCTTCCGCATCTCTGGCCCTACCAGTGCCCATCACCGGGGAGGGGGGGTGGACTTCCAGACCTACTATCAGTTCCAGCCAGCGCTACGCCCTGCGGCCCTTGTCAGCCACCCTCCAGAGGGGTCTATTTGAGTAGTTAGTGCCCTCCTTGGGTGGTCCATGTGATATCCCGCCAGCAGGGTGGATCCTGGTTGCGGAGGGGGCACCGTGCACCACCAACCGGGACTATACCTGGTGGCAATTAAAAGCAACTTCGGGCCCAGTGGGTGTTGTAACCGCTGGGATCAGAATTAACTCCAGAGAGACTGACAGTTGGAGCTAATTTTTAAAAATAAATTTAGAGTACCCAATTATTATTTTTTTTCCAATTAAGGGGCAATTTAGCGTGGCCAATCCACCAACCTGCACATCTTTGGGTTTTGTGAGGTGAATCCCATGCAGACATGGGGAGAATGTTTAATCTCCACACGGACAGTGACCCAGGGCCGGGACTCGGACCCGGGTCAAATCCTCAGCGCCACAGTCCCAGTGCTGACCACTGCGCCACATGCCGCCCCAGATGGAGTTATATTTATGCGCTCCACTTCCCATACACTCACTGCAGCCATGTAAATGGCTCACAAAAGACCTGCCCTCCCGATTTCAGGAGTCCGAGATAGACCTACTGTTCGATGCCAGTGGGGAGATGCGGGACACCCTCTTCCCCAGGGTGGGCCACAGGCTCCAGGCCACCTTCCTGAATAGTGCCTGGAAGGTGGTGGCAGAGGCAGTCAGTGCTGCCAGCCTCACCAGGAGGAGACGGCTGGTGATCCTGAGGGTTGAGTGGTCATTGGTGAGGCCTCTGCCCTGAGAGGGGCAGAGAACCAGAAAGGTTCCAAAGGCCACGGTGCAGGTCTCCTTTGGTTCAGTTGAGCTCTGATAATCCCCTGCTTCCTCTGCAGTGGGGCAGAGCCTCTGAGGAGTGCCAAAAACTGGTGAGCTGCTGATTAGCCTGGTTACGCCCATCCCATTGATGATACTGATTGAGTCTGAGGGTTTCCAGAGGGGCGGCCTGGGTGGGCTCCCAGATGACCAGAGGCGCTCTGTGCATTCAGAGGACACAGTGAGCAGACAGCAATGTGAGCAGCTACCTTGCCCTGCAATAGATTGTGTAGCACTTGCTTGGGTGACGTAAAGCATATTCCAGGGTGTACCGATGGGAGTTTGGTAGGGGATTGGTGCATTGAGAAGCACAAGAGAAAGGTGGTGTAGTAGGTAGGAGATGTCATGTAAAGATGCATTCATTGGCGTTGTCCACCCACATGAGGTCACTTGACCTCTTGTGACACTGTTGCCACGTCCCCAGATCAAGACGTTGGAAGTTGACCTTCTTGGTCACCTGCTTCCACTCTCTCCTGGGGGTTGTCCTTGATGCCCAGCAGAATCATGATTCCTCTCCTCCTAACCACCTGCCCCATAATGATTCCATGCCACATCTGCCAGTCTGGATTTCTCTGTTAGCCCTGATGTTCAGATGACAGGAATTTCAATTGCATCCCCCAGCTCCTCTTTATGAAGCAATCTGCCTTTAAAAGAAAGAGCAGATTGCCTGTGCCATATGGTCAACAACAATACTGCCTGTGCCATATGGTCAACAACAATGCTGCCTGGCCCTCTCACTGCCGTTTAGTGCTCACCAGCAGCATTGAGAAGGAGAGTGCAATCTTAGAAGAACAGGAAGTTGTGCTGAAATCATTGTATCTCATCCACCTTGACCTGAATTGGTGTGGGCACACTGTGAATCACTGTCTCTGTGCTCAAAAATAAGGGCAGGTTAATTCATATCTTCTGTTTCTCAAGCTCCAGAGCATCAGGCATTCTCCCTTGTCGTTTTCAATTATTCAACTGTTCTGTGTTTGATTATGTGAGTCTCTTTATTATTGATGCTCATTCTGCTTGATTAGTTAAGCCTGGGGGCAGACTCAGAGAAAAGTAAGCAAAGCTGGGAATAGAGCTTGAAGCCTGAGCTAGATGTATGGAGTAGCCATTTTAAAGCACCATGAATAAAACCTGTTACACAGATGGAAACTAGTGTCGGCTCTTCGTAGCTCTGAGAGATATAAAATATAATAACCACAGCTGATAATACTAACCATTAGGAGATTCTAGAATCCAACAAACTTAAGCGGCATCACTTCAATTACCATGATATGTCTGAGTTGGTCAGTGTTGTGTATGCCTATGTCATCGGCGTTGTATATTCGGGAGGATCTAATTGATCATAAGATTCATTGGATGGTTTCCCTGTGAGAGAGGGACAACAATATATCCTTCCAGACTTTTGGGGAAGATCTTGCAGGCTGAGCTGGAACCATTCTGTTACACAAAAGGCTCCTCTAGTCAAATAAGCACCACAGGTCCCACTTAATTGAGAATTATGGCCACACCACTCGTTGGTACAATAGGTTCCCAGGCAACATGAACTAATTCACTGAGTGGTACACGAGATGTCAGACACTGCTTTTTCTTCATGGCAGTCATTTCTTAGTTATTGCTGACCCTATCCCAATAGGTGCTCCACGTTCTATTTGACACTATTTTTACTTGTAGTATTTGGCCTTGGCTCTGAATAACACTGATTTTCCACTCTTGTCTGTACTTAAGTTGCCACTTTTTTCCAGAATTATTTCAGTATCGTCTTATTAATCTTTTAAAAAAATAAATGTAATCTTTAAAAAAAATAAATTTAGAGTACCCAATTCATTTTTTTTCCAATTAAGGGGGAATTTAGCGTGGCCAATCCACCTAGCCTGCACATCTTTTGGGGTTGTGGGGGCGAAACCCACGCAAACATGGGGTGAATGTGCAAACTCCACACTGACAGTGACCCAGAGCCAGTTCATCTTATTAATCTTAATGGTCAAGCTGCGTCAGTATTTGCAATAAAACCATATATAGCAACAATTGCTTGAGATTTCCTATTTTGAAATTCTGAAATGTTCACCAATTAGCAACCACAAGAGGTCAGTGAAGAACATTAGTTTATGTAGCACACCATTATGGCTAAAAATGGTTGGCAGCATTATGAATGCAGCTGTCAATGAGAAAGGCTATATTAGAAGATAAAAGCATATTACTGGGGGTACTGGACAATGCCAGCAGGTCTGACAGGATCTGTGGAGAGAGAAGGGAGCTAACGTTTCGAGTCTGGATGACTCTTTGTGAGAGCTGACAAAGCTTCTATATTAGAAGCTTGAGGAATCGGTGTCCAAAAAATTTATGTTTATTAACTATGGCAGTTATTTTGGAGGCAATGTTTATAAAAATGCATAGAAGATTGTGTGTCAGGCAGGTTCGATTGGCGGCACTCTCACCAGGAATAACAATGTTATGGGTTCACGTTCCACCCCAGGATCCGAGCACAAAAATCAAGACTGACATTGCAGTGCAGTACTGAGGGAGTGCTGCACTGTCAGAGGGTCAGTACTGAGGGAGTGCTGCACTGTCAGAGGTTCAGTACTGAGGAGTGCTGCATTGTCAGAGGGCCAATACTGAGAGAGTGCTGCACTGTCAGAGGTTCAGTACTGAGGAGTGCTGTACTGTCAGAGGGTCAGTACTGAGGGAGCGTTGCACTGTCAGATTGTCAGTACTGAGGGAGTGCTGCCCTGTCAGAGGGCCAGTACTAAGGGAGTGTTGCACTGTCAGAGGGCCAGTACTGACGGAGTGCTGCACTGTCAGAGGGCCAGTACTGAGGGAGTGCTGCACTGTCAGAGATGCATTCTTTCAGGTGAGATGTTAAATTAAAGCCTCCATTGACTGTCCGTCTGGATGCAAAGGTTCCTATGGGACTATTTTGAAGTCGAGAAACTGAGTTATCCCTGCATCTTGGCCAATATTTATCTAGCAGTCACGTTTCCTGGTCCAAAAGTGCAATATAAATGCAAACCTTTCTTACTACAGCTCATGCCTAGTATTATAAGCTACACACAATACTTTGTTAAGCATCAACTTGCTTTTAATTCTCATTAGTGCCCGACCTTTGCAGTTCAAATTGTATTTTTAAAATGTTGTATCATTTGCAAAAGTACTTTGTTTTTCCCCCACACTCAATATCCTATGCACACTCCAGTTAATCCAAAAAATAGCAGCAACAAAAAATTTCTATCCAAAATAAAAGACGTATCTTGTACTTTATAAGAGAACAAGGAATAGAGGATAAATGATAAGGGAACAAGGAAGAGGAGAGGAAGAAGGGTGTTATAAGTACATGAAACATAAGCAAGTCACCTGTAGGAGCTTTCAATGGAAAAGAGGACGGAGTCAAGTTGAATGTGTGGTTTAGCTCAGTTGACGGCACAGCTGGTTCGTGATGCAGAGCGAGGACAACAGCACGGGTTCAACAGTACAGGCTGAGGTTATTCATGAAGGCCACGCCTTCTCAACCTTCCTCCTCGCCTGAGGTGTGGTGACCCTCAGGTTAAATCACCACCAGTCAGCTCTTCCTCTCATAGGGGAAAGCAGCCTATGGTCATCTGGAACTATGGTGACTTTACTTACTTACTGCTGTGAGAGGAATTCAGAGGATGTGGGCATAATGAATGAAAGAACAGTTGCTGATGGTGGAATTTATTCTGAAGTAAAAACATATAGTGCTGGAAAAAAACAGCTAGCCTGGCAGCATCTGTGGAGAGAGAAACATAATTAATGCTTCAAGTTCAATATGACTTATCTGCAGGACTGATGAGGGATGGAAATGCAATGAACTTTATAGTTGGGATGGAGGTAGGGCAGAATAGAAATTCAGGGGCAAGACAAATGGGGTGTTAATGGTGGCATTCAGGACAGAAGAAGTGCTAATAGTGGTATAGAGGTAAGAGAACAGAATGTGTGAATAAGAGAACAAGAAGTGAAAGCAACACTGAAAAACAAGGCCCTGTGGGAGTGGGGGGAAAGAGACGATAAAATGAACTCGAAACGTTAACCCTGTTTCTCTCTCCACAGATGCTGCCAGACCTGCTGAGTTTATCCAGCATTTTCGGCAAATGTAATACGTTGAGAATAAAGACTTAGTGAATATAACTAAGCATCAGTTATGCCACTTGGGTTTATTTACACACGGTTCTTTTCTGAGTACATTAAAGGATTTAATTTTTATTGTTATATATGTTACTTTTCAAAAAGAAATGTATGAAAGTACACAACAACAAAAAGCTGATAAGATTGTTGTCTGCATTGGATTACAAAACTCTTGAAATGGTTTAGAACATAGAACATGCAGTGCAGAAAAAGGCCATTCGGCCCATCGAGTGTACACCGACCCACTTAAGCCCTCACTTCCACCCTATCCCCGTAACCCAAAACCCCTCCTAACCTTTTTGGTCACTAAGGGCAATTTATCATGGCCAATCCACCTAACCTGCACGTCTTTGGACTGTGGGAGGAAACCGGAGCACCCGGAGGAAACCCATGCAGAAACGGGGAGAACGTGCAGACTCCGCATAGTGACCCAGAGGGGAATCGAACCTAGGACCCTGGCGCTGTGAAGCCACAGTGCTAACCACTATGCTACCATGCTGCCCTTGAATCTTAATTAAATAATTATAATTTATTTCAGCTCTGACATTGCCTCTGGTACAACAAACCAAAGGCACTGCTGCCTCACACGGATCCGGGTTCAATTCCAGCTTTGGGTGACTATCTGTGTGGAGTTTGCACGTTTTCCCAGTGTCTGCATGGATTTCCTCCGGATGCTCCACTTTCCTCCCACTGTCCAACGATGTGCAGGTTAGGTAGATTGACCATGCTAAATTGCCCCTTAGTGTCCAAAAGGTTAGGTGGGGTCACTGGGTTACAGGGATAAGGTGGAGGCGTGGGCTTAAGTAGGGTGCTCTTTACAGGGGCTTGTGCAAAATCGATGGGCCGAATGGCCTCCTTCTGCACTGTAAATTTTATGATCCCCATAAAGTAAATTTGGATTGCTGATCAATTATACCTACCCCCCCCCCCCCCCCCCCCCACCCCCCGCTGCATTATCTCTTGTTTTGTTCCATAACCATGAATCTCTTTTTAAGGCCTGGAATTGAATTGTGTCTGCCATTAATTAATTGCAGTGAGAAGTCTTACAACACCAGGTTAAAGTCCAACAGATTTGTTTCAAACACGAGCTTTCGGAGCACTGCTCCTTCCTCAGGTGAAGGAAGGAGCAGTGCTCCGAAAGCTCGTGTTTGAAACAAACCTGTTGGACTTTAACCTGGTGTTGTAAGACTTCTTACTGTGCTCACCCCAGTCCAACGCCGGCATCTCCACATCATTAATTAATTGATCAGCTGTGAATTCAGCTTCCTATTTCTCCCCATGACCTGAATGTAGAATATCATTAGCACAGTGAGATTAACATACACAGGGGTTCTCTCAATGTGGGTAAACTCAATGGGAGGCATGTGGAACTCCTTGTAAATGGTTCCATCCAGGATGGCTATATCTCTTCCACCAATTAAGGTACAGCAGACAAGCAGAAGAATCTGTGTGCAAATTCACCCCCCCCCCCCCCCCCCCCCCCCCTCCCCCCTAATCAAATGTGAATCAAGTGGCCCTACCTTAGTGCCTGAAATGCCTGCTGATGATACCTTACGGGCCCATGGACCGCAAACGTCCTGATACCCCAGCGCTACATTTAGGGGGTACCCCAGTGTCTCTGGGGAATCCTTGTAGCAGGTTCCCACATCAGGGTTCACCCGGCAATTGCCCAGAAGTGCTAACTTCCTCTGGACAATTATGCTGGGCTGGTAATCATCCGACCGAATCAATTTAAGTCGCTAACTTTGGATGGTTCTGCTGGTTTTACCCTGACAGTTATTCTGAAAGGGTTCGAGGAAAAAAAATACTTTTTACCAAAAGACCCGACCCAGCCTCCAAACACACACTCCCACCGACCTCTCAGTGTGACCCTTGTTCCCGGGGCAACCTGGTCTGACGGCTCCTCCTGGTGCGACCCAGCCCGAACCCCCCCCCCCACTCCCCCATCGGTCTGACCCTCTCCCTTCCGGTCCAATGCTGCCTCACCCCCCCGGTCTAACCTCACACCTCACCCAGAGTGACTCACCCTCTCAGGCCTGGCTTCCCCCTCCTGGATTGACTTCTCCTTTGGTCCAACTCTACCCCCTCCCCTCGACTGACATCCATCCTCCGACCCCCCTTTATCTTTTCAATCCTATCCACCCTGGTTCATGCCCACTTTGTTATGACTCCCCCACCCCGGTCCAATCCTCCCCCTCTTTTTTTTCCAGACTGCCCCCCCCTCCCACCAGACCATCGTTCCCCACTCTCCTGCACCCCCTCCACTGGTCTGCCCCAATCCCACCAGGTCAGACCCCGCCACCAGCGTCCCACCCCCCTCCACCCTCTGCTGGGGTCTGACCCCCCCCCCTTCCCGGTCCAATCTCCCCTGCCTCTCTCTGGTCCTGCCTTTGCACTTGACATATCACCAAGAAAATGAATTAGTGGAGATGCACCATTCCTTTGTCTAGCATTGCAACTGCTGCATGAGGAAACCTCAGCCTGTGTCCGTGCTCTATTCTCACATTTGTAACATGCCGGTTGGAGCACTGGTTTATTCTGTTCTTGAGCGGCGAGCTTCCAATCACTGACAGATTACACACTGAGATCACTTATTCTGGGCCTGACCCAGAATGAGTCATCACGGATGATGTACAAAACTGTGCATGATTCCAGCACTCCAATGCTTCACTGCCTCTGAGCTCTCGCGGAAAATCACCTTGTAATGAACTCCAATTGGCTTTATTGGTTGGCCAATTGGAGTATGAGCTCCCTCAATGATAGCTCATTGAGGAGGCCCATATAAGCACCTGTGTAGGCTTTGTGAGCCAGTCTTAAGTTGACTGGACTGCTAGCAGCACTGTTTGTAGCTGCTCCTGTAATATCGTTATTGTAAATAAATATTGGTGTGGTGACGGAACTCCTGCCTCCCGTGGATTACTACACACCTCTTAAATGTACTGCATTCTGATATATTCAGTTCTGTGGTGTTATTGCTTAAACGCAAGGCATTAGACTGAAATCTAGATTAATGGTGTGGTGCTATGATGTGTTTAAATTTAAAAAGGTTAAAAAGATCATGGAGTCAATTCCAGCATGAGATTCTGCAGCACAGTTGCACAGGAAACCATTTGTGCTTGCATTTGAACAAGTTACCATTACATTGGAAGTGCAAATTTATTTTAAAAGATCCATTGCTGTTCTTACTTGAACCTGTTCCGTTTTGTCTGCTGGATGCAAGATCATTTGCTCATGAATCAGTCAAGCTGACGGGCTTTCAAGTTGTGTCTGAGCTTAAAGATAAATTTCAGTCTCTATTTTGAACACAGTTATTTGGTCCTGATGTGTCGTAACGGTAACTAAATCTTTTGAAAAATGGCCTGCTTTTATTCGGAGGAACAAGTGTGGGCAAAAATGCGAATGACACTTTGCTTGGAATGTGCAGTTGCAATGACAGCAAAACTGTCACCGCTCACCATCATTAGTATGTCAACACTGTCTGGTATCTGCACATACATAGTTAAAGATGGAAATTCAGAAGTTGCTGTCAACGATGCCCTGCTACTCGATGTGAGCTGCTGCAGTCTTTGCAGGTGCTGTCCACGCAGAGTCCCTGACGTCAGCTTCTATTTTTTTCCTTTCTATTTTCAATATCAAAACCATTGAATAGGTTAAAGGTTAATAGGACTGAAAATAAAACACAGTTGTAAATATTTTATATGCACATAGTAAAGTCACTGTAGTCCCAGATGACCATAAGTTGCTTTCCCCTTTGAGGGGGGGAGAGCTGACTGGTGGTGATTTAACCTGAGGATCACCACACCTCAGGCAAGGGGTAAGGTTGAGAAGGCGGGGCCTCCATGAAAATCCTCAGCCTGTACAGGAATTGAACCCACGTTGTTGACCTCGCTCTGCATCACAAACCAGCCATCCAGCCAACTGAGCTAAACCAATTTACATTAGGAAACTGGACGAGACCCAAACAATTTTTGATTTGTAAACTGAGGAAAGGATGCTCCAGGAGTGATTTGGCTGACAAATAGGGATCTTTTATATTAAATAAACGTTATTATTGAGACAATATTAACCCCATTAATATCCAGGAAGAAAACAGCTTTTTAATTAATGGTTAAACAGTTACATAGAACATAGAACAGTACAGCACAGAACAGGCCCTTCGGCCCTTGATGTTGTGCCGAGCTTTGTCTGAAACCAAGGTCAAGCTATCCCACTCCCTGTCATTGTGGTGTGCTCCATGTGCCTATCCAATAACCGCTTGAAAGTTCCTAAAGTTTCCGACTCCACAATCACAGCAGGCAGTCCATTCCACACCCTAACCACTCTGAATAAAGAACCTATCTCGGACATCCCTCCTATATCTCCCACCCCAAACCTTATAGTTATGCCCCCTTGTAACAGCTACATCCACCGAGGAAATAGTCTCTGAACGTGCACTCTATCTATCCCCCTCATCATCTTATAAATCTCTATTAAGTTGCCTCTCATCCTCCTCCGCTCCAAAGAGAAAAGCCCTAGCTCCCTCAACTTTTCCTCATAAGATTAATCTTGCAAACCAGGCAGCATCCTGGTAAATCTCCTTTGCACCCTTTCCAATGCTTCCGCATCCTTCCTGCAGTGAGGTGACCAGAACTGCACACAATATTCCAAATGAGGGTCATGTATAGTTGCAGCATAACCCCGCGGCTCTTAAACTCAAGCCCCCTGTTAATAAACACTAACACACTATCGGCCTTCTTCACGGCTCTATCCACTTGAGTGGCAACCTTCAGAGATCTGCAGACATGAACCCCAAGACCTCTCTGTTCCTCCACATTCCTCTGAACCCTGCCATTGACCTTGTAATCCACATTCAAATTTTTCCTTCCAAAATGAATAACCTCGCACTTATCAGGATTAAACTCCATCTGCCATTTTTCAGCCCAGCTCTGCATCCAATCAATGTCTCTTTGCAGCCTACAACAGTCCTCCACCTCATCCACTACTCCACCAATCTTGGTGTCATCAGCAAATTTACTGACCCATCCTTCAGCCCCCCTCCTCCAAGTTATTGATAAAAATCACAATAGCAGAGGACCCAGCACTGATCCCTGTAGTACGCCGCTGGTAACTGGTCTCCAGTCTGAACATTTTCCATCCACAAGCACCCTCTGTCTTCTATGTGATAGCCAGTTACTTATCCAATTGGCCAAATTTCCCTCTATCCCACACCTCCTTACTTTCTTCATGAGCCGACTGTGGGGACCCTTATCAAACGCCTTACTAAAATTCATGTATACAACATTAACAGCTCTACCTTCATCTACACACTTAGTTACCTCCTCAAAGAACTCAATCAAATTTGTGAGGCAAGACTTACCCTTCACGAATCCGTGTTGACTATCCCGGATTAAGCTGCATCTTTCCAAATGGAAATGGGTTTAATTCACGTACCGACCTCAATGAACAGGCACCGGAATGTAACGACGAGGAGTTTTGACAGTACCTTCATTGAAGCCTACTTGTGACAATAAGCGATTATTATTATTATTATTATTAGACAGAAAATGGAATATCCACAAAGCCAAAGTCATGGGGCTGGATTCTGCGTTTTGCCAACGCTAAAATCATGGAACGCGATTGGGCGGACATAGATTCCAACGCCAAAACCACGGTTGGTGCTGGTTTGATGTGCCAACCCCGGCACCCCCAAAATGGCAGCGCGGGCTGAAAGTACAGTAGGCATATCATTAGCGGGCCTGGCACCCTATGCTCTGGGGCCTCTGCGATTCACCACCTCCAATGGGTCAATTTCTCAACGCCGCCATTCACTTGTGCTCTCACAAATCGTCCTGCCTGCTGAGCGAGAGAGTGGAGGTATTAAATGGCGTGGAGTGACTGTGGGCTGCTGGCCCGGACACCGGCCGTGCTGGCTGCGGCGCGGGGGGGGGGGGGGGGGGGGGGGGAATACTGCTAGGGCTGGGGAAAGGTTAGGGGGAGAGGGGGAGGGGGCAGGGCGGGCCATGCAGCCGGGGTGCCCGACCCCCCCCCCCACGGGACTGGGGCAGTGCCCAGGTAACAACCACAATCTTGTTGCACACCCGCTGACCACCCACCCTAGCCCCTGGTTCTACACAGTGGCACCAGCTGTATGGGTGCTACCTTGCACCCCCCTCCCCCTCTACAACGCTCCCCCCCACTCAGCACCGAACACCCCACCCAACCGGCAGCCACTCACCCGGGCCCACCCAGGGCCATACCCAAGGCAGCCCCCAGTGAGGGCAGTACCAGCCAACAGAGCCCCTGGCAGCAGCGACGAACATCAGGACCGGGGCACTGGTTGATAACAGGCTTGGGGTGAGGGGGATGAGGTGGATAAGGGCGAGGGGGGGTGAGGGGTGAGGATGAGACATGTGGGCATCCAAAATGGCCGCCCGCACAGATCGATGGGAAATTGGTCAATACAGACAGGTTGCAGCTTGCAATATACAAGGGCTGCAGCCCAGACCTTGTAGAAACTGAAACAGGGAAAGGCTGTTGAAAGGCCGTCCCGGGACAATGGACTCCAGGTAGAAAGTAACAATATGTGCCAAACTTAGTGGCGCAGTTTCCTTATTTGGGAAAGTCTACGTGCTTCAGACTACGTGCTGACTGGGACCCGCCCTGCCATCGAAGTGTCCACCACCAATTGGTTGTGATCGATCAGGGTGACCGAGCCCTAATCGATCTATTGGACATCCAGGGTCCGCCCAAAAGCGGGTTAAACCTGCAAGGGATAAAAGGTGCTGCGCAGCCCAACACCCACTCACTTGGCCACTGACGCCAACAATGGTCAACCAACCAAGAAGGGGACCATCCATGGCATCCACAGAGGGACCAGAGCCGGGGACACCGATGACCAGCAACAGACATCCAGCACTGCCAGACGACAGATTCCAGATGAGGCCATATCTGCTCTGCACATGCCAGTCACCTGGAAGTTAAGTTGGTCTTTCATGTGTGTCAGTTTAGAGTCCAACCTGAATGTGTGTGTGATTGACTAATATTATCTGTGTATGTATTGAACTGGTATTCTTGCGTCCAGCTTGTGTGGTCATTTATCCATCGTATACGGGTTGGAGACACACTGTGGTTCAGAAGGTACAACAAATATGGCGACCCTGGTGGGATTCAGCTGGGAGTTACAATTGTCCCACAGGACGGTAGTGGAGATTCCGCCTGAGTCCGACTTAGGTAGGCAATCGACTCACGTAATGGCCAGTATCCCAAGTTCATCGAAGGGAATATAAATGTTCCTACTCTTGAGGATTATTCACAGATCAAGCATAAACCACAGGTGTGAGCTCCATATTGGACAAATCACTGGATTTTGGAAGTGTGTACTAACTGCATGCATACCTAATAAGGGAGTATAGGGTCAACCCGGCAGATTTGCATGCAGCTTCTGAGGGATTAGGGCCGGAACACAACCACAAGCCCTACCCTCTGTCCAATCGGCCCTCGACCCCCTTGTTCCCTAATGTCAATGTGTCAGCTCGGACAACAGGTAGAGATGTAGAGGCGCGGAAGACAGGAGCAGAGAGGTGTCCCAAATGGGAGAGGGTAGTACGGGGATACATCAAAGGGAGTGATTGGTACATGTGGTCAGACTGTCAGGCACCAAGACAGGCCCTGGGACGGGAGGGCACACTTGGTGGGAGGACGTGAGCGAAGCGGACGGGAAACATCCACTGAATTATAAGTAGCCACTGGCCACACCTATGGCATCATTGAGGTGAAGAGCCATCCCCGCAGCCCCCCCCCCCCCCCCCCCCCACCCGGCAACTGCATGGCCCTAGCCAGAGCCAGTGCCCGTAATGGACATCTCTGGTAGCCACACGGAGGTGACCTGATGAATGCGATTGACGTCTCCCAGACTAACGTAGTCGACCTAGCTCAGTCCCAACGCACATACGATTCCCTAGGACAGATCCTGATTGGCGATTCCCGGCCGCCTATGAGGCGGGACAGAGGAGGACATGCTGACCATACAGGATGGATTTGTTTAAAGGGTAAGAATGATGCAGTCTCTACCCGGGACTGAAACCAGCTCATATACCAATCCCATGACAGACACGGACACCAGGGCATGGAGACCAGTATGGACCACCATTATGTTAGCCCAGAACTAAAGGAGGATGTCACTCACTACATTGAGGACTGGCTCATTTGCTCCTAGAATATTCTCTTTTAAAAAAAATAAGTTTTATTAAGATTTTCACAAAATATAAACAACAAAACAATATTAACAAAACAACCATAGTAAAAGCCAAAGAACAAAAACCAACCCCACCCCCCAGCAACTACAAAAACAAAAAAGAAAACAACAAAAAGAAAAGAGATAACACCCGCCACATCCAACAAACCCATGTACACAATTCTCCCTCCCACCGAACCAAATGCTCCCCCCCGGGTTGCTGCTGCTGCCGGCCTATTTCCCGACCGTTCCGCCAGGAAGTCCAGGAAAGGCTGCCACCGCCTAAAGACCCCTTGCACCTCTCAGGGTGAATTGCACCCTCTCCAACTTGATGAACCCCGCCATGTCATTGATCCAGGCCTCCACACTTGGGGACCTCGCATCCTTCCACTGAAGCAAAATCCTACGCCGGGCTACTAGGGACGCATAGGCCAGAACACCGGGCTCTTTCGCCTCCTGCACTCCCGGCTCCACTGCTACCCCAAATATCGTGAGTCCCCAGCCTAGCTCAACCCTAGATCCTACCACCCTTGACACCGTGCTTGCTACCCCCTTCCAAAAGTCCCCCAACGCTGGGCATGCCCAGAACATATGGGCATGGTTCGCTGGGCTCCCAGAGCACCTAGTACACTTATCTTCGCCCCGAAAGATCCTGCTCATCCTCGTCCCGGTCATATGAGCCCTATGCAGCACTTTGAACTGTATGAGGCTAAGCCTCGCACAAGAAGAGGAGTTCCAGGGCATCCGCCCACGTCCCCTCCTCAATCTCCTCACCCAGCTCCTCTTCCCATTTACCCTTCAGCTCCTCCACCAAGGCCTCATCCACCTCCTGCATAACATGGTACATGTCCGAAATCTTCCCTCCTCCAACCCACACCCCTGAGAGCACCTTGTCCCGAACCCCCGCGGGGGCAACATAGGGATCCCCGCCACTTGCCGCCTGGCAAACACCCTAACCTGCATGTACCTAAACATGTTCCCCGGGGGGAGCCCAAACTTCCCCTCTAACTCCCCCAAGCTCGCAAACCTCCCATCTACAAACAGGTCCCTCAACCTCCTAATACCTGCCCTGTGCCAGATAAGAAACCCCCCACCGATGCTCCCCGGGACAAACCGGTGGTTCTCCCGTATCGGGGACTCCATCGAGCCCCCCGCCTCCCCCCTATGCCGTCTCCATTGCCCCCAAAATTTCAGGGTAGCCACCACCACCGGGCTCGTAGTATACCTCGTTGGAGGGAGCGGCAACGGCGCCGTTACCAGCGCCTCCAGGCTCGTATTCACACAGGACGCCATCTCCATCCTCTTCCATGCTGCCCCCTCCCTGTCCATTATCCACTTACGCACCATTGCTGTGTTGGCAGCCCAGTAATACCCATACAGATTGGGCAGCGCCAGCCCCCCCTATCCCTGCCCCGCTCCAAAAACACCCTTCTCACCCTCGGGGTCCCGTGTCCCCATACAAACCCCGTGATGCTCCTGTTGACCCTCCTAAAAAAGGCCTTCGGGATAAGGATGGGGAGGCACTGGAACAGGAACAAAAACCTCGGGGGGCACCGTCATCTTGACGGACTGCACCCTACCTGCTAGCGACAGCGGTAACATATCCCACCTTTTAAACTCCTCCTCCATTTGCTCCGCCAACCTTGTGAGGTTAAGCTTGTGCAGGGCCCCCCCGCTCCTAGCCACCTAGACTCCCAGGTACCTAAAGCTCCTCCCTGCCTGCTTCAGTGGGAGCCTACCAATCCCCTCCTCCTGATCCCCCGGGTGCACAACGAACAGCTCGCTCTTACCCAGGTTGAGCTTATACCCAGAAAAGCCCCCAAATTCGCTGAGAATCCTCATCACCTCCGGCATTCCCCCCACCGGGTCCGCCACATACAGCAACAGGTCGTCCGCATAAAACGACACTCTATGCTCCTCCCCACCCCGCACCAAGCCCCTCCAGTTCCCCGACTCCCTCAGCGCCATGGCCAGGGGCTCAATTGCCAACGCAAAGAGCAAGGGGGACAGGGGACACCCCTGTCTCGTCCCCCGGTGCAGCCGAAAGTACTCCTACCTCCTCCTATTCGTGGCTACACTCGCCATCGGGGCCTCATAGAGCAGCCTCACCCAACGGACAAACCCCTCCCCAAACCCAAACCTTTCCAACACCTCCCACAGATACCCCCACTCAACCCTATCAAAGGCCTTCTCCGCATCTAATGCCACCACTATCTCCGCCTCCCCTTCCACAGCCGGCATCATAATGACATTCAGAAGCCTTCGTATGTTGGTATTCAATTGCCTTCCCTTTACAAACCCCGTCTGGTCCCCGTGAATGACCCCCGGCACAGAATCCTCCATCCTTGTAGCTAAGATCTTCGCCAACAGCTTGGTATCTACATTTAGCAGCGAGATCGTCCTATATGACCCACACTGCAGGGGGTCCTTGTCCCGCTTAAGGATCAAGGAAATTAGCGCCCGTGACATAGTTGGTGGCAAAGCCCCCCCCTCCCTTGCCTCGTTAAAGGTCCGAACCAACAGAGGGCCCAACAGGTCCGCGTACATTTTATAAAATTCGGCCGGAAACCCATCTGGCCCCGGCGTCTTCCCCGACTGCATGCTACCTATCCCTTTGACCAGCTCCTCCAGCTCAATCGGCACCCCCAGTCCCTCCACCTGCCCCGCCTCCACCTTCGGAAATCGCAGCTTGTCCAAAAAGCGCCCCATTCCCCCCCCCCCCCCTCCACCGGGGGTTCAGACCGGTACAATTCCCCATAAAAGTCCCTAAAGACCCCATTAACGTCTACCCCCCTCCGCACCACCTTCCCATCTCTATCCTTCACTCCCCCAATCTCCCTGTCCGTGTCTCACTTTCGGAGCTGGTGTGCCAGCATCCTACTCGCCTTCTCCCCGTATTCATACACCGCTCCCTGTGCTTTCCTCCACTGAGCTTCCGCCTTTCTGGTGGTCAATAGATCGAACCTGGCCTGAAGGCTACGCCGCTCCCCCAGCAATCCCTCCTCCGGAGCCTCCGCATATCTCCTGTCCACCCTCACCATCTCCCCCACCAATCTCTCCCTCTCTCTCTGCTCTCCCCTCTCCCTATGGGTTCGGATGGATATCAACTCCCCTCTAATCACCGCCTTCAATGCCTCCCAGACCGTCCCCACTCGGACCTCCCCGTTATGGTTGGCCTCAAGGTACCTCTTGATACACCCCCGAACCCTCTCGGCCACCTCCTCGTCTGCCAGCAGCCCCACCTCCAATCGCCAGAGCGGACGTTGGTCCCTCTCCTCCCCCAGCCCGAGGTCCACCCAGTGCGGGGCATGATCCGAAATGGCTATGGCAGAGTATTCGGTATCCTCCATCCTCAAAACCAGCCCCCTGCTCAGGACAAAAAAATCGATCCTGGAATAGGCCATATGCACGTGGGAGAAAAATGAGTACTCCCTGGCCCTCGGCCTCGCAAACCTCCAGGGATCTACCCCTCCCATCTGATCCATAAATCCCCTCAACACCTTAGCCGCTACCGGCCTCCTACCCGTCCGGGACTTGGATCAATCCAATGGGGGATCCAGCACCGTGTTGAAGTCCCCCCCCCCATGATCAGGCCTCCAGATCCGGAATGCGGCCCAACATACGCCGCATAAACCCCGCATCGTCCCAGTTCGGGGCACAGACATTCATCAGCACCACCCGTTCCCCCTGCAGCTTACCACTCACCATCACATACCTCCCGCCACTGTCAGCCACCACATTTGACACCTCAAACGACACCCTCTTTCCCACCAGGATCGCCACCCCCCGATTCTTCGCATCCAGCCCTGAATGAAATACTTGGCCCACCCATCCCTTCCTCAGTCGAACCTGGTTCGCCACCTTCAGGTGCGTCTCCTGGAGCATGGCCACATCCGCCTTCAGCACCTTCAAGTGCGTAAACACCTGGGCCCGTTCAGCCCCCTCACATTCCAAGTTATCAACCGGATCAGAGTGCTCCCTGCCCCCCTCCCCGCCGACTAGCCATAACCCATCCCCTGCCCGCCACTGGCCAGCGTCCCCCGCTCGGCCTGTTCCCCACGGCGGCAGCTCTCCCCCCCAAGCACCCCCCTGCATACTCCAGCTCCTTCCTGGCCATTTCAGCAGCAACCCGGTACCCCCGCCCCCCCCCCCCCCCCCAGGCTAGGACCCCTAGCCGCGCCCACCCCTCCATAGCACTCCCGTGAGCCAGCTAACTTCTGCTGACCCCGGCAACTCCCGCCACACCTCCGACCCCTCCCCACGTGGGGCTACTCATCCTCCTCCGTGCTCATCAGCAGGCCCTCCTCCCCCCCCCCCCCCCCCCCCCCCCCCCCCCCCCCGCTCTTGTGCGGGAAAATAAAAACAAGCAAAGGCCCGCACTTCTCAGCCCCGCCCCCATCACCCCACAGCGCGGGAAACAAGAGGAAAGCCCGTGCTTTCGCCATGCCCAACCCCGCCTCCTCTAGTGCAGCTCTCATTGCCGGTCCCCACCACCAGCTCCCCGCACTCCCAGTTTACCTCCCTGCCCGAACCCGTCCACCAGCCCCATACAAAAATACATCACCCCACCCACCCCGAAGCCAACACACATCCAGCATGAAACAGAGAACCCCCCCCTCCAAAAATAGACAGTTACAGTTACATACAAAATCCCCATCCCTGACACTCAGTTTGAGTCCAATTTCTCGGCCTGCACAAAGGCTCACACCTCCTCCGGGGACTCAAAATAATGGTGACGGTCCTTGTAGGTGACCCACAGATGCGCCGGCTGCAACATGCCAAACTTCACACTCTTTCTGTGGAGCACTGCCTTTGTCTGGTTGTACCCGGCCCTCCGCTTAGCCACCTCCGCACTCCAGTCCTGGTAGATCCGCACCTCCGTGTTCTCCCACTTGCTGCTCCGCTCCTTCTTGGCCCACCGAAGCACGCACTTCCGGTCAACGAACCGGTGGAACCGCACCAGCACCGCCCGTGGCGGCTCACTCGGCATGGGCCTCCTGGCAGGTATTCTGTGGGCCCCCTCCAGCTCCAGGGGCCCCTGGAAGGACCCAGCTCTCATCAGCGAGTTCAACAAAACAACCACATAGGCCGCCAGGTCCGTCCCCTCCGTGAGGCCCAGGATCCGTAAATTTTTCCGCCTCAACCGGTTCTCCATCTCCTCGAAACGCTCCTGCCACTTTTTATGGAGCGCCTCGTGCATCTCCATCTTCCCCGCGAGGGCCGAGACCTCATCCTCTCTTTCGGAGGCTTGCTGCTGAAGCCCCCGGATTGCGGCCCCCTGGGCTGTCTGAGTCTCCAGCAGCTTACCGGTGGTAGCCTTCAGCAACTCCAGCAGCTCCACCTTAAGCTCCTGAAAGCAGCGCAACAGACTCTCCTGCTGCTCCTCCGCCCACTGCCTCCACTCCTCGAGGGCTCCACCGGCCGCCATTTTGTTTTCCTTCCCCCGCTTTTCTCCTGGGACCCTGGAGCTGTGAAGCAACTGCGCTAACCACTGTGCTACCGTGCTGCCCAGTCACCTGAGCGTGATGTTAGGGTCGTTCTTGTGTGTTAGTTTAGACTGTAACTTGTGTGTGTGTGTTCACTGTGTTTGCGTGTAATAAACTATGACTGTATTAAACAACTTGTGTGGTCCACCGTTACCGGACTACAAAACACACTGTGGTTTAGAAGGTACAACAGGGGTCAATGGGGGTGTAGGCTGCGAGGAGTGTGGGGAGTTGGTGGTGAGGGGGGGGGGGGGGGGGGGGGTGAGTCGAGGGGGATGGGTGGGGTGTCCACACATGTGTCATGGGGATCCGCAACTAAGTGGGGTCCCACTTGCCCCGGGCCGCCGACCAGTGCCCTCTGCTCGGGCACGGTGAGGGGCTGCAGGTCTGGTGGTTCCCCTCCGGCCATCTCCCACTCCCGGCGGTTGTGTGCGGCCTTCTCATGGGGGGGGCCGAAACACAAACAATGACACGGTTAGAGGGTCCGACGCATGCAGCCCAGGAGCTGAGCAGAAGCAAGCATGGAGACAGCTCCGAGACTCTACTTTTTACTGTACATGTGTAAATTGTTCGAGCAGTTAATAAAGTTGTAGTAATCCACGGGAGGCAGGAGTTCCGTCACCACACCAATATTTATTTACAATAACGATAGTATAGGAGCAGCTACAAACAGTGCTGCTAGCAGTCCAGTCAACTTAAGACTGGCTCACA
This sequence comes from Scyliorhinus canicula, assembly GCF_902713615.1. Lineage (NCBI taxonomy): Eukaryota > Metazoa > Chordata > Chondrichthyes > Carcharhiniformes > Scyliorhinidae > Scyliorhinus > Scyliorhinus canicula. Next base: position 114,754,592 of record NC_052158.1, read on the forward strand.
AAGCCTACACAGGTGTTTATATGGGCCCCCTCAATGAGCTATCATTGAGGGAGCTCATACGCCAATTGGCCAACCAATAAAACCAATTGGAGTTCATTACACCCCTCCCCCCCCAAGGTCCGAGGAATTCCTGCCAGCTGGCATTCCTCTGAGCTTCTTCCTGCTCCTCATGTCTGGGTCTGTCATCTCTGTGTCGTCCGCCGGGTCGTTCTCCGAAGTGGGCGGGGTGTACCTTATAGGTGCTCGTCTTTTCCTTGACAACCTCCTTGAAAGTTGTTCTTCCTCCTCCTTGGGGAGAGGTGTCGCGGCGGCCTCGTCGAATGTGTCCATCTCCGACTGGATGACGGGGTCTGGAGAAATTGCTCGGGGCTGGGGTGTGGGTATCCTTTCCGTCTGGGCTATCCCAGCTCGAGGCGGTCCTGCTTCGCCTGCCTCCAGGTGTGGTTCCGCTGCCCTTATTTGGTCTAGGTGCTTCTTCAGCACCTTACCTCCTATTGAAACCTCATAGGATATGGGCCCTGTTTGGGACTCTGCCGTGCCTTTGACCCACGTTGGTCCATTCCCATAATTCTTGACCCAAACCGGTGCCCCCACCTGGAAATGTCTCTGCTGCCGGTTATTATGATGCCCTCTGCGTTGGGCCTCCTGTTGTTTCTCCACTTTCCCCGTTAAATTTGGTAATAGGTGACTCAGCCTCATTCGCAGCCACCTTCCCATTAAGAGTTCAGCTGGCGGTATGCCCTTTGTGGAATGCGGTGTGGTCCTGTAATCAAACAGCCAGCGGGAGAGCTTTGTGTCTATTGACGCTGCCAGCTGCTTCTTGAGTCCCACTTTAAGTGTCTGGACCGCTCTCTCTGCCAGGCCGTTGGTCGCTGGATGGTAAGGGGCCGTTTTGATGTGACGGACTCCGTTTTCCTTCAGGAATTTTCCAAATTCCCCACTTGTGAATGCCGTTCCGTTGTCCGACACCAATACCTCCGGAAGTCCATGTGTTGCAAATGAGGCCCTGAGCTTTTCAATTGTCAATGCTGTGCTTGCCACGTTTACCTGGTGGACGTCCAACCATTTGGAGTGGGCGTCCACTATCACCAAAAACATTGAGCCCATGAAAGGGCCGGCGTGGTCAATATGCAGGCGGGTCCACGTTCTGCCTGGCCATTCCCACGGGTGCAATGGCGCTGCTGGTGGCACTCTTTGCCCCTGTTGGCACCCCTGGCACCGACGTACCAAGGCTGCTATGTCTGTGTCCAAACCTGGCCACCAAACGTAGCTTCGAGCTAGCATCTTCATTTTAGACACCCCTGGGTGTCCGTGATGTAACTCGGTTAAGATTGCCTGACGGCCCTGAGTTGGACTATTACCCGGGCTCCCCATAATAGGATACCGCCTTCTACGGTAATTTGGTCCCTTCTGCTCCAGCGGGTGCATCTGGGGCTCCACTGGTCTTTCCAGTTCCCCTGTTAGCAGTAAATGCTTCATCTTGGCTAAAACTGGGTCTTTTTGCGTCCACAACCGAATATGTTGTGCGTCTACTGGTAGGGTGTTCAAAAAATTTAGAGTCATTACTGTCTCCTCTACTTTTGGTATTTGCGGCGGAGTGTCCGGGAGGGGAAGTCTGCTCAAACCATCTGTATTTGCTACTCGCGTTCCCGGTCTGCGCTCCAGAACGTATCTATACGCCGCCAGTTGCAACGCCCAGCGTTGGATTCTAGCTGATGCAATCGGGGGTATTGACTTGTCTTCTTTTAATAACCCTAATAACGGCTTATGGTCCGTCACTAAGGTGAATTTCCGCCCGTACAGATACTGGTTAAATTTTTTTTACTGTGAATATCACTGCCAGTCCTTCCTACGATTTGGGCGTACTTCCTCTCAGCCATCGCCAAGGTCCTCGAAGCATAGGCTATTGGCCGTTCTTCCCCATTCCTTCCTCTATGGGCTAAGACGGCTCCTACCCCGTAGGGGGATGCATCACAAGTGACCACCTCCTTCCTTGGGTCATAATGCTCTAGGACATTTTCGGATGACAGCTGTTCCTTAATGTCCCTAAATGCTCGGTTTTGGTGGGCGGACCATTTCCATTCTTGCCCCTTTTTTAGTAGCTGGTGGAGGGGTTCTAGGATGGACGCCCTATTTTCCATAATAGGTTACCAATCCTATGATCGTAACTCCTGGACCGTGGTGGGAGCTGGGGCTTCTTTTATTGCCCTTACTCTGTCTTCTAATGGGTGTAAGCCTGAATCGTCTACTTTATTTCCCAGGTACGTCACTTGTGGGGCCAGAAATACACATTTTTCCCTTTTTAGCCGTACGCCTGCCTTTGCGAAACGCCTGAGCACTTCCTCCAGGTTCCTTAAGTGTTCCCTGTTTGTCCTACCCGTGATTAAGACATCGTCCAACTAAATCTCCACCTGCGGTAGTCCCTGCAGAATATTTTCCATCGTACGCTGGAATATAGCGCAGGCTGATGACACTCCGAATGGTAGCCTCGTATAACGAAAAAGGCCCTTCAGGGTGTTGATCGTAGCAAACTTCTGGGAATCTTTGTCCAGTTTTAACTGCAGGTAGGCGTGGCTCATGTCCAGTTTCGTGAACAAAAGCCCACCTGCCAATTTGGCATATAGGTCGTCTATTTTCGGGATTGGGTATTTGTCCAGCAGTGCGTATTTGTTTACCGTCTGTTTGAAATCTCCATAGAGACGTATCGAGCCGTCTGGCTTCAAAATTGGTACCACCGGCGCTGCCCATTCCGAGAACTGTACTGGTCTGATAATGCCATCGCGCCGTAACCTTTCCATTTCGTCATCTACTTTCTTCCTTAATGCAAAAGGTACCGGCCTGGCCTTACAAAATTTCGGAAGGGCTTCTGGGTCCACGTGCAAAGTTGCTTTGGTGCCTATGATTTCCCCCAAACCTTCCTGGAAGACCTCCGGGTATTTTTGGAGTACTCCACTCAACTGCCCGCTTCCACTCTGGAAAATTTTCATCCAATCTAATTTCAGGTCTTTCAGCCAGTTTCGTCAAATTAAGCTCGGTCCGGAGCCTTCTACTATCGCCAACGGTTATCTGAGCAATTGTTTCTCATATTCCACGGGTACATGAGTCGTGCCTAGAACTTCCAGGTGTTCCCCCGTGTAGGTTTTAAGTTTCGTCGATGTTTTTGTTAGGGTTAGTGGCTGGAGTCCATCTTTGATTTTTCTAAATGCTGCCACTCCCATTACTGATACGGCCGCACCCGTGTCTATTTCCATTATTGTCGGCCGCCCGTTCACCCGTGGGGTAATCTTAATGGGTTCTGCTTTCTTCGTTGCAATATTATATAATTGTTCCCCTTCGGAGGAGGATGGGGCGTCTAGGTTGTGTACTTCCCTGAGTCCCCACCTGCTATTCCTCTTTTGCCACCTCCTTCTAGGGTTTCTGTCGCTGTTATCCCACTCTGTCTGGTGCCAGAAACGGTCCTTCTCTGTTGGGGGAGCCTCAGCCGGTACTTCCCTCTGTCTCCAGTTAGTCCTGCAGATGTGGGGCAGTTCTGTGGTTTTCCTTTTTCCCTCTATTCCTCAGGTTTTTCCTGAGAGCGGCTATCTGGTAGCCGGACCCGTTGTGTTAGTCCCTCTCACAGGTATCTACCTCCATTGGCGTGCCCTGTAGTTCCTGCGCCACACTTGCTGCCTTTTCTAGGGACAGTGCGAGCTGTAACACCTGCCTGCAGTCTAGCTCCGTTTCCGCCAACAGGCGTTTCTGTAATGTGAGGTCGTTTATACCACACACCACTAACCGGTCCCGAAGCATTTCATTTAGCGTTGGGCCGAACTCACATTTTTCCGCCAGCCTTCTCAGGTGGGTCAAGAAATTTGTGACTGACTCCCTGTCTTCCCGCTTCGCTGTGTAGAATCTGTACCTACGAAAATGAGGGGTGGTTTTTGGTCGTAGTGCTCTTTCACCAATTCCGTTAATTCTTGGAAAGTTTTCGTGTCCGGCGCATCGGGATAAGTCAGACTACGTATAATGGCAAAAGCTGAGGGTCCGCACGCCAACAGCAGGATAAGCCGTCTCCTTTCGTCCGTCAGTATATCATTTGCCCGGAAGAAGTAACACATTCTCTCCACATACTGGGACCAGTCCTCAATAGTCGGGTCGAATGCCTCTAACCTCCCAAAAAACAGCATTTTTAAAATGGCAAGGCTTACCCTCCGAGTGCGGCAGCTGGTCTCCGCAAAATTCTTAGTTTACCTCGTCGCCACTGTAGTAATCCACGGGAGGCAGGAGTCCCGTCACCACACCAATATTTATTTCCAATAACGATAGTACAGGAGCAGCTACAAACAGTGCTGCTAGTAGTCCAGTCAACTTAATACTGCTCACAAAGCCTACACAGGTGCTTATATGGGCCCCCTCAATGAGCTATCATTGAGGGAGCTCATACTCCAATTGGCCAACCAATAAAGCCAATTGGAGTTCATTACAAAAGTCATGCAGTTAATCTATAGATAACAATGGGGCCTACTTTAAGACATATCAATCTGAACTAACATCCATCCAACCTGGTGTCAGCAATAGGATAGAAACCCGGACCCTCGCTAAAATGCAGAGGCAAAACATAATGCTCGAAGACTGAGAAAAATTCTACAAAGCATTTTGACATGAAAAGAAGCTCCTAAAGAAGTAGAAGTGCAGATGGAAAATTGTGGGAAAAAAATGCTCCAGAGAAAATCCTGGAAGCTGAAGGTAGCGATTTAAAATTCTTTACTACAGAAAAACACTCCGTTGAATCTCTTTTTCTCAGAATGCAGAGATGACAGCACCTGCAAGGGTGAACAAAACCTTTTAAAATTCCATGCTGCAGCAAGTCCTGAGAACTATTTTCAGTAATTTAAGGTCAGAAATGCCATTTGAAAGAAACCCATTGCTAAAACCCAATACCCGAGTCGGAGCCTGACATGTCCAAGCTTACCCAAAAATGAAGAAAAATAATTCATTTTCAATTGAGAATGTTGCGGCTATCCTTCTCAGTAAAAGTAGAAGCAAGCATGAGCTACGATTCAACCAATTCAAGAGTCTAAAAATTAGAATGCTGAACCAAGGGAGTCCACAAACAGTCAATCCAAGTAGCCATTGTGCAGAGCTTTCCAAAACCAGCAAGCATGCAAATCTCTTTGACTCCGAGTGACCGGCCCGCCATCTTGAAATCCAGAAAAAGTTCCAGAGAAAATTTTAAAACTGGAGGTGGAACAGAAACCCAATCGAGTTCAAAAGCTTAGAGGAACAAATTGCTGGCCAAAACTGTTAGTTTTGACGTTCAGCAGGGATAATAAGTTTTTTTAAAAGGCCCTGTCAACACAATGAGAGTGTCCCGAAACCCACAATCATGCCATGAAGAGCAGAAAAAGGCAGTAACTACACAGTCATTCTGTGAGCAACAACGTTTAAAGCAGTTGCTGCAAAATATATGAAATGACCATGGATCAAAAATTCAATTTACCAAATCAGATTGAATTTATCCAAACGACAAACCCAATGGGAAATGTGGCATGCTTGAAAAGAGAATTCTTAAATTACTGAAGTATAAAAGGTCTGAGTAAAGAAATTCAGAAAAAGTTCAAATTAATAATCCTGATGAATCTGTAACCAGCCTCAATGAATTCTTAACATAATTTGATAAATATTTTAACCTTCAAATTGTGGACCTGTGGAGAGCTAGAAAAGAGGGATATAAAATCCCCAGTAAAATGACAAAGGTCAAAGGACAGTACCTAAACTAACCACATGAGGGGGGCAGAGAGGCAGGGAACTTTCCAAAAGTCCCAAAGGTACACCTTTTTGGAGACCCCGTCATATTTCCAGAACTCTACCTGCAGTTGTCAGTGAATGACAAGGACAAAGGCCTGCGTCAGGCTGAGCAACAAAAGCAGAAGAAAAACCAGAAAATGTTTGTATCAAAGCTGACGTGGAAGATTTGAAGTGCAAGCTTGAAACCGCACAATAAACAGTCTTCAATGAACCAAACTGTTTGAGATCTGAACAAACTAATTTCTGAGATGTTATTAAAGTACGAGGACGAGATAATACACCTCAATTGAAGTGGGAGTTGAGAAAACTCAACTGATGTAGAGCCAGGCACCACAGCAGGCAAGAAAGGTACTTAAAGAAGTTGCAGTCTTGAAAGGTTCTTTGAGGAACCAATACATGCTCCTGGAAAAAGACAAGCATTGAAAAAAATAAGTTGAATGCCCCTTCAGGAAAAGCTGTTGGAACTGTCAGTAGTGACAAAGCAATGCACTGAAACACAGAGCTGAGCAAGAAAACAAACAGTTGGAAGAACAACTAATTGTCCTTCAAGATTAAGTTCAAACTGGTACATAACACTTCGGTAATATGATGGGAAGACTACCTTCAGCAACAGAATGGTGGAACAGCAGAATAAACTCAATGACACTCTGTTAAATTACAAGAAAACTCAAGATGAAGTAACTATGCTTTGCAACACAGCAGAAAACCGGATGAAGGACCTTCACATGCTACAGATTTCCCTCAGGTCAGAGATTGTTCCTCTGGAAAATTATGAAATTAGATAAAATTAATTTATTGCATTCTATCAACTGGTTCTTTAGCTCTTTCAGAGAAGGCTAAGGAATGATTTTTATTCCTGGAGAAAGACAATAAGTAAAGAAAAAAGAGACTACATCACTGAAGAAAACGGTTACATCTTGGATAAACTTTACATTTTCAAAGAGATACAAAGAGATGAAAATCAAGAGCTGAGAATATCAAACAGCTAGAAGATTTCACTAAAGATGTTTGAGGTGACTCAAAGAAAATTACAGTTTATGAGTTTGAAGGAAGGCACAGAGGAATTATACTTTCCCAAGGAAAAACTGTCCAGTGTCATAAGACCATAAGACATAGAAGCAGAATTAGGCCACTCAGCCCATCGAGTCTGCTCCGCCATTCAATCATGGCTGATAGTTTTCTCAACCGCATTCTCCTGCCTTCTCCCCATAACGCCTGATCCCTTTATTAATCAAGAACCTATCTATCTCTGTCTTAAAGACACTCAGTGATTTGGCCTCCACAGCCTTCTGCGGCAAAGAGTTCCACAGATTCAACACCCTCTGGCTGAAGAAATTCCTCCTCATCTCCGTTTTAAAGGATCGTCCCTTTAGTCTGAGACTGTGTCCTCTGCTTCTAGGTTACCTTACAAATGGAAACATCCTCTCCACGTCCACTCTATCCAGGCCTCGCAGTATCCTGTAAGTAGCAATAAGATCCCCCCTCATCCTTCTAAACTCCAATGAGTACAGACCCAGAGCCCTCAACTGTTCCTCATACAACAAGCTGCTTATTCCAGGGATCATTCTTGTGAACCTCCTATGGACCCTTTCCAAGGCCAGCATATCTTTCCTTAGATACAAGGCCCGGAACTGCTCACAATACTCCAAATGGGGTCTGACAAGAGCCTTATACAGCATCAGAAGTACATTTTTGGTTTTGTATTCCAACCGTCTTGACATAAATACTAACATTGCATTTGTCTTCCTAACTGCCGACTGAACCTGCATGTTAACGTGAAGAGAATCGTGAACAAGGACTCCCAAGTCCCTTTGTGCTTCTGATTTCCTAAGCATTTTCCCATTTAGAAAATAGTCTATGCCTAAATTCCTCCTTCCAAAGTGCATAACCTCACACTTTTCCACATTGTATTTCATCTGCCACTTCATTGCCCACTCTGCTAGCTTGTCGAAATCCTTCTGCAGCCCCCTTGTTTCCACAATACTACCTGTCCTTCTACAGATCTTTGTATCATTTGCAAACTTAGCAACAGTGCCTTCAGTTCCTTTTTCCAGATCATTAATGTATATTGTAAAAAGTTGTGGTCCCAGCACAGACCCCTGAGGCACACCACTAGTCACCGGCTTCCATCCTGAAAAAGACCCCTTTATCCCCACTCTCTGCCTTCTGCCAGTCAGCCAATCCTCTATCCATGCCAGGATTGTACCCTTAACACCATGGGCTCTTAACGTATTTAACAATCTCTAATGCGGCACCTTGTCAAAGGCTTCCAGGAAATCTAAATAAATCACATCCACTGGTTCTCCTTCCTTGTTACCTCCTCAAAGAACTCAAACAGATTTGTCAGACATGACCTCCCTTTTACAAAGCTGTGCTATTATAGGCCGGTTTTTAAAATATCCTATTTTACCATGCACTTCCAAGTACTCCATGATCTCGGGGTGGCATGCGGCGCAGTGGTTAGCACTGGGACAGCGGCGCTGAGGACTCAGTTTCGAATCCCGGCGCTGGATCATTGTCCGTGTGGAGTTTGCACATTCTACCCATGTCTGCGTGAGTTTCATCCCCCACAACCCAAAGATGTGCACGTTAGGTGGATTGGCCACGCTAAATTGCTCCTTAATTCGAAAAAAATAACAATAATCGGGTACTCTAAATTTATTTTTAAAAAAAGAAAAAAAAAACGTACTCTGCAATCTCATCTTTAATAACGGACTTTAAAATCTTACCAATGACTGAAGTCAGGCTAACCGGACTATAATTTCCCATCTTCAGCCTCCCTCTCTTCTTAACCAGTGGTGTTACATTAGCCACTTTCCAATCCTTTGGGGCCCTTCCTGCCTCCAGTGATTTCTGAAAGGTCACCACCAATGTCTCCACAATCTCCTCAGCTATCTCTTTTAGAACCCTGGGGTGTAGACCATCCGATCCAAGTGACTTATCCACCTTCAGACCTTTCAGTTTCCCCAGAACCTTTTCCTTAGTGATGGCCACTGCACTCAACTCTGGCCCCCTGATTCTCCTGGAGCTCAAGCATCCCACTGATGTCTTCCACCGTGAAGACCGATGCAAAGTAACTATTGAGTTCAGCTGCCATTGCTTTTATTACTTCTCCAGCCATGTTTCACAGTGGTCCAGTGTCTATTTGTGCCTCTCTCTTACCTTTTATTTAGAACAGTACAGCACAGAACAGGCCCTTCGGCCCTCGATGTTGTGTCGAGCAATGATCACCCCACTCAAACCCACATATTCACCCCATACCCTTAACCCAACAACCCACGCACACACGGGGAGGACGTGCAGACTCCACACAGACAGTGACCCAGCCGGGAATCGAACCTGGGACCCTGGAGCTGTGAAGCATTTATGCTAACCACCATGCTACCGTGCTGCCCAGCTCTTGAAAACAGCTCTTCCTGCCTTCTTTTATGTTACTAGCTAGCTTGCACTCATATTTCATCTTCTCTCCCCTTATTGCTTTTTTAGTTGTCCTCTGCTCGCTTTTAAAGACTTCCTAATCCTCTGGCTTCTCACTATTCCTTGCCACTTTGTATCCTTTTTCTTTTGCTTTTATGTGTCCTTGACTTCCCTCGTCAACCATCGATGTTTTGTCCTCCCCTGAGCATGTTTCCTCCTCCTTGGGATGAATTTCTGCTGTTCCTCCCGAATAACCCCCAAAGACTCCTGCCATTTCTGTTCCACTGTCTTCCCTGCTGGGCTCCTTTTCCAATCAACTCTGGCCAGCTCCTCCCTCATGTCTTTGTAGTTACCCTTATTTAATTGTAAAACCGTTACATCTGATTCCAGCTTCTCCCTCTCAAACTGCAGGGTGAATTTTATCATATTGTGGTCACTGCTCCCTAAGGGTTCCTTCACCTTAAGATCTCGAATCAAGTCTGCCTCATTACACATCGTGAAATCCAAAATTGCTGGTTCCCTGGTGGGCTCTACACAAGCAGCTCCAAAAAACATCTCTTAAACATTCCACAAATTCCTTTTCTTGGGATCCACTACCAACCTGATTTTCCCAGTCCATCTGCATGTTGAAGTCCCCCATGATTTTTGTGATATTGCCTTTTTTACATGCTGTCTCTATCTCCTGATTTACTTTCTGCCCCACATCCTGACTACTGCTAGGGGGCCTCTACGTAACTCCCATCAGGGTCTTTTTACCTTTGCGATTCATCAACTCTACCCACAGAGATTCTATGCCTTCTGATCCTATATCGCTCCTTGCTATCGATTTAACTTCATTCCTTGCTAACAATGCAACCCCACCCCCTTTGCCCACCGCATGTCCTTTCGATAGGACACATATCCTTGAATGTTTAGATCCCACCCCTGATCCCCTTGCAGCCACATGTCGAGAATCAACTTTCATATATGAAAGAAGAGTTTGGTCAGGAAAAAATGAGAACAGATGAGAATACTGGAGCACCACTCACAGGAAAAGGAACACTTGAAAGAAGACCTGAAATACTTAAACGATGAACTGATACAAGTTAATTCATAATGTTATGGGCCAGGGTTTAGAGAACCCCAAAGTGTATCATGGAGTTCACCTGACCCACAACCTTTAATAGACTGTGGTATGGGGAGCACACGGCTCACTCTACAGGTGTGGTACAGCAGAAATGGAAAAGTTTTTTTTAAAGCAAAACAATGTTTATTCTATGAACTCAAGTTAACCTTTTTAAAACATACAGGGAACATCTTAGCAACCATTAATTAAAATACAACCCCTAAAGAGTACAACACTATGTAATCCTTAAGCTGTCCTTTTAACATCCATAAGACTTAAAAAAAGAACTTTTAACAGAAGCACATCAGGTTAAAGTCACTACTGAGAGCAGTTAGTTTTAAATCACCAAAGGATCGATTTACAGTTTTTAGATTACAGAGAGGGAGACTAATACCCCTTCTGGCTGTGACTGCAGCTATCCAGCTCTGAAAACGAAACTAAAACACACCCTGCAGCAAACAGCCTAAAACAAAAGTAAAAAGCTGACAGACAGCCCAGCTGCATCCACTCTGACATTACTGAAATACACCCATTTCTTAAAGGTACATTTCTTAAACACCCATTTCTTAAAGGTACTCTCACATGACAATAAAGGCAGATCTTAATTAAAACTTGGTGAACATAGATGTCTCTGGTAAATTTTGTGAAAAATGCCTGGAAAAGGAGGAGGGATTGCCACAGCAGCACGGTAGCACAGTGGGTTGCACTGCTGCTTCACAGCTCCAGGGTCCCAGGTTCGATTCCTGGCTTGGGTCACTGTCTGTGTGGAGTCTACACATTCTCCCCATGTCTGCGTGGGTTTCCTCCGGGTGCTCCAGTTTCCTCCCACAAGTCCCGAAAGACGTGAGGGTAGGTAATTTGGACATTCTGAATTCTCCCTCTATGTGCCTGACAGGCGCTGTAATGTGGCGACCAGGGGCTTTTCACAGTACCTTCATTGCAGTGTTAATGTAAGCCTACCCCAAGACTTTATCCAATAGAGTTAGACCTATTTACTTCATGTCATACATTGCTGTCAGTCTCATACATTTACATTGTTGTTCTACATCAGCCCTATTACTACATTTGTGCTATTACTAGGGGTCAGGTCCTTTAATTTTAAGGTTCAGATGGTCTGGAGGCCCTATAACCTTTTTATATCTCGTTCAAAGTCCTGGTGGAAGGGTAATAGTCTCTGAAACTGTTGATTCTTCCTGTTGGTTTGGAGGTTGAGCTGGGTCAGTTTTTATTATTTTTTTCCATTCCTTCATGTTGAACCATACTTTATCAATCCGGCTGTTGTCTTGATCATTGGTTGCTGCTACCTTAACTCGTTCCTTGCAGGGTGCACGGACATTGTGCTCATCTCTCTGTCATTTCTCTTAACTGTGTTGAAATAAAACTGAAGTCCCAACGGTGGAAGGAAAGCAGTCATATGGAGCTCGCGTGAGACCCCAGTGTGTTGTCTTTTCAGTGCTTTGCAACATTAAAAATATTAAAAGTTAAAATGTACATGAATCAAAGTAACAACATTTTAAAAAAAGAACTATTATGCAGCCAACTTTGAATGTGTTATTTTTGAATGAAACAAACTTTGTGTGATTTTTTTTGGATAATGAGAAGAGCCAAATTTGCTGTCTACATCTAAGTAACTTAATTCTAAGAACTCCAACTCTTGCTGTTATTCAGTGCAAGCTTTCTCTTTGGGAGTTATTTTCTGAATATGACTGCTTTGAAGAAGTTCACTTTACATTCATGGGAAAATGCTGCCTGTTTGAGATAGGCTCTGGAAGAACAATTGCAGGGGTTCTACCTGTTTCATGTCTACTGTCTCCTGACACCTGGCACAGGCCAAGTGCTGAGTGACAGCAGTCAAGTGCATCCAGCTGAAACCACAGCCCATATACAAGAGCAGGGGGTGAAAGGCTCCCACTGAGTAACATAGCTCAACTTGCCAAACAAACCTGCAGAGAAGGAAGAAATAAATATATGCTACAATGAGCAAGTACATACGGGTATACGGGAAAAGGAGAACTCTGGATATGGATTTGAAAGAATCTATTCAAGTTAAATTATACCAGTCCACGTGGCCCAAGACAATAAAGCAAGTGTTTTATAAAACTTGCTTTAGACCATCACTGTTGACTAGTATTGATAAACTTCTTAAAAATAAATTTAGAGTACCCAATTATTTTTTCCAATTAAGTGGCAATTTAGCCCCTTAATTCACCTAACTTGCACAATAAGACCATAAGACCATAAGACATAGGAGTGGAAGTAAGGCCATTCGGCCCATCGAGTCCACTCCGCCATTCAATCATGGCTGATGGGCATTTCAACTCCACCTCCCAGCATTCTCCCCATAGCCCTTAATTCCTCGCGACATCAAGAATTTATCTATCTCTGCCTTGAAGCCATTTAGCGTCCCGGCCTCCACTGCACTCTGCGGCAATGAATTCCACAGGCCCACCACTCTCTGGCTGAAGAAATGTCTCCGCATTTCTGTTTTGAATTTACCCCCTCTAATTCTAAGGCTGTGCCCACGGGTCCTCGACTCCTCGCCTAACGGAAACAGTTTCTTTGCGTCCATCCTTTCTAAGCCATGTATTATCTTGTAAGTTTCTATTAGATCTCCCCTTAACCTTCTGAACTCCAATGAATACAATCCCAGTCTTTGAGTTGTGGGTGTGAAACCCACGCAGATACGCGGAGAACATGCAAACTCCACATGGACAGTGACCCAGGGCCGGGATTTGAACCCGGGTCCTCAGCGCTGTAGGCAGCAATGCTAACCACTGTGCCACCGTGCTGCCCTGCAGTATTGAGTAAACTTGATGGATATGTTTGGACTTAATTATGTTACAACTCATCTTTTTTTTTGTAGAATTCACTTCTCCATTCTTTTTTTTATAAATTTAGATTACCCAATTATTTTTTCTATTAAGGGGCAATTTAGCGTGGCCAATCCACCTACTCTGCACATTTTTGGGTTGTGGGGGCGAAACCCACGCAGACACGGGGAGAATGTGCAAACTCCACACGGACAGTGACCCAGAGCCGGGATCGAACCTGGGACCTCAGCGCCGTGAGGCGGTTATGCTAACCACTAGGCCACCGTGCTGCCCTTCTTCTCCATTCTTAATAGGTTAACAACTATCACAAGGAATTCAAGCGTGGAAGTGTTAGGAACTGCCAAAAAAGTATTAGATTAGAAAAGAAGGCTTGATAAACTAACATGCTTCTGAATGGCGTTTTGAACAACTTCTCTGGGAGATCCGGACCTCAGTCAATTGTCGGGTCGAAGACTCCAGTGGACAGGAAGAAATTTACCTGGCTTAATTCAGGAGCACAATTGAGATAACATGTGAAGAAAAATGTAGCTGCACCTAAATCATTGGCTGGATTCTCGGTGATGAGTCCGCCCTGCCTCACAGCTTCAGGGACTCGGGTTCAATTCCGGCGTCGGGTGACCGTCGGGATAGAGTTTGCACTTTCTCTCTGTGTCTGCATGGGTTTCCACCAGGTGCTCCGGTTTCCTCCCACAGTCCAAAGATGTGCAGGTTCGGTGGATTGGCCATGTTGAATTGCCCCTCAGGCCGGGATTCTCCAAAAATGGGGCTATGTCCACACGCCTACCGGAAAACGGGCACGAATCACTGCAGACTTTTTTCAAAAAGTCCGGAGTGATTCTCCAATTTGAAGAGGGATAGCAGGGCCCCGGCGTGCATACCACAGCTCCTGCTGCTGATACAGGGCCTTGCACTTCTGGACGCGGGTTTGCGCATGTGCGCAGCGGGTGTTTTTGCGCCTGGCCACGCACAACATGACGGAGCCACTCAGCGGGCCGAAGCGGAAGAAGATAGGCCAACCCCGGATCGCGTGCGCCCGCCGATCGGTAGCCCCCGATCGTGGGCCTGACCATCGTGGAGGCCTCTCCAGAGTCTGGTCCCCCCCCCCCCCACCCCCCCCACCAGGACGGCCAGTGCAGCCGCGGGTCCGAACTCCCGCCGGGTGGAACCATACGGGAGCCACGCTGGCGGAACACGGCCGGTCGATCGCGGAGAATCGCCGCAGGGGCCTATTTCAATGGCACCCGACCAGCGCTGCGTTGACCCCGCGCGCGCGGCTGGTTGTGATTCTCCGGTCAGTTGAGAATTTAGTCCCGGCCTCGGAGTCGATAGCGGGTCTGAATCCCCATTCTCCGCCCCCGTGTTGAGTGCGATTTCAGTGCGGAGGCTCGGAGAATCCCAGCCTTAGTGTCCAAAAGGTTAGGTGGGGTTACTGGATTACGGGGATACGGGTGGAGTTATAGTAGGGTGCTCTTTCCAAGGGCTGGTGCAGACTCGATGGGCCAAATGCCCTCCTTCAGCACTGTAGGGATTCCAGCTCCTTATATCTATCTCACCAGCACTGCCAGCAAGGACAGAGAATTTGGCGCTCCGCAGTAATGGAGAATCCCACCGGCATGAAGGGATGGAGAATCCCGCCAGTGTAAAGGAACGGAGAATCCCACCAGTGTGAAGGGAAGGAGAATCCCGCCGGCATGAAGGAATGGATAATCCCACTGGTGTGAAGGAATGGAGAATCCCGCCGGTGTGAAGGAATGGAGAATCCCACCAGTGTGAAGGGACGGAGAATCCCGCTGGCATGAAGGAATGGATAATCCCGCCGGTGTGAAGGAACAGAGAATCCCACCAGTGTGAAGGGACGGAGAATCCCGCCGGTGTGAAGGAATGGAGAATCCCGCCGGTGTGAAGGAATGGAGAATCCCGCCAGTGTGAAGGGACGGAGAATCCCGCCAGTGTGAAGGAACGGAGAATCCCACAGGTGTGAAGGAACGGAGAATCCCACCAGTTTAGTGTGAAGGGACGGAGAATCCCGCCGGTGTGAAGGAATGGAGAATCCCGCCGGTGTGAAGGAATGGAGAATCCCGCCAGTGTGAAGGGACGGAGAATCCCGCCAGTGTGAAGGAACGGAGAATCCCACAGGTGTGAAGGAACGGAGAATCCCACCAGTGTGAAGGGACGGAGAATCCCGCCGGCATGAAGGAATGGATAATCCCGCCGGTGTGAAGGAACAGAGAATCCCGCCGGCATGAAGGGACGGAGAATCCCACCAGCATAAAGGGACGGAGAATCCCACCAGCATGAAGGGACGGAGAGTCCCGCCGGCGTGAAGGAACGGAGAATCCCACCGGCATGAAGGAACGGAGAATCCCGCCTGCATGAAGGAATGGAGAATCCCGCCGGTGTGAAGGAATGGATAATCCCGCCGGCATGAAGGAATGGAGAATCCCGCTGACAAGAATGAACCGAGAATCAAAGTACACAAATTCACATTGCCTGCTTTAGGTGATATGCGACAACTTTTCCACCCAGCTGTGTTTGGAAGAAGGCATTAGGTGCCCCATATGTTGAAATTCTCTAAAGTGTCGACACTATAATTGGTAAAACCTATGAATGCAGTCAATCAATTCCTTGTAGCCATCTAAATGGCCACCTGCAAAGGACCATGGGAATTATGGCCAACCCCGGACTCAGACAGATACAGAGCCTATGTGTATTTGACACGCAGGTAACTAGACCTGATCGAAACCCCCCGCTCGTTTGCATTCTAATGGCCCATTTCCCAGGACAATAGGACTCCAATCAAGAAACCGATACAGCCACAGACTGATCGGCGCCACTCCCTTTACTCAGAAAGCCCAACTGCCAAGGTTAATGACCGCTAAGGACCCGCTCAGCTACCAAGGCACCCGCCCCTTTATTGCCCGAAATTGAAGACAGTGATCAGAGCCCTGTTGAACTATTGGGTCCAAGGTTAAAGACCGCACCAAAGAGCGCGAAATCCCAGAGGGATATAAGAGAGCACAGCCATGTGTTCTGTCTTTTTTGGATCCGGCCTGTGCCACCCAACTGTAGCAGGAACAGCCAGCCATGTTCAAGACCAACGATCGCTACCTGATGATGAGCCCAGCAGAGACAGAGCCACTTTCTTCGAATCAGCCAAGTGAAATCCAGATAAAGGCCCTTATCCATTTGCACAATGCCGTTCGCCCTGAAGTTCAGTATAGGTTATTGTAGCTGATAGGTGTAGTTTAACGCGTAGTAGATATTGTGTTTGCATGTTGAGGTAACTCTTGTATATGTAAATGAACCATCTTTTGAACTAACTAACTGATTGTGTGGTCAATTGATCGATATAAAGGAAGGCCTGTGGTTCACCAACATTATCATTAATATTAGCAACAGTATTGGTGACGCTGTTGGGATCGAAAACGAACAACATCCTTCAGTGAAGTTCACCTTTTCAAGGCCCGGAATTCCTTCTTTTGTATATGAAGTAGAATTTGGCTGCATTACTGGTTGTTCTCTTGTGCCAATATGCTGTTGGAACTGGAAGGGCGGGATTCTCCGTCAGCCGACGCCGGAATCGGGAAAGGCGATTGAGAAGAGAATCAGTTTTGATGCAAAATCGTGGCAGGCACCGGGTTCACGCCAAATCGCAATTCTCTGGTGCTTCAACAGTAGCGTCAATGCGTTCTAGAATGCACGCATGTTAGCGAGCCTGACCTGGTATTCTCCGGGGCCTCTGCGATCCTCCGCCTTCACGGGGGGGGGGGGGGGGGAATTCTCAATGGCAAGACTTACTTGTCCTTTGAAAAATTGGGAAACAGGCTCTGTGACTGCTGAAGGGGAGAGAGGGGGTACAGAAAGTATCCAACATCGCCATAGTGTGCTGACAGATGTGCCACTGGCTGGGGGTCTTCGGCCAGGGACGGGAGGAGTAGCGGGGGTGGTCAGGAGGTGGGCTGTGGGGTTGGGGTGGACGGGGATGGAACACCATTGACACAGCCTGCCAGGCAGCCATGCGGCTGTGCATGCCACTGTCTGCCCACTCTGAATTTAGTGCCACGGATCGTATGGGTGTCCCCCCAGGCCACCTCTCCTAGGTACCCTTTGGCCCCAGCAAACCAATCAATGGGTTGGTGTGCTGCAGTGCAACCAGTGCATCTTGTTGGCTGGGATGAGTGTGTGTGGGGAGTGAAGTATGTATATGCGGCTGCAGCTTGTCAGCCTCCTGAGTGCCAATCACGGACCCAACGAATCCAACACCGTTTTCCTTTGGAATCGGTCATATTCCACATGGCACCAGTGCTAGCCCCTCACCGGTCGGTGAATTGGTCCAGGTGAGGTGCCAGTTTTGCTGTCATGGAAGTCCACTAATCCTGCCCCGGCGTTATCACTTAGGGCTGGATTCGGAGATTGCCGAAATCGTGTTCGTCGATGGGCCGGAGAATCCGCTTTTACACTGAAATCGGGGGCGGCGCTGTTTTTCAGATGCTCTGCCACCTCAAAATCTGCACACAATCACTGAGTACGCCGCACACCATTGGGACGGCGGCAGGATATCACCTGAGGCCCTTCCCCGATGCTCGGTCCCCGACGGGCCCACTTCCCGGCGTGGGACACGTGTGCTCACAGTGTTCGGGGACCTCATGTGGCGGCTGTGGTCTGTGTCCCGTGCCGCCTCAGTCAAAGGGGGGCGGGTTTGGGGGGGGGCTTCATCAGGGACTCAGGGACTGGTGGGGGGGTGGTCCAGGCTGGCAAGGGGGTGTTACAGGGGGGCACAATCTGGCAGGCCGGGTTCGAGCCCAGCCGGTGTCATGTTGTACGGCGCCATGTGCATGCACGGCCAAGGACCTGGAAATTCTCCATCCGTATCTGCAGGTGACGCCGGGGGGGCTTTACGTGGCACGGCTGCTAGCCCCCACTGGCCGGAGCATCGGTGCGGGGGCAGCACCGACGCTTTGGTCGTAAGACTAGAAACATAGCCTCAAAATTGGAGAATCCAGCCCTGAGTCTCAGGAACGGAGAATCCGTTCAGAAACATTTTGAATTTTCCTGTGACTTGGAAGAGGTCACCATGTTAGGCAATGAGGTGATGTATTGTGAAGGTATTTAGTACCTTGTCTGCGGTTGAATCAAATTAATTATGTTGCACATTAATAGTCATAATGCTTAGGAGGGTTTGTGGTGCTGTGATAACATCACTCCTCTGAGTCAGAAGCTCAGAGATTAAGTCTCACCCCAGGGCCTCTTGGCGAAGGAAAGTACATTCATAACAGGTTGTGTGTCAACCTTCAGATCCTTCCAGCAGGAGAGATTCCTGGTCAGCTATGTCATGGAAACAACATCAGAGCCTCTACCATCACTATCCATTACTATCCATAGCTCCAAGCAACATGCATGTAAAAGTGCATATAGTCACAGCAACCCAGACTCCATGAGTGAGCTGTAACATGCCATCACCATGTCCTGTTGAATATAAAACTTGATCAATGAACCAAACCCCATTGGGAAAGAACATTTGCCAATGTTAAGGAAAAAGGTAGTTCTAATGCTTTCTGCAAACTCAATATGGACCCAATGTCTCTTTGCACTAGTAAGAAGTCTTGCAACACCAGGCAACCAGGCAACACCAGGAAGCAGCTGCAGTCCGAAAGCTAGTGATTCAAAACAAACCTGTTGGACTTTAACCTGGTGTTGAAAGATTTATTGCTGTGCCCACCCCAGCCCAACACCGGCATCTCCACACCTTTCCATTTGAGGAGAGGTTAGTTGTGTGAGTTTATTTTTTCATTTAACTTTTTCATAATGCATTTGGACAGGTAATATACTTGACAGCATACATTTAACAAATAGAGGAGCATGGAGGTTTAAAGGGTAAGATACATAAATCTTTAAAAGTGAGGTAAATGTTGATAGTGCTGTTAAAAAAAAGTTGAATCTTTATAAATAGGGACATAGGTTATGGAGCAACAAGGTAACATAAAACCAATAAAATATTATGACCCACTTTTGTCACTCTAATTTAAGAAGAATGCCAAGTCCATAGAAAAAGTGCAAAAGACAGTCTCAAGATGGTGTTGACTCTCTGACACAGAAGGCTGAGGAGGCCAAGTTACTGAGTGCCTTTAGGACAGAGATAGGTTCTTCATTAATAAGGGGGTCAGGGGTTATGGGGAGACGGCAGGAAAATGGCGAGAGAGACATATCAGCCATGATTGAATGGCAGAGCAGACCCGATAGGCTGAATGGCCGAATTCTGCTCCTATGACTTCTGGTCCTATGGTCTTACTAAGAAGATAGTAGGGAAGAAAGACTTAAGGTATGAGATGAGGGGCGGGATTCTGTGGTTCCCCAGCCCCGTGTTTCTCTGCTGCTTGCCGTTTGCTGGCAGAGGAATTCTGTCTTGCCGCTGCTTTAAGTATTTAAAAACTTACCTTGCAGGAGAAGCGGCCTTCAGATATTCGGCGGGAGCAGCGGCCAGGGGTCTGCCGGGAAGATAAGTTTCCTTATTTAAAAACCTACCTTGCAGGAGAAGCAGCCTTCAGATTTTCGGCGGGAGCAGCGGCCAGGGGTCTGTCGGGAAGGTAAGTTTCCCTATTTAAAAACTTACCTTGCAGGAGAAGCGGCCTTGTTATTACCTGTATATAAGTTGGGCGGTTGCTAAACCTGAGACACTACACTTGCAGTGTCCCCCACCCTTCCACCTCCTCTAACCTAAGGGGTTGAGTGAATATCAGATGAGCTCTTCCTTTCTTTTTCTTGTTTTATCTAGAGGGAATGGCAGGGAAGGCAGTGTAATGTTCCTCCTGCAGAATGTTTGAGGTGAGGGACGCCGTCAGTGTCCCTGCTGATTTCACCTGTGGGAAGTGCATCCATCTCCAGCTCCTCAGAAACCGTGTTAGGGAACTGGAGCTGGAGTTGGATGAACTTCAGATCATTCGGGAGGCAGAGGTGGTCATAGATAGAAGCTTCAGGGATGTAGTTACTCCTGGGAATGAAGCGAGATGGGTGACGGAGAGGGGCTGGGAGGAAGCAGTCAGTACAGGGATCCCCTGTGTTCGTTCCCCTTAGTAACAAGTATACCGCTTTGGATACTGGTGGGGGGGGACTTACCAGGGGTAAGCCATGGGTTACAGGTCCCTGGCACAGAGTCTGTCCCTGTTGCTCAGAAGGGAAGGGGGGAGAGGAGGAGAGCATTAGTCATTGGATACTCCAAAGTTAGGGGGATAGATAGGGGATTCTGTGGGAATGAGAGAGACTCATGGTTAGTGTGTTGCCTCCCAGGTGCCAGGGTCCGCGATGTCTCGGATCGTGTTTACGGGATCCTTAAGGGGGAGCAGCCCCAAGTCGTGGTCCACATAGGCACCAACGACATAGATAGTAAAAGGGATAGGAATGTTAGGCAGGAATTCAGGGAGCTAGGGTGGAAACTTCGATCTAGAACAAACAGAGTTATCTCTGGGTTGTTACCCATTCCACGTGTTAGCGAGACGAGGAATAGGGAGAGAGAGCAGTTGAACACGTGGCTACAGGGATGGTGCAGGAGGGAGGGTTTCAGATACCTGGGTAATTGGGGCTCATTCTGGGGTAGGTGGGACCTCTACAAATGGGATGGTCTGCACCTGGACCAGAGGGGTATAAATATCGTGGGGGAGAAAGTTGCTAACGCTCTTCGGGATGGTTTAAACTAATTCAGGAGGAGGTTGGGTACCTGAATTGTAGCTCCAGTATACAGGAGGTTGAAAGTAGTGAGGTCATGAATAAGGTTTCAAAGTTGCAGGAGTGTTCCGGCAGGCAGGAAGGTGGTTTAAAGTGTGTCTACTTCAACGGCAGGAGCATCCGGAATAAGGTTGTTGAACTTGCAGCATGGGTTGGTACCTGGGACTTCGATGTTGTGGCCATTTCGGAGATATGGATAGAGCAGGGACAGGAATGGTTGTTGCAGGTTCCGGGGTTTAGATATTTCGGTAAGCTCAGGGAAGGTGGTAAAAGAGGGGAAGGGGTGGCATTGTTATTCAAGGACAGTACTACGGTGGCAGAAAGGCCGTTTGATGAGGACTCGTCTACTCAGGTAGTATGGGCTGAGGTTAGAAACAGGAACGGAGAGGTCACCATGTTGGGAGTTTTCTATCGGCCTCAGAAAAGTTCCAGAGATGTAGAGGAAAGGATTGCAAAGATGATTCTGGATCGGAGCGAATGTAACAGGGTAGTTGTTATGGGGGACTTTAACTTTCCAAGTATTAACTTCGAGTACTTTAGATGGGTCCGTTTTTGTCCAATGTGTGCAGAGGGTTTCCTGACACAGTATGTAGATAGGCCAACGAGAGGCAAGGCCACATTGGATTTGGTACTGGGTAATGAACCAGGAGAGGTGTTAGATTTGGAGGTAGGTGAGCACTTTGGTGATAGTGACCACAATTCAGTTACGCTTACTTTAGCGATGGAAAGGGATAGGTATATACCGCAGGGCAAGAGTTATAGCTGGGGGAAAGGCAATTATGATGCGATGAGGCGAGACTTAGGATGCATCGGCTGGAGAGGAAAACTGCAGGGGATGGGCACAATTGAAATGTGGAGCTTGTTCAAGGAACAGCTACTGCGTGTCCTTGATAAATATGTACCTGTCAGGCAGGGAGGAAGTGGTTGAGCGAGGGAACTTTGGTTTACTAAAGTAGTTGAATCACTTGTCAAGAGGAAGAAGGAGGCTTATGTAAAGACGTGAAGTTTCAGTTAGGGTGCTCGAGAGTTACAAGTTAGCTAGGAAGGACCTAAAGAGAGAGCGAAGAAGAGCCAGGAGGGGACATGGGAAGTCTTTGGCAGGTAGGATCAAGGATAACCCAAAAGCTTTCTATAGGTATGTCAGGAATTAAAGAATGACTAGGGTAATAGTAGGGCCAGTCAAGGATAGTAGTGGGAAGTTGTGCGTGGAGTCCAAGGAGATAGGAGAGGTGCTAAATGAATATTTTTCGTCAGTATTCACACAGGAAAAAGACAATGTAGTTGAGGAGAATACTGAGATACAGGCTACTAGACTAGAAGGGCTTGAGTTTCATAAGGAGGAGGTGTTAGCAATTCTGGAAAGTGTGAAAATAGATAAGTCCCCTGGGCCGGATGGGACTTATCCTAGGATTCTCTGGGAAGTTAGGGAAGAAATTGCTGAGCCTTTGGCTTTGATCTTTATGTCAAAATTGTCTACAGGAATAGTGCCAGAAGACTGAAGGATAGAAAATGTTGTCGGCTTGTTAAAGAAGGGGAGTAGAGACAACCCCGGTAACTATAGACCAGTGAGCCTTACTTCTGTTGTGGGCAAAGTCTTGGAAAGGTTTATAAGAGATAGGATTTATAATAATCTGGAAAGTAATAATTTGATTAACGATAGTCAACACGGTTTTGTGAAGGGTAGGTTGGCCCTCACAAACCTTGAGTTCTTTGAGAAGGTGACCAAACAGGTGGACGAGGGTAAAGCAGTTGATGTGGTGTATATGGATTTCAGTAAAGCATTTGATAAGGTTCCCTATGGTAGGCTATTGCAGAAAATACGGAGGCATGGGATTCAGGGTGATTTAGCAGTTTGGATCAAAAATTGGCTAGCTGGAAGAAGACAAAGTGTGGAGGTTGATGGGAAATGTTCAGCCTGGAGTTCAGTTACTAGTGGTGTACTACAAGGATCTGTTTTGGGGCCACTGCTGTTTGTCATTTTTATAAATGACCTGGAGGAGGGCGTAGAAGGATGTGTGAGTAAATTTGCAGATGACACTAAATTCGGTGGAGTTGTGGACAGTGCGGAAGGATGTTGCAAGTTACAGATGGACATACATAAGCTGCAGAGCTGGGCTGAGAGGTGGCAAATTGAGTTTAATGCAGAAAAGTGTGAGGTGATTCATTTTGGAAGGAATAACAGGAAGACAGAGTACTGGGGTAATGGTAAGATTCTTGGTAGTGTGGATGAGCGGAGAGATCTAGGTGTCCATGTACATAGATCCCTGAACGTTGCCACCCAGGTTGAGAGGGTTGTTAAGAAGGCGTACGGTGTGTTAGCTTTTATTGGTAGAGGGATTGAGTTTCGGAGCCATGAAGTCATGTTGCAGTTGTACAAAACTCTGGTGCGGCCGCATTTGGAGTATTGCGTGCAGTCCTGGTCGCCGCATTATAGGAAGGATGTGGAAGCATTGGGAAGGGTGCAGACGAGATTTACCAGGATGTTGCCTGGTATGGAGGGAAGATCTTATTAGGGAAGGCTGAGGGACTTGAGTCTGTTTTCGTTAGAGAGAAGAAGGTTAAGAGGTGACTTAATTGA
Organism: Scyliorhinus canicula; assembly: GCF_902713615.1. Lineage (NCBI taxonomy): Eukaryota > Metazoa > Chordata > Chondrichthyes > Carcharhiniformes > Scyliorhinidae > Scyliorhinus > Scyliorhinus canicula. Next base: position 114,778,029 of record NC_052158.1, read on the forward strand.
GGCATACAAGATGATCAGAGGATTAGATATGGTGGAGTGAGAGCCTTTTTCCTCGGATGGTGATGTCTAGCACAAGGGGGCATAGCTTTAAATTGAGGGGAGATAGATATAGGACAGATGTCACAGGCAGGTTCTTTAGTCAGAGAGTAGTAAGGGTGTGGAATGCCCTGCCTGCAACAGTTGTGGACTCGCCAACATTAAGGGCATTTAAATGGTCATTGGATAAACATATGAATGATAAGGGAATAGTGTAGATGGGCTTTAGAGTGGTTTCACGGGTCGCGCAACATTGAGGGCCGAAGGGCCTGTACTGCGCTGTAATGTTCTAACGTTCTATGTTCTATGCTTGTCAATGGGATTTCCCATTTAACCCACCCCGTGCTGTCAGGAAACCAGCAGGCATCCAGCGGGAATGAGAATCCCAACAGCCGGAGAATTCCAGCCCACGTTCTATGGTTTACGACAGAAAGGTAAGGTGAAATCTAGCAGAGGTGTTCAACGGAGGATGTGTTTTGCTAAATAGGGAAAATTGCCCACAGGTACACCAATTGGACAAAGATCTGAGTATTAGAGAAGCTCAGATTTGTAAAAAGAAAATGAGTAAAACAAATCTAAATGTGATAGGAAAATGGACTGCCGTCTGTACCATTACTTATGTGGGCAGGGCTAATGCCAACCATGTGAATCTCACGCAGCATTTCTAATTCAGCAGTAAGGAGATCAAAGTGTTATAATGTCAAACAGGGTTAGATGTCAGGGTGTTTTACTTACGGCAAAGTTATATCAACCTTTGTTATAAAATGCTGATGCAATAAGGGTGGATTTCACAAATGTTCAGAAATGACTCTTTGGTGCATTGCTGATACCATAGCATGAGGAAGGTGATGTATTGAGCGGATGGCCACCTTGGTATCCTGGGACTCATTGGGCCACCTTGGTATCCTGGGACTCATTGTTCAACTGCTCTTTTCCTGTCCGTCGTTTGAGTGCAGGCAATTGGGAGGTAGCTTTAGCTCATTGGAACCAGCCAAATGAAGGCAATATGAAAGCTAATTAAATTTTAGAATGTATACCCAGAAGGTAGGGCACACAGTCCAGAACCGAGTCCATGATCTGAACTTGTCAGTACCGGAAATAACTAAAGTAAGACCTCAACGGGACAAAGTGCCTTTGAATAGCAGGATATTCCTCGGCATAACAGGTACTGAGAAACATCCTGCTAAACCCGCCCGAATCTGGGCCCTGAAATGTTTTTGTTAAAGCACCCCCCAAGTGCTTTGAAAGATTATGGACAGCATTTTCCATTTTTGTGACTAAGTGTTATGGTGAGCTGTTCTGTCAGTGCCCTTGCTGCTTGCCAGATTGGCAGGAACCTATGCCCAGTCCTTCACTTGGAAGCTCATCAATTATGTACAAGTGAATATTGGGCCAAATCACCTGGCGGGTCAGGAGCTGATTCATCCGCCTGCTGTCAGCCAACTAAATGCCAATCCAACACAGACATCTCACGCTCTCCAGTCCACCTGCCTTCATCAGACAATCAAAGATGGCATCAAGCCAGAGGGAAGAGGCTATTTGCAATGGCCCATATGCATCCATTTAGCGGACCCAGCGCCCTACATTCCGGCCCTCTGTGATTCTCGGTCACTGTGGCCGACAATCACGTGAGTGCAGATCACTTCTGGTCGCTACCAGCGTGGCCTTGGCATGGAAGACCTCATGGTGGATCAAGGGGATAATGGTTATCCAAGCCCACCCAAGGGTCAGCTCCCCCCAACAATGCACTGCCTGCCCATGCCTCCTTGACTAGAATACTCCCATCACACCCCTCCCTCCCACAGGGACCCCTATAATTGGAGGAACCCCCTCCAGGGACCTCTGTACTAGGGGCACCCCTCCAGGGATCTCTGTAATAGGGCGACCCCCCCCCCCCCCCACTGGGACATCTGCAATTGGGGGAGCCCCCTTCAGTCAACCATGCCAGAGATCCCTGCAATAGGAAGTGACCCCCCCCCCCCGCCCCAGGGACCCCTGTAATAGGGAGACCCCTCAGCAATTCTGTAAAAGGGAAACCCTATATGGATCCCAGTAATAGAGAGACCCCCCCCCCCCCCACCCACATAGGGCCCTGTGGGAGACACTCCCGATAATAAGGGGGCACTCTCTGTACCCCTGTAATAGAGGGACCACCCACAAGCTCCCCTGCCTAAGGGGACCCTCCCCCACAGACCCCCGTCCTCCACCCTGAAAATGGACCCTGTCTGGAAACTAGTGAGCAGTTCAGACAGGGGTAGTGAGGGGAATTGCAGCTATAACACTTACCTTGCAGCTCCATGTGTCCATTCCTGGAAGGAGAGCAGCTATGTTCTGGCTCTTTTCCTACATTGTAACAGTGATTACACTTCACAAGGAAATTGTGGCTGTAAAACTATTTGGGTGGCCCTGAAATAGTCAAAGGCACTGTGTACCTCTTTCTTTTCTCGTAGGAGTGCGTCTTACTCTTTTAATGCACTAAATGTTTATTTGAATACTTTCCAATGTTTTTCTGCAGATTTACCTGTGAATAACACTCCAGCTTAATGGGCTCGTCTTACATCTTATTTCTTTTGAAATCAACCTTTAATTAAACTTAAAACCTTTTTCAAATGACATCCCTCCTTCTAAAATGAATGTCAAACTCTGACAGTATTATCGTTGTTTTCAAGGTGCTCCCACACTGTCAGATATTCACTCTCACTGGCCACCATAACTAAATCTAAGTATGGTTGAGACCTGTGGACTGCGAGGAGAGGTTGGTGATTTTAGAATTATTTATTCTGATGGAGGTAAGGACGAGAGGGGATTTTTTTCAATATTCAAGATCATTATAAGGATTGAACTCTGATAATGTGGTTCAATTTGTTACAAACTCTTAAGCCGAGAACTGGGGCAGAAGTTTGGAGGGAAAGAATACTGATAGAACTGCTGTCCATGTGCCTGATACACCATAGATAGTTTAGATTTAATTTTTTTTTAAATTTAGAGTACCCAATTCTTTTTTTTTCTAATTAAGGGGCAATGTACATGGCCAATCTACCTACCCTGCAGATTTTGGGTTGATCGGGGTATAGTTTAAATTTAATGACCATTATGTTGGGACCATCCAACACTGACTGCAACAGAGTTTGCAGGATTGGTGAGAGGGTTACACGGGCCGCTTGAAGCACAAATCTGCTGCTTGCCTCTCCATGAGTGTTAGAAATTCTACCATCCACCTGTCCCTGTCAGGGTGTCATCCAGGCTTCTCCCACCTTGGCCATGATAGTTTTCAGCCTCCTATATAAGGGGCAGATGTGTGAGAAGAAGAAAAAACATTGAATAATTATCTGCTTTTGGAGTGGTGGGTGGAAGCCAAGACAGTGGCCCACATTTACTGTTCGATGTGGAGAATTTAAGATGCAGTCTGGTTTCTACTGTCACTTTTTGATTTGGAATGACAGCATTTGGCAGAATGGTTTTGTTTGCCACGTTATCTCTGAAGTCGCAAGCCGAGGAAGCAGGCATGGTCAGGCAGGGTCCTGGATCCAGGAGATGGGCATGACAGGGTTGCAGGCCTAGGAAGTGAATGCAGCAGAAATTCAGAACATACAACCCTTTGAAGGACATCACAGCCAATCATGATCCTGTTTTCAATCACTGTACACAAGTACATTCAAACAGCGGTCAGGGTATAGCAATTATGAGTGTTAGGCCTTAACTAATTTAACCATCATCAACCCACAGCTGCCTGGCGGACAGCAGCTAACTCAGTACCTGTCCGTCTTGATCTGCATGGTTCAGAGCTGGAAGCAGGATGGCCGGATACTTTTATACCCTGAGATTTAAAATTGTACATTAGATTTGACAGGCAAAAGTAAATCCTATTCTTTTTTTTTTAAATTTAGAGTACCCAATTATTATTTTTTCCACTTAAGGGGCAATTTAGCATGGCCAATTCACCTACTCTGCACATTTTTGGGTTGTGGGGGCGAAACCCACGCAGACACGGGGAGAATGTGCAAACTCCACACGGACAGTGACCCAGAGCCGGGATCGAACCTGGGACCTCAGCGCCGTGAGGCAGCTGTGCTAACCACTAGGCCACCGTGCTGCCCCTGTAAATCCTATTCTTGAACGAAATCATCAAATAAAATGGAGCATCACCTGATGACCTCCAAAATCTCCGATCTGTGGAGAAATGCAGAGGGGACATTTAAACAAACTGTGAGTTGTGCTCATTCATATATTGAAATTTGGATTGAATATTCCAATAATAACAGTTAGTTGTTACTTATAATTATTCCGAATGTAATTATTGAGGAGATTTTGACATTTTGCCTTCTTAGACCTTTGTATAGTATTTTTTAATTGAAAGGCAACTCTCCCGGAGAGTTTGAGTGCATTCAGTTTGATAGCCACTCATATCGAGCAGCCTTTAATTGAGAAGGAGCTTTCCCACATGATTTGTAACTTTCCCTGGCATGTTGTTAATTATAGCAGAGTGTGGTATGTGTGATAAAGTGCAGATAGTTTTCCTGTCATTGTAGTTGATCCCAGATGAATAGGCATTCTGTAACTCTGACCCGAACTGATCTTTTAACATTAGGAATTGATAATATTATTTATCTGAAAATTTATCATGCTAAATAAACTAGAAGTAGAATAATGCACAAAGTTATGGAACCGCTGCAGCGTAACTTAGGTTTTTAAAACATTTTAGAGTACCCAATTCTTTTTTTCCCAATTAAGGGACAATTTAGCGTGGCCAATCTACCTACCTTGCATATTTTAGGTTGTGGGGGTGAGATCCACACAGAATGTGCAAACTCCACATGGACAGTAACCCGGAGCCGGGATCGAACCCAGGCCCTCGGCTCCATGAGGCAGCAGTGCTATCTGTTTGTGCCACCGTGCCGTCCTTACAGCGTAAATTAGTTATAGGAGTATTTGTTTTGGAGGAAGGAGCTGTGGTCAGGTAGAGAAATACTAGAGCAGTTCTCAAGAGGACAGCTTTTAGGAGGGATTTTGACGAGACAAATTTTGGAATGCTAATGTTACCATTGCTTCAGACTTCCATTTAAAGCAGATAGAGATCGATTATAAAAGCGGGTAGTGGAAATCGCAGCTGTCTTCTTCCCTTATGTTCAGATTCGGTATATTTTGCTTTATTCTTCGGATTGTGCAAACAAAGACTGTGAATTTAAATCAACCTTTAGGTCTTGGTGGTCCGTGACCTTGCCTTTATTAGTTCATGGTCTTCCCCATTCTTCATAGGGAAGCCAAAGAGATCTAAGGAACCTGAATGGTTCGAGTCTAATCTTGCAGCACAGTGCAAGTCTCCTGATAAAGGTATTCATTTCAGCTCCTTTATTTTGAAGTCCTGAGGGATTTGGTTGACGCTGTTTAGAAACAAGTCATCATTCTTGCATGTGCTTGTCCAACCTTGCTGAGTAAACTGATGGCTTGACTTTGGGCTCTGGACTGGCTGGAATAAACAATCCCTTCAGGGAAGTGCCAAAGCTTCAATGGGATTAAACAGGATCAGGTAGGTTCTGCTTCACTTAATTTTGTATCTGCAAACAAATAAGCACTTCATGTTTGCCTTACTGATGAATGACAAGTGCAGTAGTGCTGGCAAATATTTTCTTTGTAGCTTAAGATGTTGTAAATCTACAGATTTTAAACTGCAGTTTGTTTTCCGGCAAAGAATCCTGTCATTACTCTGAGGTAATAGGTTTCAGTCATTTATTAAAACCAAGATGTGTGACAGTCATAGAATCATAGAACAGTACAGCACAGAACAGGCCCTTCGGCCCTCGATGTTGTGCCGAGCAATGATCACCCTACTTAAACCCACGTAACCCAACAATCCCCCCATTAACCTTACACTACGGGCAATTTAGCATGGCCAATCCACCTAACCCGCACATCTTTGGACTGTGGGAGGAAACCGGAGCACCCGGAGGAAACCCACGCACACACGGGGAGGACGTGCAGACTCCACACAGACAGTGACCCAGCCGGGAATCGAACCTGGGACCCTGGAGCTGTGAAGCATTGATGCTAACCACCATGCTACCGTGAGGCCCCAGACAGTGTTGCCTCTGCTCAACAATAGATATGAAATCAAATATTTTGTACAATAAAATCTGCATTTTATTCAGCATATTCCCTTGTGTAAAATACGATACATATTTTCCAATTGACAATTGGAATGCCAATTTATTTTGACAGAAAATAAATAACTGGCAGCATTTACAACAGGTTTGACAAAGGCCAGCCCATGGGCCGCAAGTGGCCTGCAGGGTAGTTTTGTCCAGCCTGCTTTGCCATTGGACTCACCTGATGAAGGAACTACGCTCTGAAAGCTCGTAATTCCAAATATACCTGTTGGACTTTAACCTGCTGTTGACTTCTTACTGAAGATTTGATTGACATTATGCTGCAAGCCTGCTCATCCAATGACAGGTGGCTCCATCCTGCATTGGCTGTTGATAGGTTCAATCAACAGCCAATTCATGGAGAGACAGCTTGTGATTAGATGAGCGGCATGCAGTGCACCTGTCAGATAAGTCTGAAATCTCTATTTGCGCCGGCAGATCTCAGAGCAACTTCCGGTGAGTCAGGGGTTGGAGCATCTACCGCAGGAGGGGGTTGAGTTGGGCCTTGGGTGGTGGAGCAACTTTGAGGAGGTGGGAGGTGAGTTGGGCCTTGGCCCATGAAGCAACTTTGAGAGGAAAGGAGGGGGGCTAGGCTTTGGGCAGGGCCTTGATACAGTACTCGGGAAAACAACAGAGAAAGGGTTGCAAAGAGGTGGGGCACATTGTTCCAATCAGGTGCTGTCAAGGATAAATGATAGACTATGTACTGGCAACTTGAGTCATTTACAGTGTTGTAGTTTTACTCACAATTATTCATAATACTGTATTTTTAACTACTGCTGTTTATAACGCGGTACTTTTACCGGCCGCTGTTTATAGCACTGTACGTTTATTCACCATTGTTGATAATGCTTGACTTTTACCAACCATTGTTTATGTCACTGTACTTTGCCCAACCGTAGTTTACAATGCTGTACTCTTAATTACCATGTGTATTATATTGTACTTCTACCTACTGTTGTTTAAAATGGTGCATTTTTACCTATTGTTGTTTGAAGTTGTTTTCACCTATTGTTGTTTTCCTACCCTTTACTTGCAGAGCTCGAGTATTGGAAGAGTGATTTAGCAAAGCAACATTTATACTCCAGGACTGGAGATTATTCCCATTAATCACACACAATATTATCAATTAATGATGACAAGCCCCTCAGAATAACCATGCAAGAAAAGGAGAATTGACTTGGAATTCCAGATCTTCAAAGGCTCAGGGGTCGGTGCTGTGACCACAACTTTCACAATATACATTAACAATCTGGAAGAAGGAACTGAAGGGACTGTTGCTAAGTTTGCAGATAATACAAAGATATGCAGAGGGACAGGTAGTATTGAGGACAGGCGAGGAGAGTGGGAAAAGAAGTGGCAGATAGAATACAATGTGGAACAGTGTGAGGTTATGCACTTTGGAAAGAGGAATAGAGGCACAGACAATTTCTAAATGGGGGAATGTTTAGGAAATCAGAAGCACAAAGGAACTTAGAAGTCCTTGTTCAAGATTCTCTTAAGGTTAACATGCAGGTTCAGTCAGCAGTTAGGAAGGCAAATGAAATATTAGCATTCATCTGAAGAGAGCTACAATACAAGACCAGGGATGTACTTCTGAGGCTGTATAAGGCTCTGGTCAGACCCAATTTGGAGTATTGTGAGCAGTTTTGGGCCCCGTATCTAAGGAAGGATGTGCTGGCCTTGGAAATGGTCCAGACGAGGTTCACAAGAATGATCCCTGGAATGCTCAGCTTGTCGTATAAGGAACGGTTGAGGATTCTGTGTCTGTACTCGGAGTTTAGGAGGATGAGGGGGGATCTTATTGAAACTTACAGGATACTGCGAGGCCTGGATAGATGGAGAGGATGTTTCCAATTGTAGGAAAAACTAGAATCGGCGGGCACAACCTCAAACTAAAGGGACGATCGTTTAAAACAGAGATGAGGAGGAATTTCTTCAGCCAGAGGGTGGTGAATCTGTGGAACTCCGATGCCAAATCACTGAGTGTCTTCAAAACAGAGATAGATTGGATTTTGTCATGTGTACCGAGATGCAGTGAAAAATATTTGTCTGCGAGCAGCTCGACAGATCATTAAGTACATGAAAAGAAAAGGAAGTAAAAGAAAATACATAATAGGGCAACACAAGGTACACAATGTTACTACATAACACCGGCATCAGGTGAGGCATACAGGGGTGTAGTCAGTGAGGTCAGTCCATAAGAGGGCCGTTTAGGAGTCTGGTAGCAGTGGGACAGAAGCTGTTTTTGAAGAAAGATGGATAGATGGATAGATGGATAGATGGATAGATGGAATGATAGAATGATTGATCACGGGTTATGGGGATGAGAAATATATCAACCATGACGGAGCAGACTCGATGGGCTGAGTGGCCTAATTCGGCTCCTATGTCGTATGGTCTCCTGGACTGATAATGCTTGCGTTATTGAGCGCAATGGGTCCATACTGTGCCTAATGCTTCAGAAGAAAGCTTTTGTCACGCCATAAAATATTAAACCCATTATTGTACAAACACGCAGGCAGATTTGACAGCCTCCGAGGTCACGTCAGAAGTGGCTGATTGAACTCGCTGAAGTAAAACATTTTCGGGCAGTAATCTCTCTTCAAGTGTAAAACCAGAGTTCTGAGTCGGCGATCAAGGTCAGTTTCTTGATAGTTTGTATCTGTAGGATGCCCTGATAAACAGCCGATGGTAGAGAGAACCAACCTTTCACACCAGACCATTGCTAGAAGAGCGGATGGCTTAGTAGCCAACATTCAGAGAGCCCTCATCAAAAAACTCCATGCCTGTCCATTTTCCAGTTTAGGACTTGATGACAGCACGGATGTGAGTGATATAGCTCAACTCGCAATCTTTGCTAAGAGGAGTCACAAAAATGTTCAGAGTTGTTGAGGAACTGCCGCCTCTGCCCAATGAAAGGTACAACAATGGGGCACTTTTAATGAAGTGGGACGTGTCTTGGTGAAATTCAATCTTCCCAAAGACAACCTTTGTGCCTGACAACTGATGGAGCACCTCCGATGATAGGGAAGCACAGTGGCTTCATCCGTTTGATGCTCAAACTAGTGCCTCAGGAGGTTATCACACATCACTGCCTCCACCAAGAGCAGCTGTGTACAAAGGCCCTGGAGATCAGATATGCGATGGAGAAGATTCTCTCAACAGTCAACATCATAAAGTCCAAGAGGCTTAATTACAGACAGCTCTGAGCCTTTCCCGCAGCGGTAGGCTTACAGCGCGAGGATGTCATTTACTTCAGCCAGGTTCGCTGGCTCATCAAGGAGAATGCACCAGCCAGATTCTGGGCAGTATGTGAAGAGATTTAAAAAAACCTCTTGGCAGACAAAGGAAAAGATGTGAGGTTCATGGACAATAATGAGTGGCTGAATGGCTTGGCATTCCTAGTTAACATCACTTAACTTCTTGCAGACTTGAAGGTGAAACTGCAAGGAAAGGATCAGTCCATGAACAGAATGTATGAGCATATCCATGCATCCATTCAGAAGTTGGAATTGCTTCAGAAACAGTAGATCTCAAAGAAAATTAACCATTTCACAACACTCTCATCAAAGCATGATGAGGTAGTGGACCATGAGAAGTATGCTGCACTGAACCCTGGCTTGAGAGATGAATTTGGACTTGGGTTTTTCAGATTTCAAAGGGCACTGTGATGAAATGAAGCTGGTTGAAGATCCATTTGGAACCGATGCCCCAATGCATTCCAGGCGGAGCTGATTGAGATGCAGGTTGCCAGTGTGCTGAAGAGGGTTTTTCTAGACAATGACCTTCTACAAGCACCATGTTCCCTCTGATTCATACCCAAACCTGTCAAGACATGCCCATTGCTACTTTGCATTGTTTCCCATCAGCTATTTTCATGAATGAAGAGCAGTAAGTCAAAATCTGGATCATTGCTGACAAATGTACTTCTATCCGGAATGCTCTGCATTGCTAAGTGTGTGGGACGACATTAACTTCATATGCAAGTAAAAGCAATGCCAGACATCTCACTGAGTCTGTGCTAATTTTGCTGTGGAGAACGCAAGGTAATAAATTGATCTTCACATGTACACCTTACTCATAAAGATGCAGATTTCTGTTGCTCCAGATAAATTTCAAATCATCTGCTTGTCTCCCTTTCCTCCTTCCTCCTAGATCTTGTGCATGGGACCTGCTGGAAGTGAGGGAAGAATGGAAATGCGATTCCTCACGTGAAGAGGGTGGATAAGAACAGAGAATTGGGATCACTCCTTGACAGTTGGGCATCCAGTCAGGACATGGTCAAGTAAATGGGCAGGCATTGACTTCTTGTGGCAAGCAAAAACAAGGGACGATGTCTCGCTGAATCAGTGTTCAATAGGTGGAGATGGTAAGGCGACAAATTAATCTTCTCATGCGCAGGTTGTTCATAGAGATGCAGATTGGTGCTGTTTGGCAAAAGAGAGCGATAAATTTTCATTCCTCTGAACTTGTTTCGTTTTCTTCTCAGAAATGGCACATCGGACCACTGAGGAAGAGAACATTAGAGATGTGACCCCGTGCCCCCTTGCCCCCCACCCCACCCCAAGTGAAAAAGGTTGGATAAGCCTGATTTAGAAGGAGTCTTGACTTTCTTCAAAATGCATCAGCCTCTCTAGTGATGAATGAATATACCGATGATACATTCAAAAGTAGCCCTTATTTTTCATCTAACTAGAACTGGAGGAGAATCAATGACTATGAAGGTGAAAGTTTCAGCTGATCTAATGCTCAGGTTTCAGTCTAATCTCAACTACTTGTTTTATACCCCACCTGATGATCATTTTCATTCACCTAAAAATATAAATAGAAATACTTAATTAATAAAATTGAATATCAGGCAGAATGCATATGGGCAGCCAATCCACTACCACCAATTCTCTGCTCTGTGGTAAAAGTGGAAGTTCATCACAACATTTCCACCTTCTTTCTAATAATTTAAATTGACTGGAAGATTATTTTTAAACCCTAGTCAAAAAATAGTCTTAGTGAGGCATTTGCTAAATTGTTGGGGGAATTTCGCTCCACAATTCTGTCAGTTTACTAAAAAAGCATTGTCGGTAAACATGCCTACGAAATATTCAGCAAGAAATTGGTTTGGATTAAATGTACCTATTATTATTATAAGTGACATGAAACAGTAACAAAGCAAGTATAATCTGTCGGTTAGAGGGAAATACCTCAGGTAAAGGACAGCAGAGGCAGATTGGTAGCCGAACCAAAAAAGGTCAATGAAGCTTTCGAGGCCTTCTACCGGGGACTGTACACCTCCGAACCCCCTGACGGGGACTCGTGGATAAAACAGTTCCTCAATGTCCTGGATATGCTAGTCGGGAGGGATGACAGATGGGGGGAGCTGGAAGCTCCACTAGGACTGGGAGAGGTCATGGAGAACATCAACTCCATGCAGGTGGGGAAGACATCGGGATACGATGGTTTCCCGGCGGACTTCTACAAAAAATTTGTAGCACCTGCAGGAGATGTTCGTAGACTCATCAGCGAGGGGCACCCAGCCTCCAACTCTAATTCAGGCGACCGTATCGCTAACACCCAAAAAAGACGAAGACCCAATGGAGTGTGGATCATACACATGTGAAAATACTCGCAAAAGTCTTGCCTAAGTGACTGGAAAACTACGCACCAGAGGTGGTCGCAGAGGACCAGATAAGCTTTGTTAAGGGTAGACAGATGACTGCTGAACATGATAATGATCCCACCAGCGGTGGACGCAGAAAAGGCCTTCGATAGAGACAAGTGGAAGTATCTCATTGAGGTACTGTAGTGGTTTGGGCTAGGGACAGGGTCCACCTTATGGGTGAAACTCCTGTACAATTCCCAAGGTGAGTGCATGGACCAACACCACTATCATAGAGGCACAAGGCGGAGATGCCTGCTGTCCCAGCTCTTGCTTGCCCTGGAAACTGAGCCACTGGCTATCACCCTGAGAGCGGTAAGAAGCTGGAAGGGAATCTGAAGAGGAGGTAGAGAGCACAGTCTGGCTCCATGCAGATGACTGAAGAGGAGGCAAAGAGCACAGTCTCGCCCATGCGGGTGTCCTGCTCCTCTACACTTCAGACCTGCAAAGCGGCATGAAAGGAATCACAAGCTCCTGAGAGAGTTTGGGGCCTTCTCGGGCGACAGACCCAACCTGTACAAAAGCAGAGCATTCTCTGTGAACCCTAGCGGGGTAGTGGCAGAGCTGGAGGGACGACTGTTTAAACTAGCTGAAAACAAATTCCACTGCCTGGGGATCCAGAAAGCCCACGACTGGACACGGATCCACAAGTGGAACTTAACCAGTCTGGCAGAGGAAGTAAAAAAGAACCTACAGAGATGGGATACACTCCCGCTCTCCCTGGCAGGAGAGTGCAGAAGATCAAGATGAACGCCGTGCCCAGGTTCTTCTTCCTGTTCAGGTCCATACCGATCTACATCGCCAAGGTCTTTTTCAACTCGATAGACAAGATGAATATGGGGGGGGGGGGAAGAATCCCCCAAAAATTCTTACAAGGAAGAAGAAACATGCCGGTGGGGGGAGGGGGGGGGGGGGAGCTGGCCTGGTACAGAGGAAAATGACTCGTATATTATAACCAATGCATACATCCTTCCCAAAGGGTTAAAAAAGGAAAAGATTTATTCAACACTGAGAAACCGCGACTACATAAAACAGAAAAAGATTGTTTTTGGTATTTCAAAACCAATGGCTTCCCTAGCTCAGTTACAAGGAATCCTTCAAAGTATTCCCTTTTGCAATCACAGCCTGAATGGTGATGGGCTTTAAGACTTTTTTATGCTGAGGGCGGCATGTGGCCCCCTGGGATGGGACTGCGGTGCTGAGGACCCGGGTTTGAATCCCGGCCCTGGGTCACTGTCCATGTGGAATTTGAACATTCTCCCCATATCTGCGTAGGTTTCACCCCCACAACCCAAAGATGTGCAGGTTAGGTGGATTGGCTATGCTAAATTGCCGCTTAATTGAAAAAAAAATAATAACTGGGTGTTTTAAATTTTTTTAAAAAGAGACTTTTTAATGCTATTTCATTTTGCTCTTACCAAGATAGGGGAGCATGGGAAGTGCTTAAAACTGTGTTACAGATTATGGTGGGAACGTAGCTTTTGCTTTACGGAAGCACAGAAGCTTGATGAGAGAAAGGGATTGCTAGTGAGTTGGGTGGAGTTAGGTTAGAACCGGGTGTGGTGAATTATAAACACTAATAATCCACACTGTATTGTACAACATGTGTTGAGCCTGTACCTTGTACTAGATCATGTGTAGTTGCGTGGCTCTACCCATAGGGGGAGATGAGGAGCTTGTACTTGGCTCCACCCTTGGCTCCGCCCATGGCTCCGCCCATGGCTCCTCCCCTAACCGGAAGTATAAAGGTTGCTGTTGTGAGCCTGCCTGCCAGTTCATCTAGAGTTCATCTCGTCACAGGCAGGCTCTGTTGTAAGACGATTAAAACCACTGTTCGCTTCTAACCACGTGTCGCGTGAACTGATGGTCTCATCACCGGGTCATCAGTATGTTTTGACAAGAGGTTGGGGGGGGTGGGGGGTGGGAGTGGGTGGTGGAATCCATTTTGCAGGAAAAAATGGCAGCCGAAGATGTATGGAGAGACAGTGGGGGAGGACCCATTGGGTGACAGGCCAGACTTTAGATGGGCTGATAGAAAGGACACTGTAGATAAAAGGACCACACAACCATTTACCTTGGATTTGTGAGAATTGTTTGTGAGGGAAATAGAATGCATAGGTAAGTTTAAGAAGTATGGCACAAGAAGTGTGCACTATGCTTAAGATTTTTAATGAAACTAAAACTCCATTCTAACTCAGCGATTTACTGATGAAATGTATCATTTGGGGTTGGAATGACATGACATAATACAGCTACTAGCTAGGATAACATGATTGAGTCAGCAGACTGACCAAAGCAGAGCAAAACACTTTAGGGGAGTGACAGAGGAAGTAATAAATTTGACATCTTACATGTGTAAAGTAATCAAGATTTGCCAAAACACTATAAATATAAATAAAATTGCATGTTTAGCAGAATTGGATATGTGCACAGCCACTGATGACTTGAGGATGAAGAATGTTTAATGTTAAAAATTACAACAGAGACAGCTATATGTACCTTGGAAACCAATTGAGTTCAAACAAATTGTCAGCAGCACATTGCATAAACCATGCAGTCACATTTAAGCGTGCCCAAGACTTCTTTGTTATTTGAATTCCAAAATCCACACTTATTCATCAACAATAATATATCTTGGTTTAAAGGCTAGGGGCAGGATTTAATGGGCCCGTTCGCCACAGCCACAAATTCTGTTAAGGCCACAAAATCCCATGAGAGGTCCATAATGGGATTTTGTGCAGCGATCTCAGTTTGAGATCTTCTTCAGCCCTCCTGCCAGTGACGTGATCAGGTTCATGCTCAGAAAGGACGTGAACCTGATTTTCAATGCTTTGACCATTTAAAAAAAAATTTAGAGTACCCAATTCATTTTTTCCAATTAAGGGGCAATTTAGTGTGGCCAATCCACCTAGCCAGCACATCTTTGGGTTGTGGGGGCGAAACCCACGCAAACACAGGGAGAATGTGCAAACTCCACACGGACAGAGTTTTTAACCATATTAACATATACTTATTGGGCTTGACGCTGGAACGCCCTCCCACTCTTTATCCCCCCACCCTGTCAGCCTCAGGCCACTCCGACGCAAATCACTACTGGTTTTCAAAAATGACAACCAGTCATGGCGGCCACGTGAGGTGTGCAGAGGTGAGTGTAGCCCCCAAGTGGAGATGGACATGGCCGTGCAGTGCCCTGGCACTGCTTCCGGGCAACCTGGCAATCCCCCAGGGGAGGGAGTCAGGTCACCCAATCTTGGTGGTGAGAGGGGGGTGTCCCAATCTTTGCATGGTGTGGGGTAGGGCGTTCCCTGATGTTTGCGTAGTGGGGGTTAGGGCGCCCCAATCTTTACATGGTGTGTGGGAGTTGTGGAGAGTTCATCTTGTCTGCCTGGGGTCCCGATCTGCTTCGTTGGGGGGGGGGGGGGGGGGGGGGGGGGGGGGGGGGGATCTACTTGGGGGGTCCCAATCTCCATTCAAAATTCCTGGGGGGAGGGGGAAGTCCTTTGAAATTGAACCAGACCCCAACAGTGGCTAGAATATTGGGCAGGAACCCCAATAGGGGTTACTAGGGGCTGGTTTAGCACACTGGGCTAAATCACTGGCTTTTAAAGCAGACCAAGGCAGGCCAGCAACATGGTTCAATTCCCGTACCAGCCTCCTCGAACAGGCATCGGAATGTGGCAACTAGGGGCTTTTCACAGTAACTTCATTGAAGCCTACTCGTGACAATAAGCGATTTTCATTTTCATTTCATTTTTCATATTTTATTTTAATTTTGTAAAACTGTGAGGAAAGGATACCCCTCTCCAGGAATGATTTTACACAAAGAAAGGATACGGTATATTTTTTTAAACTTTGTTATTAACACTGTTAAAACATCACACAAGAAAATAGCTCCTTAACTATGCTAATCAATTGTGACACAATAACCCTTAATTGCTTCCTTTACTTCTACCCAAACAACAAAGCCATTTCCAATCTCAATCCACTTTTATAAAGAATTAGCAGATCCAGGTTACTTGCTTAAGAGATATTCTCTGAGACTGTTTTAAGAGACAGACCTGAATCCTGTCAGAGCAATGCAGGATCACTAGCTGAAGTCTTCAGAAACTGTCTTCATGGTTTGACTTGCGGAAAACAAGAGAACAATTTCTAATTCTCTGCTAAAATGCCTGGTATTCTAGCTCCTCTCATTAGTTATGTCATCTTACCAACTGAAATACTACACAGGGTACCCTCTTAATCTAAACAAAAATCCATTAGCCCAAGCTTTTACGAGGCCTTAATTGCACCTGCGACTCCCAAAAATCTTCAAAGCATGATTCATTTAAAACATGCCTGCCGCAGTCAAATACTAACTCAGGCTTTTAACCCTTACTGCACCAAATACCCATAATGCAATATAACTGCAATTCCTACATTCATCACAGGGGCGTACTTTAAAAAGGCCCCACCCCTCCAGCTGACTGAGCGATCCTCACCAGCACTTTGAAATTACACAGAGTTCTGTTTAATCAGGGGAGAGAAGGCATCTGGGAAGCCAACGGGTTCCACACAGCTCCTGTGAAATTTTGGGAAAGTTTCCCCCCTCCTCGAATTGTCTCACTGTTAAATAGGTATGCAAATAAAATGTATAACCGAGAGGAAATCAATTCCTTTTGTCTGGCGGATGATGAATGGAAAAACCAATGGAATAATGACCTGACATAATGTAAATTTAAAACAGATCTACATCATAAGCGTTTATTTACTATATTTAGAAAATTAGTTTCTTGTCCTTAAACAAGGAAATATACATTCCAAAGGAACCACATCTATTACCACAATAAATCCCACATCCTGAATACTTGGAGCTGTGGTTTTTCCACTCAAAATAGCTGAAGCTTGAGTAATGCGTTATCCTAATAGAAAGCAATGTGACACATACTGAATGGTATCGAAAAGAACAATCTTCTACTTACAACGAATACAACTTCCAGACTTAAATTTCTTAGGCTTTAAATTTTTTTCTGCCAGTAAGCTAGTTGAACAGTGATCTTGAACATCGGTTAACAACATGCAGATTATTATTCCAATCAATATTCTAAATTCTCAATAACATCTTTCCTGTGAACAATTGGTTATAGAACCACGTAGATTCATAGCGGAGGTGGGGGTGGGGTGGGCAGGTTACCCACCCCCTGAGCAATTCTGCCAACCAGAAAAGGAACGGCCCTGCAACAATAATACACTGTGGGCGGCCTTGATTGGCTCAGAATGGAAATTCTGCCCCCATCTGGAGTAAGTCCCTCCCTAGAAAGCAGCCAGCCAATCTGATCTGTGGTTCCAGAAGCATCAGAAATGAATCGCGGCTACTGTTGGGATTACAAGCAGACCAGACAGACAAAGTGCAATGGATACTTCACTTCAGAGAAGTCAGCGATTTTTGGTTGGCGTCAAGGTGGACGGCTGGATGATACCTTACCCGCCCATGTAATATGTGAGGCAGGTTGGGATTGGGCATGAAGGCGGTCAGCAGGCCACCTGTTTTATTTTACGAGCCACAGCCCCCTACCTTCCCCTCCCGTCCCCCACCAGGGGGTAGCTGTAAACTTACAGCAAAGGAGGATCCATTTGACCCGTGAGTCAGTGCAGTCTCTCTTTAAATGCCACTCAGCTAGTCCCACATCCCTTCGTTTTCCCTACAACCCTACAAATTATTCTCTTAACGTGCCTTTTAGAGCCGATGCAAGCCACGCATAAGCTATAGGCTAGGGCACAAAGAGGTTTATTACTAATTACAGTCAAACACCATCCCTCCCCAGAGGCATTCCTTCCCTGACCTGTACCCAGGTTCAGGGTTTTTAATCCTGGAGGGGCTACACTTGTTCAGGTGAAGCTCCCCCCATCATTTCCAGGGAAATTCATATTCCCCGGAGGGCACGGGAAACCTGGTGGTTTCTATGCTGTGACCTCCGCTGGATCTACACCCCTCCCCTGGCGGCATGTCCATGTCTGTCGAAACCTGTCCTGAACCTCTGGTCCGTTTAGCCCAGGGTTGACACTCTGGCATGGTCTGTGTCAGTTTGTGGGGGACGAGAATGGTGCTTACGTAACAACTGCCGAGGCGCGGCGGCCGGTGCTGGTGAAGGTGCCTCGGGTGGGTGCAGTGTGTCCATCTCACTCTCTGACTCAGAATTGAGTGGATCCTTATCCAACATATGACTATCCTCAGTTGGGGGCTTTTGTCTACAACCATAACTGTGACCGGGGCCGATGGTGATGACTATAGGGGTGGTAGGGGCAGCAGCAAGTCTGGTGTAGCTGGGACTCTGGCGAGGGGGCTGTTCGGCGTGGACGTGATCCACATGGCGATTGGATTCCCGCCCTTGTGCCCTGACCATGGAAACCAACTCGGTAGCTGCCAGGATGACAACTGGGACCCAAACAGCCCCTTTGCCAGCATTGCCGGGGACAAACGTGCAGGCAAGCGGAAGGCAACTGGCATCAATCTCAGACTGGTCCTGGTTCCGGCGGACTCTCCTGCCTTGATCAGGGGTGACCAAGCTCAGGGGAGGTGCGGAGTCGACGGACCATCAAGAGCTCTGCTGGCGCAATGCCTGTCGTGGCATGCAGTGTCGCGCGATAAAATAAAAACAAAACGTGCCGGGCTAGTGCCCCAGGATCCAGCCACCAGCTTCTTCATGCTCAGCTTAAATGTTTGGACCACTCTCTCGGCAGTCTGTTTTAAGCCAGCTGGTAGAGTGTTGTCCTCAAGTGTTTGAATCCCATTGGCGGAGTCAAACGCCGCAAACTTCATGCTTGTAAACAGCGTGCCTTTATTGAGCACCAGTTCCTCGGGAATTCGGTGTGTACTGAACATCTACCGTAAGTTTTCCATGGTTGCAGCCTGCATCCGCACTACTTCCAGCCAGTTAGAGTGAATGTCTACTAGGAGGAGGAACATTGACCCCTGGAAAGGTCTCACAAAGTTGACATGAACCCGGGCCCAAGGCTTTCCAGGCTATTTACAAGGGCTGCCGGGAGTAATCGTTGGTGGGTCTGACATTGGAGGCATTGCTGGGCTGGGTGTCCCATAAAAACATGCAGTCTTCGATGCTCAGCTTTTGCATCATCCCCGTGTCTGCCTTCAAGTCCTCAGGCAGAGCCTGGTGCTGGGCCCCATATTGCACCATCAGCCTGATGCAGAAGAACTGTGGGCTGGATACGAGATGCTGTGATCTGTAGTGAGTCCATGAAATGGAAGGCAGCTATTACCTCATCAGCAGTGGTGGGAGTTTTCTTTTATTATTCATTCACGGGATGTGGGTGTCGCTGGGTGGTCCAGTATTTATTGTCCACCCTCGAGGGCATTTAAGAGTCAACCACATTTCTGTGGCTCTGGAGTCACATATAGGCCAGACCAGTGGGCGTGGTAGGTGGCTCAAAGCGTCCGCGTTGGGTACGTGGGCCCCGGAGTGGTGGTCGAATACATAGCCATACGCTGCCATTAATAGCACCCAGCATTGTAGCACTTCTGCCAAATACCACGGCCCATCCTTCTTTATCCCCTTGTGGGTACTGTTTCTCCACGTTGGTCAATTTCCTATCAAGCAAACGTGTTAGGTCGCTCGGAATCACCTTCCATTAAGTGGGCTAGCAAGGCCCCACCACCATAAGGGGATGCACGCAGGTCAGTAAGAGTGGCCTAGAGGGGTCAAAATGAGTAAGCAGTCTTGAAGAGGAAAACTGCTGTTTTACTCTGGCAAAAGCTGCTTGTTGCTTGGAGCCCCATGCCCAGAGCAGTCGAATCTTTAGTAGTCAATAGAGGGAAGACAGTGTCATGGCTAAACACGAGAGGAACATTCCATAATAATTCACCAGCCCCAGGAAAGCCTTAAAATCCGTTGGCCCTACTGGCTCAGGGGCTTGGCAAATGGCCTGGACCTTCTGGCGATCCATGCGGTACTCGAGGTACACCACCTCGGCTGCTCTGAAGACACACTTCTCTCAGCGGAGGCAGATGCCAGCCGCCTCAAATCATTGCAGCACTTCTGCCAAGTTGTGGAGTTGCTCCTGGTCGCTATGCATGGTAACCCCCGCAATATATTCTCCATGATCCTCTGAAATATTGTGCACGCGGAGGAGATCCCAACTGGTAGCCGGGTATATTCATAGAGCCCCTAGTGCATGTTGATGGTGATGAGTCTTCTTGACACAGAGGCCAAGACCAGCTGGAGATGCACATGGCCCATATCTAGCTTGGTGAATATAAGACCACTGCTGAGCTTGGCACACAGATCCTTGATCCTGAGGGCTGGATAATGGTCTAAGTGTGATAACCAGTTTACTATCATTTTATAATCCCTGCAGAGACACACCGACCTGTCGGGCCTCATTACCGGTACGACTGGTGCTGTCCAGTCAGAAATTGTACTGGTCTTACGATCACCAGGTTCACCATACAGTCCAACTCCTAATCTATCTTTGGACGCAAGACGTACAGAACGGGATGTGCTCGGAAATAGTTTAGAAGTCGCCGCAGATTAATCTCCCCCTCTGGAATGTATGATGGCTATGGAGAGGTGGTGATGGAAGATGATGGTGGCTATTATTACAGTCCACAGGGATCAAATGAAGACGCAGAGGTAGTTATATACAGAAGATTTGTTTTTCATTTAGAATTTTATATATTGCTATGGGGCCATGGGGTCCATGGTCATTCGGGCAACGACCCTCGATAGTCACCAAATACGATTGGAAATCTGGCGAATATGGTTTGGGAGCCATGTGGAGCATTTGACAAACCCTCTGCCAGTCTAAGCAGAGGTACCAGAGCCAATCGTTCCCCAACAGGCTCGGATCGCTCCCATGTATGACGACCAGTGGTAAATCTGCTGACTGTCGGCTGTATTCAACAGGGATGGTGGTCATTACCGCAATCGCGAGAGACTCCCACATGTACGTCGCTAGTCTTGCGTTGGTATCCTGGAGAGTCAGCGGACGAATCTGAGAGAGTATGCGGTTGAAGATGCGTCGACTAATGACAGACATGGCAGGCTCCGTATGGAGTTCCATGCGGGTCGTGTGGCCGTTCACCTCGAGTGAGATTGGGATGGGCGCTATTCTTCGTGCCGCCACAAAATGTAGTTGTTGGTGCTGGTCATCATCATCCTCCACTTAGTGGGCCCCGTCACTGGCGGGGTGGACACGCCTGGCGGTGCGGTGGGTGGATGGCTCCTCGCAGGATCTTCTTTCCCCCGGGTTCCTGTGTCCTGGTGCTACTACGGAAGACGGTAATTATACTCTTGGTCCTCCTGGTCAGGGGAAACATTTTGGCAGTGTTCCCGGGGCCTATTCCGGCATCTCGTCACTTGCCTGTAGGTGTCCCAAAGCTGGGGAATGGATTCTTTGGTCTTAGTGGGTTTAGAGTGCTGTGTACAGGGTTGGTTGTGGCGCCCTAAATTGAAGACCGCCATGCCCTGGAGTTCTTGGACTCCCTATCTCGGCACTTTCCAAGGATACTGCAATTTCCACGGCTCTTTGGATGTCTAAACAAGCTTTGGCTAGTAATTTTCTTTGCATGGCCACATCATGGATCTAACCGGTCGTGTAATGCTTCACCCAGGGTTGGACTGAACTCACGGATCTCAGTTAGTTTCCTGAAGCGAGCCAGAAATTCACTGATACCTTTACCTTGGGCCTTGGCAGCCATGTGGAACAAGAAACAGCGAACTATCAGAGGCTGTTTCTGGTAGAAATGTTACCAGGGAGGAGAATTAGTAGGTGTCCGGAGGATCCGGGTGGGTTAAGCTTTTATAATGCTGTACATGGGCATCCCCACAGGCTGTCAGCAAGGCAACGGTTTGGCGTTTGTCACCAATAATCGAGTTGGTGCGGAAGATGAACTGCATCCTCTCTATATACTGTCCCCAGTCATCCGTATCTCAATTGAATAGCTCCAACTTCCCGATATGCGGCATGATTATGCCTTCCAGTGGGGCCTGACGAGGCCTAGGCTAGGTAGACCGGGCACATAGCAACCGGTTTCAGCGGCAACTCCACTGAATCCTCGTCATCAGCATTTAGATCAGAGGTAAGCAGCCAAGCTTAAGCAGTAGTTTCTGGCATAAAGAGGTTTATTGCTAGTTACAGCAAACACCACCACTCCCCGGAGTGTCTCCTTCCCCAATCTGCACCCAGGCCGGGGTTTTTATACTGGTGGGGTGACACTTGTTAAGGGAAAGCCCTGCCCCATTACTGGGGAGTGCATATTCCTGGAGGGCATGGGAAACCTGATGATCCAATCCCATGATGTCTGTTGGGGTTATAACAGTGCCTATCCAGTTCCTTTTCAAAGTCATGATTGAATCTGACTGTACCACTCTCAGGCAGTGCTTTCCAGATCCTAACTACTCACAGACGGCTTTTTGATCTCAGAGTACCAAGAGATATGGGGAACAAACAGGGAAGTAGAATTCAGGGATAGGAACAGCTATGACCCTATTGAACGGTGGAGCAGACTCGAGGAGATGCATGTTCTTATATTCGCTGGTAAAAGTGTGGTGCCCAGAATTGGATACAATTTTCCAATGATGCTGAACCAGTGCTTTAAGAATATTCGAAACCGTTGAAGGGTGGGAAGTAAAGAAAGGTGTAATCATAGGCTGCCCTTTGCAGATTGGGTGGTTGGGGGGGTGGGGGTGCCAGGGACAACCAGCCCTCAGGTGGAATCCCCCCTTCTACTTAGCTTCCCACGGCCTTAAACTCTCCACCACCATCATCCCCTACTGTCCCGCACTCCCTTCCTTCACCTGACCAAACTCTCCCTGCCAAAAACCTTGGATTTATCTGGTTCAAAGAGTCTGTGCGACATTCAACGAGTTAAAGAGTCCGTGTGACATTTATCAATTTTAAAATCTGAGTGACATATTCGGACAAATAAAGAGTCTTTAAGCGAACCCTCAAGGAGAAGAGGAGGCAACAAATCACATTGACTTTTAGAAAAGATGGATATGCAGTTTAAAACAGACTGTCTCCACAAATTGTAGTTGATATCAGCCTCAAATCCATTAGCTCCTCAAGACTACCGTGAAAAAATTCTGCCTCAGCCACAGATAACAGCGAATAATTCAAATTGTGAATTCGCTATTTTTTGCCTTTTAGCATTGAATTTTACTTTGGTCAAAGAGTAACTCCTACTGTAGAACTTGTAAGTTTGCATGCCTATAGTGAGAGTGTGTTGCAAAGGTCGTGGCGTGGGTTTAGCTTTTAGATATCTTCATATCTTTACCTGGGTGGGTATTTCCTGATATATATTAATGATCTTGATCTTGGTGTGCAGGGGACACCCTCAATATAAAACTTAATAATAATAAAAATAATAATCTTTATTGTCACAAGTAGGCTTACAATAACACTGCAATTAAGTCACTGTGAAAATCCCGGCGCCTGTTCAATTACACAGAGGGAGAATTCAGAATGTCCAATTCACCTAACAGCATGTCTTTCGGACTTGTGGGAGGAAACTGGGGCACCCAGAGGAGACCCACTCAGACACATTGAGAATGTGCTGACTCTGCGCAGACAGTGACCCAAGCGGGAATCCAACCTGAGAACCTGGCGCTGTGAAGCAACAGTGCTAATCACTGTGCTACCGTGCTGTCTGAAAAGGACACTTCAAAAGGACACAGACATATTGGTGAGTGCACAGATAGGGGGCAGATGAAGTTCAAGGGAGAAGTGTGAGGTAATGCATTTTGGTAGGAAGAACATGGAGAGACAAAGGAGTGCACGAGTAGAGAGACCTGGGTTTATATGTGCTAAAGTCATTAAAGGTGGCGGGTCAGGTGAAAGGAGCAGTTAAGAAAGCATGTAGCTTTATTCTGGCTTTAGTAATAGGGGCATAGAGTACAGGAACAAGGAGGCTATTTTTAAAAATAAATTTAGAGTAGCTAATTCTTTATTCCAATTGAGGGGCAATTTAGCATGGTCAATTCACCTACCCTGCACATCTTTGTGGGTTGCAGGGGTGAAAACCCACACAGACACGGGGAGAATATGCAAACTCCATATGGACAGTGACCTGGGGTTGAGTACGAACTCGGGTCCTCGGCGCTGTGAGGCAGCAGTGCTAACCACTGAATCATCGTGCTGCCCAACAAGCAGCTTATATTGACACAAGACACTAGTTGCACCTCAGCTGAAAATATTGGCCCGTACCATCTTGCATCATTTGCGACTTAAGTGGGGGTTCAGGAATGCGCGCTGGAAATGCTCGGCGTTTAAACTCCTGGCCGTTTTCTGTGTCTGCTTGAAGCCCTGGGCTGCTGAATGAAAAGTCCAACTGCAGGGTTAACTTGGGCCACTTACCCAGTTATCTGGTGAATTTCTTTACACCTTTTTATTTACATGGAAATTTTTCAGTCTAGCAGAGACACAGTGGCACAGTGGTTAATACTGCTACTTCACAGCTCCAGGGACCGGGTTCAATTCCAGCCTCAGGTGACTGCGTGGAGTTTGCACTTTTTCCCCGTGTCTGGGTGGGTTTCCTCGGGTTTTCTCCCACAGTTCATGCTAAATTGCCCCGAAGTATCCAAAAGGTTAGGTGGGTTTTCTGGGATAGGGTGGGCTTAAGTAGGGTGCTCCTTCCAAGGGGCAGTGCAGACTTCATGGGCCAAATGTACTGTACTGCACTGTAAATTCTATTATTCTGTGATCCTATGACATTGGGAAACATTTTTTGGGAGGCTAACGTTTTATATAATTAGTGCTTAGCATTTATAAATATGTTTAAAATGCACATAAAATTAAAGGAAGATGTTTTTGTATTTTGTAGAAATATGGTTTGTCATAGAACATAGAACAGTACAGCACAGAACAGGCCCTTCGGCCCTCGATGTTGTGCCGAGCAATGCTCACCCTACTCAAACCCACGTAGCCACCCTATACCCGTAACCCAACAACCCCCCTTTAACCTTACTTTTAGGACACTACGGGCAATTTAGCATGGCCAATCCACCTAACCCGCACATCTTTGGACTGTGGGAGGAAACCGGAGCACCCGGAGGAAACCCACGCACACACGGGGAGGATGTGCAGACTCCGCACAGACAGTGACCCAGCCGGGAACCGAACCTGGGACCCTGGAGCTGTGAAGCATTTATGCTAACCACCATGCTCCAGGCTGTTGGCTGGACAGTCATGAGGCTGTTAATTCCATTAAAATAGTACTTTACTGTATTAAATGTTTGAAATCACAGAAGGTGAAAGAATGATTTTTTAAAAACTTTGGTTTGTCATGAGGATGTTGAAAAACGAAAAATGAAAATCGCTTATTGTCACGAGTAGGCTTCAATGAAGTTACTGTGAAAAGCCCCTAGTCGCCACATTCCGGCGCCTGTCCAGGGAGGCTGGTACGGGAATTGAACCCGCGCTGCTGGCCTGCTTGGTCTGCTTTAAAAGCCAGCGATTTAGCCCAGTGAGCTAAAGCAGGCCCATTAATTCCATTAAAGGAACTATAAATGATAGAATGCAGTGATCACTCGCTAACGAGTCTGATTATCCACCGAAGATACTCGATGTTACTGATTACAGGTTCTGTGGGACCTTGCGTGGCTGATGAGCTCGATCCAAGAGCCTCATCTTCAATCACTCACTTGGCAAGAGTTTCCAAAAGGTGGATCGGTTCATGGATGCGAAGTGACGGTTATTCCTTTCTCGGGGAGAACAAACCAACTCCACACAGAGTGACCCAAGGTCGGAATTGAACCCGGGTCCCAGGTGCTGTGAGGCAGCAGTGTGAACCACAGTGCCACCGTACCGCTGCCATTTCTTCAGGGCGCTTCGTTTTCCCCCCACAGTCCAAAGATGTGCAGGTTAGGTGAATTAGGAGCTTGTAGAAACTTGTAAAGTTTAATGCTAAATTGCCGCTTAGTGTCCAAAGATTACATGGGTTTAAGGGGATAGGGCGGGGGCGTGAGCCTGGGTACGGTGCTGTTTCAGAGTATCAGTACAGAGTTGATGGGCTGAGTGTAATGCTAGAATCTATATTGAAAGGGCTAGAATACAAGAGCAGGGATGCACTGTTGAGACTGTATAAGGATCTGGACAGACCCTATTTGGGATATTGTGAGCAGTTCTGGGCCCCATATCTAAGGAACAATGTGCTGGCCTTAGAGAGGGTCCAGAGGAGGTTAACAAACATGATCCCTGTAATAAAGGACTTGTCATATGAGGAGCGGTCAAGGACTCTGGGTCTGTACTTTATGGACTTTTGAAGGATGGGGGGTGGGTCTTATTGAAACTTACAGAATACTGAGAAGCCGAGATAGAGTTAATGTGGAAAGGGTGACTCCACTAGTAGAGATGAGTACTCAAGGACACTGCCTCAGACTGAAGGGGTGATCCTTTAAAACATAGATGAGGAGGAATTTCTTCAACCAGATGGTGGTGAATCTGTGAAACACATTGCCAGAGAAGGCTGTGGAGGCCAAATCATTCAGTACTTTACGACAGATACATAGGTTTTAATTAATAAGGGGATCAGTGGTTATGGGGAGAAGGCAGGAGAATGGGGATGAGAAACGTATCAGCCATGATTGAATGGCAGAGTAGACTTGATGGGCCGAATGGCCTAATTCTGCTCTTCTGTCTTATGGTTTTATGGAATGGCTTTCTTCTGCACTGCAGTGATTCTATAAACACTAATCAAAAAAATCAGATGTGACAAGGACAGTGACTGCAAAAAGCCCTGGGGCACTTTTAAAATCTTGTGACCATAATTTAAATGAAAGCATGCAAACATTTTTAGGCATCCCACATGTAAAGTTATATAATAATATAGTGCAGATTTAAATAGTTTTACAGATTTAAAACAAACAACCAAAACCTATGTGAACTTAGAAATAATCACCTTTAATCATAAAATCTTAAAAATTACTTTAAAAGAATAAACAACAATAGTAACAACGACTTGAAAGAAAGTGGAAATAAATCTCTTTAAAAACACATGTTAAAATAGTTGCCTGGTGTTTTCTATCTGTTTAAATGCCTGTCCTCAATGGCCGTTCCCAAGCTGGCCACATCATAAGGGCGTGTGGCTGCAGACATCCTGCACCGCGTTGGTGCCTATGCAGACTGAGGCGTTGGAGGCCCCAGGTTGCCGAGAAGAAAGGAAGGTTCCTCGCAACATCGGAGTGCAGGTAAGTAAGCACATTTCCCTTTCAAAATCGGCGGTTTTTGGCTTCCCCCTGCTAGGCAGAGGTTATGGGTCATTGTGTACACTTCTGGGTGCCACACTTTTGGAAAGATGTGAACATATTGGTGAGAGTGAAGAAGAGGTTAACAAGAATGGTTCAGTTATGAGAATAGCTTGAGAGGTTGGGACTGTTCTCCTTGGAGAGAAGAAGGCTAAGAGGAGATTTGATAGCGGTGTTCAAAATGATAGAGGGGCTAGACACAGCAAAACGGGAGAAATTGTTCCTGCTTGTAAAAGGATCCAGAATGAGCGGGCACAGATTTAAAGAAGTTTGCAAAAGAAGCAAATGTGATGTGCGAAAATCATTTTCACACAGCGAATGGTTTGGGTCTGGAATGCATTGCCTGGAAGTGTGGTGGAGGCAGGTTAATTTGCAGCATTCACGAGGGCAATAGATGATTATTTGAATTGAAACAATATGCAGGGGTACGGGGAAAAGGCAGGAGAATGGCACGAAGTCATGATGCTCATTTGGAAAGCTGGTGTAGACATGATGGGCCAAATGGCTTCCTTCTGTGTGGTATGAATTCCGTGATTCTGCAATGATTGGAGAGGATTACAGAAATAGAGAGGGGTCAAGCTGTGAAGGGATTTGAAACCAGAATGAAATGATTAAATTGAAGGCGCTGCTTGATTTGGAGCACACTCTATCACCCACCTCCTGTTGTATGAATGTCGTGTCAGAGGGTCTGTATACTGTGCCTCCTGGGGGTGCAATGTATAAATTGTACCCTATGGAACTGTGAAAGATGAAGGGAATTATGTATACAAGTAAAGGTTTACTACAAATGTCTTCATTATTTGATTCTATGGGCACCTGAAGACTGTATTGACTTGGTTTTTGGCTTTCATCCAGGCTGCTTACACCTTTGATTTAAAAGGTGGATGACCTTCAATTCCAAAATGGCTCACACTTCTTTGGTGCATCGCCTGTAACAAAACCGGCAGTTTATCAGGATTAGATGTTGGAGTCTTGTGGTGAGATTTTCCAGTGCTCATGCTGGTGTAATACTCCAGTCCCGCTGACAGTGCACCCCCACCGGGGGTTTCCCAGTGACATGGGGGGGATTCAAAGGGAAATCCCATTGACAGCAGTGGGACCAGAAGATCCTGCTGCTGCCCAATGGGGGGCTTCCTGCACCTCCAGGAAACACGCTGCAGGAAGGCCTTGTACATAGACATTTAATAATAATAATAATCTTTTACTGTTACAAGTATGAAGTTACTGTGAAAAGCCCCTTATATTATACATATTTACAAACTCCAGTCGCATATTTCTTCCTGAAATTAATTTTATATTTAAATTGTAGCATTTTCTTTTAAATAATAATATTTTGTTAAGGTATTTGAACATTTTTATAATAGTAACATAAACAATGACATCAACATGGCAAAACAAACATTTCCCCCCCCCCCCCCCCTCTCCCCCCAGTCCAATCTTCACAGACCCCAGCCATACAACAACAATCCGCCTGCACGCACCCCCCCTTGGAATACAGCATCTGCTGACATTTTAATTTTCCCCGAGAAAGTCGACTAACGGCTGCCACCTCTGGGAGAACCCTAAAATTGACCCTCTTCAGGCAAACTTTATTTTCTCGAGAATGAGAAACCCAGCCATGTCACTAACCCAGGTCTCTACATTCGGGGGCTTCAAGTCCCTCCACATTAACAAGATCCGTCTCCGGGCTACCAGGGAGGCAAAGGCCAAGACGTCGGCCTCTTTCACCTCCTGAACTCCTGGATCTTCTGACAGTCGAAAGATCGCTACCTCCGGGCTCGGCACCACTCGTGTTTTTAGTACCGTGGACATTGCCTTAGCAAAATCCTGTCAAAACCCTCAAAGCTTCAGGCATGCCCAAAACATGTGGACATGATTTGCTGGGCTTCCCACGCAACTCGCACACCTATCCTCAACCCCGAAAATCTTACTCATCCCAGCCGCTGCCATGTGTGCCCGTGGACGACCTTAAATTGGATCAGGCTAAGCCTGGCGCATGATGACACTGCTTAGGGCATTCGCCCATAGCCCCGCCTCTATCTCTCCTCCTAGCCTGTCCTCCCACTTGCCCTTGAGCTCCTCCACCGGAGTTTCCTCAGCCTCCGAAAGCTCCTGGTAAATATCCGATACCTTCCCCTCTCCCACCCAGGTACTGGAAACTACTCTATCCTGTATCCCCCGTGGCGGTAACAGCGGAAAGGCAGCACCTGTTTTCTCAGGAAGTCTCGCACCTGCAAATACCTAAAACCATTCCCTGCTGGCAATTTACATTTATCCTCCAAAGCTTTCAGCTGGGAAAGCTCCCATCTATAAATAGATGCCCCATCCTTCTAATTCCTGCCCTCTGCCAACTCCGGAACCCATCATCTAGCCTGCCCGATACAAACATGTGGTTATTATAAATCGTGGTCCAAATCGATGCTCCCTCCACTCTCTTATATCTCCTCCATTGCCCCCAGATCCTCAGAGACGCTACCACTGGACGTGTGGAGTATCGGGCCAGCGATAACGGTAGAGGTGCTGTTACCAATGCTCCCAGACTGGTGTCTTTACATAATGCCACCTCCATCCGCTCCCATGCCTCCCCCTCCCCCATTACTCACTTCCTAATCATGGCTATATTAGCCGCCCAGTAGGAATTGCAGAAGTTTGGCAGCGCCAACCCACTCTCCCCCCGACTGCGCTCCAGCAACACTTCCTTCCATCGCGGGGTTTTACTCACCCACACAAAGCCCAAAATAATCTTATTCACCCGCTTGAAAAAGGCCTTCGGGATGGAGATGGGGAGGCACTGAAAGACAAACAGAAATCTAGGGAGGGTCGTCATTTTCATGGTCTGTACCCTCCCCGCCAGTGATAGCGGGAGCATGTCCCATCTTTTAAAGTCCCCTTCCATTTGTTCTACCAACCAGGATAGGTTTAACTTGTGCAGTGCCTCCCATTTCCGGGTCACCTGGATTCCCAGATATTAAAAGCTCTTCCCTACTATTCTAAGCGGCAGCTCTCCTAGTCTCTTCACCTGTCCTCTTGCCTGGATCGCAAACAACTCGTTTTTCCCAATGTTCAATTTATACCCCGAAAAACTGCCAAATTCCCCCAAGATTTGCATTACTTCCCCCATCCCCTCCAACGGGTCCGAAATGTACAAGAGCAGGTAATCTGCGTAGAGTGAGACCCTGTGCTCCCTCCACCCCTCCCCCCTCACCTCCGAACCAGCCCTTTCCAGTTCCCAGAGGCTCTTAACGCCATGGCCAATGGCTCAATGGCCAGAGCAAACAGTAACGGGAAGAGGGGGCACCCTTGCCTCGTCCGTCCCTCGGTGTAGTTCAAAGACCCCGACCTCAGCCGGTTTGTACGCACACTTGCTACTGGTGCCTGATAGAGCAACAGCACCCAGTCAATAAAGCCCTCACCAAACCCAAACCTTCCCAGCGCCTCCCACAGGGAAGACCAGACGGGATTTTTTAAGGGCAGGCAACTCAGGGCCAATGTTCGAAGGCTTCTAAATGTTATTATGATGCCTTCAGAAGGAGAGGAGGCGGAGGTGGTGGCAGCGATGGATGCGGAGAAGGCTTTTGATCGGGTGGAGTGGTGGAGTGGTATTACCTGTATTAACTGTATGACCCGCATTGCTCCAGATCCTTCTCCCGTTTCAGGATCAATGAAATTGAGGCCTGCGACATTGTTGGGGGGAGGACTCCCTTCTCTCTTGCTTCATTGAATGTCCTCACCAGCAGTGGGCTCAATATCTCTGACACCTTCTTGTAGAATTCCACCGAGTAGCCGTCAGGCCCCGGGGCCTTGCCTGACTGTTTGCCCTCCAGCCCCTTAATTATTTCCTCAATCTAAATTGGGGCTCCCAGCCCCTCCACCAGGTCCTCCTCCACCCTCAGGAACCTCAACTGATCTAGAAATTGCCTCGTCCCCTCCACCCCAGCCGGGGGTTCCAACTCTTATAATTTACTGTGAAAGTCCTTAAACACCTCGTTCACCAATGCTGGGTCCAGGACAGTATTACGATCTCTACTCTTTACTTTACCTATCTCCCTTGCCGCCTCTCTTTTCCTGAGCTGGTGCACCAACATTCTGCTTGCCTTTTCCCCGTACTCATAGATCGCCCCCCTTGCCTTCCACAACTGTTCCACTGCTTTCCCTGTGGTCAACAGCCCAAACTCCACCTGTAACCTCTGCCGCTCCCTCAGTAGCCCCGCGTCCGGGGCCTCCGAGTACCTCCTGTCCACCTGGAGTATCTCCTCCACTAATCTATCCCTCTCAGCCCATTCCACCTTTTCTCTGTGGGCCCGTATCGAGATTAATTCCCCTCTGACTACTGCCTTCAAAGCTTCCCAGACCGTCGCAGCAGAGACCTCCCCCGTATCATTTATTTTGAGTTAACCCGCTTGTTAACCCGCCCACAGACCACCTCGTTCACTAGCAACCCCATATCCAGTCTCCACAGCGGGCGTTGCCCTCTCTCCACACTAACCCGTAGATCCACCTAGTGCGGGGCATGATCCGATACTGCAATTGCCGAATATTCAATATCCACCACCTTTGGTATTAGAGCCCTGCTCAGAACAAAAAAGTCGATGCGAGAGTATACCTTGTGGACATGAGAAAAAAAGGAAAACTCCTTCGTCCTTTGCCTTGCAAACCTCATCTGTTCCATAAAACCCTTCAATTCCTTTGCCGCAGCTGGCCTCCTCCCAATTCCAGATCAATGACTGTGTTGAAGTCCCCTCCCATGATCAGGTTATGTGACTCTAAGTTTGGTACCTCACCTAACACCCGCCTCATAAATTCCACGTTGTCCCAATTTGGAGCATATATGTTCACAAGTACTACTCGCACCCCCTCCAGCTTTCCACTCACCATTATGTACCTACCCCCCTTGTCTGACACGATTCTCCCTGCCTCGAATGCCACTCGTTTGCTGATCAAGATCGCTACCCCCCTGGTCTTTGAGTCCAGTCCTGAGTGGAACACTTGGCTAACCCACCCCTTCCTCAATCTCGTCTGGTCTGTAACCTTTCGGTGTGTCTCTTGTAACATTGCCATGTCCGCCTTCAGTACTCTCAAATGCATGAACACGCGAACCCTCTTGACCTGCCCATTCAGTTCTCTCACGTTCCATGTGGTCAGCCTGGACAGGGGGCATCAAAACCACCGCCAGCCCCCCCCCCCCCCCCCCCCCCCCCCCCCCCCGCCGCCGACTAGCCATCACTCTTTTTTGGCCAGCCTTGAGATTGCGCCCTCCGCTTCCTCGAGTCCCCACTTGGGACATTGCCACGTCCGCCTTCAGTACCCTCAAATGTGCGAACATGCAAGCCCTCTTGACCGGCCCATTCAGTTCTCTCACGTTCCATGTGATCAGCCTGGACAGGGGGCTTCCAAACCACCACCCCCCCCGGCCCGCTGACTAGCCAGCACCCTTTTTTGGCCAGCCTCCGCTTCTTCGAGTGCCCACTGTCATCGTTCCCGACCTCCCCTTTGTCCCCTCGTAACAGTTCCTCCCCTGTCAGCAAAGCAGCTTCCCCCCCCCCCCCCCGGCCCCCCTAGCAACAATATTAGAAACCCAATCCCCAAAGTCAAGTTCCAGCTTAACGCCTGCTTACCCCCCACTGTGCTTCCGAGAGTCAGCTGACCCATGCTGACTCGCTAGCTCCTGCCCCTGTCACCAAGTAGTCTGTCTCCCTATTGTACTCTCATCTCTCCCCCCCACATGAATAAACATTTTAAAAGCATCACATTCCCCAGTAAACAAAAAACAGTGAAGAAACAGTCACTTTAGAAAAATTGTCACCCAAAAAGCAGAACTAAATTCAAAGCCCAGCCCCCTTCTAACAAGGTCCTTGCAAGACAGATCAACCTTTAACCATCCACACAGCCCATTATTTCACATAGAGCTACTTATAATTTATACAATCCAGCACCACAAATCGCTACTAAGGCTTAAGTGTCTTTTATTTCGCCTCCAGCTTCATTTCTTTAATAAAGGTCCATACTTCATCTGGCGTTTCAAAGTAGAAGTCCTCATGTGTGACCCATAAACGGGCTGGGTACGGCATCCCGAACTTCACCCCCTTCTTAAAGAGGGTCGTTTTTGCCCGATTGAACCCAACTCGCCTCTTGGCCAAATCCGCTCCCAGGTCCTGATAGATGTGCAACTCTTAGTTCTCCCACTTGCTGCTCCGTTCTTTCTTAGCCCACCGCAAAATGTGTTCCTTGTCCATGAAACTATGAAAATGTACCACCATGGCCCTCGGCGGCTCGTTCGCTCTGGGCTTCCTCGGGAGAGCTCGGTGCGCTCTGTCCAATTCCAGGGGCCGAGGGAACGCCCCAGCCCCCATCAACTTCTCCAACATGTCCGTCACATAGGCCTTCGCATCCGATCCCTCTCTGCCTTCAGGGAGGCCAACAATTCTGAGATTCCGCCTCCTGGACCTATTCTCCGGGTCCTCCAGCTTCTCCTGCATTCTTTTCTGGCGGTCGTCCATCATCACCACCTTGCTTACCAGCACGGTTATATACTCCTCGTGCTCGGACAACTTTTGTTCGACCTCCTGGATCGCTCTCCCTTGGGTTTCCTGATTCTGAACCACTTGATCAATCGAAGTGTGTCCTTCTTCAGCTGGGCGAAGAAATCCTCGAAAAACTTCACCAGCTGCTCCATCGACCACTGTGCCGTCTCCCTGCGGCCCTTGCTCTCCGCGATGCTGTCCCGTGTTACCAGATCTGCTTGCATCTCCCTTATAGGACTTTGTCATCTCACACAGCCACTTTTGGTCCAATTCTCCATGCACCATGGAACTTATTCAGATAAAAGGCAGGAATTTCCTGGTGAAATTCAGTAAAGGCAGCACTCTCTGTAGCTGGTGCTTCTGTTCAATGGATGAGCACAACCCGGATTTTGTTGACATTGTCAAACTGATGTTTCAGGTGGACCTGGACTTCCGGTGGTGGCATTGTGCTGAGGGTCACACTAAATGTGGCTCTCCCTTAGGATCTTCAACTTAGGCCCTTTTAACCCAAAAATTGGACACCAAATTAACAAAAAAAAACAGCCTCATCCTAAACTAACAACAATCCGAGGAAATGCCTATTAACCAGCCATGGACCCAGAAAAACAGCAATAATAACAGACTGAGAACTGAGACACAGGGAGCGAGGCAGAGCAGAGCATGGCGGACCGAGCGGGTTCACCAACACGAACGGTGGTCCACCCACCGACGGAGCAGTGGATGGAGCTTCTATCAACAGAACTGCAAAAGCACTGGGACTCCATTAAGGAGGACCTCATGGTGGCCTTGAGGGCCACCGTAGAGATCACTTTGGTCCCCATCAAAGAGGCACGAGGAAGGGCAAAGCGGAGACTGTCGACTCAGGAGGCAACGATGCGGGACCTGGAGAGAGTCTACTGACCAGAGCGCCTCACCATATGAGGCAGATGTGGAAAGGTTGGTAACAAGCCAGGGAGCACTCATGGGGAAGATGGAGGATCAGGAGAACTGGTCCCACCGCCAGAACTTAAGGGTTGTTGGGCTACCTGAGGCACAGAGGGCAGAAACCCAACGTAGTACTTCACATGGATGCTCTGAAAGCTGGTTGGAGAGAAAAGTTTCCCCAAGCCCTTAGAGGTAGGCCGGGCCCACAGGTTGCTCAAGCAGGATGACCACAGCAGGCGATCATAGCAAAGCTTCATAAATTAAAGGATAAAGAGCAGATCCTGAACTGGGCGAGAAGTACGTGATCCTGTAGATGGGAGAGACCGGGAGGGGACTCGAAGATGGACCAGTTTCTTGATGTGCTGGACATATCAGCTATGGAAATGAGACAGATGCATGTTGCTTCCTTGTATTCAAACATACCAGGGTCGTGTTTGGTGCCAACCGGATGTGCCTTGGTATTATTGTTGTTGTCATACCATGCTTTCCTTGTCCCTTGTCCCCTCTGGCTCCTCTGCCTTGCTTATCCTGTGTTCTAATTGGTGTCCTCTTTTTAAAAAAAATTTAGCGTACTCAATTATTTTTTCCAAATTAAATGTAGCGTGGCCAATCCAACTAGCCTGCACACCTTTGGGTTGTGGGGCTGAGACCCATGCAAACACAGGGACAATATGCAAACTCCACATGGACAGTGACCCGGGGCCAGGATCGTACCCGGGTCGTCAACGCCGTGAGGCAGCAGTGCTAACCACGGCACCACCATGCTGCCCCTGGTGTCCCCCTACTCCCCTGCTTCTATGGGGTTACATTAGCTACCCTCCAATTGTAGGAACCATGAGCCTGACACAGGAGTTGGATGCGAGATGCCGCGACTGTAGTGAGTCTATGAAATGGAAGGCAGCTATTATCTCATCGGCCGTGGCGGGAGTTTTCTTTCATTATTCATTCCCGGGATGTGGGTGTCGCTGGTTGGGACATCATTTATTGCCCATCTCTGAGGGCATTAAGAGTCAACAACATTGCTCGGCCTGGAGTCACCTGTAGGCCAGACCAGGTAAGGATGACGTATTTCCTTCATAGAATCATAGAATCTACGGCATGGAGACAGGCCCTTCAGCCCAAACTGCTCCATGCCAACCAAAGGCCCATCTAAGCTAACCACTTGACAATGTTGTCAATGTCGCTGCCTCAACCACTCCCTTGACAACTTGTCACTTGACTACAGCTCCTCCACAAACCACTTTCTGGACGCCCGATGCAAATATTTGCCACAACAGCCAATCAGTGCCGCGGCTCTGCTGAATACTTGCCTTCATTCGAACACAGAGGGTGTCTTGCTGAAATCTACTTTCTGGAAGCACTGACCACCTGATGCTAATCTTCCTGCAACAGCCAATCAGCATCGCCGCTCTGCTAACAATTGACAATGGTGCCATGGTCATCATTAGTCTTTTAATTCAAGATTTTTTTATTGAATTCAAATTCCGCCAATTGCCTTGGTGGGATTCAAACTCAAGTCCCCGGAGCATTCCCCCAGAACTCTAGATTACTAGTCCAGTTACAATACCACTACTCTCCTGCCTCGCCATCTTCAAAGGTGACCATTATTTCTCGGGCCACTTCCTTAAATACTTTAGGATGTAGATTATCAGGCTTTCAATCCCATCAATTTCGCCAATGTGATTTCTCAACTAATACTGATTTTCAGTTCCTCCCTCTCACTAAACCCTGTGTTCCTCAAGATTTCTGGTAGGTTATTTGTGGCCTCCCTTGTGAAGACAAAACCAAAGTATGTATTTGGTTGGACAGACATTTCTTTGCTCTCCATTATAAATTGCCATATTTCTGACTGTGTGGGACCTACATTTGTCTTCACCATTCCTTTTCCCTTCACATACCTAGAGAAATTTTTTGAGTCAGTTTTATGTTCCCTGCACTTTTACTCTCATACCCTATTTTTCCCTTTTTAATCAACCCCTTGATACTCATTTGCTGAATTCAAAACTGCTCCCAATCCTCATGTCTGTTGTTTTTCTTGGCCAATTTATATGCTTCTTCCTTGGATCTAGTACTAGCTTTAATTTCCCTTGCAAGCCACGGTTTAGCCAGCTTTCCCATATTACTTTTGCACCAGGCAGGAATACACAATTGTTACAGTTCACCCACGGGCTCCTTGAATGTTTGCGATTGCCTATCCACCATCATCCCTTTAAGTAACATTTCCCAATCCATAGCCAACTCGCACCTCATATCATCGTAGTTTCCTTTATTTAGATTTAGGACCCTAGTCTTGGAACCAACTACATCACTCTCCTTCTTGATGAAAAATTCTATTAATATTTTGGTCAGTCATCCCCAAGGGGTCTCACACAACTGTTCTCCAGTTAGTTCCTCAACATATTGATCCAGAAAACCATCCCGTATCCACTCAAAAACATCCCGTATACACACAAAACAATATTGTGACGAATTTGATTTGCCCGATCTATATGCAGATTAACGTCACCCATAATGACAGACTTTCCTTTATTGCATGCATCTCTAATTTTCTGTTTATTGCCATTCTCAACAGTATAGTTTTGGGATCTATATACAACCCCCATGAGCTTTTTTACCTCCTTGATTTTCTCAACTCTACCCATTTCCTGATTACCTTTTCCCTGGTGATTGGAATAGTTTTAAATTCCTCCCCTCCCAAATCACCTCCTGATTCACAATTATTTCTGGGAAGTTATTTGTATCCTCCGTAGGGAAGGCAGATGCAAATATCTGTTCAATTCATCCACCATTTCCTTAATTTCCATTATTAATTCATCATTCTCACTTTCTAAAGTTCAAGCACCCATTTACTTTCTCTTTTCCTTTTTAAATACCTGTAGAAACTCTTATTATCTGTTTTGATATTTCTAGCTAGCGTTCTCTCATACTATAATTTCTCCTCAATTATCGTTTAGTCCTTCTATGCTATTTTTTGTATTCTGCCCAATCTTCTGACCTGCCACTCCTCGTTATGGAATGATGTACCGTATATACTCGCGTATCATGCGACTTTTGAAGACCTAAATTGTAACCTAAATTTGGGGGGTCGCATGATACGCGAGATACAAAATTCACGGGTGTTTTACTTGCTGTTTTTATGAATGGATACGTCAAGTGGCTGAACATCTTCCCATTAGAATGCTGTGGGTAGTTTATTCAATACATGGCCGTCTTTTTCCGATACAAAATTCGCGGGTGTTTTACTTGCTGTTTTTATGAATGGATACGTCAAGTGGCTGAACGACGCTAGTCAAGCCAGCTGGAAAGCTGTTCGATTCGCGAACAGCTTTCACAACAGAATCCACTCTGCAGAATCCACAGATAATGATACCATTTGGAAGTTTTAGTTTGGGCATTAATTTCCAAAAAAGTGACTCGCATGATACATGAGATATAGCATAAAATCATGTTTTGGGGACGAAAATTTAGGGTTCGCATGATACGCGAGATCGCATGATACGCGAGTATATACGGTACTTTTTTTTTCAATTTAATGTTAACCTTAACTTCTTTATTTAGCCAAGGATGGCGTGTCCTTCACTTATGGTCTTTATTTCTCAATGGAATTAGTTTTCTTCTGAGTGTGCTGAAATATCACCCAAAATGTCTGCCACTGCATCTCTACTGAGCCATCCCCTAACCTAATTTCCTGGTTCACTTCGGCCAGCTGTGTCTTCATGTCCCCATTATTTCTCTTATTTAAGTTTAAAACACTAGTCTTAGATGCATTCTTCTGTCCCTCAAAGTGAATGTGAAATTCAATCATATTATGATTAATTCTACCTCGGGGTATCTTCACTATGAAGTTATTAATTAATCATGTCTTATTGCACATACCAGATCTAGCATAGCCTGTTCTTCGGTTGGAGCTAAAATGTGCTGCTCCAAGAAACTATCCTGAAAACACAATGAACTCATCATCCAGGCTACCTTTGTCAATCTGATTTGTCCAATCTATATGTAGATTAAAATCACCAATGATTATCAACATACCTGTCTCAAAACCGGCCATTATTTCTTTTCACACTTCATTGAAGCCTACTTGTGACAATAAGCGATGATTATTATTATTATTATTCATGTATACCGTATCCTCCCGTGCGGTTTCTCCCACAGGTGACTTCTTACCTTTATTAATTTGCATCTCTATCAAAACTGGTTCTCCATCTTGATCTCCAGAACAAAGACCATATCTCTCTTTTGTACCAATGCCATCCTCAAATTATAGAACTACCCCTCCACCTTTTTCTGTTATACAAAGAATGTTCAGATCCCAATCATCCTGCAGCCTTGGCTCTGTAATGACCATCAGATCATCCATATTTATTTTTATTTGTGCTATCAATTCCTCTGTTTTGTTATGAATTCAGATACAGAGCCTTTAATTCCATCATTTTAATCTTTTTGTAACCTCGGGACTTATCTTAGGTGCACACTTAGGATCTTTCCCCATAGCGGCAAAGGCTGAGTGTCAGGCGGGAAAAGCGGTGTTGAAGCCACTGACAGCAATGACGACTTTATCTGCCCTATAGGGATGTACAGGTTAGGTGGGGTTACAGGGATAGGGCAGGGGAGTGAGCCAGAGTAGGGGGCCTCTTTCAGAGGGTGGGTGCAGACTTGATGGGGCGAATGGCCTCCTTCTGCACTGTAGAGATTCTGTGATTCCATGATTCTATTGTGCGGCACTTTGAAAAAAAACTTAAATCCTGGGTTTGACGACATATTGCTGATGGACAGCCTCTGATTCGTCCGCCCGTCATCAAATCTGATACTCAATGATCTAGGCGCCAGGGGCTGGTTTAGCTCACAAGGCTAAATCGCTGGCTTATAAAGCAGACCAAGCAGGCCAGCAGCACGGTTCGATTCCCGTACCAGCCTCCCCGGACAGGCGCCGGAATGTGGCGACTAGGGGCTTTTCACAGTAACTTCATTGAAGCCTACTCGTGACAATAAGCGATTTTCATTTCATTTCATTTTGATAGGTCATCCGAGCGCACAGTTAGCAAAACAGGAAACGATCTTCACCCAGGCACCCCTGGCACCCCATTACATCACTGGCACCCGCATGGCATTATCCTGGCATTACCATGGCATCATCTGGCACTACCTAGGTGCTATGAGGGAACTAGCAGCACACAACCCTCTCCCCTCTGCATGCTGTACTCAACCTTAGGAGTACTGCTGTTCAGGTGCTCGCCTTCGGAGATCAGACGTGCTTCACACCGTTCTGACATCATGCCACCTTATAAGAATTATTTGACTTGGGGGGGATGATTCTGCCATAGGGTCTGATAATTATATGTTAATTATTTTAATGACCTTTCCGACATTAAACATTGGGAACGCAGCCATAAGTTCATAAATTCATAAGATATAGGAGCAGAATTAGGCCATTCGGCCCATCAGATATGGTCCACCGTTCAATCAAGGCTGATATGTTCCTCATCTGCTACCTTCAATGTTACACACAAAGAGCTGGATTGCAAAATCAGCCAGAGCATCTCCTCCCTAGAACACATGACCTAGAAGCGGGAGTCGGCTATTTAGCCTCCCGAGCCTAACATCCTCAATGTGATCATGGCTGATCCCATCCTGGTCTCCGGTGTTGGGACATCTTGTTGAAGACATTGGTAAGACCACACATGGAATACAGTGTTCAGTTCTGGTCACCCTATTATAGGAAGGATATTGTTAAACTAGAAAGAGTGCAGAAGAGATTTATGAGGATGCTACCAGGACTGATAGTCTGAGCTATAGGGAGAGGATGGATAGGCTGGGACATTTTTCCCTGGAGCGTAGGAGACCTAGGGATGATCTTATAGAGGTCTATAAAATAATGAGGGGCATAGATAAGGTAGATTGTCAGCATCTTTTCCCAAAGGTAGAGGAGTCTAGAAATAGAGG
Source organism: Scyliorhinus canicula (assembly GCF_902713615.1). NCBI lineage: Eukaryota > Metazoa > Chordata > Chondrichthyes > Carcharhiniformes > Scyliorhinidae > Scyliorhinus > Scyliorhinus canicula. The sequence continues at coordinate 114,818,488 of NC_052158.1, forward strand.
GCATAGGTTTAAGGTGAGAGGAACGATATACAAAAGAGACCAGAGGGGAAATTTCTTCACACAGAGGGTGGTGAGCATCTGGAACGAGGCAGTGGTAGAGGCAGGTACAATTTTTTCCTTTAAAAAACAGTTAGACAGTTACATGGGCAGGGTGGGTATAGAGGGGTATGGGCCAAATGAAGGCAAGTGGGACTAGCTTAGTGATAGAAACTGGCCGGCATGGACAAGTTGGGCCAAAGGGCCTGTTTCTATGCTGTAAACATCTATGACTCAACTCCACCGTCCTGCCCATTCTCCAGAATACTTCAACCCATTATCAATCAAAGATCTGTCCAACTCTCCTTAAATTTACTCACTGTCCCAGCATCCACCGCACTCAGGGGTAGCGAATTCCATAGATTCACAACCCTTTAGGAAAAGTAGTTTTTCCTCAAATCTGTTTTAAGTTTGCTACCTCTTATTCTAAAATTATGACCTCGCATTTTAGAATGACCCACAAGAGGAAGCATCTGGTCCACGTCTACTTTACAATACCTTTTAGCATCTTGTATACCACAATTAGGTCTCTCCTCATTTTTCTAAACTCGACAGAGTTTAGGCCTAAAATGTTCAATCTCTCCTCATACAACAAACTCCTCGGCCGCGATTCACCGCAACCACGATGGGTGGGAGAATAGCGGGAGGTCCGCTCCCGCACCTCCCGCTATTCTCCCACCCCCACCAAAATGGCGTGTCCGGTTTTCCGACACGCCGCTCGGAGAAATGTGGGCCGCCGTTTTGCACGGCGACCTGCGATTCTCCGACCCAAATGGGCTGAGCGGCCTGCCGTTCCCGACCTGTTCACGACGGTGGCAACCACACCTGGTCGCTGCCGTCGTGAACATGGCGTGCCAGGTAAGTGTGGGGCATTGGGGGGGCGGATCGGGGATCGAGCACCACGACTGTGCTCGGGAGGGGACTGGCCCGCGATCGGTGTCCACCGATCGTCGGGCCGGCGTCTCAAGGGGACGCACTCTTTCCCCTCTGCCACCCCGCAAGCTCAAGCCCTCATGTCTTGCGGGGCGGCTGAGGGGAAAGACGGCAACCGCCCATGCACGGGTTTGAGCTGTCCAACCCGCGCATGTGCGGCTGACGTCATTAGGCTCCGCCGCGGCGTCATTCTTGGCGCGCCGGGCCTTGAAGCCAGGGACAAGGCCCGGCCGCCGTGTTTCCCGGTATGGCCCACCTATCCCCCCCCGGGTAGGGGAGAATAGGGGGCCGGGAGAGGCTTCCGACACCGTCGTAAACTTCTCCAGGTTTCACGACGGCTTCGGGTCTTGCAGAGAATTCCGCCCCTCATCTCTGGAATCAATCTAGTGAACTTCCTCTGAACTGGCTCCAATGCCACTGCATCTTTCCTCAAATAAGGGGGCCAAAACTGTGCACAATACCCCAGATGCGGTCTTACCAATGCCCTGTCCAGTTGCAACAACACTTCTTTACCTTTATACTCAATTCCTTTTGCTACAAATGCCAACATTCAATTTCCTTTCCTCATTATCAGAAGCACCTGCATGCTCATTTTCTGTCACTCATGCACGAGGACACCCAGATCCCTCTGCATCGGAGCTCACCAAAGTGTCTCCCCATTTAGATAATAAGTTGCCATTCCACTTTTTCGACCAAAATGCATGACCTCACACTTATCCACGTTAAACTCCATCTGCTACATTTTGGCCCACTCTCCTAACCTATCTATATCCATTTGTAAGGCTCTGGGGCAAGATTCTCAGCCGGCGGGATTCTGTGTTTTGCCGGCGCCCGGGGTGTTTCCTGACGGCGTGGGGCTGCCCCACAATGGGAAACCCCATTGACCGGCCGGCGTAATGGAGAATCCCGCCAGCGGGTTAAAGCTGAAAAGTGGCGTGGCGGGGCAGAGAATCCAGACCCTTATTTCTTCATTGCAACCTGCTTTCCCACCTACTTTGTGTCATCTGAAGATTTGGCAATAGAACTTCTTTCCCTGTATCCAAGTCGTTAATATAGATTGTAAATAGCTGGGGCCCAAGAACCGAACCCTGTGGTGCCCCAGTAGTTACATCTTGCCATCCAGAAAAATACACATTTTTCCCGACTCTCTGTCTCCTGTCCGTCAGCCAGTCTTCTATTCAAGCTAATAAATTAACCCTAATCCCATGTGATCTCACCTTGTGAATCAACCTGCTGTGCAGCACCTTATCAAATGCCTTCTGGAAGTCCAGATATACACATCTACAGGATACCCATTAGCCACTTTGCTTGTTACATCTTCGAAGAACTCAAGCAAATTAGTCAAACATGATTTGCCCTGATAAAACCATGCTGACTCTGATGGATAGCGCTTTGGTTTTCCAAATGTCCTGCTATTACGCCCTTGAAAATTGATTCCGACAATTTCCCAACAACAGATGTTAAACTAACTGGGTCTGTAATTTCCCATATTCTGCCTCCCTCCCTTTTTGAATAAAGGCATTGCGTTATAATTTTTCCAATCCACTGGAACCTTTCCCGTATCCATGGAATTTTGGAATATCATAACCAATTGATCCACTATTTCTGCTGCCACTTCCTTTAACAACCTAGAATGCAGGCCATCAGGCCATGGGGACTTGTTTGCCCTCAATCACAAGCGTTTGCTGAGTACCGTTTCCCTATTGATGCTGATTGTTCCAAGTTCCACCCTTTCTATAACCTCTGAATTGCCCTTCCTACATGAATGGTACTAGTGTCCTCTATGTGAAAACTGAGGCAAAGTATTGATTTAGCATCTCTGCCATTTCTGTGTTCCCCACTATTAACTTCATCTTCCAAGATTGAGTTAGCGACTCTCTTCCTTTTTATGCATCTGCAGAAGCTTTTGTTATCCTTTTTGATATTCTGTGCTAACTTTTTTTTCGTAACTTACCTTTGTTTTATTACTTTTTTAGTATCCCTTTGTTTGGGGCCTCACGGTAGCATGGTGGTTAGCATCAATGCTTCACAGCTCCAGGGTCCCAGGTTCGATTCCCGGCTGGGTCACTGTCTGTGTGGAATCTGCACGTCCTCCCTGTGTGTGCATGGGTTTCCTCCGGGTGCTCCGGTTTCCTCCCACAGTCCAAAGATGTGCGGGTTAGGTGGATTGGCCATGCTAAATTGCCCGTAGTGTAAGGTTAATGGGGGGATTGTTGGGTTACGGGTATACGGGTTACGTGGGTTTAAATAGGGTGATCATTGCTCGGCACAACATCGAGGGCCGAAGGGCCTGTTCTGTGCTGTACTATTCTATTCTATTCTATTATGTTTAAAAGTTTCACAATCTTCCAGCCTGCCATTGGCCTTTGCAATATGATATAACTTAGTTTTGTCTTTATAATGTCCTTGACCTCCTTGTTTAGCCGAGCATGTTTTTTTTACCCCTCTTCCCATCTTCTTCCTCACTAGGATATATTTTAGTTGTGAAGAATTGAGTATCTCCTTAAACAACTGCCACTACTCACCAGCTGTCCTACCTTTTAGCCTTCCTTCCCAGTCTGGGCAGCACGGTAGCATTGTGGATAGCACAATTGCTTCACAGCTCCAGGGTCCCTGGTTCGATTCTGGCTTGGGTCACTGTCTGTGCGGAGTCTGCACATCCTCCCCGTGTGTGCGTGGGTTTCCTCCGGGTGCTCCGGTTTCCTCACACAGTCCAAAGATGTGCGGGTTAGGTGGATTGACCATGATAAGTTGCCCTTAGTGTCCAAAATTGCCCTTAGTGTTGGGTGGGGTTACTGGGTTATGGGGATAGGGTGGAGGTGTTGACCTTGGGTAGGGTGCTCTTTCCAAGAGCCGGTGCAGACTCAATGTGCCGAATGGCCTCCTTCTGCACTGTAAATTCTATGATAATCAAATTCTATGATGTACGGTCCAAATCTGACCTCAAGCCTATGTAATTTCCATCACTGACAGGGAAATGGGACAATTGCTTCCCGGTTTGATGTTGTTGTGAAATGTGACTTTGGCCTTCTCACAATATTTTCCGCTTTGTTGATGAACCCACCCACCACAAATGGGAGCTGAAAATCCAGGCGTTGGTATTGTACATTCTGAGCCTTCTTTCCATGCTTTGATCATCATTCCTTTATTCATACCTTGCTCATTTGCCTTGTGTTCTCTTTTTAACTTATCACATCTTTCCAATGTTAATGACCAATTGACCAGACTATTTAGTTTAAAGCCCTCTCTACTGCCCTAGTTATAGGACTCACTAGAACACTGGTCCCAGCAGGACTCGGGTGAAGATTGGCCCAACGTTACAGCTCCCACTTTCCCCAGTACTGGTTCCACAGTGCCCCATGAATCAAAACCTATTTCTCCGACATCAACCTTTGAGCCATGCATTTAACTCCTTAGTCTGATTTATTTTACACGGATTTGCCCGTGGCTCAGGCAGTTATCCAGACATTATTACCTTTGAGGTTCTGCATTTTAATTTTAGCTCGCTCAGCAGAACCTCTGCCCTAGATCGTAGTATAGCATAGAATACCTACTGTGCAGAAAGAGGCCATTTGGCCCATCGTGTCTGCACCGGCCATCTGCATCTGAAAGAGCACCTTACCCAGGACCACACCCCCGCCCAATTCCTGCAACCCCACTTAGCCTTTGGACACTAAGGGCAACTTAGCATTGCAAATCCACCTAATCGGCACATTTTTGGACTATGGGGCTCCTCCCCTGCCAGCTCCATGGCCCTGTACTCGTATGGAGTCAGGACCCTCAGCTCAGCCCATTTGCTCTCTCTCTCACGGCGGTTGTGGGCGAGATACACAAATGGTGATAATCTGAGCCTGGCAGGTCAGAGTTCGATGACACCTGGCATGTGTGGGAGAGGTTGTGATGAGGAATTTCGAAGGGGTTTGACGATGCTTGTAGGAGGTTGGATGATGGTGCCCTGTGAGGTGGCAGCATGTGGGACTGAGGTGACATTCGGGAGGTTGATGGTAGAGTGGAGTGCAGGGAGAAGACGGGGAGGAGCACCTTGGCTGATCGAAGTAGGTCATTCATCTTTTGTCTGCATTGCACACCCGTCCTCTTGGTCAGGGTGCTGGCACTGACCAATGCTGCCACCATCTCCCAAGTAGGATTTGTCACCTTGCTGGAGGGCTGCCTGCCACCCCAAGGATATATTGTTGGCCACCTCTCTTCCACAGCCTCCACCATACTGGAGGACCCCCTCCGTAAATCTAAGTGCGGTGTTCCTCTTTGCCATCCTCCTGCCTTGAATGAGGACAAGTGCTGTGGAGCTGTTTAAATGCACCGCCTCTTCACTGAAGTGCTCAGAAGACCCCAGGCAGGAGAAGCAGACACTTTGTACCTCAGGAACGGAGTTTTCCACATGGGGAAAAATAATATACTGTGTCTGAAAATTGCGGTTCGGATCACAGCGCCGGGCCGATGGGAATCACATCGATTTTCGTGCCGTAAATGACAATCCGCCCATTGTGTCCAGGAATGGACCAACATTTTTTTTTTTTTTTTTTTTTTTTTTTTAATTTTTTTTTTTAAATTTAGAATACCCAATTCATTTTTCCAATTAAGGGGCAATTTAGAGTGGCCAATCCACCTACTCTGCACATCTTTGGGTTGTGGGGGTGAAACCCACGCAAACACGGGGAGAATGTGCAAACTCCACACAGACAGTGACCCAGAGCCGGGATTCGAACCTGGGACCTCGGCGCCGTGAGGCAACAGGGCTAACCCACTGCGCCACCGTGCTGCCCCGGAATGGACCAACATAATCAACATGGAATCGTACCCATGGCCAGCCAGGCCATTTCCAAGAGTGCAGTGGAGCTTAAGCAGGCAACCTTTGTTGCCATTGGCACTGTTGACATTGGTTGACCAGCTTCTCAATATCACATCAATACCAAGCCACCATACAACTCCTGGCAAACATTTTTATCTTAGAGATGCCAGGATGAGTGCTGTCTAATTCAATTAGCAGCAGCGGTCTGCCATCTACAGGAAGGACTACTGTTGCTCCCCAAAGTATGATGCCAACTCAATTCAATCTTGCAGGTAAAGGGTGATATAATTTCCTCAGAATCTGGCTCATTTACCCATCCGAAAAGTATTTTGTCTCTCACGTGGATCTCTCTGAGTCCAATTCCTGTTCTGCTATGCTGAAACTGGTAATGCGTCTAAAAAGGTTAATACCATGGTAATTTCCTGTGGAACTAGAGTACATGTAATACTTCTATGCCAGGTTGGGAAGCTAAGAACATCCACATTCACTATGTGTTTTCTAGGTCGGTGCTTGAAATTATATTCACAGGCGGACAGGATTTATGCCCATCATTGAATTCTTGCTGAAGCGATCGGCCTCTTTGAAGAGACCCAAGAGCGGTTTGTGATCTGAAACGATGGTAAAATTTTTACCATGCAAGTACTGGTGAAATTTCTTGATGCCAAAGAATATTGATCGTCCTTCCTTCTCGATTTGTTTGGCCTCCGAGAGGGTTCTTGATACATATTTTATCAGCCATTCAGAGCTATCGTCCATCTGCAACATCATGTGGAAAGGGATCACAGATCAACATCAATTTTTTTAGATAGGTTGACGTATTTAAGGAATGTAGCAATTGATTAACTCTGTTGAAATAGTCTTCCTGGGGAGCCCGCCAAGACCAATCGCTGCAAATGTGTCCAGTTTCAAATTGGGAACTATAGGTGCTGCCCATTCTGAGAACTGAACTGGCTGGAGGATGCCTAGATTTTCCAATCTATTTAACTCAGTATCCACTTTCATTCGTAAGGCATATAGTACCGCTCCTGCCCCAAAGAATTGGGGAGTCACCTCAGGAGAAACATAAATCTTAGCTGGTAACCCTTTGGTTTTGCCTGATTCATCACAGAAGACACTCTCGTATTTTCTTGAGGCCACACCTGGAGAATTGTGTTCAGTTTTGGTCTCCTTACTTGAGAAAGGACGTACTGGCACTGGAGGGTGTGCAGAGGAGATTCACTAGGTTAATCCCAGAGCTGAAGGGGTTGGAGTATGAGGAGAGGTTGAGTAGACTGGGACTGTACTCATTGGAATTTAGAAGGATGAGGGGAGATCTTATAGAAACATTTAAAATTATGAAGGGAATAGATAGGATAGATGCGGGCAGGTTGTTTCCACTGGCGGGTGAAAGCAGAACTAGGGGACATAGCCTCAAAATAAGGGGAAGTAGATTTAGGACTGCGTTTAGGAGGAACTTCTTCACCCAAAGGGTTGTGAATCTATGGAATTCCTTGCCCAGTGAAGCAGTTGAGGCTCCTTCATTACATGTTTTTAAGGTAAAGATAGATAGTTTTTTGAAGAATAAAGGGATTAAGGGTTGTGGTGTTCGGGACGGAAAGTGGAGCTGAGTCCACAAAAGAAAAGATCAGCCATGATCTCATTGAATGGCGGAGCAGGCTCGAGGGGCCAGATGGCCTACTCCTGCTCCTAGTTCTTATGTTCTTATGTTCTTATTCAGGCAATCCCCCTTCCTGCACTTGAAAAAGTTAGGCCCAATTCAACTTGATTTCTTTAAGCCAATTGCAGCCGAGAATCCTTCACCCATTACTTCTATCACTACTATCAATTTCATTACTACTATAGCTTACAGGTGCCATTGTGGTGCCTTTTATTTCTATTGCTTCTCCCATGTAAATCTTCAACTTGGCAGAAGTGCTCTTCAAGATCAATGGTTGGATTCCCTCTCTTAGGTAATTAAAGATATGCTCGCCCATCACTGTGCCTGATCCCCCGTATCCACTTCCATCTTACGAGGCTTCTCATTTACCCAGACATAACAGTAATCGGGTCAATCTTGCCTGTTTTTAGATTAAGTAGAGTATGAATACCAAAATCATTGAGATTGAATTTAGAATCACTACACTGTAGAAGAAAGCCATTCAGCCCAATGAGTCTGCACCGACTCTCCGAAAGAGCACCCTACCTGGCCCAATGCCCCCACCCTATCCCCGTAACTCAGTAACCCCATCTAACCTTTTGGACACGAAGGGGAAATTTAGCATGGCCATGCCACCTAACCTATGGGAGGAAACCGGAACACCCGGAGGAAACCCACGCAGACACGGAGAGAATGTGCAAACTCCACACAAACAGCCGCCCAAGGTCTGAATCGAACCCTGGTCCCTGGCACTGTGAGGCAACAATGCTTTGTTTTTTAAAATAAATTTAGAATATGCAACTATTTTTCTTCCAATTAAGAGGCAATTTAGTGAGGACAATCCACCTACCCTGCACATCTTTGAGTTGTAGGGGTAAAACCCACCCAGACACTGGGAGAATGTGCAAACTCCACACAGACAGTGACCCAAGGCCGGGATCGAATCCGGGTCCTCAGCGTCGTAGAAAGCGGTGCTAACCACTGTGTCACCATGATGCCCCATTGGTGCAAGGCTCATCCACATTGTAAACTTGTAACATTTTGGCTGATTGATTACTTGCCGATCTTGACTTAGTTCGATGCTGTTTTATCAAATGCCCTCTTATGTGACAATAAAAACACTCAGCCTCCTTAAACTGACATGATTCAACATGGTTACCTCCCAATTAGTAACATTCCCCTTTACGCATTACTGACTGATTGCCTATTCTGTATCTTGGCTGAAATTGTTTCCTGCTTTGAGGCTGTTTTGGTGGCTTTGGTGCCTGGCTGACGACAGGTTTCTGCCCTAACTGGTGAATGCCACCATTTTATGTGCTCTGCAGCACATGTACACCTTTTTTTTTAAATTTAGAGTACCGCATTTGTTTTTTCCAATTAAGGGACAATTTAGCGTGGCCAATCCACCTAGCCTGCACATCTTTGGGTTGTGGGGGCGAAACCCACGCAAACACGGGGAGAATGTGCAAACTCCATACGGACAGTGACCCAGAGCCGGGATCAAACCTGGGACCTCGGCGCCGTGAGGCTCAGGGCTAACCCACTGCGCTACCGTGCTGCCCTATGTACACCTTTTTCAGCACTTTCCATGGCCAGTGCCAGCTCCATTGCTTATTTAAAATTTATGTCGACATCTGCAAGCAGTCGACATTAAACAGAGTCATTGATCACACCACAAACTAATCTATCCCGTAACATGTAATTTAGGGTGGCTCCTAAAACACATTACTTCATAAGTACATCAGTTTAGCAATGTAAATTGCAATCAATTTGCTTGGGGCTCTCAGCCTCGATCTTTGGATCTCTCGACTGATGGTTGAGGTTGCAATTGTATCTTCACTAAATCCACTAGCTAACTAAATAATTTGGAGTCAGGCAGCTTGGGACTGGAAGACTGTGAATAAGGTTATAGGTCAGAGTTCCATGAACACTTAAGAGAACTGCTTTGCATTTTGCCTCCTCTCCTGTTTTGTTTGCTTGGAAATAATACCCAGGCTCTCATTGTATTGTATCCAGTCCCCATGGATGAGTCAAATGGCACTATTTGCCCAAAGAGAGACATTCTGGTGAGTACGTTTTTTTTCAGACTTTGATTAAAACAGGATAATCACAGGTGTCAGGCCAGAGATGGTGTCAGATTAATTCATCCTCATCGCCAGATGTAAGGAAGCTTTCACAGACATCATTAATGAATGCGAATAGGTATTTATTAATAAGAATTCTACAGCAGCCGCATGGCTGTAGCTAGTTCCCTAAATGTCAGGAGCCTTTCTCACCAAGGGGTGATTCCATATTCTGAGTCCCGATTGGTTACCCAGGCCTGATGACCCTTACTCTGGTGTTTGCCCTTAAAGGGACATTTACCTCAATCCCCCAGTTATACTGCCCCAATGACAACTGCATTCTTATTAACTTCCCTCACTTGAATGGTTTCTTGTACAATGGCCAGTTTGCTCACCCATCACTTTCATACATGCTGCAAGAACCTTGATTCTGTTGGACAATTGTAAAAGTTGAGGCTCCTGCACTTCTACCTTCTGGGTCACCATAACTGCCTCACTTGCAGTCACTGACCACGGACCAAATCAGAAGACCCTATTCTCAGGGATGTGGCTGCCTCCTCGTCAAAAGTTTCCAGGTAACCTATCCCTACCCTGATGCATTACAATGTCTGCAGCTCAACCTCCAGCTCAATGACTCTGAGACAAAGATCCTCAAGCCCCAGGCACTTAGCACAGATGTGTTCACCCTGGATCACCCCAATGTCCAGGAACTTTCACATTCTGCAGTTGCAACACATCATCACCCTGCCTTCTTTCTTATGTTAGAATTAATTTATTCTTAATTAACTTATAGTTAATAACACTGCTACTCCCAATATCCTTTACTACTGCTAGTAAGCATTATTACAACTAATTGTAAACCTTACAATTATGAATAAATTAATCAGTTTATAAGATAAACAAGCAAAGTACTGGTGCCAGCATTGGTACCAGATTCTGAAAGAAAGTAAGATTCCCCATTTATTGTCCTTACAAATGGCTTAGCCTTTCCCTGCGACACGCTTTTAAGCAAGGCATAGCAGTAGATTTATACTTACTGCTTCATGTGTTTTCTCGCAGTATATGCCAGTGCAAACCAAGTGTCATTTTTCAGCAAACGCTTATAATAGAAAAGGAATGAATAGCTCTCAGGAGGTTCCAGCTGTTCAACATTATTATCTGCAGCCAGGCAGTTCTATAGGCTTACACTAGACCATGTATCATTTTTGGGGATAACCAGTTAATTACCAAATAGAAGCTTCTGAAACAATGTGCCTTTCATCCTGAATTGCTGCAGATTAATGACCAGCAGCATGTTTCACTCTTACCAGCAATTCATCATTGAACACAACTAGAGCTTTAATGATTAAGCTGTCGAGGTTGTAGAGCCCCTCTCTTTTAATTGCTCTTCTCAGTATGTGACCTGAAAAACATAAGTGACAGGTTCCATCAGGGAACCCAGCTTGCGAATGGCTTCACTTTACTTTTCACTCTTGCAGGGTTCGTTGAAATTGCTGCTCTGTTAACTTCATTAAGAAGATATATAGAGGTCAGGTGACACTGCTGCATGCACAGGAACCATGTGGTTAATCAGCGCAAACAGGTTGAAGCAATCTTTTTATTTTACTAATCTGTTGGACGACTCAGTAGAGCACGAGATAGGTTCCTGTGCCAAACTTAATTCTCTGTTTTAACTAACTAAAGCCCAGTCTCCTTGGGCTAGATTTTCACCAAGACTGCAGAAAAAATATGGCGGAATCATCATCTTCATTTCCGACGCAGCCGATTCTCGCCAGCACAGGAAAAGGGGTGGGATGTGACTCGAGAAACTGAACCAAGTAAAAATAAGAACAAACTTTTATTTACACACAGTATATTTACACTCCCCGGTAGACCCCTAACTGGTACTTCTCTGGTCAGTGATTGAGCCACCCCGCCCCTAGTGGGGGAGTTTGCACTCCTCAAGGAGCATGGGGGAGATAAGCATTCCCTACGCGTAAGCCCCATGTGGGATATTACCGTGACCTTGGCTGTAAAGTCTGAGAAATTGAGAGTTTCACCACAAATCAAGTTTTATTGCCAAAAACTTAAACTTGAAAAGAATAAAGAGTGATTTAAAACATAATATTAGCCTCTAGTCAGTCAAAGCAAGTTGCCTGCAGACCCACTGGATCCAGTCTGACCAGGACTGATCTTCTTCCAGTGGGAGTTTCCTGTAGATGGTGCCTTAGTGAAGGAATTCTATTTGCAGATGATTTTTAAGTGTCCTTGTATCACCAACAGAGGAGTAGATAGGTAGGCAATTTACCGAAGTGTGTAACAATAATAATCGGGTAATTATATCAGGGGATTTCAACTTCCCCAACATAAATTGGGATAGTCATAATATAAAAGGTTGAGGGAGGGGGGAATTTCTTGAAATGTATTCAGGGGAGTTTTTTGTATCAATACGTAGAAGGCCCAACAAGAGATAGAGCAGTGCTGGACCTAGTTCTGGGGAATGAAGCTGGACACATGTTCAACGTGACAATGGGGGAGCATTTTAGTGATAGCGACCACAACACGGTAAGGTTCAAGTTTGTTATGGACAAAGAAAAAGATGACCGGCCAAGGTGATTTTGGATTGGGGCAAGGCAGATTTTTACTAAAATAAGGCAGGAACTGGCCAAAGTTGACTGGGAACAGCTTCTTGTGGGATAATCCATAGCAGTGAAGTAGAGGGCGTTCGGAAAGGAAATGAGGAGAGTATAGGCCAACATGTTCCCTATAGGCAGAAGTGTAGCAGCAATGCATTCAGGGAACCCTGGATGTCTAGGACAATCCAGGACTGGATAAGGAGGAAAAAAAGGCTTTTAGCAAGTCCAAAGGGTGAAATTCAATTGGGGTCTTAGAGGAATATAGGAAGTGCAAGTGGGAACTTAAGAAAGCAATTAGAAGAGCAAAAATGGGGAAAGAAAAAGGTAAGGGAGAATCCTAAAATATTCTATAAATACATTAAGGGGAAGGTGTTAACCAGGGAAAGAGTAGGGCCCATTAGAGACCAAGGGGGCAATCTGTGTGTGAAACCATAGACCATTACTAGGGTGTTAAATGAATACTCCTCATTGGTCTTCATTCAGGAGAAGGAGGACATAGGTACAGAATTCAGAAAATGGGACTGTGAGGACCTTGATCAGTTTGACATCAGAAATAAGGAGGTACTGGAGGCTTTCATGGGCTTAAAAATAGACAAGTTTCTAGGTCCAGATGAATTGCATCCGAGGCAGAAATTATAGGAGCTCTGACCCAAGTTTTTAATTCATCTCTGGCCATGGGGAGAGGACTGGAGAACAGCTAATGTTGTTCCACCTTTCAAAAAGGGTGGCAGAGGTAAACCAGGGAATTACAGACCAGTGAGTTTCATGTCAGTGGTAAGGAAACTATTGGAGAAAATTCTGAAGGAGATCATTAATTTACACTTGGATAAGCATGGGTTAATTAGAGATAGTCAGCAAGGCTTTGTCAGAGGGAGATCATGACTAACAAATTTGATAAGAATTTTTTGATTAAATGATCAAGTGTGTGGATGAAGGAAGTGCAGTTGATGTTGTTTATATTAGCAAAGCCTTTGACAAGGTTCCACACTGGGAGACTGATTGAGAAGGTTGAAGCACATGGACTGCAAGGAAACTTGTCAAGATGGATCTGAAAGTGGCTTAGTAACAGGACATAAAGGGTGGTGGTAGAAGGCTGTTTGAGTAACTGGAGGCCGATGTCCAGCAATGCACCACAGGGATCAATCCCTTGTTGCTTACATAGATTTTTTAAAAATTTAAAGTCCCCAATTATTTTTTTCCAATTAAGGGCCAATTTAGCATGGCCAATTCACACAGACAAGGGCAGAATGTGCAAACTCCACAAGGACAGTGAACCGGGTCCAGGATCGAACCCAGGTCCTCAGCGCCGTGAGACAGCAGTACTAACCACTGCGCCACCGTGCCGCCCATTATTGCTTACATAGATTACATAGAAAATAGAGACAGGAGAAGAACAGCTGCCCTTTGAGCCGGCTCTGCCATTCATTACGATCATGGCTGATCATCAAGTTCAATACTCTGATCCAACCGTCCCCCCATATCCCTCGATCCTTTCAGCCCCAAGAGCTATATTTAATTCCTTGAAACTACAAAACATTTTGGCCTCAACTACTTTCTGTGGTAGTGAATTCACACTCTCCGGGTGAATAAATTTCTACTCACCTCAGTTCTGAAAGGTTTACCCCTGGTCCTCAAACTATGACCCTGAGTTCCCCTGGCTCCTCCACCATCGGGAACATACTTTCTGAATCTCCCTTGTCTAATCCTGTTAGAATTTTACAACTTTCTATGAGATCCACTTTCAGTCTTCTAAACTCCAATGAATATAATCCTAACCGACTTCGTCTTTCCTCATATTACCGTTCCACCATCCCAGGAACTAGCCTGGTAAATCTTCCTCAGCTAAGGACACTAAAACTGCACACAATACTCCAGGTGTGGCCTCACCAATGCCCTACACAAATGCAGTAAAACATCCCAATTCCAATACTTAAGTTCTCTCGCTGCGAAGACCAACATACAATTTTCCTTCTTTACTGCCTTCTGCGACTGATGCACGACAACACCAATGTCTACTGAGTATCCATCTCTCTCAATTTATACCCATTAAAATAGTAATCTGCTGTTTACCCTCTTGGTCTCTGTACTCTTACAAGAGGTTGAACAATTTTCATATCAAACAAACAGTCTACACTGTAACTTGTGATTCAACAAGATTTTACGACATAAACTTCCAACAAATGCACTATGCATGTAATTGTTATTCTTTACAAATGGTTACAATTGTCCGAAGACTCTCAACTTTGGATACTTAAATAGATATTACTCGGAACAATAACTGGCCCCTTTCTTCTCTGGAAGTCTTCAGCCACTGAGTCCCAACTCGGGGTGTGACATCTGCATGCTTCTTTCCACGGATTACGTCAAAGAAATTCAGAGCTCAATATTTATTCCCCCTCTGCATGCGTATTCCATGGAAGAGGTCAAGCCCTGTGTCCTTCATTAACAGTTCTGCTCCGAGAGAATAACATGCCGAAAGACCCAATTTTCCCAAGCGCATCGGTTTCGTTATACAGGTATTGTTTTGTATGCTTAAAGCTTGTGGTTTCTAGTGTTGCGTTCTGTTTGGTCCAAGTCAGGCTTTAATGAGGTTTGTGGTCTAGGTGTCGTGTTCTATTTGGGTCAACATGCTTTGGATGAGACTCAGTGCCATAGAACATAGAACATAGAACATTACAGCGCAGTACAGGCTCTTTGGCCCTCGATATTGCGCCGACCTGTGAAACCACTCTAAAGACCATCTACACTATTCCCTTATCATCCATATGTCTATCCAATGACCATTTGAATGCCCTTAGTGTTGGCGAGTCCACTACTGTTGGAGGCAGGGCATTCCACGCCCGTACTATTCTCTAAGTGCTATCTATGGTTTGTATGTGTCGATTTGCACATTTAAGCTATTTCCTCTATGTCTCTGTGTTTTTTGCAATTTGCAAGCAAGTTTAAATATCTAATTTCAAAGTTGACCTGACCATATTTCCCATCATGCTTGTAGTTAGTTATTTTGCAGCGGGGCCTCACTGCTACACTGCCTTCCTATTTTTGCTACCAAAGTAGATAACCTCACATTCATCCATATTATACTGCATCTGCCATGAATATGCCCACTCACTCAGCCTGCCTAAATCCCACTGAAGCATGTCTGCACCCTGCTCACAGCTCACCTTCCCACAACTTTGTGTCATCTGCAGATTTGGAGATAATACATTTATTATCCTCATCTAAACCATTAATATATAACGTGAAGAGTTGGGCTCCTAGCACAAATTCCTGTGGTACCCCACTAGTCATTGCCTGCCAATCAAAAAAAAGGTCCATTTGGGCGGCATGTGGCGCAGTAGTTAACATTGGGATTGCGGCGCTGAGGACCTGGGTTCGAATCTGGGCCCTGGGTTACTGTCCGTGTGGAGTTTCCACATTCTCCCCCTGACTGCATGGGTTTTACCTCCAAACCCAAAGATGTGCTGGTTAGGTGGATTGGCCACACTAAATTGCCCCTTAATTGGAAAAGAAACATAATTTGCTACTCCAAATTTAAATTTAAATAAAGGCCCATTTATTCCAACTTTTGCTTCCTGTCTTCTAACCAGCTTTCTATCCATCTCAAGACACTACCCGCAATGTCATGCGCTTTAACTTTACAAGTAACCGGCTGTGAGACGTTGTCAAAAGCCTTCTGAAAGACTAAATAAACTGCATCCACCAATGGATCTACTATTTCTAGGACCACTTCCTTAGTACTCTGGGATGACGATTATCAGGCCCTGAAGACTTATCCGCCTTCAATCCCATTAATTTCCCCCAAACTATTTCTCTACTAATACTAATTTCCTTCAGCTCCTCACTAAAACTTGTGCTTCTCAGAACTTCCAGTGCCTTCCTTTGTGAAGACAAACGAAAAGTGTGAAATTTGTTCCTCAACCATTTCTTTGTACCCTGTCATGAATTCCCCCATTTCTGACCGTAAGTGGCCTACTTTGTTTTTTATCAATCTTTTTCCTCTTTACATTCCTATAGAAACTTTTACAGTCAGTTTTGTGTTCCCCGTTGGCTTACTTTCATATTGTATTTTCGCCTCTTAATCAATCCCTTGATCCCCCTTTGCTGATTTTTAAACTATTCCCAATCCTCATGACTAATGCCTTTTCTTGTTAATTTATATGCCTCTTCTTTGAATCTAATATCATCTCTAATTTCCTTGTAAGCCCACGGTTTGGCTACAGTTCCCTTTCTACTCTAGCGCCAAATAGGATATATATTTGTTATATATAAATAATACAGATGAGATCATGGGGTGGAATAATAAGTATGTTTGCAGATTAAACCAAGATTGGTAGGATGGTTAACAGTGAAGAAGAGGGTTGTAGGTTACAGGAAGGTATAGCTGGGTTGGTCAGATGTGCAGAGCAGTGGTTGATGGTATTCAACCCTGATAAGTGCAAGGTGATACACTTTGGAAGAAGAAAAAGTCAAGGGAGTATGTAATGAATGACAGGACACTAAGAAGCTCAGAGGAACAGGTGGATCCTTGTGAACTTGTTCACAGATCCCTGAAGGTGGCAGAGCAGTTGAATAGGATAGTTGAGAAGGCATATGGGATACTTATATTATATGCCATGACAAATGAAAAAACAAGAAGGTTATGTTGGAGCTGTACAGAACATTGGCTAGGCCACATCTGGACTATAGGAAGGAGGTGATTGCACCGGAGAGGGTTACAGAGGAGATTCACCTGGATGTTTCCTGGGATGGAGCACCTGAGCTAGAAGGAGAGACTAGTGTGATGAATATCACACTGACCACACAGTCAGATAAAGCTTTTGTAATAATCAAACTCATGGTCAGAAGTTGAAACTGGCATGCAGCATGTGTAATGCAAGTAAAGTAAAATCAACTAATACAAGTCTCTTTCAGAATCCCTAATACCTATTGGGATAGAAACATAACAACTAAAATTATGAATAAGACTTAAGTAGATCAAACTACCCCAAACAACAAATGTAACAAATGAAATAAATTGCACTCCAGCATCTTGAATTGATAAACATCAAATTCTTCCGAACAGATCGGGGGAAGGTGGCCGGTGGGGGGGGGGGGGGCTACGGGTTCGTTAGGGGGGTTTGATGGCTAGCTAAGGCCCAAAACCAAACTGTAAATAAATGCCTATAAACATGTGCCTCGGCCATATTGGGGAATGTAAAATATGTATGCCGGCTAAAGGGGGGGGCGGCCACAGTTGTTATTACGAAGATGCTTACCTGTAAATATATATGTTAATTTTTGCGTGTTTTTTTTTCTCTCTCTAATAATTTGTAATTTGTTCAATATAAAACATGAAAACTCAATAAAAAACATTTATAAAAAAAAAATTCTTCCGAACATCATTAGTAATTAAGCGAGAGGCCCATTTAGATAACATGGTGCTCGAACCCATTAGTCTGGCCATATTTCAAGATGTATTGACATAAACAGCACAATTAAACAGAGATAACATGTCCTATAAACAACCTCCTTAAAAAATGGTGGAGATCCTATACCTGTGAATAGCCATCTTTTAAAATGGCTACTATCGACTAGTTCCTTTAAGGTTAAAAAGATATCAGGCTGTCACCATACTTAAGAGAAAGAATGCATAAATCTACAGATAAGTATAGCTACCTCTAAGGCAGGCTGCTTAATAAAAATATATACAAGAGACAGCTTTGACAGAACCAGGACTCAGTCTTCTGTCCTGCAAAGAGAGTGCAGTCAAACTGTTCTGTTCCTGCCTGTTTCATCAAACAAGTCTTTCGAGGCTTTTGTGAGTATGTTTTTCTTAATCTGTTAAAAGTCGTATATTTCTCTCTTAATAATGACAAACTCAGACTTCCGGTGGTGGCTATGAAGGAGTAAGTCGCACATTTGGTGGCTCTTGCTCGGGTCGAACTTCTGATTTTCGACCAGACTTGAATTGTAAAACTGATGACAGAGGCAATTGTGTACTGAATTCCCACATCGGTGCATGGAGAGTAGGGCTAGAAGTGCTCGAAAAGGCAGAAACAGAAAGACAGAGAAGGCTTGGGATGAAGCTGCAGCAGGAGACAGCATGGCGGAGGACCGGGCCTCTGGTTTGTCGACCCAGTGGTCAACGGAGCAGCTGATGCAAGTTATTCAGGAAGGCTTTGCTAAGCAGAAACGGGACTGCTTGGACCCGATAAAAGAGTCAATTGAGCGGCTGGAGCTTAGATTGGACGCCCAAGATCGGGTGATTAAGAAGGTAGAGAAGGTGCTGGCTGAGCAGGAGGAACATCAAACTGCGGTGAGGTTGGAGGTGGGGCTGCTGAGAGACCAGCAGAAGAAGCTCCTGGAGAAGGTGGAGGACCTAGAAAATAGGTCCCGGCAGCAGAACCTGAGAACCGTTGGCCTCCCGGAGGGGTCCGAAGGAGTGGACGCTGGGGCACACATCGCAGACATGTTTGAGAAGCTGCTGGGGAATGGGGCATTCTTCCGATGCTTGTAGGTGGACAGGGATCACAGAGCACTCGTGAGGAAGCCGGGAATGGGAGACCCCCTGAGGGCAATGGTGGTGAGGTTCCACAGGTACTTGGATAAGGAGCGCATTCTACAGTGGGCCAAGCAGACACAGAGCTGTAAATGGGATAACAGTATCCTGTGGGTCTACCAAGACCTGAGTGCGGAGGTGGCCAGGAGAAGAGCAGGCTTCAACCAGAATAGGTCGATCCTTTTTAAGAAAAAGATGAAGTTCGGACTGTTGTCTCCGGCCCGTCTCTGGGTCACGTACGAGGAACAGCACTTTTATTTCGAGTCGCCTGAGGAGACGCTGGACTTCGTGAAAAAGAAAGGACTGGTGGTGGACTGAGAACTTTTGAACTTTGATGCAATGTTTATTTTTTTTTGTTTTTCTGTTCTTTAAAAAAACACATGCAATGGCGTTGAGGGATTCAGGGAGGTGGAGAGGTTTGTTGCGAGGTGGGGAGGAACATAGGGTGTCGTTGTATGCCGATGACCTGTTACTGTATGTGGCGGATCCGGTGGGAGGGATGCCGGGGGTGATGGAGCTGCTAGCTGAGTTTGGGACCTTTTCAGGCTATAACCTAAATATAGGCAAGAGTGAGGTGTTTGTGGTGCACCCTGGAGACCAGGAGGAAGGAATTGGTAGGCTCCCGCTTAGGAGGGCAGGGGAGAGTTTTAGGTACTTGGGGATGCAGGTGGCCGGGGACTGGGGGACTCTTCACAAGCATAATTTCACCAGGCTTGTGGATCAGATGGAGGAGGAGTTCAAGAGGTGGGACATGCTGCCATTGTCGTTGGCGGGGAGGGTGCAGTCCGTCAAAATGACGGTGCTTCCGAGTTTATTGTTCCTCTTTCAGTGCCTGCCCATCTTCATCCCCAGTGCCTTCTTTAGGAGGGTGACTAGCAGTATTTTGAGCTTTGTGTGGGCACATGGGACTCCGAGAGTGAAGAGGGTTTTCCTGGAGTGAGGGAGGGATAGAGGCGGGCTGGCGCTGCCCAACCTTTTGGGGTACTATTTGGCGGCCAATGTGTCAATGATGCGTAAATGGGTGATGGGGGGGGGGGGGGGGGGGGGCGTGGAAAAGAATGGAGATGGCGTCATGTAGAGGTACGAGCCTGGGTGCCTTGGCAACGGCGCCGTTGCCACTCTCTCCTAAGAGGTATACCACGAGCCCGGTGGTGGCGGCGACCCTAAGAATCTGGGGACAGTGGAGACGGCATAGGGGGGAAACAGGGGGCTCGATGGAGGCTCCATTAGGTGGAAATCATCGGTTCATCCCAGGGAACACTGATGGGGGATTTAGGGGGTGGCAAAGGGTGGGCATTAGTAAACTGAGGGACCTGTTTATTGGCGGGAGGTTTGCAGGCCTGGGGGAACTGGATGATAAATTTGGGTTCCCCCAAGGGAACATGTTCGAGATACTTGCAGGTAAAGGCGTTTGCTAGGCGACAGGTAGAGGAGTTCCCTTTGCTGCCCTCGCGGGGGGCGATGGACAGAGTGCTTTCGGGGGTGTGGGTCGGAGAGGGGAGGGTGTCTGACATTTATAAGGTAATGCAGGAGGTGGAGGAGTCGTCAGTGGAGGAGCTGAAGGCTAAATGGGAGGGGGAACTTGGGGAGCAGATAGAGGACGGGACTTGGGCGGATGCCTTGGAGAGAGTCAACTCTTCCTCTTCATGTGCGAGGCTTAGTCTCATCCAATTCAAGGTGCTGCACCGGGCCCACATGTCCGGGACTAGGATGAGTAGGTTCTTTGGGGGTGAGGACAGGTGCACCAGGTGTTCGGGGAGTCCGGCGAATCATGCCCATATGTTCTGGGCATGCCCGGCACTGGAAGGATTCTGGAAGGGGGTGGCGGAGACGGTGTCGAGGGTGGTTGGATTCAGGGTCAAACCAGGGTGGGGACTCGTGATTTTTGGAGTTGCGGTGGAGCCGGGAGTGCAGGAGGTGAAAGAGGCCGGTGTCCTGGCCTTTGCGTCCCTAGTAGCCCGGCGGAGGATCTTGCTGCAGTGGAAGGATGCGAGGCCCCCAAGTGTGGAGACCTGGATCAGTGACATGGCGGGATTTATAAAATTGGAGAGGGTCAAATTTGCCCTGAGAGGATCAATACAATGGTTCTATAAACGGTGGCAGCCTTTTCTGGACTTTCTGGCTCAAAGATAGGTATTTTGGTCGATAGCAGCAGCAACCCCGGGGGGGGGGGGTTATGTAAGTTAACATTGTGTTAATTTAAGTTGTTAATATGTTGTGTTGTTCATTGAGGAGGGGCGAATGTTTATGATTGCTATTATTATTGTTATTGTTGGTATTTTATTATGGTTCGATGTTGTTGTATAAATACAACATTTTTCAATAAAAAAATTTTTTTTTTTTAAAAACACACGCAAACAGGCATAATAATAAAGTCCATTTTTCTTTGTTCTTCTTCCTCCAGCCGAAAACCTTCTCAATTGACAGTCTCTTTGAACAAGAAGTCTCTGCACGCTCCATCCATTCTTCTACTACTCAGCATTTCTCTTTAGAATCAGATACTTTAGTTCATTCTGACCACAGAGCCCCTTGCAATTCTCCAATACAGGAGTATTGGTGATCGCAGCTTTCAGGCAGTCACATGCCAGTTGAAAGTCCGCTGTCCAATGAAACTTTTAACGTTTCTTTCGCAACTCCATCAGTGGAGTAATCACGCCACAAAACCTTTGCACAAAGGTTCGATGAAATCCACTCATGCTAAGAAATCGCATTATTTCCCTTCGTCTTGAGGGTATCAGAAACTCCTCAAGGAAAGTGATTTGGGTTTCTCCAAATTCACTTTCGGCTCGGTTCATCACCAAATCCGCCTCCTGAAGTCAATCGAAGAACGTCATACGATGTTTTAAATGTTCTTTCCATGTCTGGAAGTTGGAAATAAAAGTAGATTGTCCCACTTTCTCAATGCAATCCTTCAAACATGGGATAGGGTAAGAGTCCGTTCTTGTAACTGCATTCACCTTTCAATAGTCCACACACAACCATTGGGTACCGTCTGGTTTAGGTACCATCACTATGGGTGAGCTCCATTGGCTGCAACCCACTTCAATTATGCCATTTTTCAGCATACTCTCAATCTCTCTGTTAACCTGTGCCAATTTTAAAGGATTAAGTCTATATGGATGTTGTTTGATAGGAACAGCATTTCCCACATCTACATCATGTATAGCCATTTTAGTACTTCCCAATTTATCTCTACAAACTTGCCCATGTGATATCAATAACTCTTTCAGGTCAGTTTGTTTTTCCTCTGGAAGGTAACTTAACAATTCATTCCAATTTTTAAGAACATCCTCATTTTCCAATTTAATTTGAGGTATGTCAAATTCACAGTCATCTGGATTTGGTTCGTCACTTTGAGTTAGAATCATTAAAACTTCCTTTTTCTCTCCTTCCCTTTCAAAGTACCTTTTAAGCATATTCACATGCCACACTCGGTGAGTCTTCCTTCTATCTGGTGTTTTTACCACATAATTCACCTCACTTAATTTCCTTTCAATCTGATACGGTCCACAAAATCTAGCTTTTAAAGGCAAAACTACGAACTTTGGATTTCTTGTCCGCTACCCGTTTCATCACATTTTGTGCAACTTTCAAATGTTGTCCAGCCAATTCACCTGCTCTATTTAATTGTTCCCTAAAATTTGACACGTAATCCAATAGTGTAATTTCCAATTTCTCACCCACCAATTTTTCCTTAATCAATTTAAGTGGTCCTCTTACCTCATGACCAAAAATTAGTTCAAAAGGACTAAATTTGGTAGACTCATTAGGTGCATCCCTAATTGCAAACAATATGAATGGAATTCCTTTATCCCAATCCTCTGGATAATCTTGACAATATGCCCTCAACATTGTCTTTAATGTCTGATGCCACCTTTCTAACACTCCCTGCGATTCTGGATGATACGCAGTTGATTTAAATTGTTTTATTCGTAAGCTATCCATAACTTCTTTGAATAACTTTGAGGTAAAAATTGATCGTTGATCCGATTGAATTTCTGTGGTAGTCCATATCTAGTAAAGAATTTAAGTAGCTCCTCCACAATCCTTTTAGCTGTAATATTACGTACTGGAATGGCCTCTGGAAACCTAGTAGACACATCCATTATAGTCAAAAGATATTGATTCCCACTTTTTGTTTTAGGAAGCGGTCCTACACAATCAATTAGGACCCTCGTAAAAGGTTCCTCAAATGCTGGAATTGGTATTAAGGGTACTGGTTTTATCACTGCTTGAGGTTTCCCTATCACTTGACATGTGTGACATGATTGACAAAATTTAACTACATCTTTATGTAGTCCAGGCCAATGAAAATGTTTCTGGATTTTAGCTTGAGTTTTCCTTATTCCCAAATGACCTCCTACTGGTACCTCATGTGCAACTCGCAACACCTCCTTTCTATACCCTACCAGCAATACTACTTGATGAACTTCTGCCCACTTTTCATCCACCTGCATATGTACAGGTCTCCATTTTCTCATCAAGACATCACTTTTACGGTAATAACATTCTGGTATACTCTCAGATTCCTCTTCCGTATATGCTTTCTGATATATCCGTTTTATTTCTACATCTTTCTGTTGTAACTCCGCCAATCTTCCTGAACTAAAAATATCCACCACATCCTCCACCTATTCTTGTTCTTTTTCAACCATCTGATCAAAAATCATTTCTGATAATTGCACTTCAACTACATCTTCACTCTTTGATTTCTCCTCTTGTCGTAACCTGTGACTTTGCTACCGGGTATCTACACAATCTGAAAAATCCCTGGATATTCGTCCTTCAACACTTCAGTTGTCTGCTTTTCCACTGGCTTATCAACCACAGTAGGCAGCACTCCCTGCAATCCAGCTATATCATTACCCAAGATAAACTGTATTCCTGAACAGATAGTTTCTCTACTTCTCCGAATACCACTTCACCACTCTTCACTGGACTTTCAAACCTTATCTTATATAATGGAACGCTACTCCTCTCACCTTGAATTCCACATATCACCCCCTTTTCTGGCAATATTCTTCCCAAACTACATAATTCCTCATCTCTTACCATTAAAGATTGACCTGCCCCTGTAACTCTTAAAATTGTGACTTCTTTACCTGCTCCTCCTGATACACATGAGTAAACTTTACCCACACAAGTAAATTCTTTAAAGGCATGTGACACCTTATCCGGGTCAGAAATCCGAAATCAGCCACAATGGATAGGCTTGGATTGGAACAAAAGAACAAAGAACAATACAGCACAGGAACAGGCTCTTCGGCCCTCCAAGCCTGTGCCGACCATGGTACCTGCCTAAACTAAAACCGTCTGCACTTACGGAGTCCGTCTCCTTCCATTCCCACCCTATTCATGTAATTGTTTAGATGTCCCTTAAATGCAACTATTGTAACTGCTCCCACCACCTTCCCAGGCAGCGCGTTACGTTTATTTACCACCCTCAGTGTAAAAAGCTTGCCTCGTACATCTGTTCTAAACTTTTCCCCACGCATTTTAAACCTATGTCCCCTAGTACTTGACTCTCCTACCCTAGGAAAGAGCATCTGACTATCCACTCTGTCCATGCCACTCATAATCTTGTAGACCTCTATCAGGTCGCCTCTGTAGTTCCAGTGAGAACAGACTGAGTTTATCTAACCTGTTTTCTTTAGAGCAGAGAAGGCTGAGAGGGGATACGATTGCGGTGTATAACATTATGAGGGGTTTGGACAGTGTAAATAGGAAGCAGCTGTTCCCCTTGGTTGAGGGGTCAATCACAAGGAGCATAGTTTTGGGCAGCACGTTAGCACAGTGGTTATCACTGTTGCTTCACAGTGGCAGGGTCCCAGGTTCGATTCCCGGCTTGTGTCACTGTCTGTGCGGACTCATTATCCCTGTGTCTGCACATTATCCCTGTGTCTGCGTGGATTTCCTACAGGTGCTCCGGTTTCTTTCCCCAAGTCCCGAAAGGCATCCTTGTTAGGTAAATTGGACACTCTGAATTCTCCCTCGGTATACAGGTGCCGGAGTGTTGGGGACTAGGGGATTTTTGCAGTAACTTGACAACAAGCTTCCATTTTTGTGAACACAGATACTGCCCTGTGAGGAGAGACAAAATGATTTCCCACCACTCTCAAGTCTGACCGTAATGGTCTTTTTTTAGTGACTTTAGTGAGGATATGCTTTGCTATTACTGTGGAAGTCCTAGTATGTACACTTTTAAGTTATGAAGAATTAACCAGTCAGATTTCTGAACTTAAACAAACAACAAGATAACTGATGGGCCTCACGGTAGCATGGTGGTTAGCATCAATGCTTCACAGCTCCAGGGTCCCAGGTTCGATTCCCGGCTGGGTCACTGTCTGTGTGGAGTCTGCACGTCCTCCCCGTGTGTGCGTGGGTTTCCTCCGGGTGCTCCGGTTTCCTCCCACAGTCCAAAGATGTGCGGGTTAGGTGGATTGGCCATGCTAAATTGCCCGTAGTGTAAGGTTAATTGTTAGGTTATGGGTATACGGGTTACGTGGGTTTAAGTAGGGTGATCATTGTTCGGCACAACATCGAGGGCCGAAGGGCCTGTTCTGTGCTGTACTGTTCTATGTAACTTCCTGAATTTAAAAAAAAACTAGGTAAATCACAACCACTGAATCGGCGGGGTCACAACCACTGAATCGGCGGGGTCACAACCACTGAATCGGCGGGGTCACAACCACTGAATCGGTGGGGTCACAACCACTGAATCGGCGGGGTCACAACCACTGAATCGGCGGGGTCACAACCACTGAATCGGCGGGGGAAATCTTTTTTTTTTAATTTTAAGTTTGGGACACCCTTTAAAACAGGTACCATGATCCCTGGAGAGCCATTGTTGCCGGTTCCATCAGGCCCTGCTCTGCCAGTGTGATCGCGTGATACATGCCTCCAGCACTTTTCTTTTACTCAGTGCTAGCAAATATGGATTACATTTACTCATTTTAAGAGTTAATGCAATCCAAGATAAAGCCATGTGTTAAGTGAACCTGCACAGCCTTCGTAACAGTCCCATTGGAAACTTTTGGCTGAGCACAACAATCAAAAAGAGTCTTTGTGTCATTGTTGTTCTGAACAAGTCTCAGGAAATCTGGAAATCTGCTTGCAGTTCTTCATCATTATTGGAACAGATGAACGTTACATTTTCAAACAGGTTTATTAAAGTTCAACATATCTCAGCTGGCACAATAGTTGGAACATTTTTTCAATGTCTGAGAGTTAGTATGCAAATAATCAGCCTAGGCTACTACTTATGATTCCTGCCCACAAAGCCCCTCCTGAAGAAAATGTGTATATACTTCAGATGGGGTCAAGACTTGACTCTCTTGTGTTGTATATCCTCCCCGGACAACCCATCTCCATTCCAAACCTACTCTGCCGACGCTCGTGTCTAAGCTCACCCAGGAAGCTGTGTGAGTGAGGTAGACTCCACCCATGAAATCACACTTCAACACGAGTTTATAATCTCTCAGAAAAGGAGGGCAAAAAGTGGGAAAATAAAAGTTTAAAAGACATCTGCTCCTTTGAGTAATTGGAAACAAAAAGTCTTTTGGAAATGATCCCTTTACCAGCTTTATTCAAAGCTGTTCATTAACTTTGCTAGTCTCCACTAATGAAAGTCCCTGGTGAGAAGCCCCGTCTCGTAAATGGCCTGTCAGAGAGCAAGGACTGGTCTAAGTATTGTAGCAGGAGACATAATGAGAGGATTACAATGGTATGCATCTTCTGCAGTGACAAGGTATCACCAAAGCTGCTGCTGGGTAATTAGCAGCAGACAGTAATAAACTGACTCACTGAACTGCTGTGTCAGCTAACGCATTGCATGGGAATTTTTTTTACAATAGAAGCTGCACAAAAATAGAGCAGGGTAGTACTCAGAGAGCTGTAGAACAAGACAATGACGTACAGCACCTTGACATATACATGTGGTGCTTTTGTTTTCTTTAAGAACTCTGGCAACTTTATTCATTCAAACTGCAGTAGCTACAAATGAAAAGAGGCCAGATACAAGACATTCAGTGCATCTCACTGCTCCAGGGAACGTAACAGTGTGTGCAGTGTACCGTTTGAATTGTATTTGTGTTACTGTCAGTTTTGCTCTTCAAAATTGCCACAAGTATTCCCACAGAATCTTTCATTAGTTAAGCATCGATCAAAACTTTACAATTAATCTGTAGGTTGTTCATGTACTTTTCCTATTAAAGGAAAATTAATGAAGAGAAACGGCTCCCATGGGGAAGTGGAGAAAAGAAATGGTAAACCCACACGTTAAAAGTTAGCTCTTGGAAAAATGCCGATAGGTTTTCAGCTTCACCCACTGGATGTCAATCTGGTTCATTTGGAACCCCCCCTAATGCTGATTGAAGGTGTGGGAATTATTCTGTGCCAGCTAAATGTGCAGCTGGAGAAAAGAAAGTCTGTGATCGAACATTTAACTACATTAAACGCACTCGATGAAAACAAATTGCTGTTCGTATTTTCTTCTGTATATTTGAACTCTTGCCCTCCATTAAGAGGACTAACTCAGCTCTGACCTGGAATCAGAATTGACTTCCAGTTTATCTTTAGCAATAACAACAGAATACCCAGGCATCTTCTGCGGAAAGAGAAACATGGTAAACTGTTCAGATCGATGAACTGTCATCACAGCTAGTAAAAGTTAGAAATGTCATAGGTTTTAAGCAGGCAAAGGGGAGGTGAAGATGTGAGCAAGATCATAAGGGAAGGTCTGAGGCGGGGTAGAGGGCAGAAGAGAGTTAATGATAAAAGGGCTCATGGTGCAAGGCCAAGGGGACTGACAGTGGGATCAGTAAAGAAAAAAAAGATGTATCCAGACGGGCTGTGAATGGCAAAGTGGTTAGAGCTTCTGTCCAAAAGAAAACCAAACAGAAAAGCAAGGGGAAAAGGGAAATAATATGGGCAGAGGAGCCCTTGAAGCCCCTCTCTGCGGCCCCCAGAGCCAGTATTCAAAATGCCGGTCAAACAGCTAGGTTTGAATGAACTAATTTTGCATGAGCTGCTCTTTCAATCATAAGGAATTTCTTTCCTATGTTGTGGGAAAGAAACACTCTGTGATTCGAGGAGCAGCGAAGACTGGCGGTAAGTTTGGGGCCTTGAGAACCAAAGTTCAGGGGAGCTTAGGGGGTTTGAGCAGGAGGTGAGTATCGGGTGGAGAGAGAGGGCTGGGGCAGGGAGAAGAAGGGGAGAGGGCCGGGGAAGGGAAGGGGAGTCCGGGGGAAGTGGAGGCCGGGGAAATAAAATGGGTGCCTCTGCTGTACAAGAGAGGAGGAAGAAGAATGGCAAGGCTTCAGAGATTGAGGATTCAATAGTAAATGAAACAGACAGGTGCTTCTATGGCTGCAAAAGAGACTCCTGAATGGTGTGTTGCCTCCCTGGTACCAGGGTCAAAGATGTCTTGGAGCAGCTGTAGGGCATTCAGAAGGGGGAAGGTGAACAGCCAGCGGTTATGGTACATACCGGCAGCAATGACATAGGTTAAATAAAGGGATAAGGTCCTACAAGGAGAATATAGGGAGTTAGGATGTAAACTAAAAAGTAAGACCTCAAAGGTAGTAATTTCATGATTACTACCAGTGCCACGTGCTTGGGAAAGTAAAAATAACAGGATATATCGGATGAAGATGTGGCTGAAGAAATGGGCCGCGATTCTCCGCAACCACGATGGGTGGGAGAATAGCGGGAGGTCCGTTCCCGCACCTCCCGCTATTCTCCCACCCCCCCAAAATGGCGTGTCCGGTTTTCCGACACACCGCTCGGAGAAATGCGGGCCACCTTTTTTCACGGTGACCTGCAATTCTCCGACTCGGATGGGCCGAGCGGCCTGCCGTTCCCAACCTGTTCACGATGACGGCAAGCACACCTGGTCACTGGCATCGTGAACATGGCGCGCCAGGTACATGTGGGGCCTAGGGGGGGCAGATCGGGGATCGAGCACCACGACCGTGCTCGGGAGGGGACTGGCCCGCGATCGGTGCTCATCGATCGTTGGGCCGGCGTCTCAAGGGGACTCACTCTTTCCCCTCCGCCGCCCCGCAAGATCAAGCCGCCACGTCTTGCGGGGCGGCTGAGGGAAAGACAGCAACCGCGCATGCGCGGGTTTGAGCTGTCCAAACCGCGCATGCGCGGCTGACGTCATTAGGCTCCCGCGGCATCATTCTTGGCGTGCCGGGCCTTGAAGCCAGGGGCAAGGTCCGGCCGCCGAGTTTCCCGGTACGGCCCGCCTATCCCCCGGGGGGTAGGGGAGAATAGGGGGCCGGGAGAGGCTTCCGACATCGTCGTGAACCTCTCCAGGTTTCACGATGGCGTCGGGCCTTGCGGAGAATTCCGCTCATGGTGTAGGAGGGAGGGATTCAGTCTACTGGATATTGGGATCCGTTCTGGAGAAGGTGGTACCGGTACAAGCAGGATGGGTTGCAACTGGACAGGGCCAAAACCAATATCCTTTGGTGGGGGGGGGGGGGGGTGTCAGGGAGGGTTTAAACTAGAATGGCAGGGGAATGGAAACCGGAGCAGGGAGGCAGAAGAGGGAGAAACAAGGATTGAAACAAAAGACTGAAATGTAAGAAGTAAAAGTGGAAGGCAGAAAAAAGCAAGGGCAGAAACGAATGGAGCCATAAGGCAAAATAAAGCTAAGATAACTAACCAAATTAAAAAGGAGAAAGGAGGGGGTGAGAGCAGGAGGACACAGAAGGCAGGGAGGAGGGGGAGATGGGCGGAAGGGCAATGCAACAGCCGGAGCGAGATGTGGATCAATCCTGGGGGGTGGGGGGGTGGCGGCGGGGGGGGGGGGGGGGGGGGGGGGGGCACCGCAATAGCGGGTGAGCTAGCACAGGAATGTATCAGGTGGGGAGGGCCTCGGCACAACTCCCGATGAGGAGTGTGTGCTTCGCACCGGTTGGGGGGGGGGGGGGGGGGGGGCATAACAACATGTATATTGTATGGGAGATTAACAGTTAACAATTTAATGTTTATACCTCATGGGCAGGATTCTTCGGAAACCGGTGGGGAGGGCAACTCAGGCGCGAAGGAGTGGCGTGAACCACTCTGGTATCGGGCTGCCCCGAAGATGCGGAATCCTCCGCAACTTCAGGGGCTAGGCCAGCGCCGGAGTGGTTTGCGCCGGCTGGCGTGGAAGGAGCTCGGTGCCATGTCAACCGGCGCCGAAGGACCTATGCCGGTCGTCGCGAGTTGGTTCATGCGCGGGAGCGCCAGCGTATGCTGGCGTCATCCCAGCGCATGAGCTGGGGGTGTTCATCACTGCGCCGGCCATCGCAGACTATTACAGCGGCCGGCACAGAGGAATAGAGTACCCCCCGGGGCCAGATCCCCCCGCGCCCCCCCGAGGACCCCAGAGGCCGCCCATGGAGTAAGGTCCCGCCAGTAAGTACCTGTTGTAACATACGCCAGCGGGACCGGCTGAAAGTCACAATCGCTGATACTAAAACAAAACCTAACGGATTGCGAGTCCTACTGGCCCATCTAAAAAGTGGGCATGGCCACAGAGGGAGGGAAGACAATTGCTTATAAATATATGTGCTTGTGGTAGTCGGTATTAGGGGTATTACGGTATCCAGATTGATGCTGTAAGACCATTGGTGTGGGAGGTACCTGAGACTGTTATCTCATTGGTGAAACCTGCCTGCTGGTTCCGCCCAGTAAGGCGGAGTATAACAGCCTGTGTCTCCCTCGCAGCTGCATTCTTTACCTGCGCTGCTGGGGGAAACAGTTAGTCCAATAAAGCCTTCAATTGCCATCCAATCTCGCTTCTGGAGTCATTGATCGAGCATCAGTGCTAATTTCTGTTTGTCATTTTAGTTCCCTTTTTTGGCGTGCTTTTGTAATATGCAACTTATAAATTGTGAAATATTAGGGGCTGGATTCTCCGCCTCGCCGTGCCACATTTCTGTTTCAACCCGCCGGCGGGATGCTCCGTTACGCCGGCTGGTCAATGGGGTTTCCCATTGTGGGGCAGCCCCACTCCGTCGGGAAACCCCCAGGCTGCCAGCAAAATGGAGCATCCTGCCAGGGGAGAATCCAGCCCAAGATGTGAAAACCCAATTAAAAGACTTTAAAAAAAAAGCCAAGTCTAAAGGCTTTGGGTGGGACTCTTTGTTAGCTGACGCCGAAATCGGGAAAGACAATTGGGGTCTCACTTCCGAACCCAATTTCCGAATACCTCCTTCGCATCACAAGGACAAAAATTGTGATCAAGAGGGGAAAAATAGAATGAGAGTAAAATTGCAGGGAACATTGAAACTGATGCTAAAAGTCAGATTTTAGCAAAGATTTAACAGGCAAGATTAAGAATGGTGGTACAAATTAATTAAACACCAATTAAAACATTCTACCAGGTTTATTCTAATTAGCTATACACAAATATGTGAATTAGGAGCAGTAGTAATCCACTTAGCAACCTGAGCCTACTCTTGTCATTCAACTAAATCATGGTTGATTTGATTATTAACTCACCCATGTTAATCAGGAATCTATCTAGTTCTGCCCTAAAAATAGTCAAACTAATGTCTACATTTTGTTAAATTTAAAATAGAGATTACATTATCTTCCATAATGTTTAATTTAAAGTAAGTTAACCAATACTTGCATAAAATCGTGTTCTCAAAAAGCTATACATTAATGATCTGGAAGAAGGAATTGAGGTCACTGTTGCTAAGTTTACAGATGATACAATGATATGTGGATGGACAAGCAGTGTTGCAGAAGGACTCGGGCAGGCTGGGGGGAGTGGGCAAAGAAGTGGCAGATGGAATCCAGTGTAGAAAAGTGTGAGGTTATGCACTTGGTAAGAAGAATAGAGGCATAGACTGTTTTCTAAATGGGAAAAGGCTTCGGAAATCTGAAGCACAAAGGGACTTTGAAGTCTCAGTTTAGGATTCTCTTAACATTAATGTGTGGGTTCAGTAAGCAGTTAGGAAGGCAAATGCAATGTTAGCATTCACTTTGAGATGGCGAGAATACAACAGCAGGGGTGTACTGCTGAGGCTGTATAAGGCTCTGGTCAGACCCCATTTGAGATATTTTGAGCAGTTCTGAGTCCCATCTCTAAGGAAGAATGTACTGGTCTTGGAGAGGGTTTAGACAAGGTTCACAAGAATAGTCAGTGGAATGAAGGGCTTGTCATATGAGGAGGGGTTGAGGACTCTGAGTCTGTACTCGATGGAGTTTAGAAGGATGAGGAGTGGTCTTATTGAAACTTACAGAATAATGAGAGGCCTATATAGAATGGACAAGGAGATGATGTTTCCACTAATAGGAGAAACTAGATCAATAGGGCACAGGCTCAGACTGAAGGGATGATCCCTTAAAACTGAGATAAGAAGGAATTTCTTCAGCCAGAGGGTGGTGAATCTGTGGAACACATTGCCGCAGAAAGCTGTGGAGGCCAAGTCACTGAGTGCTTTAAGACTGAAATAGATATTTTGTTTATTAATAATGGGATCAGGGGTTACGGGGACAAGATAGGAGAATGGGGATGAGAAACATATCAGCAATGATAGAATGCTGGAGCAAACGCAATCGGCCGAATGGCTTAATTCTGCTCCTATATCCTATGGTCTTATGGTGTTTAAACCATGGCCTATGCATTTAAACAGTCATGTGATGCATTTTTATGCAACAATAGTTTTGGATCTTTTTCGTTCCTATGTAAAAGTGCTTTATTAACTGAATTGTTTCATGTAACAACCACTTACAAAGTTTGCAAGCCCAATAAAAATCAGGTCCAAGCAGTTCGGTGCTTGTGTATTTTAGTAATTACCCTTTCCATTCGTACTGGGAAAGTCACAGAAAATCACTTTACAGATGTTTTCTGATTGAAAACATATCTTCTTTCAAGTTGAAAAGGATATTCAATTGATATATGATTGAACAAACATTTTCAAATGTTTGATGGCAAAATTAACTCTGCAGACATTGTATTTTGGCTTACTCACAAGTAAAATAATTTACTCCTCTTGAATTGTATTATCGTGAGAGCAATAAAAGAACATTGCTGTATTAGCATAATGCACCCAATATGTCTGCCCTCGCTGCCCCATTCTTTCTCCTCCGCCCCCAATTCATGAATTCAAAGTCCTTGTCCTTGTCCACAGATTCATACAGAAATGGAAACAGAGAAGTCAATGAAGTGAAGAGGTGAGAGATGGAGATGGGCCACGTGAATGTGAAAGAAAAGAGAACTGAAAGCAAAGTTTGTGACGTTTTCAAGTGTTAGGAGAGCACAAAATGACAATGATAAAGAGCGCGATTCTCTGGCCTCGGTGCCCTATATCCATACAATTAACCAGAGCCACCCCATATCCAATGGGCTCCCATGATTCAGCAGCCTTCCCAGCGAGTGGTCACGCTGGCACCGATTCGTACTCCTTTTGAAAAACGTGAACCTGCGGAAGGGCTTTTGCGGGGATCCGCGGAGGTGCGTAACCATCTTTTCTCACAGGCAAAGAGTTCTAGGGCTTGGCGGGGGGGCTGGTGGGCACCCTCAGGTGGGGTGCCACGAGGGGGTCCACTGGGGGGGGGGGGGCGCTGGAGGGGAAACCATGCAGGGCTCCACCATGCCAACCCCTGAATTGTGTTCATTCCGGGGCAACACTTGTCCCTGCCCCACTGACCATCCGTAACCCCCACCGACTGTGGCCTCTTTCCGTGCGGCTGAAGGCTATTGCTGAGTTGGCAATCGTGGTTAAGTGAACACTTCACCCATCCTGAGTGGATTCCCCTGGGTAGGTAGGCCATGTAGCATGTGGGGGTTCTTACCTAGCATCCCAATCAGAGTACACAATGCCTGGACATTGTGCCTGAACACCGCGGGACACCACACCACGGACAGAGCAGCCAACATCCGACAACCCAGGGGATGGGCAGGGCATTCCAAGTGTGGGTGGTGGGGGGGGGGGGGAATGGGGAGATAAATGGAGGAATGGAGGGTCCCGGGGCGGGAGACACTGCTGTTGTCAGTCTAACACCCTCTCCCAAATCCTTACAGATATTGAACGGTATAGGTGGTATTTTGGTACCCTGCAGAACAGGTTGTGGAACAGGGCCCATTGCCTGGAGAGATGGGCTAAGGGTTTGGAGATCAGCCCGCATTGCGATAGAAAGTGACAGAGGTATCATACTGGTTGCGGTGAAGTGTTTTTAAGGTTTCACAGGTGTCCAACAATGGCCCACTCTCCCGATGGTGCACCCCACTCTTCCCACCATCGCCTCACCCCCTACCTACCCCACCCCCTACTGCCCTCAGTGATCCTTGACATACTTTGCCTTCCTTGCTCTACCTCTACGTCTAGTTGTGTCCCCTGGAACGCATATCAGAGGCGGAGGCAGCATGCTGCTTACCATTTCCTGTGTCCTTCGATGCCCCTGGCATGTGTCCTCTGAGGCCGGGGGCCCTGGCTCACTTTTCGGCGGCACATGCACAGCTGTGTGGCCATGTCCCGTGTGCTGACTGTGAGACACAACCTCGTCAGAGGGGTGGAGCTCAGGGGAGACAGTGGCCACACCCCCTACTCCATGGGACAGGTCCATTTTACACACAGCGCCCTCTCCTCCCACTGGGTGCCCATAGGGCCCTGGGTGCACCTCGCAACGGAGGAGCAGCTGGTTCGAGCCTACGCCACCCCGGCGTCATCTGGCTTTGCCAGCCCTGGCGACTCGCCAATGTTTGCACCATCATGTCGATGCCCTCGGCCATGCTCCTCAGTGACTGGGCCATGCTCTGCAGAGCCTTGGCAAAGCCCACCTGAGACAGGAACAAGCCCTGCAGCACTTTGCATTCAGAGACCTGGACATCCCGCAGCACCTCATCAAGGTCAGCCTGATACTAGGTCATGTTCCCAGTATCAGTTCCGGGATAGCCTGGTCCATAGGCTCGGCATCAGGTTGGGACCCAGCTGGGTCCTGGGATCCAGCAGACCTCCCACTGCTGTCTCGTCTGGGGGTTCCTGCCTCCATCTGATGTCCATTAGCAGCAGTGTGATGCTCACCAGATTGTGTCCCAGATCCTGTCCACTAGCATTGCCCACCAAGGTGTAGGTCTCTGCGCTGATGGAGGGTGGGGATGATAGCTGTGATGTGTTGATTGTGACAAGTTGGAGCACTCCTCCAAGGTGGTCTCATGGGAGGCAGGGAAATGGGGCCACCCCTGATGGGCTCGACGACCTGCGGGAGAAAGGACATGTGTCAGTGGGAGTGATGAGTTAGTGAGAGGGATGGGTCAGTGTGTATGGCAATAACAACTCACGTTTGACAGGTCCTCCGGCTGGGGCCCAGTGAATCCTCACCTCTGCGACATGTGCCAAACTCCGTGTTGGTGGCCGCTCTGCCCTGGGCCACCCCCATTACCTCCAGGGCCCGCTCCTCGAAGGTTGTGAGGATTTTAATGTCCGGCACCCGGCCGCCAGTCTGGGCCCTCTCCCGGCGATTGTGGGAGAGCTTCTCCTGCGGTGACTCAGAGAGGGCATCATTAGCCGCATGCGTGATTCACGATGGTGGGGGGTTGGTGAAGGAAGGTTTGGGAGGGGGTGATTGAATGAAGATGGGGGGTAAAGGGAGGGTTGGGGGCCGCATGGAGGGTTAACGGGGCGGAAAGGTCTCGGGGCGGTGTGGAGGTGGGGAGGGGGAGTGTTGGTAACAACTCACCTGTGCTATCCGTTGTTGACTTCCGTGCGGCACTGGAGGACAGTCCCACTGCTCACGCTCCCTGAGCTGATGGCCACTGCCCCTTTGTCCCAGGCAGCACTGGCTGACCTTTGACTCACCCTTCGGGACCCTCCGAGGAACAGGACAGCCCTCTTGGCCTCGACTGCATCTAGGAGCCTCCCCAGCTCCGCATCTCCAAACCTTGGGGCCGGGTGTCTTGGCGCCATGACTGCGAGCTGAGTAGCATTGGCTGTACAAGTGCTGGTTAAGTGCTGATCGACCTTGTTAGCAGGAGTCTGGTGAGTGCGGTCCCGGCGAATTGGTTGGCGAGCCTTCATTTGCGGTGTGAAGCCTGTGAGGCATCGTTAATTGGACCAAATAATGTTGCATTGCATTGCTGGCCTTGCTGAGCACAGGGACATTTGTGGCAGTTCCCGCTCGCTACTACACTTCAAAACCTTTCCGGAAAATCGCGCCCATAGTCATTAATGTGCCTGGAAAAATGTTGTGAGAGGGCCTGTGTAAGAATGCAGTAAACCAAGGATTTTTGTCCTCACTATGGATAACAGGGGCTTCATCTATGTCCACACCATTTCCTGCACTCCTGCTCTCATCTCTTCCCTTCCGATTGGGTTCCCCATGTCCTCACTTTCCACCCACCAAACAGCCTCCATATTCAGTGGAACATCCACCAGCACCCCTGCAACCTCCAGCATGATGACATCACCAAACACAACTTTCCTCCCCTCCCCTGTCAGCATTTGGAAGGGACCCTGTACCCTCTGTGACCCACCGTGGCCCGCTCCTCAATCACTCCCGAGTTGGGGGTGTTGCGTGTCATCTCGTTCTCACAGCACCTTCCCATGCAAACACAGGACATCCAGAACCTACTCTATACCTCCTCTCTCCTCACTGTCCATGACCCCAAACAGTCATTGCAGGTAAAGCAGCGATTCACCTGTATTTCTTTCAATTTAGTACACTGTGTTTGCTGCACACAACAACATGGCCTTTACCATGGGGAAACCAAACACAGATTTGGTGACCACTTTGCAGGTCATTTCCACTTAGTCTGTAAACATTACCCCGAGCTTCTGATTGCTTGTCGCCTGGCTAACATGTTGACACCTCGGTCTTCAGCCTATAGTGTCATTCTAATGAAAGTCAATGAACGTCAAGGAACAGCATCTCCTCTTTCAATTAGGCACTTTGTAGCCATCTGGATGCAAAATTGTGACTGTAAAATCTGCCCCTCCATTTTGTTTTTTTTGCATGTGCCAATCTTAATCTTTTTTTTAATGCGTTTTGCTTTTGGACACAGCTGTTCCCTATTCTGCCATTCACACATATGCTGAACAAATTCTTTGTTCTTTATTACACACATTGCCACTCACTGTGTCTTTTTTAAAATTTTAGAGAACCCAATTAATTTTTTTCAATTAAGGGGCAATTTAGCGTGGCCAATCCATCTATCCTGCACATCTTTGAGTTGTGGGGGCGAAACCCATGCAAACATGGGGAGAATGTGTAAACTCCACATGGACAGTGACCCAGAGCCGGGATGGAACCTGGGACTTCGGCAGGGCTAACCCACTGCGCCACCGTGGCATGCTAACTCACTGTGTATTTTGTAGCATGATTTCTTTCGTCACTTAACCTCTTCACTTATCATGGACTTCCCTTCTTGTTCTTCCTCCCCAGCTCCCTTCCCCACCCCCACAACATGTTCAAAGGCTATGTCTTCCTTCAGTTCTGAGGAAAGTTCCTTGACCTAAAAAGTTAACTGTTTCTCTCCCCACAGATGCTGCCCGACCTGTTGAGCATTACCAGCATTATCTATTTTTATTTCATTACCTGAGGAGTTACAAAAGGTACCGGATACTGCAAGGACAATGATGCAGCAGCCGAAGGTGATTGGGCCTAGGACACGACTCTGAGGAACCCCTGCAGCAAAGTCCTGGGGGGCTTTATTTTAAATTATAAAACACTCAAAGCACACCTAGTAATAATGTTTAGTGACACAAGTAGGCTTACATTAACACTGCAATGAAGTTACTGTGAAAAGCCCCTAGTCGCCTATTCCGGCGCCAGTTCGGGTACACAGAGGGAGAATTCAAAATGTCTAAATTACCTAACAGCATGTCTTTCGGGACTTGTGGGAGGAAACCGGAGCACCCGGAGGAAACCCATGCAGACACGGGGAGAACGTACAAACTCCGCACAGACAGTGACCCAAGCCGGGAATCGAACTTGGGATCCTGGCGCTGTGAGGAAACAGTGCTTTCCACTGTGTTACCGTGCCGCTCCACCGAGGGAAGAGGTAGGGGTGCCCCCTCTCCCCGTTATTATTCACCCTTGCGATAGAGCCGCTGGCTATAGTGCTGCGGACCTCCAAGAACTGGACTACAAGCCTAGTCGGTGTACCTGACCCCTTTGACAGGTGTAATGTGGGTGCAAGATGAATTTAGCAGTGTGAGTTATGCCTGCTCAGATTGATTACAAGCCATAAAATATACCAAATTAGCAATGGGGCGCTTTGCACCCAATCCACAAAAGCATCGGTCCCAATGATGAATTTGTGGGGCCCAATTTTTAACTGTTTTGGGCAGCCACTTTAAGCATTTGTTCAAATCATTGAATATGTTATTCTGGCGTTCAAAGGCACTCCGGTAGGACGGCACGGGTGCACAGTGGATAGCACTGTTTCTTCACAGCGCCAGGATCCCAGGTTCGATTCCCGGCTTGGGTCACTGCAGAGTTTGTACATTCTCCCCGTGTCCGTGTAGGTTTCCTCCTGGTGCTCCGATTTCCTCCCACAAGTCCCGAAAGACGTGCTGTTAGGTAATTTAGACATTCTGAATTCTCCCTCTGTGTACTCGAACAGGCGCCGGAATAGGCGACTAGCAGCTTTTCACAGTAACTACATTGCAGTGTTAATGTAAGCCTACTTGTGTCACTAAACATTATTATAAATTATAAAAATTTGTTGCCACGTCAATTCGTCAGATCCAGGGTACTCCTGTTCAGAATTCTTCAATAGCCCCAGGCAATCTATCATTCCCCACCATTCACCCTCTCCACACCTCCTCTCAGGACTTAACTTAGGGCCACTAAGAAATTGACTTTTCTTGCTGTAAACGTCTTGTGAAAGCATGACTGACAGGAGCAATTCATTCTGACATACAGATGAATTTCTGGACACCACTTCTGGCATTTCTTGAGTTGGAGATTGTGGCATCACCACGAACCTGGCCCACAAAAAGAAGGCATCCTTCCACCTCTATCTGACCTGCGTGACTCCAGCCTGGCTCTTAATGCCATCAGGATTACTAGAAATGTGCAAATAAAATCAGCCCTCGTCAGTGTTGTCCACATGCCTGAGAACAACTGTGGTAAAACAAGAGAAAGTAATTGTTTCTGCACATAATTGTTCATGCTTAGAACTGTCCACGTTAACATTGATGCACGACCAATTGCACGAAAGACTCAGATTGGTACAACTGTGGCTTTATTACATTCAGATGCGTGGCCTCCTACTGCAGCTGGCGAAATTGCAGATCAGAAGAGGACACGCATATTTATACGGCTCCTTATGGATGGAGCTAGCCAGCAGGGGCTACCGGCGAACCTGTAGTACAGGTCCTACCTTACATCCCCTAATACAGGTGCACATAGTGGTTCACCACAAACATTATCATGATGCCCTCAGAGGGAGGAGGCAGAAATAGTTGCGGCGATGGACACAGAGAAAGCCGTTGACCGGGTGGAATGGGAGTACCTGTGGGAAGTGCTAAGAAGGTTCGGATTCGGTGAGGGGTTCATAGGTTGGGTCCAGCTATTCTACCAGGCCTCCGTGGCAAGTGTGTACACGAACAGGGTGAGGTTGGAATACTTTAGGCTCCACCGGGGACAAGGCAGGAGTGCCCCCTCTCCCTGTTATTATTCGCCCTTGTGATAGAGCCACTGGCTTTAGTGCTGCGGACCTCCAAGAACTGGCAGGGGTTGGTTCGGGGAGGGGGGGGGGGGGGCATCGGGTCTCGTTTTATGCGGATGATCTGCTCCTGTACATCTCGGACCCACAAGAGATGATGGGGGAGGTCATGCAGATTCTGAGGGACTCTGGCAACTTCGCGGGGTACAAACTAAGAAAGAAAAGCGAGATGTTCGTGATCCAAGCTAAGGGGCAGGAAAAGAGGCTGGGAGAGCTTCTGGTGAAGGTGGTCGAGAAGAGCGTTTGGTACCTAGGGATACAGGTGGCACGAAAGTGGGATGCCCTCCACAGGCTTAATCTAGCTCGGCTGGTAGAGGAGATGGAGGGGGACTTTAAAAGGTGGGACATGCTCCCGCTATCTTTAGCAGGGAGGGTGCAGACCATTAAGATAACGGTTCTCCCCAGATTCCTGTTCATCTTCCAGTGCTTTCCCATCTTCATCCCTAAGTCCTTCTTTAAGCGGATGAACAAGATAATCTCGGGATTTGTATGGGCAAATAAGACCCCGTGAGTAAAGAGACTGTACCTGGAGTCCAGTCCGGGGGGGGGGGGGCTGGCACTGCCGAACTTTTGTAGCTACTATTGGGCGGCTAACATAGCCATGATTAGGAAATGGGTTTTGGGGGAAGGGTCGTCGTGGGAGCGGTTAGAGGTGGCCTCATGCAAAGGTACCAGCCTAGGGGCACGTGCAACGGCACCTCGACCGTTCTCGCCGGTCTGCTACTCCTCCAGTCCGGTGGTGGTGGTGGCATTAAAGATCTGGGGTCAGTGGAGAAGTCACAGGGCGGTGGAGGGAGCCTTAGTTTGAACCCCGATATGGAACAATCACAGATTTGTCCCGGGCAAGATAGATGGAGGGTTTCAAAGCTGGCATAGGGCAGGCATTAAAAGGATGGGGGACCTGTTCATAGACAGGACCTTTCCCAGCCTGAAAGTGCTGGTGGAGAAATTCAGTTTGCCCTGGAAATGCTTTCAGGTACCTTCAGGTACGAGCCTTTCTCAAAACACAGGTGGTATCATTTCCGCTGCTACCCCCACACAGGATACAGTACAGGGTGGTCTCTGGCACCTGGGCAGGGGAGGGGAAGGTGTCGGACATCTACCAGGAACTTCAGGAGGTTGAGGAAGCCCCAGTGGAGGAACTTAATGGCAAATGGGAGGAGGAGCTAGGCGGGGAGCTGGATGCGGGCCTGTGGGCGGATGCCCTAAACAGGGTCAATTCCTCTTCATCATGTGCCAGGCTTAGCTTAATCCCATTTAAGGTGGTCCAGCGGGCACACATGACAGCAACCAGGATGAGCAAGCTCTTTGGGGTTGAGGATAAATGTGCGAGGTGTGCAGGAAGCCCTTCAAATCATGTCCATATGTTCTGGGCATGCCCTGCTCTTAAGGGATTCTGGCAGGGATTTGCTAAGGCAATGTCCAAGATCTTAGACGCGTGGTTGGTGCCGAGCCCAGAGATAGCGATCTTTGGTGTGTCAGATGATCCGGGAGTTCAGGAAGCGAAAGAGGCCGACGTATTGGCCTTTGCCTCCCTGGTAGCCCAGAGACGGATCCTGTTAATGTGGAGGGACTCGAAGCCCCCGAGTGTAGAGACCTGGGTTAGTGACATGGCTGGGTTTCTCAGTCCCGAGAAAATAAAGTTTGCCTTGAGAGGGTCCATGACGGGTTTCTCTCGGACGTGGCAGCCGTTCCTCGACTTCCTAGGAGAGCAGTAAAGGTCAGCAGCAGCAGCGTCCCGGGAGGGGGGGGGGGGGGGGGGGGGGGGGGGGTGGAATCGTTACGTAGTATTGTTCTTTTCTCTGTACATATGGTTAACATTTATTTTGTTATGTTAATTGTTGAGAACAGTTATGCAAAAAATTATGTTTTTGACAAAATTTGAATAAAGATAATTTAAAAAAAGAACTGTCCACATTAACAGTTCACTATTTAAAGATCAACTCTATTTCGGCACGGTGGTGCAGTGGTTAGCATTACTGCCTCACTGCACCAGAGACCCATGTTCGATTCCGTCCTTGGGTGACTGTCTGTGTGGAGTTGCACATTCTCCCCGTCTCTGCATGGGCTTCCTCTGGGTGCTCTGGTTTCTTCCCACAGTCCAAAGATGTGCAGGTTAGGTGGATAGGCTATGCTAAATTGCCCCTAGTATCTAAAAGGTTGGATGAGGTTACGGGGATAGGGCAGGTGGATGGGCCGACGTAGGATGCTCCTTAGAGAGTTGGTGCAGACTCAATGGGCCAAATGTCCTCCCTCTGTACTGTAGGGATTCTATTCTATTTCTTGTAGTCATTGTAGTTTAAGATAATCTCAAGCGTGCTTTATGGAATCCATGACATGGTTCTTAAGGCTTGTCTAAGTGTTGTCTAACATTAGCTTCAATGGGTAGTTAGCCATAGACACATAAAAGCCCTATGTTCTATTGGATAATGGAAGTCTATCTATTCTCCTTATTTAACCTTTGCCTATTCAAAACTATTTCAACTTTGTTCTGGAAGCAGGATGTTCAAGATGGGATTTCATTTGCTACAGGAATGTGTAAATTCTCAAAATGTACTTCTATTTCAGAAGTATGTTGTTGCAAATTGTCATTTTAATAAGCATGTTTTAGGGAGGCTGGCACCACAACATTTGTGCACTTGTAATGGATCAGCCAAATAAAAATGATGGAAACAATGGAGCATCAAGACGTTACATGTAACTGAATTCAGAAGTTCATTGATGACAGCTACGGTTATGAATAATCTGCTTGCAGAACTGTCACTGCTGCTATCAGATGCAGACTTTGTACAATGTGAAACTGACAGTTTCATTGTTTTAGTGACATATGGTAGATTTTGCTGATTTTCATGCAGAATATGCAAAATATTTCCAGTGCCCTTAAAATTACGGTTGGAGTCAAAGTAGCAAGTGTGTATTATTTCCAGTTGGGGTGCTTCTGTTGTTAATGTGTGAACTGCTGAAGGTATTGGGAATGTTCTGCTTGTCTTGTCTCATGGCCTACTGATACTCCTGATCGGGAAAAAAATCCAATCAGTGACTGGAAGAGGCTCTTGCGCATGATAATTTAATTCTGTGTGGCAGACATAAGTAAAACATTTACTCAAAGGGTTTTTCATCATGTCAGACTTAGACCCCTTCATTTGAATTAATTAATGACAGGGATCAGCAACTATGCAGACATAATCTGTCTTTGTGAAAATCAGAAGCAGCTCTGGATTTGCCTTGATGTGCATTGGCTGCTCATATAACTAAGTTGGTCTCCTGCGATGCAGCTTTGCAGTACAGTGATATCCCAGTAGGAGGGAAGTCAATATTTAGTGAGAATTCAGGCATTTTTGCATCACTCTGATCTGACTCCAAAGTTCCCCCTCAATGGCAGTACACCTGTGGTCAGACATACCAGCCACTGGCCTGAATTAAACACACTGGCCTTGTAGCAGCCAAACCCTCAAAAACCTCAGATATATTTTTCCAAAATGGTCCCTTTGCTTCAGGGATCATTCTGGTGTAAAGCTCGGAAACTTTGGCAGTGTCTTGGGGCAGCAGATATCTGTGGTGATGCACTCCCAGTGGCATGGTCAATCTTCTGGGGTATTT
The DNA here is from genome assembly GCF_902713615.1 of Scyliorhinus canicula. Taxonomy (NCBI): domain Eukaryota; kingdom Metazoa; phylum Chordata; class Chondrichthyes; order Carcharhiniformes; family Scyliorhinidae; genus Scyliorhinus; species Scyliorhinus canicula. The sequence goes on from NC_052158.1 coordinate 114,861,399, forward strand.
AAACTTAATTATCTTCCCTTCCTCTGTTCCTGAAAATGTAGGCAGGGTTTCCCAGGAGCTCATAACTGGATGCATTCCAACAAATACACCGGGGATTCTGGGGCTGCAGACTTTTGTCGCTTACGTCCTCTCTCGGACAATAGCAGGCTACTCTGCTTGCTGTCTGCCTGAGAACCAATGAAGATCATCCACCTAATCCTAGAAGAGCCAAGTTGAATGACAGCTTTGCGCTGCGGTTTGACCACAGCCCTCTGAATGGCTCCATCACTTGAAGTGCATGCCTGCTCTTTTAGAGAACGTATTTTATTCTTTTCAACAAAAAGAAAAAGAAGGAAACTTCCAAGTTCATTCTTATGTTACAATTGAAACTTGCCATTGTTGTCTTATGCTGTACACAAAGGAATTCCAGAGCAGCACTTAGGATTTGCAGGTAATGAAGGGTCATGCAGGGACTGACCTTGGGACAATTACTAGGCCATTACCAACATTCTTTCCAAATGTTAACAACATCCAGCATCAATCTGCATCAAGACCAAGGTAGCGACAGCACCTGTGGAGAATGTGAGCTTGGCTGGTGAATAAAATAAACCTAGTGCTCTGAAACTGTGATGTTTTGCTAATGGCTTTACCATTCCTGTGGGTCTTGTTTCAGTAATCAATGGCAATCCCAAATACAGCAGCCTTCTGCTTGTGCTTTAATGGGAAGTGCTGAAAAATGGTGACACCATCAAGAGAGCAATGTCAAAACGTTAATTTCTTCAATTAAAAACACAGACATTTGCGCCAGTTTTATTCCTGTTTTTTCTTTATAAGTTGTCCAGGTACATAAATTTACAATAGCTGTAAATTGAGTTTACATAATAATCAAACTTGCTACAATAACTGACTGTAATGAACAGAGGTAAGTTATGTCTTATTTCCCCACAAATTGAGATCCCACAAGGGCTGTGTTTACACATCAGCAATGTTAGACAAGAAACTATTCTCCTACATTCGAGCACTATAATGATTAGCTGTACATATTAATCTAAAATTGTATAAATCATGTTGCCATGTTCCTATTCGTCACAGAGACAGAGTGCTCTGCAGCACAAAAGAAATCCCTTAACAACATGGTCCTGAGCTACCCTTCCCCCTCCCATAATCCAAAACAGAAGCTCTACACAGTGAAAAACCTCTCAATAATTCTGCAAGGAAAAACACATGGGGCGCGATTTAATTTTTAAAAATCAGTCTTTTCTGGGCAGGGAATGCCCTCACCGAGGCCGCACTTTAGCATAATTTCCTGTACTGAGGAGCTCCGCTCAAAGAGATTGGTGAGCCATTTTTAAATGACGCACAGATCTCCCGACCCTGTGACGCGACTCCCAGACACCCCTCCCTCCCAACACCTCAACTCACCTATTAAGGCATCCTCGAACCCCCACATTCCACCTCACACAAGCAGGGCACCGACCCCTGGTGCAGGGTGGCACCCGAGTGGCGGTGCCAAGGTAGCAGTGCCAAGGTGCCCAGATGGCACCAGCAGTGCCAGGGTGCCAGCCAGGCCAGAGCCCAACCACCTGGGGGGCCTCCGATCACCTAAGAGATGCCCCCCCCCCATGCCATTCGACCTGGTCCCCATTTGCAGGGCCCAGTGCTAAATAGCGTCCGGCTGGGGCCTCCATGGCGAGACTGATAAATGCCGGGTGGCCATTCGATCCAGCGTAGACATAGCTAAGCTAATTTAAATATGCGAAGCTGGACACCGCCCATTGTTGGCGGGTTACAGATCAAGACGTCTCGTGAGATCTGCTTAGAGCTGCTTAGGTGTAACGACCATCAGGAATTCCGTAAGAGGCCTCTCTGGGATCTGCCAGCCGCATTCCATCCTGCTTCCAATGAGATGCGGCCAGCAAATCATGCTAAAGAAAAGGCCCATCCCACTATTCCTTATGAATTACAAAGTACACCCATCTTCAAAAAAGGAAGAGGAATTTTGCATGTGAAAAATTTTAAAAAAAGCGTAGAACATTTACCAAAAGCTCCACACCAGTTCCTAATAAAATACAAGAATGTGCAGAACATCACACACAGGAATATATGTCCTCTAAAGATACCCTATTTAAAATATACAGAAATAAACAGCACCTTGGCAAAATACCAGAAGTGAAGTAAGCTCTAATTCACTACACAGCAGCATTCTCTTAAACACCCACTAATTCTATACCATCTCCTCTCCTCCTGGCTGAGGTATTTTGATGGCTTTCGGTCACAGCTGTGTCTTTTTGCCAGCCTAGTGTATGCACAGATATACATACTTTTATTATTTGCACAGAATATTATGATTCAGACATAGTCTTTTTAATCCTTCACATGATGGCACAATTCCCTGTCTGTTATTAATCCAGGACAGATGTGTTTATTCTCAATAAACTATGCCCCAATTCCCAGAATCGAGAGGTAATAGTGAGGTACTTCCCCCGAATAAGGAAAATTGGAGAACTGTCAGCCTGGATAGCTTTCCCATATTTGTTAGTTGCCACTTATGGAGCAGAATAGGCAGAATTTGAGGATTCTCCCAGACAGGTAGGGAGTGGCCCCTCTGAAGAGAACCCAAAAGAAAAGTTTGCCCTAATCAAGCACGATTGACATATAGCAATGATTCCCTTACTAACTTTTGAATATTGCTGAAGAGAGCCAAAGTTGGTTGAGTACAGTCTGTACTCGGCCTACTGCAAACAACTGAAGGAACATGCGGTTTCATTTGATCAGCCAATGGTTAGACTTGGGGGACCCATTGTTCTCTGTTGCTTTCCTCATACCAATACCTTGCCAACCAATCAATACCATTTTCTCCTGTAGTATAAATTGTTGTGATATTTTGAAATTTGGCATTCTTGTGTTTGTCCTGGAAGGTGTAAGACCAAAAGATTCAGCAACAAGTCCCTCTTTTCAGCAATATTTACATTCTGTATTAATAATAATAATAATAATAATAATCGCTTATTGTCACAAGTAGGCTTCAATAAAGTTACTGTGAAAAGCCCCTAGTCATCACATTCCGGCACCTGTTCGGGGAGGCCGGTACGGGAATTGAACTGCATTGTTCTGCATTACAAGCCAGCTATTTAGCCCACTGTGCTAAACCAGCCCCAGCCCCTATTACCAAGCGACTAATAATTTTTGTCTCTTGTATATTTTTTTACTTTCTCTTAATAGCTCATGTGTATCCATATTTAATACATTCTTTTCATCAGCCAATAAACTGCAGAATTTCAAATCTGTACAGTGCTACCTCTATTGAAAAATGTCAAATCAGGACACCTACTGCTGTTGCAATGGAGTCACTGGAGAAAAGGAATACATTCTAGGTTGTTTATTTATGTACTAAACTCAACACATTAAAGCATCATATTTTGTTAATATATTTATGGGATGTAGCGATCACTGGCAAGAACAGTGTTTAGCCGCCATCTACGACTGTCCTTGAGAAGGCGGTTGTCAGGTGCCACTTTGAACAGCTGCAGTTGTTGTTGCGTATATGGATCCACAGTGCTGTTAGATACTGATTTCAAGATTTTGACCAAGCAAGTAGGAAGGAATAGCAATATGTTTCCAAGCCAGGAAGATGTGAAACCTGGAAAGGAACTTGCTGTTTGTGTTCCTGTGCATCCCCTGTCCTTATCCTTCTAAGTTGTAGAGGTCACAGGTTTGGAAGGGGCCTTTTGAAAGTTGCTGCAGTGTATCTTGCAGATAGTATATATTGCCGCCACTGGACTGCACCAATGGCAGCGGGAATGAATGTCTAAGATGGTCAATGGGATGCCACACACACAGGTAGCTTTGTCCTAGATAGTGTTCAGCTTCTTGATTTCTGTTGGAGCCGCAGTCTTCCAGGCATGCATCATACCACTTACGCTTGCCTTATAGATGGTGGAAAAACCTTTGGGTTTTACTTATGATCCCAAGCCTGAATGCTGCCCAAGTCTTGCTGAATGTTTGCCTGTCATTAGCTGAGGAGATGCAAATGGAACTGAACACTGGGCAATCATTAGTGAATATCCATCCCCATTTCTGTCCTTATGATGGAAGGAAGATTATTGATGAAGCAGCTGAAGATGGTTGGGTGAAGGGCACTGCCTTGAGGAACTTCTACAGTGATGTCCTCTGGCTGAGATAATTGACGACCAACAGCCACAACCAACGAACTTTGTGCCATGCATGACCCCAACTACTGGAGAGTTTCCCCCTGAATCCTAATGACTTCAATTTTGTTAGGTCAAGTAAATGCTGATAAGGGTAGTTACTTTCATTTCACCTCTGGAGGTTAGCTCTTTTGTCCCTGTTTGGACCAAGGAGCTGAGTAGTCTTGGTGAAACCAGACTGAGCATCGATGAGCAGGTTATTGCTGAGTAAATGCTACTTCATAGCTCTGTTGACAACGGTTGGGGTTCTCCGATTCGAGTTCATCCTACCAACGCTGCCAGAGAGAATGGAGAATTTGGCACTCAGCCAAAACACCATTCAATACAGCGGGACCAGAGAATCCTGCTGGTGTGAATGGATGGAGAATTCGGCCAACACCCTCCATCACTTTACTGATGATTTGACAGTAGATCGATGGGAATTAAACCATGAGCTAAAATATTTTTGGGGGCATCGCAAGTAATGTGCTGCTACTTTCAATCAAACCAAATTGTGAATCATAGAATCATAGGATTTACAACGCAGAAGGAGGCCATCGAGCCTGCACCGGCTCCTGGAAAGAGCATCCCACCCAAGCCCACACTATCCCCGTAACCCAGTAACCCCACCCAACCTTTTTGGCACCAAGGGCAATTTACCATGGCCAATCCACCTAACCTGCACATCTTTGGACTGTGGGAGGAAACCGGAGCACCCAGAGGAAACCCACGCTGACACGGGGAGAACGTGCAGACTCCACACAGAAGGCGACCTAAGCCGGAAATCAAACCTGGGACCTTGGAGCTGTGAAGCAACTGTGCTAACCACTATGCTACCGTGCAGCCCTCAACTACTTGAGTAATTTTAATCATGGCTGTACAGTATCATCGGCCCATCATAGGCATTAATGTTATCATTTTCTCTTCTGGAAGCAGCAGCAGATTGACTCTAGGTGGAACGTGATCTAATGGTCATTGCAGCTCATGGCATTTTGTTTGCCGTGCTCAAAAGGGGCGGTCTTCGGGGTATCTGAACAGCTAGAACTGTTTGCAGGGAGATGGATAGACACCCTAGCCTTTGTCTCCCTGATTGCTCGCTGGAGAATCATGCTCGGCTGGAGAGCAGCAGCACCACCCAAGGCCACGGACTGGCTGTCCAACCGAGCCAAATTCCTGAAATTGGAAAAATTAAAATTCAGCATCAAAGGATCGGAAGAGGGCTTCCAAAATACCTGGAAGCAGTTCACCAACCTGTTTGAGGACCTGTTCATAGCCAGCAACCAATAAGGGAAGGGAGGTGGGGACTGAAACAGACAAAGAAGGAAAAGTAGAGAGAGGGGAGAGGCGGACTGGGGGTGGGGTGGGGTGCGGGGAGAAAGGATTAGAGAAAGAGGAGGCGAGGAAACAACTCAGAACACAGGGGAAACAGGCCTGGAGGACCAAACTGGCATCAGAGTGAGGAGAAAAGCCCAGGAAGGAATGTCCAAAATAACTAGGTGGGCACACCTGGATGACTGCAAACAAGCCCCTGGAATGTTTTAATACCAGAAGCCACACAGAAATAGCGGAACAGGGCAACCGGGCACCCATCCATCGGGGGCCTAAAGCAAATAGGTCCCCTAAACCTGTACATATGTTTTTGAGTTGTATATAACAAACTACGTTAATTCCCAATTCACATTTTATTCTGTATGCTACATTTTCAATGGACCCCTTGCATTTTTTTATTTCTTCTTTTTGCCTCATGTGTGTGTAACTGGTGTAACAATGTTATGACCAGTCAGATGTAAATAACCAATAAAAATACTGTTTTAAAAAATTGGCACTTCATTCAATTGATATTCTTGATCTGTGCACCTAGACAATGGGTCAACGGTCTATTTATTCATGGGAGTATCAACTCCCTCCATTGTTCAATACATTATATAATATTAGTGTCATCGCTTCTCGGCCTTTTGGCTAAGATCAAGTGTAGTATCTGCTCTGCCTTTTGGCTAAGATCTTGTATGTCTCTCTTGTGTGGACCATGAATTGGATTCAGTTTGAATTTGAATTGGTTTTTGAAGCAGGCAAGGAGCTGGATTAGGGGTTCACCCCTGTCCACACTCTGAGCTCTGGCTTTGTAACTCAGAAAAAGTAAAAACAATATATTTATTAGTATCGCAAGTAGGCTTACATCAATACTGAAATGAAGTTACTGTTAAAATCCCCTAGTCGCCACAATCCGGCGCCTGTTTGGGTACACTGAGGGAGAATTCGGAATGTCCAATTCACCTAATAAGCACATCTTTCTGGACTTGTGGGATGAAACCGGAGCGCCCGGAGGAAACTCACACAGACACGGGGAGAACATGCAGATTCTGCACAGACAGTGACCCAAGCCGGGAATCGAACCCGGGTCCCTAGTGCTATGAAGCAACAGTGCTAACCATCGTGCTACCGTGCTGTCCAATTCGAAGTGGAGAGTACAAGGAAGTGTTTCTTCTCGAAAATCTAATGATTCAAAATTAATCAAAATAACACTGCAAGCAGGGGTGGGTCATTTAGTGCTACTAGGCACTGTCTCACTTTGGGGTAACATGCAAGGATATTAAAAGTAATAAAAGTTTTTTAAAAGGCTCAGAGTTTAATCTTAGCTTTTTATGAATGAACTAGTATCAGAATAATGCTTCCCACTGTGTGCTTTTCACTAATTCAAATGCTTATAATGTTATATATAAGGTAATTATGAGTTGTGGCACCAGTAGAGGAATAAATAAATGAGATAGAATAAGATAGTGCTTGGAGTGATCGTAACCTTATCAATTGCAGGTATCATTCATAGTTGACAATAATAGTAATAGTTGCAACTTCTAACAAACAATGTAAGAATGAACAATGAACAATTACAGAAATCCACAGGCATGTTAAGGCATTTTCCTGTTACTTAGCCTTATGCTGGGAAAATTAATGGCCTGTAAATGCCAGCTAGTGGCGGAAAGCCGCGGGCCACCAATTCTGAAAGGGAAAAATGCTTACTTCTGGAAGCAGCAGCAGATTGACTCGAGGTGGAACATGATCTTACGGCCATTGCAGCTCATGGCATTTTGCGCTTAATTATCGTGACAAATGTTCCTCGCCATTCGGCAGCCTGGACCTCCAACGCTACAGCCTGTGTAGGCTCCAGTGCGGCACGAGAGGAGTGTAGCCTCACCTCCTTATGATGGGAGGCATTTAAACTGCAGATTTACATTGACGACAACGGGCAACATATTTAGCAAGCGTTTTAACGGCATGTAGAGGGTTTTTTCACCTTTGTTTTGCTCTGTCTTTCACACAGGCATTACCGCTGTTATTGGTTCTTTTAAAGTAATTTTTAATTTTATTTTTTATGATTAAAGGTCATTACTTATGAGCAACGTAGGTTTGGTTACTTGTTTTAAAATCTGTGAAACTATTTAAATCTGCACTATGTTATTGTATAACTTTACATGTGGCATGCTTCAAAGTGTTTGTATGTTTTGATTTAGATTGTGGTCATAAGATTTTAAAAGCACCCCAGGGCATTTTGCTTTCACTGTCTTTGTAAAATCTGATTTTTCTTTTATTTGTATTTATAGAATCATTGAATCACTGCAGTACAGAAGAGAGACATTCAGCCCATTGAGTTTGCACCGACCCTCTGAAAGGGCACCCTACCCAGGCCCACATTCCCGCACTATCCCCGTAACCCCACCTAACCTTTAGGAGGGACAATTTAATAAGGCCAATCCACCGAACCTGCACATCTTTGGACTGTGGAAGGAAACTGAAGAACCCGGAACAAACCCACGCAGAGAATTTTCAAACTCCACGCAGCCGTCACCCAAGGCCGGAATTAAACACTGGTGTTATGAGGCAGCAGTGCTAACCAGTGTGCCTCCATGTTTTATTTCTGCCTTATTTACTTCAGTTATCTTATTCAGTCATAGGTATCTCATAATTAAATGGTGTACTTTGATGTTTCAGAAAGAATTTATAGAAGCTTGTAAAGTTAAATAGAAAACATTTAACAAATATAATTTTATAATACCCAATCTTTTAATTAGTTAAAGTTAAATGTTTAGTTAAATGTTATCAGCTGAACAATGAAATAAAACTACCTCAACATTTACAAAATGTATTTTCTCACTTGGTCGATGAGATCCTCTGGGGATCCTCCTACAGTGTGCTAGTGCTTGGGGGGGAGGGCCGGGAATCGCATTTGGGGCTCCAGAGATCAGGATGCCATTTTAAAATCTACATTTTAAAATCGCTCTACTGAGGATTTCCAGTGAGCGAAGCTCCTCAGCACACAATGGTCAATAAAATATATGTTTCCACAATAATACAATGGTTCTTTCTATTTTTAAAAGGGGAGGGGAGATTGAAGGGTGCAATGGGATGGAATAGAGGCGGTGGTTGGAGCGTTTTGACAAATCAATTGTTAATTTTACAAGCTCAATGTCCAACAGCAGCAGCGGACAGGCGAGCTTGAATGGCCCTTGTGTCACCTGATGGAGATGCTGCCTGACTCTTCTCTCATCTCTCTGCGCATACGTTGACGCCTCAAAAGAGTGATTCCCCAGCGCAGGTGAAGCATGACTACAGATTTTGGGCACGGTCGAACAGCGACGGTGTGCCAAAAAAGCAGCACGTCGCGGTACAGCACAGCTGATAGAAGACGCGAGGCCCTGCTCCCGGGATCTATCCAGCTTGCAACGTCTCGCGAGATGTAAATTCCGCCATGGTGGGCGGGAGCACTTTTAGGCAAATCTGCATATTAAAGCAAGACAGCTAGTCTCACCCTTATGTGCACTTTCCTGAGGTATCTGAGGTGTTTGGGATCCATCCCCTTCACCTCGGAGACCTCGGGTGAGCACAGTTCAGTACTCGCCTCCACAAATGGGACCAGACAGAATGGCACTCAAAGGGGTCACCCAGGTAATCAGAGGCCCACAGGTGCATGCCATTTGGGCAGGGTGGTACCCTGGCATGGCTGGTAACACCCAGACACCCTAGTACTGCCAGCCTGGCACCCTGGCAGTGCCAACTAGGTGCCAGCTTGATACTGCCCAAGTGGTACTACCAGCTGTCAGTGGCACTGCCAGGGTTCCAGGTTGGCACTGCCAAGGTGCCAAGCTGGCATTTTTTGTGCAGTGGCGATTGCAGTGGCGGAGCCCTGCACAGGTGTTTGGGGGGGGTGGGGAGGGGGAGGTGCGGGGATGGGCTGGGGATCCTCCTACAGTGTGCTAGGGCTTGGGGGGAGGGCCGGGAATCGCATTTGGGGCTCCAGAGATCAGGATGCCATTTTTAAATCTACATTTTTAAATCGCTCTACTGAGGATTTCCAGTGAGCGAAGCTCCTCAGCACACAAAACTGGGCTATGTGTGGCCTCAGCCGCGCGCTCCCTGCTGAGGCGCCCATCTAACTGGGGCGTGTTTTATAGCATTGTGATCCTCGGCTCTGCATGCGTGGCTAAAAGCACTTGCCTTGGGAATTTGTTCCCATTTAGTTAAATCTCGCCACTTGAGGCTTCACTGGTTTCTGCAATATAGTTCACATTAGCTTATAGGAGGCCTGCATACGTTAACTAAGGCATTAAAATTATCAAAGCATTTGAAGTAATCACTGAGACTTCTAAGGATGAACATTACATCAGGGAGACAGCTTACAATACATTGCAAAATCCAAATGTACTTAGCTCTGAATCAGCTGGGAGGACAGGCGTGCTAACATTAGTGTCCTTGAAGGAGTCAATAGCACCAGTATCGGGGCCATGATCATCCAAAAACAACTCCGCTGGGCTGCCCATATGATTAAGATGTCAGAGACCTGAATGCCAAAGCAAATCTTTTTTTTCCCCAGCTCAAGGAAGGTTTCCGACACACGGAGGCCAAAGGAAGCTCTTCCAAGACACCTTGAAGAGTTAGCTCAAGAAATGGAACATACACATCAATGTCTGGAGACTTTTGGTCAGAAGAGACCTATTTGGAAGAGCCTCCTAACTGAAGGGACAGAATTCTTCGTAAGAGGAGGCCCGGAGGAGGAGCCTGAGAAAGGAATACCCCCGACCTAGCATTCAAGGACTGATCCCACCTTTTGGAAACTCCTGCCAAAGGAGTGGATCAGGTTGATGTGGCTCTGGGATCGGGTTCATCAGCCATGCAAGCACCCACAGAACCCTTGACCAGTAACACAGAGTATCTTAAGTCGTGGATCATACTTGCTAGTGAGTGATCACCGCATTCTATCCATTATAGTTCCTTTAATGCAGAGTTTTCAAACTTTATTCCCCCAGACCCACTTTTAGCAACCAACCGACCTCTGAGACCCATGATGGCCGGCCTTCACGACCCATACTAGCCAGCCTTCAGGACCACTATTTTCACTTACCTGTAATGCGACGGGTGAGCCTTCTCAGTCTTCACAATCTCACTTGCCTTGTCAGTCAATGTTACATTTCTGCTAAGGGCAGGTTAAGTTCTCTCTGTATCCATTGAAAAAAATCAAGAGATTTGTCCTTAAACTCGCCATAAGAACATAAGAACTAGGAGCAGGAGTAGGCCATCTGGCCCCTCGAGCCTGCTCCGCCATTCAATTAGATCATGGCTGATCTTTTGTGGACTCAGCTCCACTTTCCGGCCCGAACACCATAACCCTTAATCCCTTTATTCTTCAAAAAACTATCTATCTTTACCTTAAAAACATGTAATGAAGGAGCCTCAACTGCTTCACTGGGCAAGGAATTCCATAGATTCACAACCCTTTGGGTGAAGAAGTTCCTCCTAAACTCAGTCCTAAATCTACTTCCCCTTATTTTGAGGCTATGTCCCCTAGTTCTGCTGTCACCCGCCAGTGGAAACAACCTGCCCGCATCTATCCTATCTATTCCCTTCATAATTTTAAATGTTTCTATAAGATCCCCCCTCATCCTTCTAAATTCCAACGAGTACAGTCCCAGTCTACTCAACCTCTCCTCATAATCCAACCCCTTCAGCTCTGGGATTAACCTAGTGAATCTCCTCTGCACACCCTCCAGCGCCAGTACGTCCTTTCTCAAGTAAGGAGACCAAAACTGAACACAATACTCCAGGTGTGGCCGCACTAATACTTTATACAATTGCAACATAACCTCCCTAGTCTTAAACTCCATCCCTCTAGCAATGAAGGACAAAATTCCATTTGCCTTCTTAATCACCTGTTGCACTTGTAAACCAACCTTCTGTGACTCATGCACTAGCACACCCAAGTCTCTCTGAACAGCGGCATGCTTTAATATTTTATCGTTTAAATAATAGTCCCGTTTGCTGTTATTCCTACCAAAATGGATAACCTCACATTTGTCAACATTGTATTCCATCTGCCAGACCCGAGCCCATTCACTTAACCTATCCAAATCCCTCTGCAGACTTCCAGTATCCTCTGCACTTTTCGCTTTACCACTCATCTTAGTGTCATCTGCAAACTTGGACACATTGCCCTTGGTCCCCAACTCCAAATCATCTATGTAAATTGTGAACAATTGTGGGCCCAACACGGATCCCTGAGGGACACCACTAGCTACTGATTGCCAACCAGAGAAACACCCATTTATCCCAACTCTTTGCTTTCTATTAATTAACCAATCCTCTATCCATGCTACTACTTTACCCTTAATGCCATGCATCTTTATCTTATGCAGCAACCTTTTGTGTGGCACCTTGTCAAAGGCTTTCTGGAAATCCAGATATACCACATCCATCGGCTCCCCGTTATCTACTGCACTGGTAATGTCCTCAAAAAATTCCACTAAATTAGTTAGGCATGACCTGCCTTTTACAAACCCATGCTGCGTCTGCCCAATGGGACAATTTCTATCCAGATGCCTCGCAATTTCTTCCTTGATGATAGATTCCAGCATCTTCCCTACTACCGAAGTTAAGCTCACTGGCCTATAATTTCCTGCTTTCTGCCTACCTCCTTTTTTAAACAGTGGCGTCACGTTTGCTAATTTCCAATCCACCGGGACCACCCCAGAGTCTAGTGAATTTTGGTAAATTACCACTAGTGCATCTGCAATTTCCCTAGCCATCTCTTTTAGCACTCTGGGGTGCATTCCATCAGGGCCAGGAGACTTGTCTACCTTTAGCCCCATTAGCTTGCCCATCACTCCCTCCTTAGTGATAACAAGACTCTCAAGGTCCTCACCTGTCATAGCCTCATTTCTATCAGTCACTGGCATGTTATTTGTGTCTTCCACTGTGAAGACCGACCCAAAAAACCTGTTCAGTTCCTCAGCCATTTCCTCATCTCCCATTATTAAAACTCCCTTCTCATCCTCTAAAGGACCAATATTTACCTTAGCCACTCTAAGGTAATGCTTAGTCTTTGATGCACGATTAATTGTACAAAGACTAAGGTTGGATACAACTGTGGCTTTATGGCAGTAAGATGTGTGGCCTCCCACAGCAGCTGCCGAAATGGCTGCTGAATAGAGGACACGCATATTTATGCTCCTCCTACTGGGCAGAGCCAGCAGGCAGGGGCGACCGGTGAACCTGTAGTACAGGTCCTACCTTACATCACCTAATACAGGTGTAACAGTGGTTTACCACATTCACCCCCTGTTAAAATTGAGTCCGGTGGGGGTGGTGGAGAACTATATACAGTAGTGAATTTATGTACAGTGTTTTATCAGCAGAAAAAAAAATGTCGTTTGAAAGTCCGGTGCCAGTTAGAGATTCAACCAGTCTGGTGCCTTGACGTTCCGCTGGGAGCAACGTAACGGTGGCGGCGATGTCGATGCTGGCGATGTCGATGCAGTTCATGATGTTGGATAACTCCGGGAGTGTGCCGAAATCCTCTTCATCCTCTGGCATGGGCAGGGGAAGGAGGGATGGTCCTGGTGGGGTTAATGTTGGGAGCGCCAGGGGAGGGGAGGATGGCGCCGGGCCGGAGAAGTGTGTATGGGTGGAACCTGCTGATGCAAAGTCCCTGAGGGAGACAGTATCTTGGCGGCCGTCGGGGTACGCAACATAGGCGTACTGGGGGTTGGCATGGAGCAAGTGCACCCTATCCACCAACGGGTCAGACGTGCCTACGGAGCAGGACCGGTCCTGGAGCTGCGAGCCAAGTCTGGAGCGCCACCCCGGATGTGGACTTCCTGGGGAAGGCAAAAGACACTCATGGGGTGTGTTATTCGTAGCGGTGCACAGTAGTGACCGGATGGAGTGTAGTGCATCAGGGAGGACCTCCTGCCAGGGGGAGGCTGGGAGGTTCCTGGACCGTAGGGCCAGTTGGATGGCCCTCCATACCGTCCCATTCTGCCTCTCTACCTGCCCGTTTCCCGGAGATTATAGCTGGTCATCCTGCTGGAGGCGATACCCCTGCTGAGCAGGAACTGACGCAGCTCATCACTCATGAATGAGGATCCCCTGGCACTGTGGATGTATGCGGGGAAACATCACAGAGCGAAGATTGTGTTGAGGGCTTTGATGACGGTGGCAGACGTCATATTGGGACACGGGATGGCAAAGGGGAATCTGGAGTACTCATCGACCACACTGAGAATATACGTGTTTTGGTCAGTGGGGGGGAGGGGCCCTTTGAAATCCACGCTGAGGCGTTCAAAGGGGCGGGAGGCCTTCACCAGGCATGCACGGTCCGGCCGGTAGAAGTGCGGCTTGCACTCCACACAGACCTGGCAGTCCCTGGTGACTGTCCGTACTTCCTCGACGGAGTAGGACAGATTGCGAGCCTTGACTCGATGGTACAACCGTGTGACCCCCGGGTGACAAAGGCTGTCGTGTAGGGCCCGGAGTCGGTCTACTTGTGCGCTGGCACATGTACCTCGGGTTAGGGCGTCTGGGGGCTCGTTGAGTTTGCCGGGGCAATACAAAATCTCGTAATTGTAGGTAGACAGCTCGATTCTCCACCGCAAGATTTTACTGTTTTTGATCTTGCCCTGCTGCGTGTTGTTAAACATGAAGGCTACCGACCGTTGGTCAGTGAGGAGAGTGAATCTCCTGCCGGCCAGGTAATGCCTCCAATGCTGCACAGCTTCAACGATAGTTTGGGCCTCTTTTTCGACGGACGAGTGCCGAATTTCTGAGGCATGAAGGGTGCGGGAAAAGAATGCCATTGGTCTGCCTGCCTGATTGAGGGTGGCGGCAAATGCGACATCTGATGCGTTGCTTTCTACTTGGAAGGGCAGTGTCTCATCTACTGCATGCATCCCGGCCTTGGCTATATCAGCTCTGATACGGGCGAAGGCTTGTTGTCCCTCGGCCGTAAGGGAAAGTGGATGGACTGAATGACTGGGCAAGCCTTGTCCCCATAGTTTGGGACCCACTGGGCGTAGTAGGAGAAGAACCTCAGGCAGCGTTTGAGGGCCTTGGGGCAGTGGGGGAGGGGAAGCTCCATGAGGGGACGCATGCGGTCGGGATCGGGCCCCAGAACTCTGTTCTGGACCATATAGCCGAAGATGGCTAAGCGGGTTGTGCTGAATACGCACCTACTTGTTGTAGGTGAGGTTGAGGAGAGTGGCGGTGTGGAAGAATTTGGCAAGGTTGGCGTCGTGGTCCTGTTGATCATGGCCGCAGATGGTGGCCCAAGGTATGGGAAGGTGGCCCGCAAACCGTACCGGTAGACCATTCGGTCCATCTCCCTTTGGAAGACCGAGACCCCGTTAGTGACGCCAAAGGGAACCCTGAGGAAGTGATAGAGACGATTTACGAATGGGGAACTGGTGGTAGGTGGATTTGAGGTCTATCGTTGAGTAGACCTGGTACTGCACAATCTGATTGACCATATCAGATATGCGTGGGAGGGCGTACGCGTCGAGCTGCGTGTACTGATTGACGGTCTGACTGTAGTCCACGACCATTCTGTGTTTCTCCCCAGTTTTAACGACTGCCACTTGGGCTCTCCAGGGGCTGTTGCTGGCCTCGATGATGCCTTTCCGAAGCAACCACTGGACCTCGGACCTGATGAAGGTCCTGTCCGAGGTGCTGTACCGTCTGCTCCTGGTGGTAACAGGTTTGCAATCCGGAGTTAGATTTGCGAAGAGGGAAGGCGGATCGACCTTTAGGGTCACGAGGCCGCACACAGTGAGGGGTGGTAGGGGTCCGCCGAATTTGAGGATAAGGCTCTGGAGATTGCACTGGAAGTCCAGGCCTAGTAGTAGTGCAACGCAGAGGTTAGGAAGGACGTAGAGGCAGAAGCAGCTAAATTCTACACCCTGGACCGTGAGAATGACCGTGCAGAACCCTCGGATGGCGACGGAATGGGATCCGGATGGTGACGGAATGTGATCCGGAGGTTCTTTGGTTGGCGGGATGGACCGCGAGGGAGCAGCACATTACCGTATCCGGGTGGATGAAGCTTTCGGTGCTCCCGGAGTCCAGCAGGCAAGAGGTCACATGACCATTGATTCTCACACTGGTCGAAGCGGTGGCCAGGTTGTGTGGACGAGACTGGTCGATCATCACTGAGGTGAGCTGCGGTCGGTCGTCACTGGCTTCAGAAGATGGAGAGCGTGGGGGGCCCAAGTCGTGGAATGCTGTCGGCGTCCATGCCCCATGGGGAAGACAAGATGGCGGCACCTGAAGATCCTGCGGGGGACAAAATGGCAGCACCCATGGGCAGCACGTTGCGGGGGCTGGACAAGACGGCGGCGCCCTTGGGCCGCACGTTGCGGGGGCTGGACAAGATGGCGGCGCCCACTGGCCGCCAAGGCCCCGGGAGGTGAAGATGGCGGCGCCCACTGGCTGCGCGTGGTCTGGGGAGGTGAAGATGGTGGCGCCCAATGGCCGCGCGTGGTCTGGCACGAAGATGGCGACGCCCATTTTGTGTAGGTCAGGGGGGAGGGGGCGATAGCAGTGACTGCACGTGTGTGGCACACCGCGGCAAAATGCTCCTTTTTGCCACAAGCCTTGCAAATGGCAGTGTGGGCCCGGCAGCGTTGGCGGGGGTGCTTCTCCTGGCTGCAGAAGTAACATCAGGGACCTCCGGGGTGCGCGAGTAGACGTGTGGCGCAGGCGCACTGGCTGGGTAAAGCCCCGGCTGGCGCAGCCGTCTGTGGGGTCCATGGGGGATAGGAGGGGTGGGACGCACGGCCGGAGGGGTAGGCCTGAGCATTACGTGAGGCGACCGTAATGGAGAGTGCTAGCTTTTTAGTCTCAGCTAGGTCGAGCGTGGGCCCTTCTAACAGTCTTTGGCGTATGAGGTCCGACCCAATCCCTGTTACAAACACATTTCGCAGAAGAAGGTTGGAATGTTCAGTGGCCGTAATGGCCTGACAGTCACAGTCCTGGACAAGTGGGATTAGGGCCCGCCAGAAGTCTTCTATGAACTCACCAGGGAGTTGAGAGTGAGTGGCGAGTAAGTGCCTGGTGAAGAGTGTGTTTGTTTTCTGTGCGTAGTTTTCTTTGAGGAACGCCATGGCTTCGGCGTAGGTCGGGGCGTCCTGGATCAGCGGAAACACGTTGGAGCTCAACCTTGAGTACAGGATCTGTAACTTCTGAGCCTCCATTGGAGGGGTGGTCACTGAGTTGATATTGGCCTTGAAGCAAGCTA
The DNA here is from genome assembly GCF_902713615.1 of Scyliorhinus canicula. NCBI lineage: Eukaryota > Metazoa > Chordata > Chondrichthyes > Carcharhiniformes > Scyliorhinidae > Scyliorhinus > Scyliorhinus canicula. Next base: position 114,878,121 of record NC_052158.1, read on the forward strand.
GCCAGTGATTAAAGTCCTTTTTGGCGTCGCTTGATTGCGGATCCAGCTGCAGGCGATGTGGTTTGATTCGGAGGTCCATCTTTTAGAAAATCGTACTGCAATAAATTGATGCACAATCAATTGTACAAAGACTAAGGTTGGATACAACTGTGGCTTTACTGCAGTCAGATGTGTGGCCTCCCACAGCAGCTGGCAAAATAGCTGCCGAATAGAGGACACGTGGAGCCAGCAGGCAGGGGCTACTGGCGAACCTGTAGGACAGGTCCTACCTTACATCACCTAATACAGGTGTAACAGTGGTTTACCACAGTCTTCAAATGCCTTTGATGTTTTTAGGGCTTTAAACTTTCATTTGCCAGTACTTCTCTGCACATAACACAAATGGGATTTGCATCCTAATTTGGATAGGTACAATTCACAAAGTCATATCTCAAGGAATTATCTTTATTTTGCTGTGTTCTCTATTTCAGTTTCTTCTCAGTAGGCTGCTCACCAGAGGCCCTGGAGCTCTGTATACAGCTCACCTGTTTGAGGCCAGGTGGACTGGATCCTTGTAAACGCAGTTAACTGCTAAATGCCCCATTGTCAATCTAGGCTCCTTTTGCTCTTCAACAGGGCAAAATCAAATATGGTGGAGGGGGTCAGACGCTCATAGCAGGTCATTCACATAGGTTGGGAGAATGTGCTGGAGCCAATGTAATAGAGACTTGTCCACCTGCAGACCTGGTGTATTCAGGGCGGGCCACTGCGATGGAGGTGGAGCCATGAACAGAGACCACACCCATCCCTCAAACCCCCCCCCCCCCCCCCCCCCCCCCCCCCGGCATGTGACAGAACCAGCCGCTTCAGGCAACGCAGGGAGTTGGTGCAGTTCCTGATCAAGATGCAGAGCTGCGAGCTGTGCTCCAGACGAGGCCTGTTCCAATTTGCCACTGGTCCACGCTAGCTTCTATAGGATGGCCTGCTTGACCTCCCTGTGGGTGGGGGCCTACGGGTTGCCCAGGCGGGGGCCACATTGATCGCGACATGGGGAGGAGCTGGCTCAGCAAGCTCAGGAAAAGGAGAGGGCAGAACCCTGGAGTCAGCAGAAAGATCTGGAGCGGTGCAATTCCTCATGGCCATTGAAAAAGCGCTGTCGCTCCCTCACTTGAGACAGGGCCGCTTGTGGGTTCAAAGCTGGGTTGTCATTGTCCACGTCAGAATCCAGCTCGTTTCTTGTCTTGAAGAAGAACTGTTCCATATTCTTGACAGTCTGCCAGCATCCTGTATCCTTTCAGCAGGTAATCCCCATCAGTTTGGTGATATTGTCCTGGCGATCACTATTCAGAGCCAAGCTGCTGCTGCAATTCGCGGCCGGCATTCTTACAAGCTCCGGGACCCTCCCGACACCTGCCCAACACCAGCAGTTTGTAAACCCTGCTTTGTTGGAATAACATCCCCATGACAAACCAAAGTTTAAAAATCCCTTTCTTTCACTTTCTGTGACTTCAAACTCATTTTATGCAATAAAGTAACTTTTTAATGGAATTAACCACATTTATAAATGCTAAACACTCATAATATAAAACATTAACTTACAAACAAATGACTCCCGAGGTCTCCTGCCTCTGCTTGATGATCCTGGACTGAGAAATAAAAGTGCAAATAAAAAGGTATAAAAACTTACCGAACATTGCAGCAAGTCGACCAAGTTTGCGCTGAACCTGGATTTTTCATTCAGCAGGTCCAGCGCAGCGCACATGTTTAAGCTGTCAAAAGAAAAAGCTGGCCAGGAGTGTGAATGGCGCGCGCTTCCAACCCGCATGCCCATATGCCCGCACTTCCGGGTCATCACGCCGCACATGTATGGCAGTCCAGTAGCTTAAGTCGGGAATAGCGGAGGAAGTTACTGGTCAATATGAATAATACACAAGTGTCAGCTGCTGAACAAATAGAATATCAAATTAGGCCATAAAACTAAGGATTCAGCACATTAATTTTTACAGCAAGCATATGGTGGTTCCAGCAATGGTTTACTTCTGATGCTTACTACTTTTTAAATAGGTTTTAACACACAGATGTTGGTAACAGGACCCCTTGTTCCCCTCATGTGCATTATTTTATTATTATTTAGCCCAAATTTCTGTGGAGTTGGGCCTTCAAAATTGGTAGGCCTCATCTGATTCTGGAATTCCCACTTCCATTCCCATTTCTGGCAATATTTGCAGGCGGATGATAAGGCTCATGAGCCCACACTCAGCACTCCTGAACTTGCCCCCTCGCAGAGAGGACGGGGGGGGGGTGTGGCATTTCAACCCCCTCTGCAATTTTGATGAAGTCATTTTGTTAGCGGGCATAGCTCATGGAACTTAATCGCAAGGTGCTTCACAGAGATGTAATCACAAATAAATAGATGCCACTCCAGAGAAGGAGCTACTGAGGGCGGGATATTCCAGCTCCCCCCCCCCCCCCCTCCCCCAGCGTGTTTCACGGTGGCAGAAGGGACCCACCACTGGCCGGTGGCAGAATCCTCTGATTCCCCCGCTGCCAATAGGGTTTCCAGTTCAATGCACGTGGTGGTTCACCGTCGGAGGAACGGGGTGAGCTAAGGTAGGATTGGAAGAAGACAATGCTGTAGAGAAGAGAGAACAGATACTGGGCATGATTCAGTGGACATAAAACTAATTCCGGTTTCGAGTACGTTTGGTGGGGGATTCACCCAACTATTCACCGGCACTTTGCCAGATATTTGTGCCTTAGGGAGTTTCTCACAGATCAGTGCGCCATTTTGACCAGTAGCCCCCAAATTCTGCACCCCCACACCCGCTTTTCAGGCCCCCAGCTTTCTGCCACCCCTTCACCTCTCCAACCTTCTAATGGCACCTGGAACCCCCTCCCCCCCCCCTCCCCCCTTCATACCCCTCTATTGGGCAAGGCTGCACACTCCCGGGCTGGACTCCTGCAGTGCAATCTGGCACCTGGGCACCTTGGCACTGCCAGCCTGGTACACTAGCAGTGGCCCTGGCAATGCCCCTAGCACCTTGGCAGTTCGAGGCTGGCACCGCTAAAGTGCCTGAGTGACACTGCCAGGGTTCCAGTCTGGTACTGCCAGGGTGACGAGCTGGCAGTGCCCGGGTGCCAGGGGGAATGCAGAGTACTACCCTGCCCTTGACCACACAGGAGGCTCTAATGGGCTGCAAGACCCCAGAGGTGCCGTCATACTTGTTGATATTTGTGGAAACGAATGCCAAACAGTGCCCTGTCGGGGTCTCACAGGTGAGGCTGTTGCCTCCCAGGCGCTAGGTGAAGATGGTAGCCAGGTATTTCAATATCATTATCTGGATCACTCCCAGCATGGGCGAGGTTTAGATTGAGCCAGGCAGAGCGAGTCGGGTGACTCATGTGAGGTTTCGCGCCTGGCGCAAAGCCTGATTTGGGGCTCTCGCAGGATTCACCCTTTGCATCTAGATCCGTACTGTACACAACGCTGTCGCTGAATTGCGTCCATTTGTTCAGAAAACAGCTTGGGGTTGAATAAGACACTGAGAATGTATACATCCTGGTTCAGCCTTAAACAATAACCATGAAAATAATAGAATTTGTGGGAAAGATACTAGGTTCACTGGGTTCACAGTGGGTGTTTAAAATGCTGGCTTCAGTCTTCCCAATGTTTCATTGGAGGATATTGAATAATGTCTGACAACATTGAGACAGTGGCTGTCTTGAGAAGGCATGCAGAAAGGTAGAGTTAGGTTAGCGCACATGTGGAAACTGACCCCCATGCATGCAGATGATGCTGGTAAGGAAAAGAAGGATGTCAAAGCCAGATCCATGCATAACTTCAAAAGTAATTGTGTGAGTGGAAAGAGGAGCCATTGCTGGACATGCTTGGATTGGATTGGATTGGATTGGATTTGTTTATAGTCACGTTTACCGAGGTACAGTGAAAAGTATTTTTCTGCAAGCAGCTCAACAGATCATTCAGTACTTGGAAGAAAAGGGAATAAAACAAAATTCAAGAAAATACATGAGAATACATAATAGGGCAACACAAGATATACAATGTAACTACATAAGCATTGGCATCGGTTGAAGCATACAGGGTGTAGTGTAAATGAGGTCAGTCAATAAGAGGGTCATTTAGGAATCTGGTGACAGTGGGGAAGAAGCTGTTTTTGCGTCTGTTCGTGCGTGTTCTCAGACTTCTGTATCTCCTGCCTGATGGAAGAAGTTGGAAAAGTGAGTAAGCCGGGTGGGAGGGATCCTTGATTATGCTGCTTGCTTTCCCCCGGCAGCGGGGGGTGTAGATGGAGTCCATGGATGGGAGGCAGGTTCGTGTGATGGACTGGGCAGTATTCACGACTCTCTGAAGTTACTTGCGGTCCTGGGCCGAGCAGTTGCCATACCAGGCTGTGATGCAGCCCGATAGGATACTTTCTATAGTGCATCTGTAAAAGTTGGTAAGGGTTAATGTGGACATGCCGAATTTCCTTAGTTTCCTGAGGAAGTATAGGCGCTGTTGTGCTTTCTTGGTGATAGCATCGACGTGAGTGGACCAGGACAGATTTTTGGTTATGTGCACCCCTAGGAATTTGAAACTGCTAACCATCTCCACCTCGGCCCCGTTGATGCTGACAGGGGTGTGTACAGTACTTTGCTTCTTGAAGTCGATGACCAGCTCTTTAGTTTTGCTGGCATTGAGGGAGAGATTGTTGCCGTTACACCACTCCACTAGGTTCTCTAACTCCCTCCTGTAAACGGACTTGTCGTTATTCGAGATCCGGCCCACTATGGTCATATCGCCAGCAAGCTTGTAGATGGAGTTGAAACCAAGTTTTGCCACGCAGTCGTGTGTGTACAGGTAGTAGAGTAGGGGGCTACGTACGCAGCCTTGCGGGGCACCGGTATTGAGGACTATTGTGGAGGAGGTGTTGGTGTTCATTCTTACCGATTGTGGTCTGTTGGTCAGAAAGTCAAGGATCCAGTTGCAGAGTGGAGAGCCAAGTTCTAGGGGCGCGATTCTCCGTACTCACGACGGGGCAGAGAATAGCGGGCGGCGCAAATTTTTACTGCGACGCTGGTCCGACGCCCTCCCGCTATTCTTCCCCCCCCCCCAAGCCCGCCCCCCGACACGAATCGCTGCTCGCCGTTTTTTTACGGCGAGCAGCGATTCTCCCTTGGCCGATGGGCTGATTTCCAAGGCCTTTACGCCCATTTTCACGAATTTTAATACACCTGCTATACAAGTTCGTGAAAACGGCGGCAAAGTGCCGTTCTGCACAACCATGCCACTGATTGGCACGGGCATGGGCCCGCGATCGGTGCCCACCAATCGCGGGCAGCGGGTCCGATTCACGCGCACTCTTTCTCCCTTCGCCGCCCCGCAGGATAAGTCCGCGGGGCAGCTGAGGGGCATTACGGACTGTGCATGCGCGGGTCTGATGCATGTGCGCGGATGACGTCATTCGCATATGCACGAGTTGGAGTCGTCCAATCCGCGCATGCGCGGCTGACGTCATCAAATGCGTCAGCCGTCGCTAACTTTGGCACGCGGGCTTAGCGAAATTCGTTAAGCCCGCGATGCCGTAGTTCACGGGGCCGCGATGCTAGCCCCGACCGGGGAGCAGAATCGGGTCCCGGGAGGGGGCGCGGAGGCTGCCGTGAAACACGGCCGTTTTTGTGGCAGCCTTCACGACTCTCCGCCTTTGCGGAGAATCGCGCCCTAGGTTTTGGAGCTTTGATATGAGCTTGGCTGGGATTATGGTGTTGAAGGCGGAGCTGTAGTCAATAAATAGGAGTCTGATGTAGGAGTCCTTGTTTTCGAGATGCTCTAGGGATGAGTGTAGGGCCAGGGAAATGGCGTCTGATGTGGACCGGTTGCGACGGTATGCGAATTGAAGTGGGTCAAGGCATTCTGGGAGTATGGAGGTGATACGCTTCATGATCAGCCTCTCAAAGCACTTCATTACAACTGACATCAGGGCCACCGGGCAGTAGTCATTGAGGCATGTTGCCTGGTTCTTCTTTGGTACCGGTATGATGGTGGTCTTCTTGAAGCAGGTAGGGACCTCGGAGTGGAGTAGGGATAGGTTAAAGATATCTGTGAATACCTCTGCCAGCTGGTATGCGCAGGCTCTGAGTGCACAACCAGAGATCCAGTCCGGGCCTGTCGCCTTCCAAGGTTAGATTGCTAACAGGGAATCCAGGTGAGGGTTTTTCCACTGGACTAGGCTTTGGAGAGCGATGGTGTGTTACTTAATCATGAAATTGTTACAGCACTGAAGGAGACCATTTGACTTGTTGTATTTATGCCATTTTTGAGCCCAAGCTATTCCCCTGTCTTTTCCCAGTAGTCCTACTATTTTTTTCTTTTCAGATAATGATCAAGTCTCTTTGGAAAGTCACGATTGAATCCGCCTCTACCACACTCGCTGGGCGAGATCCAGATCTGAATACTTAAATAAGCCATACGCCTCATTTAACTACCCGGGTGCCGGATTCACCCGGAGCTCAATGGTCACAGCTTGGGAGACCTCGCCAGGACACCATTTAGTACTGGTCCACACAAACAGGGACCAGTCATAATGGCATCTGGAGGTGTCTCCCAGGCATTGGAGACTCCTTGGTGGTCAGGGACAGGGTAGGATGGCACCATGGCATTCCCCTGGCACTACCAGCTTGGCAGCATAGCAGTTCCATCCAGTACCCTGGCAGTGCTGCAGGCGCCGAGAAACACCCGCAAAATGTGCCGTTCAGTGGACTTTAACTAGAGGGGCCTATATTCTGAATTTGAACCTGACGGAGTGATTTAGAGTAACATGGGGAACAAATGGCTGAATCCAAGTGTAGAGTATAGGGATATGACTAGCCACCATTATTTTCTGAGTGTCAACCCTATAACTAATGGAAGAACAAAGTAACCATATGGACATGGGTTATGTCCTGCCCAAGAAAAAAACAAGGACTAGCCTTTGCACTTTTGTTGCCATAGAAAAGCAAAGTATTTTCGGAATTGAGTCGGAGTAATTGAACTTAGATGAAGGTTTGGATACATTAACTATCTAGGATAAGATTTACCAATAGGATGACTTATTAAGTGCTTATGAGGCTTGCTCAGGTTTTGAAATATTTAGAAATTTGGAGGTCTTCTCCATGGAATAAAATGGAATTCAGCTGACTGTATACAAGACTGCAAAAATCCCATCTCAAAATTCCTCAATGCATGCTGGCACTCAAATTATTGGGCTGTTCTAAAGTTACAAATATGGATAGGCTTGGTTTTGATGGGAGTTAAATTTGGAGAAAGACACACCCTGATAGATCAAATGTCAGAGGCTCTAAAAATGCTGTTGGGCAAATATTCTCTCCCGACAACCTTCCTGACACAAATGGGCCAATTGGCAATAAGACAGACTATGAAAGATATAATGTTAACGGGATGGCAAGGTGTTTTAGAAACAGGACGCAAGCGTCTCTACGAAGAATGATTTGTAACCAAAAATTATTATTTTTTGTTTGTTATTAGAGTATCCAATTCTTTTTTTCCCAATTAATGGGTAATTTAGCATGATCAATCTGCCTACCCTGCTCATCTTTTTGGGTTGTGGGGGTGTGATCCATGCAGACACAGGGAAAATGTGCAATACCGTTAAATTGCTGAAATGAATAGTGATTCCTTGTAAAAGCGTCGGAAGGAATCATTTTATTAACACATATGTCGTACCCCGCAAAATACCTTTATTATTGTGTTGCTCTTTATGATAGGATGTTATGTCCCAACAGCGTCGCAAATACTGTGGGTATTCCTATTTATCTTAGTGAACCACAAGCCTTCCCTTATACCGGTCAAATTACCACACAACCAGTTAGTCAGTTCAAAAAATGGTTTATTTACACACACAAGGATTACTTCGACATGCAAACACAATATCTACTACGAGTTAAACTACACCAATCAGCTACAATAACCTATACTTAACTTCAGGGCGACCGGCACTGTGCAGACGAATAAGGCCTTTATCTTGATCTCACGTGCCCGGTTTGAAGAAGTGGTTCTGTCTCTGCTGGGCTCATCCGTCAAGTAGTGATCGTTGGTCTTAAACTTGGCTGTCTGGTCGTTATGCTGCAGTTGGTGTGGGCACAGGCTAATCCCAAAAGAGGCTGGCACAGGCCAGGTCCAAAAGAGACAGGACACGTGGCTGTGTCCTCTTTCATCCCTCTGGGATTCCGCGCTATTTGGAGCGGTCCTTAACCTTGGGCCCAATAGTTCGACAGGGCTCTGATCACTGTCTTCGATTTCGGCCAATAAAGGGGCGAGTGCCTTGGTAGCTGCGCGGGTCCTTAATGGTCATTGGCAGTTGGGCTGAGTAAAGGGAGTGGCGCCGATCAGTCTGTGGCTGTGTCCGTTTCTTGATTGGAGTCCTATTGTCCTGGGAAACGGGCCATTAAGAATGCAAACGAGCGGGGATTTCGATCAGGTCTAGCTATCTGTGTTGCAGATACACATCTCTGTATCTGTCTGAGTCCTGGGTTAGCCATAATTCCCATGGTCCTTTGCAGGTGGCCATCTCAGATGGCTACATCTGAGACGACCATTCATAAAGAAATCACATATGATACTTGAACATGAAAAGGCCACCATATTTGGAAAAATTGTGGACTTCAATTTATACGGTCTGGACACTATTGTATCCCGTTAATGAATCCTAATTTTTCTTGTAAAGAAATTAAGGAAGTACTGTTAGCATCAGAGAACTGGAGTCTAGAAAACAAAAAGTTGATTGTGTTAAAATTGCATCGGCAATTTGCCCATTTGTCTTCCCAAAGATAAAACGTTTTTCTCAGGAATGGGGGTATAAGAGATAAAGAATACACCAAACTTATAGAACAGATCAGTGATAGTTGCGATATATGTTAGAAATATCAAAGAACACCATCGCGACCCATACAGAGTATGCCCTTGGCAAGAGGTTTTAATGAAGTTGTGGCTATGGATCTTAAACAGTGGGATAAAGAAAATAGTACTTTCGTCTTACACTTCATAGGCTTGGCAACTTTATAGGTTTAGTTAGTCGACAATTATATGTAGTAAGGAGAAGAAAATTATTGTGGTACAGATAATGGAAAAATGGATAGGGGCTGGACTAGAGCCACCAGCAAAGTTGCTCACTTGTGGCGGATTTGCTAATGTTGAGTTTTTTTTGTTTTTAAAAAAATTTAGATTACCCAATTATTTTTTCCAATTAAGGGGCAATTTAGCGTGGCCAATCCACCTACTCTGCACATTTTGTTTTTGGGTTGTGGGGGCAAAACCCACACAGACACGGGGAGAATGTGCAAACTCCACACGGACAGTGACCCAGAGCCGGGATCGAACCTGGGACCTCAGCGCCGTGAGACGGTTGTGCTAACCACTCGGCCACCGTGCTGCCCTAATGTTGAGTTTTGAGGTAAGTGTGAAAATGTGAACATAATAGTTATGAATATAGCTGCAGAAAGCCCATTTAATAACAGGGTGCGCGAGAGAAATCATGCCGTGATAGGGGAAATCCTTCGGAAAATTTTATCAGATCGGCCAAATTGTAAATTAACATCGGCTTAACATGGACCGTCCATGCAAATGATTCACTATAGATTGTTGGGGGCTACAGTTCATATCAGTTGGCTTTTGGGAGAAATCCCTAAATTCCTTCAACCATGGAGAATGATCGACCTCCAGCTTGGGAGAGGACTACGATTAGCTCTACCTTTTCTGAGCATTTGAATGCACTACACGCAGGCTGAGGAGCATTCCTTAGAAATCTCAAAAAATTTGGAAAGCTTTGATGCACAATGTACAGCCATCGGAAACGATTTTCAAACAGGGACATATGGCAGACTATAAAAGAGATGGATTTTATGAGTGGAAAGGTCCAGGAGAGGTGATAGGTACAGATGGTAAAACAATAATTCTGAAGCATGTAAACCAGACTGTTCAGGTGCATTCATCAAGATTAGTGGGCACAGATTACAAGTTTGCAGTTTCAAAGGGGGTTTCTGAATATGCTGAGGAACCAGGTACTTCTTATACACATGTTACACAATTGTGAGGACCAGACCGAGGAAATTGACAGGGTATCTGAAGAAGGACATAGTCTCATCCGGTTCAGCAGAATTACTATTTGTCCGAAAGAACAACTGCCAAAACTTGGCATGAAAGTGACATACTTACCAGAAGGGGCCAGTCAGTGGAAGCATGCAATTATTGTTGGTAGAGTTGAAAAATATAAAAACTGATTGAATGTACAAGATAAATGGGAGGTTAGGCTCATGGATTGGTCCAGACTGGTATTCACCCACGTTTAATTGTTTTTTGGGCCCTGGGAGATTTTCCCTGGTCCAGCCCACATTCCAATTTTTTCCCTGCTGTGGGGAGCTGAACCTGCAGTCATGGCCGAATCCTGAATAATCAAGTCGCCAATTTGAAAGGGACCCCTAATCTGAGGGTCCCCCAACTCCCCCCACCAATGTGTAATCCATCCCCCCGCAGACATGGGCATCAGCTCCAACCCCCACCCCCCGCTGGCAAGCGATGACACCCCGCTATGGGGTCACTGAGGGCCCCCTCTTCAGGCCCACCACTGCCCCTTTCAGGGCCTCCTGTTTTACACCCCCAACCTTTATGAGACCTCTTCATAGTCCCCTTCACCACCTCAACCTTCCTACCCCCACGCCCAACCTCCTTTCGTGGGCATGTCCGTCTTCAGGCCCCACCCCTTGGAAGTACAAACCTGGAACCCGGGCACCCTGGCAATGCCAGCTTGGAACCCTGGAATTTCCAGTGAATGTGGCGCAGGCATATGTAAATATGATCATCTGGATCCAGATCGTCCCAGCCCTAGTGAGTCGGGTAACTCGCCATCGGTCCGTCGCAAAGCCCAACTTGTGCCTCTCCCAAGGCTCACCCGCTGTGCCCGCCTCCGCATCGGGTGCAACTCGATGGCCGAATTGTGCCCGTAGTGTTAATTCAGACAGTAGGTCTGGCAGTGTACATACCTATAGGAAGTGATAATGAACTGTTGAAAGGGCATCTCATAATAGGAAGGGAAATCACGCAACAGAAGTTTGGAACAAGATGTAAGGCAGGATAGAAGGCGCAGATTAACAAGGTCAAGAAATGAGGTACAGAATAGGAATGCACAAGAAGTAGAAGTCCATATGATCGAGAGGTCTTAATGGCTTCCAACAAATTAGATGGTAAATTGATAAAAGATGCAAAACAGCAAGAACTGCAAAGCTGGAAAGAATTTGGGGTGTACACAGATGCCCCAGAAAAGGGACAAAGCGTCCTATCTCATAGATGGGATATGCACGGAAAAGGTGCTTCCCGATTGAAAGGCCAAACCCAGGCTGGTGGCACAAGCTTTTGAAGAAAACTTGAGTGACCAAGATGTAACGGTAGACTCACCGGCGGCAGGAAAGGTTATTTTGAACATCTTTTTGGCTCTGCTAGCCACAAGTTCTTAGGAGTGCAAGTTGCTAGATATTAAAGCTGCTTTCTAACAGGGACATCAGATAAAAGGAGATATTTTTTGTTGTCCTCCCTGAGAGAGGCACCAAACACAGACAGGATATTCTGGAAATTAAATAAATGTATATATGAGTTGAATGATACCTCCAGAGTTTGGTATTTTTCAATGAGGTCAGTTTTGTTAAAGTTGGACTGTCTTAATTTGAAAGCCTACCCTACAATGTTTTATTGACAATATAGAGGAAACTTGGACATCTTCATGATACATGTAAATTATTTTTCGTGGGGTGGTGGTGGCTAATTTAAAACACTATACTTAATGGGCTTAGAACGGAGTTCTAGATTTAAAGACAGACCTCTTGTGCATTCAAATAGACTGGGTTAGAAATCGGGCAGAATAGTTTGCATGTCACTCTATATCACTCATCGAGCATATTAACCTAAAGCAATTATTCGTGGTAGGGCCTCACCAAAGGATACGGCAGCTTCTAAAATGGAAAAAGAGGAACTCCAAAGATTAATTAGGAAGCTAAATTGGTTAGCTAAGCAAACAAAGCCGGACCCCAGTTTTGCTGTTTTAGAACTAAGCACTAAAATGAACGATCCCAAGGTTCAATAAATTGTTAGAGCAAACAAAATATTCGTAATATAAAAATTGGAGAAGTGTGTTATGAAATTCCCATCTTTAGGTAATATTAGATAACTGAAATCGATTGTTTCTGGTGACGCATCTTATGCTAATCTCTGTGATGGCTTTTCAAGTGCAGGAAGATTTATAATTTTTCTCCTGGAGAGAAAGATAAATGTTGCCCTTTGGTCTGGGAGACTAAAAAGATAGGAAGCGTGGTAAAACATGCATTGGCACCAGAGATACCTTCCCAAATGGAGGCAGTAGATACAGCATTTTCTATATCCAGGATCCTGACTGAAATTTTAAATGGAACAGGGCATTCGGAAAGAGTACCTACAGAATGTCTCACAAGTCCCATCTTTGGGTTGTGGAGGTGAGACACACATGAGGAGAATGTGCAAACTCCACACGGACAGTGACCCAGGACCGAACCCGGGTCCTCAGCACTGTGAGGCAGCAATGCTAACCATTGCACCACCGTGCCGCCCCAGCCGCAGTACTTTTATGGCGAGTCCAGGTCAGTTGCTGGTCTACGGTAATCCCTGTCCACACCACAAATTGTGTCAATGAAAATAGGCTATGGATTGAAATATTGAGCCTAAAACAGATAGTAGAGAACAGGAGATTCGCAGATCAAGTGGCTTGATAGCAATTATCAATTACATGAATGATGAAAAGAGGGACTAGCCTGAAGAAGTTATTTAGAAATTATTGAAGAGGTGCGTCTTTTCCAACAAGAACATGATACGTGAGGGGGGGGGGAAATTAATTGCAGGAGAAAGACAAAAATATATATACATTTGTGTTATGGCATATTGTAATTTATGCCAAAATTAAGGATTGATTTGTTTTATTTTACGAGGGGAAATCTGTTCGGAAGGAGTTAATGTTCCCTAGTACTTAAGTGGTAACTAGGGTTTTTATTGTTTAATAGATTGCACTTATTGTTTAATAGACTGCACCAATATTTCAAGGGGATACAGGTGGAACTGCTTTATTATTGGAGAGGTGATTACTGATCACAATACATTTGGAGTTGAAGTAGTCAAGGCTTTCTTCTTGAGTTACCATCAGAACTTAACAGGGATTACCGTAGACCAGCAACTGACCTGGACTAGCCATAAAAGTACTGCGGCTGGGGCGGCACGGCGGTGCAATGGTTAGCATTGCTGCCTCACGGTGCTGAGGACCCGGGTTCGGTCCTGGGTCACTGTCCGTGTGGAGTTTGCACATTCTCCTCATGTGTGTCTCACCTCCACAACCCAAAGATGGGCAAGGTAGGTGGATTGGCCACGGCAAATTGCCCCTTAACTGGAAAAATTAAAACAATAAAATAAAATACTGTGGCTACACGAGCAGATCAAAGTCTCGGAATCATGGTAACTCACCTCCTGACTCCCCAAAGATGTCCACCATCTAGAAGGCATAAGTCTGGAGTGTGATGGATTACTCTTCCCTAGCCTGGCCGGGTGCAGCTCCAACAATTCTCAAGAAGATCAATACCATCCAGAGATTAACATCCTTCTTAATGAGCAACTCACCCACAAACATTCACTCCTTCCACAACCAATGCACCGTGGCAGCATTATGTACCATCTGCAAGATGCACTGCAGGAACTCACCAAGCCTCCTGAGATAGTAGAGTACAAGCCCAAGGTCAATACCATTTAGGAGGACATGAACAGCACACACAGGGTCACACCACCACCTGGATGGTCTCTTCCAATCACTCACCATCCTGACTTGGAAATATATCACCAATCCATCACTGTCACTGGGTCAAAATCCTGCAGCTGCCAATCTACGTAATCAGCCTCATGAACAACAACGTGTGCTTGTGAGGCCATTGTCTCAGTAGCCCCACCGACTCTGCTGGCAAAGTTGGCTTATCAATGCAAATGGCCATCCTATAGCTCCCTTTGAAATTGGTATAACCAGGCTTAGGTTGTCTGTTAGCAGCTCCTTAGGCAAAACGAGCTGCAACATTCCCAAAACTGAGGGGAATTAGTTTGTTCTGGAGATTGGGATAATTACCAGAGTGTCAACTACCTTAATTGTCTTTGTTCAGCAGAAAAGTCCAGTTTTAAAATAGGAAATAGCAATAAGGGTAACCTTTTAAATATGAATAATGTTGGGTTTCTGTTCCATGTCGGTGGAACCCAGCAAATATCAGCTAGTATGGAGACCAGGAAGGTAGGGTTGGTGGCAACACATTAGAGAGAATGGGAATAAGTGTGCTGGAGGTCAGTCTCATAGACAAGATGGCATTTAGGAGAACATAAGGGAAGATAGGGGAGAAGATAGGGCCCAGAGCAAGGGTGGGAGAGAGTACTGATTTGGTGGGAAAGTGAATTGGCAGGATCAGTGGATGGAGGTGTACAGATGATCTCAATCTTGGGAGTACTCCTCAAGATTCCTGTGCTTCATGTGGGTGAAGGTAGAGGAGGTCAGGGAGAAAGGATTAAGGAGATGATTGATGGTGATACAGGGAATTTTCTTTTCTACCAAATATAATTTTGACATTGAGGACACTGTTGTTTGATGGCCTTTGGTCCAGCCAGGGAGGGTAATAGATAACCAAACGCACTGTGCACTGGACATGCGGAGGTCTGTACGTCTTAGCCTTGAAAGAGTGAATATGGGAGCCACACCAGGATAAACAGGCAGGTTGGAAGAGGGTAAAGATTTTGCTGTAGCTCAGACCATCAAATGTACACATAAGGTAGTGATTACGTAGATTGGCAGCTGCAGAAGTATTATGGTAAATGGAAGGCCAAAAGCTAGACGGTGGGGATTTAGAAAGTAGATCTTTGCTCAATTTTCTAAACAGGTGGGCTTAGTTTACACCCATAAATCAGGTAGAATAGAGCCCCGTCAGTGGGAACATTTTTTAATTGATTGCTTAACGGTTTGCATTGCTCTTCATATTGCATGTTAGGTTACATTTTTTTTAAAAACTTGTACAGTTGTTTTAAGTATCCTTATCTCGACAGAGCAGAAGGGCTTTTGAATTTTCCTCCGAGCCTGCTACATAACAGGTTGCCTAGAGGACGGCTATTACTATTGCTGCATCTGTCTTTGATTTTCACAGCACCCTGACCCTTAATAGAAATGAATAGACTCTGAGGTAGGTAAATATATTCAGTGACACAGAGCGGATGATTCTATTCGGACAAATTCCTGTACCATTTGTTTCCCTGCTTGTCTGAGGGATAGGACACACTGTTGGGTTTTTTGTTCCAAGCGCTTCCCTCACAAGCCTAGAGTTAATGGAGACCTTGTCTAAGCTCAGTGAAGTGGAAATTTTGCTGCAGCAGACAAAAGACTTGCTGGCCACCTCAGAGGTTGCTATGAGAAGACACTCTCATGGAAACTCTCAAAGGGAGTGCAGATAACAGAGAAGTACCATTGAAAATTCAAGCACTCTCTCACACATCTGGCTCTCAGCTCTGCTTCTGTGCTGGGAAAACTGGTGCACCAGTTTGCCTTTTTGCTGCCTGCAAGTATTTAGCTTTAGTACCAAGGGTCCATTTGTCAAGGGAATAATTATTATTTTGTGAGGCCTATGTAAGCGTGTAGCGCACATAGTGAAAGCAGAAGATTAGAGCTTCAAGCATAGGTTGGCAGTACTTGTGGCACAATTACAGATATGTAACCAGAGATATGTGGTTGTTTCCCCCTAAATTGTAATCTTCTGGGCTGTTTGAATATCTATATATGACTTACAATGCATCCTAATCCAAGAACCATCATTTGCCCACATGCTGGAGTTTAGTATTGCCTCTTCGGCAAAGATATCATTGATTCTTTAAGAAGTGAAAAGACTAGTATGTATTTCAGCTTTACTGTGTCAACAGCTACTTTATGTCTGGAATAAAAATTGCATTTTTTTCTTGTTACAACAAACTGAGAAAAGAAACATAAAATGCACAGCAGAGGCCAAATGCTGGGGAGGAGGGTGTGAACCACCATTACCGGTTTGGGGTCTGCCTCGGATACTCTCTGGGTACAGTGGTGCTGGCCATTGCCATTGCAGAGTTCACTGTCTTACACTTGGGAGTGTGCTGCACTGAAGATAATGTTAATTATATGATAGTAGAGTCAAGGGCATTAGGTGATCAGAACTGGATCTTGAGGAGTGAAATTTCAGGCTTCATGCCTGGCAGGAACTGGATGGCAGTTCCACACAAACTGTACCATTTTGCCAACATTGCTATGGCTTCAGCAATGCTACCCCCTGCCATCCAACCAATCCTCCCCGCCCCACCCGAACACTCCCTTCTCACCCCCACACCCCAAAACCACGCCTACTAGTGGGTGTCCAGACAAGCCTTCTTATTCAAGCATTAGGACAATTTTAAATGGTACTAGGAGTCCTACAATATACATGGGATGCCATTACTATTTTTGGACTGAAACGAGGGGAACATCTGCTATGCCGGCTCTGACCAATATCAGTTAGTGGTCTGGCTGAAGAGAGTCCCATAAGTAAATTCCTCCTCGTATTTGTAGAGCTGAAAGAAGCAAGAATGGTCCTTCAGTATTCACAAACCAGTCTGAGCTGCTGCCATTTGACACCCCTCTTAACCTTTCAGACATGGTCCAACATGGTCCTACATTCTCCTGATCCGGAAGCTGACTGGCCCACCTGATTTTGTGATGGTTTGTAGCATACAGGTTGCCTCAATCCCCCCTTTCATGATGGGCCCATTGGAGAGCCAGCCAATATATTCCAAAAATATGCAATCGCAAGGCCATACCACAGCCCCTCTCTTTCTCATTCCAAACAAACTATTCTTTCCTCTCTTCACACAAGCTTCTAATAACATTCTTTTCTCACCCTTGCACACCCACTCCTCCTAGGATTGCTTTCTTACCACAGTCCATACATTTGACTGTAAATTCATCACCCAGATATCCCAATTCATCTCCACCTCTCAACACACACGCGCGCACACAGACACATATACAAGCCAGACATATCTCTACTTACCTTTACTGTTTTTTTTAAATTTAAAGTACCCAATTAATTTTTTTAAATTAAGGAGTAATTTAGCACCGCCAATCCACCTACCCTGCACATCTTTGGGTTGTGGCGGTGAAACCCACGCAAACACAAGGAGAATGTGCAAACTCCACACGGACAGTAACCCAGTGCCGGGATCGAACCTGGGACCTTAGCGCCTTGAGGCAGTAGGGCTAACCACTGTGCCACCGTGCTGTCCTACTTATCTTTTCAACTGCCGCTCTTTAACTCTCTTTCTGCAGGGTATTAATAATGGGAGATGGGACCAAGACTGGGGAGGAACACCAATCAGCAGAGTTTGAAAATTTGGCGATTAATTGTCTTCAGTTCACAATTTAAAGCTTATCCTCAAATCTATTTTGCTAATACCTAGCATCTCGGTCCAGGCTAACTCTTGTCTCTTTGCTGTTTCTTCTCAGTCCTACTCAGCAGCAGCAAGAGCTTCATGAAGAAACCACGTCACAGGAAAAGCTAGAAAACTTTATCTACGGGGAGAAATTGAATGGGTTGGGGTTATTTTCCTTGGAACATAGAAAGCTAAGGGGTGACTTAATTGAGATGTCCAAAACTATGAGGGAAAGAGATAGAGTGTAGAATCCTGGAACCAGGGAGCATAGATTCAAGGTAAGTGGCAGAGGGTGTAGAGGGGATTTGAGGAAGAATCGCTTTATGTTGAGGGTAGTGGGAGTCTGAATTCGCTGCCCGAGTTGGTGGTGGACGCAGAGACCCTAAACTCTTCTAAAAAGTACCTGGATCTGCACCTTAAGTGCTGTAAGATACAGGACTATGAATCGGGTTCAAGAAAGCGGGATTTGAAAGGGCACCTGGATTTTCTGTCGTGCTCCATCCCTCTCAAGCTTCAGCACAGATATTGGCATTTTGTGTGTGTGTTAGATAGTGAGACAGAGATAGCGAGAGAGAGATATCTGTACATGGTAGCAAGGACAACATTCGGAGCATTCAGCATTCGGAGGTCTACCTTGGAAAATGTGGTGGGATGCTGCAGCTGCGTCCTGTGTGACCAGGAGCTTTGCTGTGAGCTAAAATCTGTTCTCTGCTCTGGATCAGCAGAAATGTACCTTCAAGAGATTGGTGGAACCAATGGATAAGGGCTTTCGAGGAGGGTGTCCTCCGAGCCTATTGTCCTGGAGATTAGTAGATGGGTTGAGCCCCAGCTTCTCAGGAGTTGCAGTGTTGCTATTGTAATAATACATGTTGCCTTTATCAACAATGTCAACATTTTTATTCTTTTCTACCTTCCCTATTAATATCTGCCATGGTGCAAATCAGTCAGGCCCTCAACGGCTTGACCACCAAGAAGTCACTGAACACGTGTTACACAACTCTTCAACATGAGTGACATCAACCTTTCACCTCCCTTTCTGAGGTCACTGGAAGAGCAGTTTATAGGCATAGTTGTGTTAGGACCAGTAGTTAGGAAGCGTTCTTATAAGAAAAGCAGAAATGAACGGAAGACAGTTATTAAATTCAGTATGCCATTTATATAGAAGCTGGCTTAAAGGATTCAGTCTCCTTTAATGTAGGATGAAGAGAGGGGAGAAGGAGTTAACAAGGGCTATTATGATGGTGTGAATGTTCATAAACTTAGTTTACTATGTTCTGGTTCTACATTGATGGGCAGCACGGTAGCATGGTGGTTAGCATAAATGCTTCACAGCTCCAGGGTCCCAGGTTCGGTTCCCGGCTGGGTCACTGTCTGTGTGGAGTCTGCACGTCCTCCCCGTGTGTGCGTGGGTTTCCTCCGGGTGCTCCGGTTTCCTCCCACAGTCCAAAGATGTGCGGGTTAGGTGGATTGGCCATGCTAAATTGCCCGTAGTGTCCTAAAAAGTAAGGTTAGGGGGGGTTGTTGGGTTACGGGAATAGGGTGGATACGTGGGTTTGAGTAGGGTGATCATTGCTCGGCACAACATCGAGGGCCGAAGGGCCTGTTCTGTGCTGTACTGTTCTATGTTCTATTGACTGAAATTGAATGACTGGTTTAAGCTTTTGCTAGATATTAAAGTATCTTGGCCTGAAATTTCCACTCTGTTGTTCTGGCAGCATTACTTGCCCAAAATCAACCAAACTTGCACAAACCAAACCAAGGGAAAATTAAATCCAATGCATATCAAGCTTCTGTGATCTTTCATACTCATTTAAAAACATTTCAGTGGAATGTGGTCCCACCAACAAAGCTGGCCAGGCCCCAGGTCAAATTAATCACGATAACAAGTTTCCGATAACTGCCCCCAATAGGAGGCGATTACTGGCACCTGGGCACCGTTTAAATATTAATAAATATTTAATTTATAAGAAATAACTGCAAGCCAATGAAACTGGTAAATAATTCCACATAAGTGATTTTCAGTTATTTAAAATCTGGTTACTTACAGGCAGTGTACTAGATACTCTTGTGCTAGAAATGTTTATTTTTTGTGATAAAACCATTGTATTAATAGATAGGATGGCACAGTGAGTAACATTGCTGCTTCATGGCATCAGGGATCAGGGTTCAATTCCGGCCTTGGGTGACTGTCAATGTGGAGTGGCACACTCTCTCCATGTCGGCGTAGGTTTCCTCCGGGTGCTCCGGTTTACCTCCCACAGTCCAAAGATGTGCAGGTTTGGTAGATTGGCTATGATAAATTGTCGATTGGTGTCGAAAGGAGCTGGTTTCGCTCAACTAGTAAGACAATTGTTTCATTATGCAGAGCGAGGCCAGTAGTGCAGGTTCAATTCTGATACAGGCTGAGGTTGTTCAAGAAGGCCCACCTTCTCAATCTTGTCCCTCGTCTGGGTTGTGGTGACCCTCAGGTCAAATCACCACCAGTCAGATCTCACCCTCAAAAGGGGAAAGCAGCCGATGGCCATCTGGGATTATGGTGACTTTACCTTTACCAAAAGGTTAGGTGGAGTTATGGGATAGAACATGGGAGTGTGCCTAGGTAGGGTGCTCTTTCAGAGGGTTGGTGCAGACTCGATGGGCTGAATGGCCTCATTCTGCACTGTATGGATTCTATTCTTCTTTGAAAATTACACCACTGGCTTTAAAAAATTGATATATTGAAAAGAATTTCTGTTCTTAATATTGCCCGATCGCATTGATCCCTTGGCGATTTTACATTTGTGATTATGCATTCCTGTTTGAGCGGCCACTTGAAGCATAAAAGCAGTTGAGGAAAATTTGCAGCTGGATTTCCCTCAAAGCGAAACACTAACAAATTATTTTTCAGTAAATTACCCCGTATGGTCAAATATATTTAAAATGGAACAAATAAGCAATATTATAATTTCTGATAAAAACCTGGGCCAACAACATAGCCTATGGCTTGTAGCTGACAAAACCCTTTTAGTTGTGCTCTTGTTCTCCTGACTCTCGGAGATAGATTTTGGTGGTGTTGCGGGGTTGGCCGTTTCAGCAGAAGATATGTGCAAACTCCCAGAATTCGATGTTGTTTTCTGTTGACTTATTCAGCACTTCTGCTGAAGTTGCACTGCACAAAACGCGTGCCAGGAAATAAAATTCTGTGAACATTAGCATACGATCTCTTAATCTGTTTCAATGAAATGCTTTTAAAATAGTAGACATGTATATTAATATCTGGTGGCTAATTTCAAGATAATGCTTTCACTTTGTCCTTGGTAAATTGCCAAGTGAATGAATAAATGAGATGAAATACAGACTTGCCGGTGTCTTTCATATTGCTGCAGTCCATGAAGATTCTGCCCCAAGCATAACATTTCCTGGTTAGAACACTAATTATTCATTTAAGCGATTCAACTGTAGTCAAGGAATATGTACCAACATGCTGCAGAACAAAGTAAAACTTCCATTCTGTGATCACAGACAATCCAGAGTTTAGAAAGATGGTCACACTTGTGTGAGAGACTTTTCTTCATATGGAGATGAGATCAGAAGAGGGGAAAGTTGAGTGAATAGGATCCTGTGCCTTTAAAGGAGCAGCTTTTGATGAAAGAGTTTATGGAATATAGGTCAAAGGATTATGATGATATTCATGACTAAATAAGTTTCAAATGGATTATTATCTTTAGATGCATAAAGTGTAAGAAACGAGGAAAGGACAAGGTCACGGGAGATCTTATCACAAAGGCATAGTGGACCACACAGTGCAAAGTATGCATTGCACATTGGGTTTTCAGGCTATATATGGTAGTATTGTCCATTTAACTAGTTCATGGCTATGCTTCATTAATAGCTGACATTTTTGATGGCCCCATGATAGTTCAGATGTCCTCCCTTTATTCAACACATTATATATTGTCATTTTGTGTATTTTATGCTAGCACACGAGGTAGAAATTGTGATAAACAGCACTGCTTCTGCTGAGCTTCATTTAATTGTTTCATCCCTATCCCATTGTTGAGCAAATTCCAGCACTTGCCCATTTCTGCTTATTGCTTTGGAAAAACCTGGTAGTTGCTGATCATCTGCCCCAATATTTACTGGCCTGACTTTAATTTCTATTGATATTAAATATGAATGGGCATACAGGCAGGGTTTTAAACAGATGGCCGACATTAACCAGTTTTCTGCCTATGCTCAGTGAAAAATCAACTTTTCTCAGCCACATACTAAAGCCAACATTTCATTGTTCTTTATTGTATTTCAGCTGTATATGCATTTTGTAAATTCAAGAAAATTACTGTAGTGAATACTAAAAAGGGAATTTCTTCTTTTTGATCATTTTCTCTGCTACGTTTCTCAAGGATATTATTATAAAAGGTTTTTGGAGGGCGGCATGTGGCACAATGGGTGGCACTAGGACTGCGGCGCCGAGGAACCGGGTTCGAATCCCGGCCCAGGGTCACTGTCCGTGTGGAGTTTGTACATTCTCTCCATGTCTGCATGGGTTTCACCCCCATAACCCAAAGGTGTGCTGGTTAGATAGATTGGCCACGCTAAATTGCCCCTTAATTGGAAAATAATCATAACAATTGGGTACTCTTAATTAATTTTTTTCAAAATGTTTTTTGGGCATAAAATAAGTGTCAACAAGGATCAACTTTGTGGACCAACGCAACAATGCAATTAGAGCCCAAAATGTAAAGTTAAATATATATTGAGTTAGCAGCTGACGTAACAGCTGGTGTGATGTTAAGCCATTCGAAACAGGTTAATTCTGTATTTAATCGCTTGTTTAACACAGAACATACATTGCAGAAAGAGGCCTTTCGGCCCATTGAGTATGCACCAACCCACTTAAGATGATGTTGGCCAAATTCACGCACTCTGCTCTAAACCCATAGTGTCTGTGGATTTATCCTTAGAATCCCCCAGGTGATGATCAAATGAGAGTTCCCAAATACGCTTTCAAACCTACTCTCCTAATAATGCTTTTCCTTAGCAGTTTGCATTCCAAAATCCAGTCCAGATTTTACAAATGACACTTTTAAGCAAATTTCTGCTCCATTTTTAACAGTGAATCCAGTCCAGGATTTTACACCATTCCCTTTTAGGTTTTCTTTGTCTTATCCACTTTTACGAAATC
Organism: Scyliorhinus canicula; assembly: GCF_902713615.1. Taxonomy (NCBI): domain Eukaryota; kingdom Metazoa; phylum Chordata; class Chondrichthyes; order Carcharhiniformes; family Scyliorhinidae; genus Scyliorhinus; species Scyliorhinus canicula. The sequence goes on from NC_052158.1 coordinate 114,900,776, forward strand.
CAGCTACCAATTTTCATAGTTACTTCAACTCGGCAGGTGTAGTAAAACTTAACAAACCTTAAAATCACTTCAGATATATTTCTGGCCACTCACGATACAATGCCTTTTCAATTCTCCGTAACTTTACTGAACAGGGGCTGGATTCTCCAACACCCCTACCGGGTCGGAAAATCACCGGGGGGTGGCGTGAATCCCTCCCCCGCCGGCCGCCGAATTCTCCGGCACCGGAGATTCAACGCAGATGGGAATCGTGCCGTGCCGGTCGGCGTGCCCCCCGACGATTCTCCGGCCTGCAATGGGCCGAAGTCCTGCTGCTGTAATGCCTGTCCCAATGGCGTGAATCAAACCACCTCCCTTACCGGCGGGATGGCGGCGCGGATGGGCTCCGGGGTCCTGGGGGGCGGGGCGCGGGTGTTCTGGCCCCGGGGGGTGCCGCCATGGTGGCCTGGCCCGTGATCGGGGCCCACTGATCCGTGGGCCGGCCTGTGCCGTGGGGGCACTCTTTTCCTTCCGCGTTGGCCATAGCCTCTGTGATGGCCGACACGGAAGTGACCCCCTCCCTGTGCATGCGCGGGATGACATCAGCAGACACACCTGTGCATGCGTAGACCAGCCGGCCAGCGAAGTCCCTTCTGCGCCGGCTGGGTTGCGCCAAAGGCCTTCCACGGCAGCCGGCGGGACGGGAACCACTCCAGTGCGGGCCTAGCCCCTCAAGGTGAGGACTTGGCCCCTAAAGGTGCAGAGAAATCTGCACCTTTGGGGCGGCCCAACGCCGGAGTGGTTCACACCACTCCATCCCGCTGGGACCCCCCGCCCCACTGGGTAGGGAGAATCCAGCCCCAGTTCTCTGTTGCACTACCTTGAACCTCACACGTCTTGGAAATGTCTCAATTTATCTTTTTGCCTTAACTAGCTGCTTTTTGGATCTCTGTACTTATTTTCTTAGCCATTACACCATGGTATGGATTTTCTTCTTGCAAAGCTGAGAGAGAAGTTCCCTTTCTCACCTTATAAATCCACTGGTTCTAGCAGAGCTGTGAGAGCTGCCTTCTCTCTTACTACTTGTCTCCAACTGCCCACAAAATAGCTCAACTAAAACTTAAATCTCCTCTACCCCCTACTTAGCGCCAATTGGTAAGCAACAGCCACATGCTTACGCCGATTTATTTATTCTTCATGCCATATTCTCTAAGCAGAATAGAAATACAGTTGGAACTTAACCAACTCTCACACATACAAACACTTTAATCCAGCTTGAATCTAACTATAGGTTTTACTCTTCCAGGCATAGAAACTTTAAATTAAACACACTTAAAACTATACTTTGGGCAAGATCTTCTGGCTATTTATGGCAGCAAGATCTTCTGGTCCCACCAACGGTGCACCCCCGTGTTGTGGAGTGGATTCCATCGACAGCTGAAGGATTAGAAGATTCCATTGCCGCCACCAAGAAACACGGGAGGCCAGAGAATCACAGCCCATATTTCTAACGTTTACCAATACCTTAAAGCTACCTTTGTTTTCTGAACACTGGTATGTAATGGCCATCACGGGAAAGTACATACACATGAATATTGAGTAAAAGGGTCAGGCTCAACTGTGCTGCCTCTCTAAAAGCAGCATGGTGACATAGATTCTATCCCGGCGCTGGGTTACTGGCCATGTGGAGTTTGCACATTCTCCCCGTGTTTGTGCAGGTTTCACCACCACAACAGTCCAAAGATGTGCGGGTTAGGTGGATTGGCCATGCTAAATTGCCCGTAGTGTAAGGTTAATGGGGGGATTGTTGGGTTACGGGTATACGGGTTACGTGGGTTTAAGTAGGGTGATCATTGCTCGGCACAACATCGAGGGCCGAAGGGCCTGTTCTGTGCAGTACTGTTCTATAAGATTCTATAACCCAAAGATCTTCCTCCTGAAGATGTTTATTCTTTGTTGCACACATGCTAGTCATCCTGCAAGATAAATTACAATCGACGATTTAATCCAATTTTGGCTACCATCCTAGCCCCCCTCCACGTGCTCTTGAAGAAGCGCCAGCCTTGGGCTAGGGGCTGGGCCCAGGATGTGATGTTTAAAAAGGTAAGTGGTGGTTGTCCTCTTTGAGGGGTGTTGACACATTTTGATTCTTCAAAACCATTGTGTGTCACATGTGATGCTTTACCGTAGGGCATTGTGGCAGTTCTGTCTCATCGGATGAGTGACGGCCATGACCATCCAATCACTTTTGCCTCCTGGACACTGGTTGTGGGTGGGAGAAAATATGCCTGGATCAAAAAGGAAGGTGTGGGGCAGCACGGTGGCCTAGTGGTTAGCACAACCGCCTCACGGCGCTGAGGTCCCAGGTTCGATCCCGGCTCTGGGTCACTGTCCGTGTGGAGTTTGCACATTCTCCCCGTGTCTGCGTGGGTTTCGCCCCCACAACCCAAAAAATGTGCAGAGTAGGTGAATTGGCCATGCTAAATTGCCCCTTAATTGGAAAAAATAATTGGGTAATCTAAATTTATTTAAAAAAAGGAAGGTGTGGGGTTATATTTGGTGTAAAGCGGTTTCACCTGCACGTCTCTATGGGCACCATTTTGTTATCGTTACTGATCAGAAGCTATTGCTCCGCCTATTCAGTGAAGACAAGGTGAAGCCACCAATAGCGTCTGTGAGGATTCAGCGCTGGGCTCTGTTATTGGCTGCTTACGAATACACTTTCTGACACCGCTCAGGAACACAGATGCTGAATGCTGATGTATTGAGCCGTCTTCCACTCAGGTCGAAGCTGCAAACTCCCCTACGATGGATAGTGACTGCTGTCTTGAATTTCATGAACTCCTTGCCCGTTACTGCCTCGTGTGTTTGTAATTGAATGCAAGCCGACCCTGGACTTGCCAAGGTGCGACATCTGGTACGATAAATTGGGTAGCAGTGACAGCTACCAGAGGAGTTAAAAGTTTTTGCCTCCAAATTGTCGGAGCCGACGTGGAGAACGGCATCCTCCTGTGGGCCACGAGGGTTGTTGTTCCAGCGAAGGGATAGGCTGTCGTGCTGAAGAATCTTCACAACAGACGTCCCGTGGTGTCCAAAATGAAGATGCTGGTGAGACGCTACGTCTGGTGGCCGGGTTTGGACACAGATATGGAAGCGTTGGCCCAGCAGTGCTCCATTTGTCAAGAGCACCAGAAGCTTCCCGCAGCAGCACCCCTACACCCTTGGGGAGTGGCCGGGTGCTCTTCGGCTAGTGTGCACGCCAATTTTGCTGGTCCCGTCTTGGTTTCAAAGTGGCTGGAGGTCCACAACATGGTGTTGATCACTTCCCAGGAAGCCATTGAGCGATTCCCCATTTCTTTTTCCACCCACGGAATCCCTGAGGTACCCGTGACCAATAACGAGACCTCTTTCACAAGTGAAGAATCTGCAGCTTTTGTGAAAAGCAACAGAATTCGCAATGCCTACAGCGCCCCATACCACCCACCAAAGAGGTATATGCAGATAGTTAAACAGGGAGTCAAAAAACAGATGTCTGGCTCTATGGACACAAGACTGGCAAGATTTTTATTCTTGTACAGGACCACGCCACATGCAATAACTGGGGTAGCCCCTGCTCAGATGATAATGAGTCATAGGTTTCGTACACAATTGAGTTTAATTCTACAGGATATCGGAGCAAAGGTGCGCCATAACCAAGATTTGCAAGGGCGTTGCCCAGTTCGGCATTGGCCTCTTTCGACACTTCGCACCTGACAACACGGTAACCTTTGTAACCTCAACGACGGTGCTCGTTGGTTCTCTGGCATTGTCGTTTGTCAAATGGGACCACTCTCTCACCACGTTTGGGTTCAGGGGAAACTAATTAGATGGAACCTGGATCACATTCGCTCCCGGAGGTTTCTCCCTTGTGAAGTGCATCGAAAGAAACCTGCACGAGATCCATCGGCTCCATTACTGCACCAACCTGCTGTGATATCTCCAGTCCCTCTCGACGGCGGCATACCTGCCGTTGGTCCTCTGACTCCGAAATGGAGGTGCAGACCTCGGTGGTCTCAGATGCCTACTTCATAGTTCAGCTGCCTCCTGACGTTCGTCCATTACGACGTTCCTGGCAGACACCATTCACTGGCGAGGTATACACTGACTGATCCAGCGCATCCGGCCCATGATGACTTGCAGAGCCAAAGAGATCATACATCCCTGCCTGCTCCTTCTTCTCCGCCTCATTGCTCGTCGAGGGGGTGTTCAGACTTTGGAAGGGAGTGGGGGGGGGGGGGGGAAGAATGTACCATGATGCACGGGACCTGCAGGGTGGGAATATTCATCTTCCCCATGCTCCTTGTGGATTACAAGCTTTCCCTTTAGGGGCTTGGTATCTAAATTAACCGATGTATAAAAGGTCAGCCAGCAAGGCAGGGACCAGAACAGGAACCCGGTACAGATCTACCAGGTAGCGTACATATCATTTGTGTAAATGAATCTTGCTTTCTTATTTTACTCAATATGCCCTCTCCCTGTCCTTACTAAACATTCCATTCCCATCCCTGGTTGTGAACTCATGCTGAACCTGTTGATGCAATCTCGGAAGTCTATGTAACTCTCGCGTTTGCTTCAAGCTCCACATCACCAAATTACTTCATTGCTTTGTTCTTCCGGACACTAGCACACCACTGCTAAAATGCTCATTGATGCATTCACCTCCTTAAGACTTGGTTTCCCTAATGCTCTCCTCACTGACCTCCCTACTTTCAATTTGCACAAACTTCAGTTCATTCAGAGCTCTGTTTGACACTAACTTGTGCACAACCAACTAATTCTGCATCCCACTGTGCACCATGTGTTCTTTTGACTTTAATGTACTCCCTTCTTCCACTCTCCTCATAAACAATTTGTCCAGTAAAGTTGCCGACTCTTGAATGTTGTCTCTGAACCTTTCCACTTTTTGCCCCCCTCTCCTCAAAACTCACCTCTTTGGCCATACTCCTTCAGCAGTTCACTTATCAATCGTACCCCCCCCCCCCCACCCACACCCCACCACCCCAGCAGACATCAGTTAATTAGCAGATTAAAGGTTGATCCTGACATAAACCTGATGCACGTAGCTCTGCAACTCAGTGAATAAGTCTACGGAAAACTGAATGAAGTTGTCCCCTTTTGTTTGATCAGCAGTAAACTGCGATGCAATCCCTGACTGCACTGTGGATGTACCACATGGACTTCAGTGGTTCAAGAAGATGGTTCATCACCTTCCTGAGCGCAATTAGGGATGGGCAACAAATTCTGGCCTAGCCGCAACGCCCGCATCTGATGACAATTTTTAAAATTAAATTCTTTTAGTGTGGTCTTTCTCCCAGTTGTCAGCCTTGTTCAATTATACCATTTCCCCCTTTGCATCAGAAGATTACTTAGTGGTGAGCACACAATCTAGGCTGACACTTCAGTGCTGCACTCTTCGAGGTGACAATGAGATATTAAACTGCTCTCTCAGGTGTGTGCTAAAGACCCCATGGCACTATTGACAAAGCACAAGGGAGGTGCCCAAGCCAATATTTACTCTGTTGAATCCGCTGTAAGCAGAACACATAGACGGTAAGTATTAATTAACAAGGTAACATAAATTATCACAATACAAGTCCCCTATGGGTCTCCTTCTCTGATCTGCATTAAGGCCAGGGTTTTTATATATCTGCGGCTCTCTTTGTTAAGAGGCATCCCCTTAAAGGGGAAGTTCATATTCCTAGGGGTCATGGTAAACCATACAGTCCTGATCCCGGGACCTCCATCGAGGTTATAACACACCCCTCAAAAATATAACCAGAATAATTCATCCATCAGGGTATTTATCCCTTTCTCATTTGGGAGACCTTGCGGTGCGCAAATAGACTACGCATTTGTCGGTGCTAGGTTAGTATTTACACTTCAAAATGACTTCATTGGTTGCAAAGAACTTTGAAATATCATAAAAATTGCTTTATAAATGGCAGTTCTTTCATTCTTTCTAAATTTAAATCCTTCTCCAGTCACACTCAGCTCCTTCTCAGACTGAACAATGATGGGTGTTGTATTTCTTTATTTTAACACCACACCTGCTCTTATCCACTACACCTGAACCACATTATAGCTGCCTACCTTCACAGTGTTACCACATGTAACAGCCAACGTCTCAGTTATAAATACTTTTAAAGTGAGATGATTATTTTTCCATGCGGCTTCACTTTCACTCTTTAAAAATATGGGTGTTAAGAAAACCACATGGTTTAACTGTAAATGAGAAGTGCAGTAGAGCAAATAGTCTTTGAGCCGCCACCATTTTGTTTGCAGTTGTGAGGCTCATGACTTGTTAAGACAGCTGGTTCTTGGTGGTTTACTTCAATAGTAATGAACAAGAAAATGTGTATATTGGTTTGGGGGTTACCTGCCAATGATTATTTTGGGATACACCACAGGCAATTGTAAAGCCTTGTTAATATAGTTAAAAGCTTGATGTTTTCAGTTATCCAGGTTCATTGTTGTCAGTAAACTCCATTTTGAAAAAATAAATCTTTACATACTTTCCAAACATGCATTATAGAACTGTAGTTTATGAATAATTTAAATGGTTGTGCGATAAGCTGACTGTTAACATACAAATAAGTAATGTTTCCTGTGTGACTAATGCTCATGAAGAAAAGTATTCTAATTGCCTTATTGTTGCAAACAAAATTTCAAAGTGGTCGCAATGTGTTTCTGGATTTCTGAAAAACTGAAAAATAAATTTACAAAATTCAACAAATGCAAAGTTAAAGCTGAGAGTTACGGGACACTTTTTGGTGTTGGTGTGAAGATTATTATTTTGTGATAAATGATAACTAAGGTACATTCGGCACCTACCATCATTCTGTTACTAAAAACAACAAGGTCTAATTGTAATAGTTAATTGTTATGGCAAACAGCTTTATGAGCCTTGAACCTGTATTTGTAATTTATGAAGGTCATGACTTGTTACGACAGGTGATATTTGGATGTTTATACCCCCTTCTCAGCTTATTCTGAATTGCACATCAGTCCCCTTGCCCCTCCTGCAGGGTTTGTGTAACCAGTTCGGAAAAAGTCTGTGAGTATTGCCAAGGTTCACACTTTACTCCTCTGAAGTTCAGCAAAATTCATTCGACATTTCATCTGCAGGAGACTGGAATTCACTGAGTTTCAGTATCACTGGATGTACTTGATGATGAACTAATTCAGTGGGCTGTCAAAGCTCTGATTTATCTTTTAAAAATGCTATGTTGTCAGTGTTTTCTTCATTATTTTCTCTTTCCAAACCTCTTTGAAGTGGAACAACTGGAGTGGGTATACTGAGTGTAAGTCATCAGGAAAGGTTCAGGAAGTTTAGTTTGTTTTCCTCTGTAAAGAGGAGACAAATAAATCCAACTTGTTGTTTTCAATATTATAGCAGAACCTGCATTGTTGTGTCCACACGCACACAGAAAGATATTTCAGTATGAATTACAGGCATGATTTAGGGTAGCATTGTGGATAGCACAAATGCTTCACAGCTCCAGGTTCGATTCCGGCTTGGGTCACTGACTGTGCGGAATCTGCACGTCCTCCCAGTGTGTGCGTGGGTTTCCTCCGGGTGCTCCGGTTTCCTCCCACAGTCCAAAGATGTGCGGGTTAGGTGGATTGGCCATGATAAATTGCCCTTAGTGTCCAAAATTGCCCTTGGTGTTGGGTGAGGTTGCTGGGTTATGGGGATAGGGTGGAGGTGTTGACCTTGGGTGGGGTGCTCTTTCCAAGAGCCGGTGCAGACTCGATGGGCCGAGTGGCCTCCTTCTGCACTGTAAATTCTATATGTACAGGGCAAAAGGCAAAAAAATTCATCTCAAACATGAGGGAGAACGGGAGGACATTTTGGCATGCTCTTAAATGCAGTGAGGGAGGGGAGAGTGTGTTCCAGTGTAAAAGACTATTGTAGTAATAAAGAGTCCCGAAAAGGTGAGTCAAAAGTAGTTTATTTCCCATTTACAGCTAGGAAATATAGCAACTGAGTAACATTCCAAGTCCTTGCTGGAACCATCCTGAGATGCTGGTTCCTTCCTGGGCCGACTTTTATCACGGGGAATTAACAAGCTCGCTGTTGGGCTTCCGTACCTCAGCGAGGGAGCCAGCTGTAAGCATCCGCATTTGTGATGTGTGCCAAGGTGATGCTCAAACACTTACTTGTATGCCGCTAACAATAGGGCCCATCACTGTAACCAGGCAGATGCTGACAATCAGAAATGGCTTGTGGTCCATTTCTTTTTTAAAGTACCCAATTCATTTTTATTTTCCAATTAAGGGGCAATTTAGCATGGCCAATCCACCTACCCTGCACATTTTTGGGTTGTGGGGGTGTGACTCATGCAGATAGAGGGAGAGACTGTGCTCCTTAATGATGGTGAACTAGGGTAGCACGGTGGTGCAGTGGTTAGCACTGCAGTCACACAGCGCGGAGGTCCCAGTTTCGATCCCGGCTCTGGATCACTATTCGTATGGACTTTGCACATTCTCCCTTTGTTTGCATGGGTTTCGCCCCCACAACCCAAAGATGTTTAGGTAGGTGGATTGAACATGCTAAATTGCCCCTTAATTGGAAAAAATGAATTGTGTACTCTAAATTTTTTTTTAAATGATGGTGAACCGATGCCCATACACATACAAGTGAAATTTCTTCACCGCAAAGATGACGGACTGCCCGTTTTACTGAAACTGGGCATAGTTGTGCTCTGCAGCAAAGTTTGCGATGTGTAGGCTATCGGTCTCTCCTGTCTGTCGTCCATACGGTGGGAGAACACTGCTCCAATTCCACACCGAGTGACCAAGAGGAGCTGTAATGGGTCAACAACCCTGATGACAAGACCCGTTGTTTCACCCGGTGAAGCCTTCTCCTTGTGGCACTCTCCACACCCATTCTTGATGTTTCTTTGATAGCGCATGCAGTGGTGCGAAGACAGTCAGGTTAGGGATAAACTCCTGTAATACGAGTCCGAAAAACAAATGCAATTTGTCTGCGTTCTCTGGCGTGGGGGATTATTCGATTTCTCAGACTTTATTCTTTACTGGGCACAATCTGTCTTGGTCGTCCTGACACCGCAAGTACGTGGCCTCTTTGGTGTAGAAAACACATTTTTCTCTCGAGGCAGACCCCGTCTCACAAAACCGGTGGAGGACTTCCTTCAAGTTATTCAGGTGTTCCGTTCGATGGCTCCAGTGGCCAGGACATCATCCAAGTAGACCGCCACTCGTGGTAGGCCTTGGAGAATGTTCTCCATGACTCTCTGGAAAATAGTGCAAGCTGATGACGCTCCAAAAGGCAATCTTGTATATTCAGAGAGGCCTCTGTGGGTACTAATGGTAACATATTTTCTGGAACCCTTGTCTAAGTCCAATTGGATGTATGCGTGACTCACATAGAGTGTCCACCAGCCAACTTTGCGTGGAGGTCCTCCATTCACAGCATCGGGCATCTGTCCAAATGAGAGACCCGGTTTGTAATCCCCGCACATGTGGGTAGGTGGTTTTGTCTGGTTTCAGTACTGGGAGGCACTTCCCAATCTGTAAATTGTACCAGCTGGATGATTCCTAGGCTTTCCAAGCGGTTGGGTTTATCTTCTACCTTTGTCAGTAATGTGTAGGGAACTGTGCGGGCCTGCAAATACTTTGCTTGGGACTCAAGTTCTACATGTACCTTGGCCATGGCTCCTTTGATTTTACCTAGGCCCTTCTGGAAAACTCCCGGTTACTTCCCCAGAACTTTGTATAATCCCCCAGTACCCACGGCAGCACGGTAGCATTGTGGATAGCACAGTGGCTTCACAGCTCCAGGTTCCCAGGTTCGATTCCGGCTTGGGTCACTGTCTGTGCGGAGTCTGCACATCCTCCCCGTGTGTGCGTGGGTTTCCTCCGGGTGCTCTTGTTTCCTCCCACAGTCCAAAGATGTTCAGGTTAGGTGGATTGGCCATGATAAATTGCCCTTAGTGTTCAAAATTGTCCTTAGTGTTGGGTGGGGTTACTGGGTTATTGGGATAGGGGGAGATGTTGACCTTGGGTAGGGTGCTATTTCCAAGAGCCGGTGCAGACTTGATGGGCCAAGTGGCCGCCTTCTGCACTGTAAATTCTATGTAAATTCTATGTAAATTCAAATGCAGCCTCTGTAACCAATCAGAGCCCAACAGGCTGAGGTCGGGGCCCGTACTAAGGGAAACCTGATGGACTGCTGTCCATAGGCAACTGGGGTCATTGTTGTTCTCGCGATGGCTAGTGGTTCCCGTGTGTATGTTGCCAGCCTCGCTTCGGTGTCACTTAAGGTCAAGTGCTAGATTCCCGTCCTGATCTATTTGAATGTCTGCCATCCTATCACCGAGACTGCAGCCCCCATTTTTAGTGGGTGACCATTCACCTGAACAGTGATTCTGATGGGGACGACACCTGGCATAATGATGCATGCACTCATCCTCGTTGGGCTGCTCTAGGCGGAGGGTCCTTGGCCTAGCCGGGCGCCGCCCTTGACCTGTGTGACACACTTGTTGGTTGACCTGAAAATGCCTGGGCTGCTCTAGGTGGAGGGTCCTTTGTCTAGCCGGGCGCCTCCCTTGACCTGTGTGACACACTTGTTGGTTGACCTGAAAATGCCTGTCTCTGCGGTTTCTCCGGCCACAGGTGCCGCACCTACTTGGATCTTTCTCCATTGATTCTGGGGAGGTGGTTCCAGCAGCCCTCAGCCAACGGGCCTGGTCCCGACAGTTTTGGGCAAGGGGGTGTTGTCCTACTGTCCCACTACTAGGGGCATTGTTCATCTGAATGGGGTACCCTATGCTATTCACCGTCATCCCTTACAACCCCTGAAGCACCTGGACTTTTTTCTCCGTGCTCTCCCGTGAGATGGAGATCAGAGTGCCCTCCCATGAGAGGGCGATCAGGGTGCCCTCCTGTGAGAGGGAGTTCAGGGTGCCCTTTTTTAAGTCCAGCAATAGCTCGGCCAGCAATTGCCGCTGGATCGCCATGCTGTTTACACGGCATACAAGCTGGTCTTGTGGCATCTCAGGTAGGGATGGCACATAGTCAGTGTTCAGCCACTTTGCGTAACCTTGCTAAAGATTTCATCTTCCCCGGTGTTCTCTCGGCTGTGTTAAATCAGTATCGTTGGACAATGACCAGCAGCTTGGGGTTGTAGTGATTTGGCACGAGTGGCACAAATTCCTCGAATGTCTTGGAGTCTGGGGCCACAGGCTAGGTTAGGCTCTTCATAACGCTGTAGGTAAGTGCCCCATAGGTGGTCAAAAGAATAACTTTCTGGTAATCTTCGCTAGTAATTGCATTCGCCCTGAAGAAATAGTTCATTTACTGAGCCCATCTTCCATACTGGCATGAAACGCGTCAAGCCTACCAAAGAGCACCATTTCTGAAACAGTGCAAACCTTACTCCTTTGCACTGACAAACAGCCATAGTCTGAGTGGCCGGCAGCGCCATCTGTAGTTGCTTTTTAGCCTTGTCGCCAATATTGTAGTCAATGAGGAGTCCCGAGGAGGAGAGTCAAAAGTAATTTATTTCAGCAACAGTCAAAGTCCCAGCCGGGACCATCTTGAGATGCCGCCTCCTTCCTGGGCCAGCTTTTATTTTGGGGGAACTAACTAGCTCGCTGTTGGGCCTTTGCCCCTCAATGGGGGAGCCTGTACTCCACACGATCTATGGAGAGGTCAATCAGGTCATCCCCTGGGTCTCATGGAGATTATAACAGGCTTTCGTGACAGAAGAATATCAGTAATGGTGAAGGGGGAGTTCCAAAGACTGTGAGACACATGTGGGAAGATGTGAAAAAATACATTTCTGACTATCCCTGCACAGGTATATGAGGTACTCAGAACCAAATCACATGTGCAAATCAAAAATCAGATTTTGAGAAATCAGGCATTGAGATAACGTACAGAAATATTTTAAAATCCGATAACTTATTTCTAAAAATAGGATAAATCTGATCATGAAGTATTTCTTATGAAGTATGCAATGCAAGTGAGGTTCTTCATTTATTTTATTAATCAAAGGGTAAAATCAGCAGTTGCTGCACTAAGAATGACTGAAATTCTGCTTGATGTTTTTCTGACATTATTACAATAGTAGTTTTAATTTTTGAAACAAATCCAGTTGTGGTCGGTGTCACCAGTAATTACTGAGGTAACAAGAGAACAAATACCTGATCAGGCCAATAGAGGTCCCCCTTAACACTTGATAAGATCATAAGTGGCTGTTGAGAAACTTGTTCTATTTATATCTTTGGCTTGGTTCATCATTTTGTCAGATCTTTGTTATTTTATGTTTTGGGAAATTTCCCCCCTTTTTCTTCTCTTCCAAAGATATTGGCCGCGATTCAGCGGACTCAAGTTAAAGTCCGCAGAACGACACCCTTAGCGGGGTGTTTCTCAGTGGCTGCAGCACCAGAAACATCCCGCTATCCAACAGCACATTGCTGCGTTTTTTTGGCCTTGGGGAGTTTCTCCCCGCCAAGGTCGCACCTGGAGGGATTTACTGCTGGCGAGCTTAAAGGCTCCTCGCAGATCGGGGTGCCATAGTGGAAGGTTGCCCCGACCTTTCCCCTTTCAGTCCCCCACAGTTTTTTGACCCATCCAATCTTGGGGTGGTCCCCAGGAACTACCCTCACATCCCCCACCCTCCTTTCCAGAGTGGTACTGCCAGGTGCAAGGCAAAGTGGCACCCTGCCCTGTCCTGGCCGCCCTATGGGTCTCCAATACCCTGGGACCCTGGGAAACCCCTCTCCCCACAAATGGTGCTACGCCTGGTCCACATTTGTGTGGACCAGTACTAAAGGTTGCCCTGGCAAGGTCTCCCAGGCATGATGGGCGCCAAATGAATCCGGTTTCGGGGTTGAATGTTCAGAACTGGATCACTCCCCGGTGGAGCAAATCAGGTGACTGGCATGAGGTTTTGTGCCCAGCGCGGAGCCCGATTTGGGGCTCGCGCACGTACGATTCACCCACTGCATCCTGATCCACGCCGGGCAGAACGAGGTCACTGAATCACGCCCATTGATTCTCTGATAACTTGCCCACAAAATTATTCTACGTTATTCATTGGTCTTTGATGACAGACTTTGCAGCTGAGCCACATAAGTGCCCTTACCCAATTCTTGTGCATATGGATTTTCTAGCTTGAACCTTAGCCAAAACCATTGAGTCTATTTGCAGCTGAGCTGAAATCCTCAAACATGGCGCAGTCTGGTAATTATAAAACGACTTTCTCACCTGTTTGGTTCAGTACAGGGGTTCCAAAATGGCAGACAATGAAAAAGCTATTTGCAATACAGAAGTTACTTCCTCCACATAAATTCTACATGTGAATCCATGTTCAATTTGTTCATTCAGAATAACAAAACAGTTGGTTTACAGAAACATCATCACCTTTAAGTCACACATCATCCAGTGTGCACATATTGCAGTGTGCTCTATTATGGGTTCAATGTCTCAGTTGTATTGTTAAGTGCTTCTGCACACAAGAGGTTTATCTAATTTCATAGACTAATATTGAAAGTAGCATTTATTTCATGATTTTGATTTCTGTCAGCTTAGATCGGGGTGGGCAAACTTTTCCGTGCAAGGGCCACATTCAGAAATTCACAATTTTAAAGGGCCGCATAGTATATTAAGTAAAATAATTAATATTTTAAATAGCCAAAATAAAAGTTCTTTAAAGAAAAAAAAGCACATTTATTTGAAAAACAAAGTAACTCAGTAAGTAACAGAACAATGTCAATGAGAATGATGCATCTGACTGCAGTCATTTACCAGTTTGTTGAAATCAGGTGTCAAGTTGCTTGTGCTGATCCTTAACACTGACAGAAGCACAGCCTAGCCGAGTCAACGATAAAAACGCGCGTAGTGGGGTGGATGAGTGGGGGTGCCTTATTGGTCGGTTTAGTTGGGTGTGCGACCAATAGGAGTCCAGGTTACAAACAATAATAAGGCTTATTGTTTGTAACCTGGACTCCTATTGGTCGCACACCCAACTAAACCGACCAATGAGACAGCCCCACTCATCCACCCCACTACGCGCGTTTTTATGCGGCCCGCCAATGAGGTGCCCGGAATCATAACCGGCATTTTTGAAAATCCGATGGGGAAAAGCCGCTGAAGTAAATGCGCTTATTCAATAAGCGCATTTACTTCAGCGGCTTTTCCCCGGCGGCTTTTCAAAAATGCCGGCTATGATTCCGGGCACCTCATTGGCGGGCTGCATAAAAACCTTTGTTGGGCCGCATGCGGCCCGTGGGCCGTAGTTTACCCACCCCTGGCTTAGATAGTACAAGGTCTAGTTCTAGTGTGACTTATGATGCGAATTAAGGACAGCATGTACCAATTTGGAATTTGCAGCAATTAATGGGATCCACATATCCCCAATAATTTTCTCAATTAAAAAGAGAAAGGAAATCTGAATTAAAAACTGCTGGGAATACACAATAAAGCCTGTCTGCAATTGTAAAAAGAAAAGGTTGGTGTTTTCAATGCAATTCCGTCACAGAAACGGTAGCACAGTGGTTAGCACTGTTTCTTCACAGCGCCAGGGACCCAGGTTTGATTCCCGGCTTGGGTCACTGTCTGTGCGGACCGGTCTGCATGTTCTTCCCGTGTTTGCATGGGTTTCCTCTGGGTACTCTGGTTTCCTCCCACAAGTCCCAAAAGACGTGGTCGTTAGGTGAATTGGACATTTTGAATTCTCCGAACAAGAGACAACTAGGGGATTTTTACAGTAACTTCATTGCAGTGTTCATGTAAGCCTACTTGTGACACTAATTATGATTATTTTATTATTGATGTAGAAGAAAAAAAAGAGACTTGGGAAAACACGATGCTCCACACACACAGGGTTACAAGGAAAAGGCAGAGGAGAATGGAGGTCACCCACAATGCTCACTTTGAGAGCTGGTGCTGACAAGACAGGCCGAATGACCTCCTTCTGCACCATAGCAATTCTACAATTCAGTGATTCCATGGGTTGAAATACCTGCAGAATGCTTAATAGGAAACAGTTAAATGTATCAGGTTGGCACAGTTGGCTCAATTTAGATGGGAATCGGTTTAACCTCAATGTCAATTTGAACACATAATCCAGGTTGACATTTTAGAACATAAGAACATAAGAACTAGGAGCAGGAGTAGGCCATCTGGCCCCTCGAGCCTGCTCCGCCATTCAATTAGATCATGGCTGATCTTTTGTGGACTCAGCTCCACTTTCCGGCCCGAACACCATAACCCTTAATCCCTTTATTCTTCAAAAAACTATCTATCTTTACCTTAAAAACATGTAATGAAGGAGCCTCAACTGCTTCACTGGGCAAGGAATTCCATAGATTCACAACCCTTTGGGTGAAGAAGTTCCTCCTAAACTCAGTCCTAAATCTACTTCCCCTTATTTTGAGGCTATGCCCCCGAGTTCTGCTGTCACCCGCCAGTGGAAACAACCTGCCCGCATCTATCCTATCTATTCCCTTCATAATTTTAAATGTTTCTATAAGGTCCCCCCTCATCCTTCTAAATTCCAACGAGTACAGTCCCAGTCTACTCAACCTCTCCTCATAATCCAACCCCTTCAGCTCTGGGATTAACCTAGTGAATCTCCTCTGCACACCCTCCAGTGCCAGTACGTCCTTTCTCAAGTAAGGAGACCAAAACTGAACACAATACTCCAGGTGTGGCCGCACTAACACCTTATACAGTTGCAACATAACCTCCCTAGTCTTAAACTCCATCCCTCTAGCAATGAAGGACAAAATTCCATTTGCCTTCTTAATCACCTGTTGCACTTGTAAACCAACCTTCTGTGACTCATGCACTAGCACACCCAAGTCTCTCTGAACAGCGGCATGCTTTAATATTTTATCGTTTAAATAATAATCCCGTTTGCTGTTATTCCTACCAAAATGGATAACCTCACATTTGTCAACATTGTATTCCATCTGCCAGACCCGAGCCCATTCACTTAACCTATCCAAATCCCTCTGCAGACTTCCAGTATCCTCTGCACTTTTCGCTTTACCACTCATCTTAGTGTCATCTGCAAACTTGGACACATTGCCCTTGGTCCCCAACTCCAAATCATCAATGTAAATTGTGAACAATTGTGGGCCCAACACGGATCCCTGAGGGACACCATTAGCTACTGATTGCCAACCAGAGAAACACCCATTTATCCCAACTCTTTGCTTTCTATTAATTAACCAATCCTCTATCCATGCTACTACTTTACCCTTAATGCCATGCATCTTTATCTTATGCAGCAACCTTTTGTGTGGCACCTTGTCAAAGGCTTTCTGGAAATCCAGATATACCACATCCATCGGCTCCCCGTTATCTACTGCACTGGTAATGTCCTCAAAAAATTCCACTAAATTAGTTAGGCATGACCTGCCTTTAACGAACCCATGCTGCGTCTGCCCAATGGGACAATTTCTATCCAGATGCCTCGCAATTTCTTCCTTGATGATAGATTCCAGCATCTTCCCTATTACCGAAGTTAAACTCACTGGCCTATAATTTCCTGCTTTCTGCCTACCTCCTTTTTTAAACAGTGGCGTCACGTTTGCTAATTTCCAATCCACCGGGACCACCCCAGAGTCTAGTGAATTTCGGTAAATTATCACTAGTGCATTTGCAATTTCCCTAGCCATGTCTTTTAGCACTCTGGGATGCATTCCATCAGGGCCAGGAGACTTGCCTACCTTTAGCCCCATTAGCTTGCCCATCACTCCCTCCTTAGTGATAACAATCCTCTCAAGGTCCTCACCTGTCATAGCCTCATTTCTATCAGTCGCTGGCATGTTATTTGTGTCTTCCACTGTGAAGACCGACCCAAAAAACCTGTTCAGTTCCTCAGCCATTTCCTCATTTCCCATTATTAAAACTCCCTTCTCATCCTCTAAAGGACCAATATTTACCTTAGCCACTCTTTTTTGTCTTATATATTTATAAAAACTTTTACTGTCTGTTTTTATATTCTGAGCAAGTTTACTCTCATACTCTATCTTACTCTTCTTTATAGCTTTTTTAGTAGCTTTCTGTTGCCCCCTAAAGATTTCCCAGTCCTCTAATCTCCCAGCAATCTTTGCCACTTTATATGCTTTTTCCTTCAATTTGATACTCTCCCTTATTTCCTTAGATATCCACGGTCGATTTTCCCTCTTTCTTCCGTCCTTCCTTTTTGTTGGTATAAACCTTTGCTGAGCACTGTGAAAAATCGCTTGGAAGGTTCTCCACTGTTCCTCAACTGTTCTACCATAAAGCCTTAGCTCCCAGTCTACCTTAGCTAGTTCTTCTCTCATCCCCTTGTAATCTCCTTTGTTTAAACACAAAACACTAGTATTTGATTTTACTTTCTCACCCTCCATCTGTATTTTAAATTCCACCATATTGTGATCGCTCCTTCCGAGAGGATCCCTAACTATGAGATCATGAATCAATCCTGTCTCATTACACAGGACAAGATCTAGGACCGCTTGTTCCCTCGTAGGTTCCATTACATACTGTTCTAGGAAACTATCGCGGATACATTCTATAAACTCCTCCTCACGGTTGCCTTGACCGACCTGGTTAAACCAATCGACATGTAGATTAAAATCCCCCATGATAACTGCTGTACCATTTCTACATGCATCAGTTATTTCTTTGTTTATTGCCTGCCCCACCATATCGTTACTATTTGGTGGCCGATAGACTACTCCTATCAGTGACTTTTTCGCCTTACTATTCCTGATTTCCACCCAAATGGATTCAACCTTATCCTCCATAGCACCGATGTCATCCCTTACTATTGCCCGGATGTCATCCTTAAATAACAGAGCAACACCACCTCCCTTACCATCCACTCTGTCCTTCCGAATAGTTTGATACCCTCCGATATTTAACTCCCAGTCGTGACCATCCTTTAACCATGTTTCAGTAATGGCCACTAAATCATAGTCATTTACGATGATTTGTGCCACCAACTCATTTACTTTATTCCGAATACTACGAGCATTCAGGTAAAGTACACTTATGTTGGTTTTTTTACCTCTGTTTTGAATCTTAACATCTCCAGTTTTATTCCTTTTGTTATTACTGGGCCTATTCACTGTGCTCCCCACAGTCACTGCACCTTGTACTGTCGCCCTTATGGATTTCTGACTATGTCTTCTCTGCCTTGCACTTTTCCCCTTACTTCCTTTTGTTTCTGTCCCTGTTTTACTACCTTCCAACTTCCAGCATTGGTTCCCATCCCCCTGCCACATTAGTTTAAACCCTCCCCAACAGCTCTAGAAAACACCCCCCCTAGGACATCGGTTCCAGTCCTGCCCAAGTGCAGACCGTCCGGTTTGTACTGGTCCCACCTCCCCCAGAACCGATCCCAATGCCCCAGGAATTTGA
Organism: Scyliorhinus canicula; assembly: GCF_902713615.1. Classification (NCBI taxonomy): domain Eukaryota; kingdom Metazoa; phylum Chordata; class Chondrichthyes; order Carcharhiniformes; family Scyliorhinidae; genus Scyliorhinus; species Scyliorhinus canicula. Next base: position 114,919,181 of record NC_052158.1, read on the forward strand.
ATCCCTCCCTCTTGCACCATCTCTCGAGCCACGCATTCATCCTATCTATCCTGACATTCCTACTCTGACTAGCTCGTGGCACTGGTAGCAATCCTGAGATTACTACCTTTGAGGTCCTACTTTTTAGTTTAACTCCTAACTCCCTGAATTCCGCTTGTAGGACCTCATCCCGTTTTTTACCTATATCGTTGGTGCCTATGTGCACCACGACAGCTGGCTGTTCACCCTCCCCCCCCCCCCAGAATGTCCTGCAGCCGCTCCGAGACATCCTTGACCCTTGCACCAGGGAGGCAACATACCATCTTGGAGTCTCGATTGCGTCCACAGAACCGCCTGTCTATTCCCCTTACGATCGAGTCCCCTATCACTATAGCCCTGCCATTTTTCTTCCTGCCCTGCTGTGCAGCAGAGCCAGCCACGGTGCCATGAACCTGGCTGCTGCTGCCTTCCCCTGGTGAGCCATCTCCCTCAACAGTATCCAAAGCGGTATATCTGTTTTGCAGGGAGATGACCGCAGGGGACACCTGCACTGCCTTCCTACTCTTGCTCTTTCTTTTGGTCACCCATTTTCTATCTCCCTCAGTAACCTTCACCTGCGGTGTGACCAACTCGCTAAACGTGCTATCCACGACCTCCTCAGCATCGCGGATGCTCCAAAGTGAGTCCATCCGCAGCTCCAGAGCCGTCAAGCGGTCTAACAAGAGCTGCAACTGAACACACTTCTTGCACGTGAAGGAGCCAGGGACAGTGGACGTGTCCCTGAGCTCCCACATCGCACACGAGGAGCATGACACGGGTCTGGGATCTCCTGCCATGTCTTAAACCCTTGGTAAACTTAAACAACTAGAATTTCAAAATAAAAATAAATAAATTAGACAATGAAAAGAAAAAGAGAGACTACTTACCAGTCACTTACCAGGGTTAAAAAGCACCTCCTCACACTCTGCACCGAATTACCTCACTGCACCAAATTACCAAGTTTAAATCTCTCACTCTGTATGAGTCTCACTCCGGATGTGTCTCCTGGAAAAGTGCTCGCTTACTGTGTGCGCTCTCTGTCTGTCTTTTATACAGACCTCAGCTAACCGATGACTCAAAAACAACCTTACCTTCAAAGAGAATAATACAATGTGCCCCTAAACAGGCCTCAACAGGCCTCAGGTGATTGACAGATAACTGCCTCTCAGCAATTAGGGTGGGGGCAGCTTCAACCAATCAGACACTAAGCTCCACACTGCACTTTTAACTGAAAAACAGCAGAATTAGATTTTCCACTTACCTTTGCTGATTTACCTCACTGCACCAAATAACCAAGTTTAAATCTCTCACTCTGAATGAGTCTCACTCCGGATGTGTTTCCTGGAAAAGTGCTCGCTTACTGTGTGCGCTCTCTGTCTGTCTTTTATACAGACCTCAGCTAACCGATGACTCAAAAAAAACCTTACCTTCAAAGAGAATAATACAATGTGCCCCTAAACAGGCCTCAACAGGCCTCAGGTGATTGATAGATAACTGCCTCTCAGCAATTAGGGTGGGGGCAGCTTCAACCAATCAGACACTAAGCTCCACACTGCACTTTTAACTGAAAAACAGCAGAATTAGATTTTCCACTTACCTTTGCTGATTTACCTCACTGCATCAAATTACCAAGTTTAAATCTCTCACTCTGTATGAGTCTCACTCCGGATGTGTCTCCTGGAAAAGTGCTCGCTTACTGTGTGCGCTCTCTGTCTGTCTTTTATACAGACCTCAGCTAACCGATGACTCAAAAAAAACCTTACCTTCAAAGAGAATAATACAATGTGCCCCTAAACAGGCCTCAGGTGATTGACAGATAACTGCCTCTCAGCAATTAGGGTGGGGGCAGCTTCAACCAATCAGACACTAAGCTCCACACTGCACTTTTAACTGAAAAACAGCAGAATTAGATTTTCCACTTACCTTTGCTGATTTACCTCACTGCACCAAATTACCAAGTTTAAATCTCTCACTCTGTATGAGTCTCACTCCGGATGTGTCTCCTGGAAAAGTGCTCGCTTTTGGTGCAGTACTGACCGTGAGTTGTATTGGTGGATGAGCTCTTAAACCACAATAATTGTCTACCTGCTCACATGGATGTAATAATTCTGTGGCATTATTCAAAGAAGCGCAGGGGAGATATCCTGGCTCATATACATCCTTCAAACAATATTACCAAAACAGATCATCAGGTTATTTATGTCAAAGCTTTGTTTTATAAATTTAGAGTACCCAATTTTTTTTCCCAATTAAGGGACAATTTAGCATGGCCAATCCACCTATCCTGCACATCTTTAGGTTGTGGGGTGAGGCCTATGCAGACACGGGGGGAACGTGCAAACTCCACACGGACAGCGACTCAGGGCCGGGATCGAACCTTGGCCCAGTGAGGCAACAGTGCTAACCACAGCACCACCGTGCCACCCCATGTTAATGCTGTTTGAGGGGCTGTGCATGAATTGGCTGCCAGGTTTACTGCCACCACATGCTTTGGAACATTTTGATTTGAAAGGTGCTGTGAAAATTGAAGTTCTTTAAATAATGGAAAGAATCACTTCTAATAGGCAATGAAAATATATTAAAATAAATAAAGAATGTGCAGATAGTTAATATGGTCAAAAATCTCAGAACGACTCAGAGAAGGGAAAATAGCAAGAAAATGGGAAAATTGAAACAAGTTGGAAATACAGCAAGTCTGAAGTGAAAAGAAAATGCTGGCAACAAATGATTGGACTACTAAACCTTAAAAGGGAGATATCAATGTTCCATCCCTGGGGACAGAACCCTTACCACCATCAGACTGATCAAAGATCTGCACTCAAAATGTCAATTTGATTTTTCTCCCTCCAGACGCTGACAGACATGTTCCATAACCCCAGGGCCACCCACTGTTACTAAAATGGACTCAAAGCTAAAAGCTCAAAGTAAATGTTCTCAGTTGGTCATTTTTGTCCACTGCAGTAAGATCATTTTTACTATGGTAAGCTACCTTTTTTTTATTATAATCTTTATTGTCACAAGTAGGCTTACATTAACACTGCATATGAAAAGCCCCTAGTCACCACTTTCCGGCACCTGTTCGGGTACACTGAGGGAGAATTCAGAATGTTCAAATTACCAAACAGCACATCTTTCGGGACTTGTGGGAGTAGACCGGAGCGCCCGAAGGAAACACATGCAGACACGGGGAGGATGTGCAGGTTCTGCACAGAAAGTGACCCAAGCCGGGAATCGAACATGGGACTCTGGTGCTGTGAAACCATAGTGCTAACCACTATGCTACCGTGCTGCCCACCTTGCAAACTAACATTGATATCGCCCAGTTAGACGGTCCACTGTCTGCTTGATGACAGACTGACATTGAAAATGACCATTAATGAGAGTATTGGCTTCTTGATGTCTTTGTTAGACTGAGTGCAATTAAAGGTTATAGAGTGTAAAGATTTCACACCCTACCACAAAGTCCCTTGGTTATTTGTTGCATTGCCTCCAGTTTGTACTGCTTATCTGACTGTTAAGCTATGCACCATTTAAGCAAAACACTCTGGAGGAATTTGGCTCTGTGTCTGACATTATTGATATAATTTGTGAGTGTGCTTAACATCAGGTGCAACCCCAGATCTGATGCTTTCATTTGTAACTACAAAAGACTATCGTTAAGAGCAGCGCAGAATGGAGAAATCTGAAGGTCTTGAATTCAAGTTATTGTATATAATTTATAATAATCTCTATTGTCACAAGTAAACTTACATTAACACCGCAATGAAGATACTATGAAAAGCCCCGAGTCGCCACATTCTGACACCCGTTCGGGCACACGGAGGGAGAATTCAGAATATCCAAATTACCTAACAGCACGTCCTTCGGGACTTTTGGGCGGAAACCGGAGCACCTGGAGGAAACCCACGCAGGTACAGGAAGACTGCAGGCTAGTGACCCAACACGGGAATGAACCTGGGACCCTGGCGCTGTGAAGCAACAGTGCTAACCACTGTGCTACCGTGCCGTTCAATTATAGATTTATGCGTTATCATGGCTGTAACTGTCCACTTACAGTTGCTCTGGCAAAAAACAATCTGAACTGAAGTGATAAGAATGTACTTAGGAAAAGATTTGTAGATTTTAGATGACTACAAAAAATTATATAAAACTTGTTCTATATGTTGAAATGTTTCAAAGCTCTCACATACAATTCATATTTTGAAGTGCAGTAAGTGAAATTTTAAAATTTTGGCTCCTGGATCAGAAGTGCAGAATGGCGACAATTCTTGACTCCGCAAACTGAAAATCGGTACACTGGAAGTTCGGATTTTTATTCCGGGGACCAGCCTGAAATGGGAGTTGTGACCGCCACCCAGGAAACAGTTCAGAGGCAGCACGGAGTTTCTGGGTTCATAGGTGGGCTTTGCGAAAAGGCTCACTCTGATGCTCTGGCACTGTGGGGGAAAAAAGATAAAACCAAAAAAACAGCCCCCACCCCTCGCACTCCTTCACCCTCCCCTCCCCATTCACACTGCCAATATTGTATCTACGCTAATCCATGACACCCGATGCCCCAACCTATCCCCCCCACGGTCCCTCACATCCTCAAGGTCAACATTTGCTCTTCTACCAAACCCCACAGCACCTCATACCCTCCATGCCAACTTGTCGCTCCAGCCACCTCCAAGGCTCATTACAGCCCCGATGCCATCTTACTGCCAACTCATGTTAACCTATATGCTCCTGATCCACCACTCTTCCACTCACACCCACCATACCAATTCACCTTGGGCAGACCTCAGGACACAAACTGAGATTAGTTGTCTAATAGTGAATTTACCATTATAAAAACACTCACTGGTTTAAAAATATCACATTTAACTTCCTTTTATCTCTTATTAGAACAAGCATATGGATTCCTAGTCCCCACTTCAAAAACTTCTTAGGACCTAGAGCTGTAAATCAAACTGTGAACTGGCAGGCACCCTACTGTGGCGATGATAGGCTATGAAATCAGTCATGCAGCACTAATCCTGTAATGGCTTATATTAACAGATAGAGTGAAATAGCAAGGACTGATTTTTTTCAACACTGCAGTCAGTTCCCCCCCCCCCAAAAAATATTTAAAGGGCAGACTTAATAACTTGACAGCTCCACTTGAGCTTGACCATTCTATTTATCCACTCGTCATTCATGTTCATATTTACTTTTAACAATCTGAAAGGGCACCTGACCTCTCCTAGGAGTATCCTGCGATCTCATCCAAAAGCATACATTATCTTCCCCAAAGGATACCCTACCTTTCCAAAGAACTCAAATAATGTTTTACTCAGTATGATGTGTTAATAGCTAAGTTTCTAGTTGGTAATATTGATTGAGAGAAAAGTTTTGGCCAGGAGAACTCCTGGTAGGAACAAATGGCACAGTTCTCTTTCCTGTCTGCACTGAATTTACAATTTTCTTTCCCAGATAAATGGGGACTTTTCAAAGATTGTAGGTTGCAGTTTAGGATATGTAGGCTGTATCTTTGAAAACTGCATCTTGAAGGTTTCTTACTTTCCGAATTGCTGCAAACTTGCCAGAAAGTTACAATGTAGAGTCGTAAACCTTGCTAGCTGATTTCAAGACTAATACAGCTAAAAATATCATTGGTATTTTGATGAATAGCTAATATTAGATTAAAACCACACCAAAGACATGGATCAGCAATGTTATTGGAATGTTAAATGAACATTCTATTTGATGCAGCCTGGTGTGGCTCTCCAGTGCTATGCTTCCTTATTCAGAGCACATTGCTCGTTCCATGACACGTGAATCGACCAGCCACAAACCTGTTTTGTTTGCTTAGTCAAGCTGTCAGACAGGAAACATCACAGAAACAGGGAGGTAGATTTTAAAGTGCACACCCCCCCCCCCCCCCACACACCACACACACACACCCCCCAAGGCAGATAAATGTTGCATACTGACCAACCTTTGTAGAATCCCCCAATACTCATTTCTATTTTAATGCCCAAACTGTTAAAAATATACATCGTAGTGGCATTTCTCTCCTGCGCCTTCAAGTTAGTTTATTCTTTCCACACTGATGCTAAATTGTTAGGTGTGGAGAGGAATTGTTCATAACAATCCTTTAGCAAATTCACAAAGTGGGTATGCTTGACTGAGAGAGAAAGAGATTTCCCTATCACCTAGCTTGCTCCACTATTACCTCAGTCTGGCCAAATTAGCATTCCCTCATTTCCCCAGACCACCCAGGTGACATGCCTTTGTCAGTAATTGATAAATGCCACCATCGATTGGGGAAACTCAGGTTTCCTAATTAGGAAATGTGTTAGCATTGCAGCTATCAGGTCACCCAGGATAATTAATACATATTTCAACAGCAGAAGGATGAAGAAGCCAAAATGTAAGTGGGTGAGAAATAGGAGGACTAGATCGTTTGGAATTTGTTTAAACTAACAAAAGTACAATAATCATTAACCAGATAAATGCTATTTGATAATATAACAATGCACAAATCAGCATATCTTTTGAAAACATCGGGCTGGATTCTCCGCACCCCGAACCTGAAATCGCATTTGGCGCCAGGGCGGAGAATCTAGTTTCATGCATGAAATCGGGACCGGCGCCGGTTCTGTGATTCTCCGCCCCCCGAAAAATGGCATACACCGCATATCCACCACCTGCGGCCATTGCTGGAGGCCCTCTCTGCTATTCTCCACCCCTGACTGCCGAAGTCCCAAAGGCGTATTTCTAATGTGGTCTCACTGTCTGTGATACCCGCGTGGTGGCTGCTGACTCTGTCCGTGGCCGCCACAGTTGGGGGCAGGCCGATTAGAGGGCGGGGGGGCCTCATTCGGGACAGGGCTTTTATTGTGTGGGCAGTCCGGGTCGGGCGAATGGCACTATTTCCACGTTCTGAGTCCGCTACGAATCATGGCGCAGCTTCTGGAGGCCGCTGCCGTGCGCATGCACAGCCTCTGACCCAGAAGTGCGGGGGCTGTATCAGCAGCTGGAGCTGCTGGGACGTGGGGGACATAATCCCTGAAGGGGACAATCCAGCCCATTATAGAACATAGAACATAGAACAGTACAGCACAGAACAGGCCCTTCGGCCCTCGATGTTGTGCCGAGCAATGATCACCCTACTTAAACCCACGTAACCCGTATACCCGTAACCCAACAATCCCCCCCATTAACCTTATACTACGGGCAATTTAGCATGGCCAATCCACCTAACCTGCACATCTTTGGACTGTGGGAGGAAACCGGAGCACCCGGAGGAAACCCACGCACACACGGGGAGGACGTGCAGACTCCACACAGACAGTGACCCAGCCGGGAATCGAACCTGGGACCCTGGAGCTGTGAAGCATTGATGCTAACCACCATGCTACCGCCGAGGTCCCAGTTTTGATCCCGGCTCTGGGTCACTGTCCATGTGGAGTTTGCACATTCTCCCCGTGTTTGCGTGGGTTTCGCCCCCACAACCCAAAGATGTGCAGGCTAGGTGGATTGGCCACGCTAAATTGCCCCTTAACTGGATAAAAATAATTGGGTAGTCTAACTTTTTTTTTAAATATGACCGTAAATGTAGCTTCTTTCCATCACCAGCTCAATAGTTGAGTAGATAATTCCATGCAGATGTAGAAACAGTGGAAAGTCTGCTATCTGCTGTTGTTCCTATTCAGTTATATTGTTGTCATTAACAGGGCAAAATTTTTCGTGAATGATTTTGTGTTCACCTTACTGCACATTATGGGTGCAACCCTCATTGTAGGAGAACTATTCCAATCAGCTAAAACAAATAAACTATTTCACAATCAAGGATGCATGATATCAAGATAACAACATAATATTTTCACTAAAAAATTGCAGCCCCTTAGAAAAATATTGATTTCCCCTTCAAATCAACGTGTTTATCAAGCTGCTAAAGAGTGGCCACAGAATACTTAAAATAAGATGAGTGAAACTGATTTAAAGGAAGCCACAAAATGTTAGCTTTCTTTTTCAATGTTGGCCTTTTTTTTTACATTTTCTTCCCTTCTTTCCCCAAGGTCGTGATTCTTGCTGGAATGCAGTTCCCTGGACATCAGAAACCTTTTGATACCATTCTCTGAATTACAACTTTGACTGTTGAGTGTGAACGTGAAATTTTAAAAATAGGCAGAAAGCTGCACCATTTAGACTGATACAGTCTTAGGTTTGATCCTTAGGTTGGCACTGAGTTAGGTAATGTGAACAGAGGTGGCAGAAGGGTAACTCCAGCTGGTCCCTGTGCCCAGCACTAGGTAGGGGTATCCACTGCTTTGCATTATTGAATTATTCCCGATGGAAAATATACACTTGCCTACAGGACCAAGCTCAGTTCTGATGTTCCATCCTAATCCAAAATTTGCCAATTCTAAGCTCACACATGAATCTGGAGCTTGGTGCAATTGTAATATAAATCTATAGTATTTTTTAAAATAACAACATCCGAAACAAAGCTTGTGACCATATTGTAAGGTTTCCATTATGAGAGGCTGTGATTGCACCTAGAGGCAAAAATATTTTCAAAGAGTAGGTTGAATGGAAATTCTTTTGTTATCACATTGCACCCACTGTGTAATATTATTTTCATTGTCTCCTGAAAAACATATAGCCCTTCCAGCACTCCATTGAAGAGTGAGATTGGAATTTATAGAGGAAATAGCTTATGTCCCATAATATTTTCACTTGAAAAACAGTCACATTTAGGGGTGTGTTGGGATTTGGACTCACACCAAACCCCCGAGTAAGAAAATTCCGATTGCCGAATAACCTATTGGCAAAAAGGATAAACATTCATTTAGAATGCAAACTAACAAGATTTATCGGAAAGAAAAGATAAAGGGCGCGATTCTCCGCACTCACGACGGGTCGGAGAATAGCAGGCGTCGCAAATTTTTACGGCGACGCTGGTCCGACGCCCTCCCGCTATTCTCCGAACCCCGCAAAACCTCGGAGTCGCCATTCCCGCCAAACGCCTCCATCACGCCCCCGACACGACCAGAATCGCTACAAATTGGCCCCCCCGCTATTCACCGGCCCGGATGGGCCGAAGTCCTGACGTCATCGCGCACTGTTTACACGGCGTCAAACACACCTGCTTTTTAAGTTCGTCAACCAGTCGTGCTGGCTGACGACTGCTTCCAGGAGGTTAGCGCACCGCTCAGCGCGCCGCTCAGCGCACCGCTCAGCGCACCGCTCAGCGCACCGCTCGAGTCTGGCCACAACGGGGAAGGCATCCCTGAGACCGGGAGGGGGGTCCAGAGCGGGGGGAGTGGGGGAGACGGAGGGGGGAGTGGGGGAGATGGAGGGGGCAGTGGGGGAGACGGTGGGGGCAGTGGGGGAGACGGAGGGGGGAGTGGGGGAGATGGGGGGGAGTGGGGGAGATGGGGGGAGTGGGGGAGACGGAGGGGAGAGTGGGGGAGATGGGGGGAGATGGGGGGAGTGGGGGAGACGGAGGGGGGAGATGGGGGGGGAGATGGGGGGGAGTGGGGGAGACTGAGGGGGCAGTGGGGGAGATGGAGGGGGGAGTGGGAGTGGGAATGGGGGGGGTTAGGTAGAGAGTGAGCGAGTGAGCCGTCCAACCACGTAACAAAATGTCTGCCAGCATGCCATGGCGTGCCGGTCACGAGGACACGGCCGCTGGTTCCCCTGTGGCTTACGGCCACAGGCCACTGACGCACCCGTGAGGAGGACATAGTTTACTGGCCGTTGGATGCAGAAAGTGACCATGGGTTAGGCTGCCCGCGTGTCAGCAGCGCGACCAGGCCACCGGGACACACAAGTATCCCGTGGCTGGCGGCTGCCGAGTTGTCGACTAACCTCCGTCTAACATGTCCCGTTTCTCTGCCCCCACCACCCTTCCGTAGGTTAGCACAATGTCTGTGAACAGAACGGCTATGTTCTGCGCAGTGGTTGGGGCCGCTGCACTGCATTTGGCGATGCAGCAGCATCCACACCCACAACCCGCAGTGGATGCAGGGCCAGCTGCAGCAGCAGAGGGAAGGGCCGAGGAGTTGCCAGTCGTCGAGCAGCATGGGGAGGAGGAGGAGGAAGAGGAAGAGGAGAGAGTGAGGGTGCAGCCACGGCGCCAGAGGCGACGACCAAGGCCGAGGGTGTACCGTGTCCGGGTCTCTTTCCTAACAATGACGGACATCATCTGCAGGAGGAGACTCCGGCTGATTAGGCAGACGGTGATACATATCTGTCACCTCGTGGCGCACCTCGCCCCACGTGGAACGGGGGGAGGACACGCGATCCCGGTTGCCATCAAGGTGACGGTCGCTCTTAACTTCTATGCTACCGGCTCCTTCCAGTCTCCGAGATGGGAACCTCTCCGGGATCTCCCAGTCATCGGTGCACAGGTGCATCCAGGATGTGACCGATGCCCTCTATGCCATCGCGGACATCTACATCACCTTTCCCGAGGACCAAGCAAGTCAAGACTCACGAACTCGTGGATTTGCCAGCGTGGCCGGGATACCGAGGGTGCAGGGGGCAATCGATTGTGTTCACGTCCCCATGCGCCCGCCTGCAGGGGACAGGGACGTGTTCACAAACAGAAGGGGGACATACTCCATGAATATCCAGGTGGTATGCGACCCCCACATGCGGATCATGAATGTCTCTGCAAGGTTCCCAGGGAGTGTGCATGACTCCTACATACTGGCGCAGTCGTTCATCCCTGCGATATTTGAGGGACGTCCCCCCCGGCTGAGGGGCTGGTTGCTAGGCGACAGGGGTTATCCGCTGAGGTCTTGGCTGATGACGCCTATACGGAGGCCTCAGACCAATGCGGAAACACGATACAACGAGGCCCATGCAGCAACCAGGGGTGTGGTGGAGCGCTGCCTTGGCCTCCTGAAGATGAGATTCAGGTGGCTGGACCGCTCCGGAGGGGCCCTGCAGTACCAGGCCGACAGGGTCGCTCGCATTGTAGTGGTCTGCTGTGTGCTGCACAACATTACGATGCAGAGGGGAGATGACCTGCTGCAGGAGGCGGAGGGAGAAGCCAGTGGCAGTGGTGCCAGCACAGAGGAGGAGGATGAGGAGGAGGAGGAGGTGGAGGAGGAGGTGGAGGAGGAGGAGAGGGAGGAGGAGGAGGCTGGTGGAGTGGCGGGCGCAGCACGCAGACACGACCCAGGTGCTGGTGATGTCCAGGAGGCGGCACGACAGACCCGGCGAAGACGGCGGGCACGCGACGCCTTGGTGGCAGCACGGTTCACGCATCGCATGTGACGTCCCCGCTGAACACCAAACCACCACCTGCATCGCTAGTCGTGCAGAGGGTCAACACACAACTTCCACCACCACAACCCCCCCAACCCCCTCTCAGTGTACACTGCTCCACTTCGACATCACCCTTACCACTGGGTCCAGACGGTATAGCACAACATTGATGGCTGTGTCAGCGGGTGTGATCAGTGCCATGTGGAATGATGACAGCCCGCTCTGCTAAGAGCTGTGAGCTCAGAATCATTAGAGAGAGTCTGACCCATGGCAATAGCTGAACCATCCACCTTGGTGGCCGCTGAGATCGTCACTGACACTCTATCACGTGCCCGCGTGGGCTAGCTGTGGGAGGGGGGAGGGGCAGGGACTGCACACCCGGCACCGAAGTTTCACCGCTCGTCAACCCCAGCGACACTGGGTCACCATCACGATTCCTGTGGCTGTGGAACAATCACATGGTATTACAAGTAAGGTGGAACAGTGCGTTTAATGTTAACAATTATTTACAGGGCCCTACCACTACGTCTAAGTGATTCCCCAGATGATACAGCAGGAGTGGAGGAGGACTGCTGCGAATCGCCCCCCTCGACTCGTTTCTCCTTGGCCAAGCGTTTCCTGGAGCGACCCGGCCTTGATGGGCCAGGCTGCTCTGCGGGCGTCTCGGGTGACATTGTGCCACCCTGCTCTGCCTGCTGCCCACCCGATGCAGCAGGGATGGGACGGGGGGAGGCCGAGAATTCCGGGACGTCCCGTGATGGACTTAATGGGACGGGCCCCGAAACCTCCTCCTCCCTTGGGGAGCCCGGTGGCCCCCGGGCCTCACTTTGGGACAGAGGTGCGAGCGGGGAGGTGCCCCGTCGCACCACCGACACCTGGCGCTGCCAGTCCTGGAGGCCTGCAATGGTATCCACCAGGATCCGAAGGTTTGCAGACACGGAGTCCAGGGAGTTAGACATTCCCGCCAGGGACTGTGCGATCTCAACCTGTGTGTGCACGACGCCATCCAGCACATGTGTCAGGCGGTTGATGCTCTCGGCGACTGACTGCTGCGACTGGCCAATGACCTGGTGAGACTGGGCCAAGGCCTGCAGGGCGCCGGCAATGTCGTTTTGGCTCTGGCACATTGCTGTCTGTGAGAGGGCAACCCTGTCCAGGGCCGAGGATGACGCGTGAATATTAACCCCAATGCCTTGCATCACCTGACCCATTGCCTCCACCGCGGATGCCATCCGTGCGGTGTCGGACTGGGTCTCTGCCATGAGCGGCACCACTCCCTGCTCGTGGACGCGGTACGACTCCTCTAACAGCGTCTGCAGAGTCTGGAAGGCAGCCCTCATCCCGTCGTTGTTTCCCTGGGTTTCTTGAGGCATCGGCTGTGCGGGTGGGTTGAGAAACTCCAGGAACTCCGAAAATGTCTGGGAGCCAGCTGCATCCTGGGCCTCGTCTGGCCTCCACGAGTCCGGGCCCTCGGTTGCTCCGACCTCCACCTGCTGTACCTGCTCAGCTGTGATGTGCGAACCAGACTGTGACCCAGGAGACTCATCACTAAATAGGCCCGCCGGGGTGAGTGTCTCTGGGATGATGGATGGTGTGGGAGATAGCAGTGCCGCAAGCCTGATGTTGTCGCAATTTAGCGCCTCCTCAATGGTGTGGGGCCGCTCAGAGTCCGGAGGGTTATCGCTGGCCATTTCCATGGCTTGTGTTCTCGCCACCCTCTGGGCGTCCTGATCTGCAGATTGGGTTGGGGAGGATGGGACTCCCCGCTGATCGGGCACCCTCTGTCGTGCGGCCCCGGGTGAGGTGGCGGCAGATGCCTGTGTCCGTCTGCAGCCAGACGGCCCTGGTCGTTCGGCATCACGTCCTAGGGAAGAGAATGAGACGGGTTATTTAGATTTGCTCGGCAGGCCGCTGGACGGTCCCAGTGGGCAGCGTGTGAAGGGACAGAGGATGGGGGAGGTGTCCCAGTGGGCAGGGTGCGTGATGGGACAGAGGATGGGGGAGGGGTGGGTGTTTGTCATGCAGGGTTGTCTCACTTGCTGCAGATCCGCCAACCTCGCATAGCGCGACATCCCGGGTGGCAGACCCCCAACAAGGTCCAGTGCCCTCTGCTCAAAGGTGGTGAGGGGGTGCAGGTTGGGCGAACCCCCTCCAGTCTTGTGCCGCTCACGGTTGTTGTGAGCGGACTTGGCCTGTTGGGGGAGGGTACATAGGTAGATCATTACAATACGGCAGGTATCAGCAGTCCGTTCAGATACTGGCACAGTTTGGGGGTCAAGTTGTCATAAGACGATTGCATCTCTCCACGGGGCCAGAGCGCTGGGTCTGTGACAACTTTGTGAACCATCCTCAAATAACTCGACCCCAATCCCCCTCCACCCCCCCCCCCCCCCCCCCCCCGTGCCAGGGGGGGAGGTGAGTGATTAAGTAAAGTGGGGGGGGGGGGGGGATGGTTGTGACCAGGGTGCACCTTCTTGGCACTTACCCTGGCAGCCCTGGTGAGGTCGTGAAGCTTTTTCCGGCACTGCTCTGCAGAGCGAGGGGTCTGCCTCACAGCACTGATGGCAGCAGCAACCTCACGCCAGGCCTGGCACACCGCGCTGGCAGGTTGGCGATGCCCTCTCCGCGGGCGGATGATGCCCCTCCTCTGCTCGACAGCATCGAGCAGCGTCTCGACATCGGCCTCCACAAAACGAGGTGCAGCTCTCCTGGGCTCCGACATCATGGCCTACAGATTCTGTGCTCGCCCGCGCCTTTTTACGGCGTCGGGCGGTGTCACGTGGGCGTGATCGTGTCGTTGCCGCGTTCCGTCGTCATCGCGCATGTGATTGACGCCGCCGCGTTACTAGCCCATTTCCTGGAAGTGAATACGTCGGGAAATGGACCCTTCCCGACCGTCGTAAAACGCGCCCGTTTTTTACGACAATTTCGCGGTTTTCCGCGGGTGCGGAGAATCACACCCTAAGACTTTATATTCCACTACCTGATGTTCTGCAGGAACTCACCAAGGCTCCTTAGGCAGCATCTCCCAAACCCACAACTAATATCATCTAGAAGGACAAGGGGAGCAGATACCTGGGGACACCACCACCTGGAAGTTCCCCTCCAAGTCACTCACCATCCTACTTGGAAATATATCGCCATTCCTTCACTGTCGCTGGGTCAAAATCCCAGAATTCTCTCCCTAATGGCCCCAATAATAGATATAATTGTCTAATATTAATCATGCACAAAATCTTACAATCCATAATTCATCATTAAACTAGCCAGCGATTCTAACTTGATAGGTTAATCAAGGATAAGAGCCATCAGCATCAACTGTACGAGTTAAGTCACATTGAACAACTTGATTTTTTTTAAAGGAGTGGATAGATAAAGGGAATGCAGTGACACGGTGGACGCGATTCTCTGAGCCCTGCGCCGGGCTGGAGAATCGCCACAACCGCGCCACGCCACTGGCGCGCGATTCTCCGAGTTGCGGAGAATCGGCGCCTATTGCGCCGCGCGTTTGGCACAGCGCCGGTCGCGGGCCGCTGTACACAGCGGGGCCGCCGATTCTCCGGCCTGGATGGTCCAAGCGGCCACACGGAGAAAGCAGAGTCCCGCCTGCGCCATCCACACCTGGTCGCTGCCGGCGGGGACTCTGCGCAAAGGGTCAGGGGGCGGCCTGTGGCGGGGCTCCGATGGGGTCTGGCCTGCGATCGGGGCTCACCGATCGGCGGGCCGGCTTCTCCTCCCCCCGGGCCTACTTTGTTGCACTTCTGGCCCCAGAACCCCCGTGCCATGTTGTGTCGGGGCCGGAGCATTCAGTAAGGCCACCGCACATGCGCGGGTTGGCATGTCGCCACTGCGTATGCGCAGGTTGGCGCCGCCCCCAGTGCGCGCCAGGAAGTAAGACTGGAGCGGCATGAACCTATGGGTTCATGCCAGAATCGCTAGTGCCTGCGCCCGTTTCGCATCATCGTGAAACGCGACGACGTTCACGACGGCGCAGACACTAAGTCCCGCGATCAGAGAATCGCGCACGGTGTATTTGGATTTATATAAAGCATGTGATAATGTGACTCACAAGAGACTTGTTGGAAAAATTTATGCATGTGGTATGAACAAATGTAGTGGTTGATTGGAAATTAGAATAAATAAGTAATAAAAACAGAAAATGTTGGAAATACTCAGCAGGTCAGGTAGCATCGGTGGAGAGAAATAGTTAATGGCCTAATAGTTAATGGATTTAATGGAACCCATCACCGTAGGAAACCTGGCAGCTGGGTGCACAAACCAATAGGAGAGGCCTCGTGTCAGTGTCCCAGCAACAGCAAAGCCTTGCCTGGTTAAGTTGGAGGGCAGAAGGGGTTCCCCATCGGCAGTGGATGAATGTCAATTACACTCATTCATGAGCCACTTGCTATCTATTAACTGTAAACCCACCACAATGTAGTGCTGGTTCAGGGATTAAATGGGAGATGCATGGCTTTCCCGCACTCTCAGAAAATCACTCAACAAACTCTGTTGGGTTTTCCAGTGATCTCCTCATAGGGGGCATGATACCCTCATTTTGTTTTTTTAATTTACAGTACCCAAATATTATTTTTTCTCCAATTAAGGGGAAATTTTAGCATGGCCTATCCACCTAACCTGCACATCTTTGGGTTGTGGGGGTGAAACCCACACAGACACGGGGAAAATGTGCAAACTTCTCACAAACAGTGACCTAGGGACGGGATTCGAACCCGAGTCCTCAGCGCCTATAGGTAGCAATGCTAACCACTGTGCCACCGTGCTGCCCTCCTCCCAGGGCAGAAATGGCAATTAGAAGGAGGCATAAGTTCAAGGTGAGGGGGTAAAGGTTCAGTGGAGATGTGCGGGGAGGGGTGGGGGGGGGGGGGAGAGTTTTTTTTACACCGAGGGTGGTGGTGGCCTGAATTGCACTGCCAAGTGAGGTGGTTGAGGCAGATATGTTAGCGACCTTTAAGACACATGAACAGATGGGTATAGAAGAATACAGGCTGTTGGTCTTGATAAAACACATAATCGGCGCAGTCTTTGAGGCCTGGGTTTCACCCCCACAACCCAAAGATGTGCATCGTAAGTGCATTGGCCACGCTAAATTGCCCCTTAATTGAAAAAAATTAATTCCACATGTACTCTAAATTTCTAAAAAAAAACATTAGGACAAATTAAAAATGATTCATGGCTACATTGTCAGGCCATCAGTGTGGAGAGGTGCTCTATTCCATAGGATAGTCTGTGGCTACAGCTGTGGCCTGTGTAAGGGTGACTGAGAGGAGATATTGATGGACATTTCCTCCACCCCCACCCTTCCTGCCTTCCCCTGGCCTGCTGCTAAGAAGCCGCCTCCAGTTGGAAGCCATTCTGCAGAGGTGGCAGCATCTCTCCTCCAATTGGCAATAATGGGCCTAATAGTGAGACTAATTGACTGCCTGCCTCTACTCCACTCAACTGGTCTCTGACAAGATCCTTCAAAGGCAGGAACGTGTCGGGTTGCGAACTCATTGAGCTATTTTCCAGTTTTGCTCCCTTTCTAGATTATTTAGATATTTATTACAGTTGGTGAAAATTTTCATTTGTGTGGAATTTGGTTAACTATATGATGTTAGGGCAGCACGGTGGCCTAGTGGTTAGCACAACCGCCTCACGGCGCTGAAGTCCCAGGTTCGATCCCGGCTCTGGGTCACTGTCCGTGTGGAGTTTGCACATTCTCCCCGTGTCTGCGTGGGTTTCGCCCCCACAACCCAAAAATGTGCAGAGTAGGTGGATTGGCCACGCTAAATTGCCCCTTAATTGGAAAAAATAATTGGGTAATCTAAATTTATTTTTAAAAACTATATGATGTTGAGGGCAGCACGGTGGCGCAGTGGGGTTAGCCCTGCTGCCTCACGGCGCCGATGTCCCAGGTTCGATCCCGGCTCTGGGTCACTGTCCGTGTGGAGTTTGCACATTCTCCCCGTGTCTGCGTGGGTTTCGCCCCCACAACCCAAAAATGTGCAGGGTAGGTGGATTGGCCACGCTAAATTGTCCCTTAATTGGAAAAAAATAATTGGGTACTCTAAATTTAAAAAAAATGTATTTAAAAAACTATATGGTGTTGTACTGTTTAGCATTGAATGCTATTACTCATAGGGCTCAGGTGTAGGCTTGGCATTGTCCTATTGAGTTTCGTTTTCGCCATTCAGTCTTTTGCTTGTTCAGATGGTGGCTTCTCAAGCACGTCGGGTTGTACTGTATTGTTATGGAAGTGGGCCTGTTGCATAAAAAAAGGTTCAGACCCAAGGGGGTAATGGATTTGCATAATGTCCTAACAGAACATGATGGATTACTTTTGTATGATAGGTGTACACCTGCAGAGCTGGAATTTTGACACGGTGACTTAATTATCGCTCAAGGATAAGTACCTTGTTGACAGGGATAATCCTGTTTGTACTGCTTATAGTCACGAACAGGGATTGAACTAACTTGCTATTTGTCATTGTATATTTGTTGTCAGTTGCTCTACGCCATGCATATTCTTCCCATTGTACTTGTCATAGAGCAGACTAGCAAGCAGGCTTTAAATGGATTTCTGCAGGCCCTCCTGAAACAATAGAGGGAGACTTTCAGAATAATTTCTGTTGGGCCAGGAGATATTCTATGGCCTCCTGTGTGTATGTGACCAATAAAAGAGTAGACGCAGAAGAAAACATGAATCCTTAGAAAAAAAGTGGCCCAGAGGGAAGATGCAGTTCCAACTCAGTGCATCATGCCTGCTCAGGCCAAATTTCTGTCACTGAGCAAACACACTCAATGCATTTTTAGAGCAAACATAGGATTACTTATGGCAGTTAACAACTTCACAATGGCTCTATGACCATGCTTTAAGAATGCCATTGTTGCCATTAAAATGCAATCTGCTGGAAACACACCCATTAGTAATTAACTGCACTTATATAAAGGAAGTGCCTCTCACATGGTGCCAACATCACACGTTGGTGATTCAAAAATACACCTTTTTGAAAAAAGAAAGACTTGTATTTTATGGCACAGCGCTTTACATGATCTCCGGACATCTCAAAAGAACTTGAGTCAATGAAGTACTGTTGTAATACAGAAAATGTGGCAGCAAATTTACACACAGCAAAATCTTCCAAACGGCAATGTGGTAATGACCGGTGAATTTGCTTTTTGTGATGTTGATTGGGAGGTATATTTCGCCAAGATGAAACCAGAGATAACTCCCTTGCTCTTGCTACAACTTATCCCTTCTCTAATTTGGGTGTATTATGACTAGTATTCCTTACACTTCAATCCGTATATCCAATGATCAAACCTGGGACCTTATGGTGCATGTGGCTTCAACAGAAAGGGCAAATTATCTTTGTTAGAACAGTCTTGCCTGCCCCATGGTAACCACACTAAAAGAAGCCCAAATTATTGGGTTACGGTTTACTAAATATGCACAATGAGCTACTCAAGGAATTCACATTACTATCCAGTGCAAATCTGGTGGTACTGCGGCAGAGATGGACCAGAAGACCGAGCAAGGTGACTCAAAGGGGAAGAACATAAAGAGCAGGAATAGTGTACACATTCCCTGAGCGATTCTGCCATCCATCGCTGGATCAAAATCCGAGAACATTCAACAGCACTCTTGGAGTAACTTCACTACATGGGTTACAGATGTCCAAGAAATCAGCACACCACCACCTTCTCAATGTTATTTAGGGATGGGCAAGAAAGCCGTCCCACAGCTATACATCAGCTGAATGAACCGATACAATTAAACCTTTCAGTGAAACTTAGCACAGTGAAATGTCTTATCCAAATAAGCAAATTAAATCAACTGAATATTTTCAGTCAGGCTCATGTGAGTCAGTACTTCTAGCCATCATTTAAGACATGAAGCAGCCAGATCTTTTAAACCTAATCTTAACATTGTTTGTATTGGAGCAAATTTACAGTATGCAGCTGGATAGAGGCGTTTTCATTTGGATTGTTCAATTAGATACGGCTGGCAGCAGAAAGGTTATCTAAAGTTGCTGTGGTTTGTAAATTAGTACATTTACCCAAGTGTCAAGTTCCAATTGATATTGAATGTATCTGATTTTAATCTCCATTGCATAGTATTGCTTATGCCTTCCAACATAGGCAGGCCAAAGGAAAGTTGGTGATCTAAATAAGAATGTTCTGTTCAGGCTATCTTTTTCTTCTTTGGTGAGAGCAAAAATGGTTTTTTTCAAAATTATTCTTCCCATCTCTTTTCTTGTACTATCTTCGAAAGTACTTAACAGTCATAAAACATACTTGCTGCAATAATTTAAGTTTCACCTTACTGCTTCCCAAGACCTTTCCAACTTGCCTAATTTCTCTATCTGCTTGTTGAAATTCAGAACCGGGTGAACAGCAATTTCCTTCAACTCAATATTGGGAAAACTGACGCCATTGTCTTTGGCCCCTGCCACAGGCCCTGTTCCTTGGCTACCATCTATCCCACTCCATGACTACTGAGACAAAACCAAGTTTTGTATTCAACCTGAAGGTGAGTTTACAACCACATATCCACACCATTGACAAGACCACCCATTCTCAGCATTGCCAAACTCCATGTATCTGCTACTGAATCCTCATCCATGTCAATTTGCACCTGTTATCTTTGGCCTTGACTATACCAATGTGCAGCTGGATGACTTCCCATCTTCTACCCCCGAGGAAACTTAAGGCCATCCAAAACTCTGCTGCCTGTGTTCTTGCATGCACTGTCTCAATAATTCATGACCCACCCCACCTGACTGCTCATTGACAGAATTGGCTCAAGTCAAGCAATGACTGGATTCTAAAATTATCATCCTAGCTTTCAAATCCCTCCAGAGCCTTCATAGAGTCCCTACATTACAGAAGGAGGCCATGCAGCCCATCGAATCTGCATAAAACCTCTGAAAGAGTACCATAGCCCACTCTCCCGCCCTATCCTCACAACTCCACCTCAACTTTGGACACACTATGGGGTGGCATATGGCAAAGTGGTTAGCACTGGGACTGCGGCTTGAGGACCCGGTTTCGAATCCCGGCCCTGGGTCACTGTCTGTGTGGAGTTTGCACATTCTCCCCATGTCTGTGTGGATTTCACCCCCACAACCCAAAGATGTGCAGGTTAGGTGGATTGGCCATGCTAAATTACCCCTTCATTGGAAAAAAAAGAAAAATAATTGGCTACTCTAAATTTTTTTTTAAATGTTGGACACACTATGATGCAATTTAGCATAGCTAATCTACCTAACCTGCACATCTTTGGACTGTGGGAGGAAACCGGAGCACCTGGAAGAAACCCATGCAGACACAAGGAGAACATGCAAACTCCACACAGTCACCCGAAGTCGGCATCAAACCTGGGTCCCTGACACGGTGAGGCAGCAGTGATAACCACTGGACGTCAAAGGCAGCGAAATCCGTCTGTGAGAAGCAAGTGACAACGCCAATGAAATGAAATGAAAGTCGCTTATTGTCACAAGTAGACTTCAAAATGAAGTTACTGTGAAAAGCCCCTAGTCACCACATTCCGGCGCCGGTTCGGGAGGCTGGTACGGGAATTGAACCGTGCTGCTGGCCTGCCTTGGTCTGCTTTCAAAGCCAGCGATTTAGCCCTGTGCTAAACCAGCCCCTTCACCAGACCCATTTGAGTATTGCCTTCTGTAATTGTTTGTCAAATCCTCCAGCCCCACAACTCTGCAAGATATTTGTAATCATTTAATTCTGACTTCTTCAGCAGCCCCAATTTTATTTGCTCCCCTTTTGGTGGCTGTGTCTTCAGGGGCGCGATTCTCTGCTGCCCACGACGGGGCGGAGAATAGCGGGACGGCGTCCCCGACATTTTTCACGCCCTCCCGCTATTCTCCCCCCCCCCCCCCCCCCCCCCACGGCCGCCCCACGACACGAATCGCTGCTCGCCGTTTTTTACGGCGAACAGCGATTCTCTCCAGGCCGATGGGCCGTGTTCCCAGCCCTTTACGGCCGTTTTTACGGCAGCAAACACACCTGCTTGCTGCCGTCGCAAAAACGGCCGCAACATGCCCGTTCAGGGCATCCAGGGCCCCGATTGCCCTTTCCCGAGGACCGAGCAAATCAAGAAGCACGAGCCCATGCATTTGCTAACGTGGCCTGGATACCGATGGCCCAGGGAGTGATTGATTGTGTTCACGCCTCCATGCGCCCGCCTGCAGGCAACAGGGAAGTGTTCATTAACAGCAGGGGAACATACTCCATGAACATCCAGGTGGTATGTGACCCCCACATGAAGATCATGCATGTGTGCGCAAAGTTCCCTGGGAGTGTGCATGATGCGTACATTCTTGCGCAGTCGTTCATCCCTGTTATGTTTGAGGGATGGCCCCCCCAGCTGAGGGGCTCGTTGCTGGGCAACAGGGGTTATCCACTGAGGTCTTTGCTGATGACGCCCATACGGAGGCCTCAGACCAACGCGGAGACCCTTTACAATAAGGCCCATGCAGCAACCAGGGGTGTGGTGGAGCGCTGCTTTGGTCTTCTGAAAATGAGATTCAGGTGCCTGGACCGCTCCGGAGGGGCCCTGCAGTACCAACCTGAGAGGGTCGCTCGCATTGTTGTGGCCTGCTGTGCGCTGCAAAACATCGAGGGGAGATGCCCTGGTGGAGGAGTCGGAGGGAGAAGCCACTGGCAGTGGTGCCAACATGGAGGAGGAGGAGGAGGTGGAGGAGGAGGAGGTGGAGGAGGTTGGTGGTGCGTCGGACGCAGCACACACACACGACCTGGGTGCAGGTAATGTCCAGGAGGCTGCACGACGGCACTGGCGAGGACAGCGGGCACGCGACGCCTTGGTGGCAGCAAGATTCACGCGTCACGTGCGACGGCATCGCTGAACACTACCACTACCACCTGCATCGCCAGTCGTACAGACAGACAGCACACAACGCCCACCACCCCCCCACCCCCTCCCCGCTCCGTGTACAATGCTCATCTTCGAGATCACCCGTACCACTGCGGAAAAACGGTATGGTACGACATTGATGGCTGTGTCAGCGGGTGTGATCAGTGCCATGTTGAATGATGACAGCCCTATCTGCGATGAGCTGCGAGCTCAGAATCGTAAGACAAAGTCTGACTCATGGCAATAGCTGAACTATCCATCTCGGTGGTCCCTGAGTTCGTCACGGACACTCCATCACGTGCCCACGTGGGGTAGCTGGCGTCGGAGTGCCGAGGACTACGGTGTCCGACTGTGAGGGGGGGGGGGGGGGGGGACTGCACACCTGGCACCGAAGTTTCACCGCTCGTCAACCCCAGCGACACTCGGTCACCATCACGATCCCCGTGGCAAGGGAAAAATCACACAGTCTGACAAGTTAGGTGCAACAGTGAGTTTAATGGTAAATATTAAGTATAGATGCACTAGCTCCTACAACTAAACTGTGCCCTTCACCCGTGCCACTGACTGCTGGGACTGGGCCATGGAGTGCTGGGACTGGGCCATGGCCTGGTGAGACTGGGCCCGTAGCGCGCCGGCAATGCCATGTTGGCTCTGGCGCATTGCTGCCTGTGAGAGGGCAGCCCTCTCCAGGGCCATGGATGACATGTGCACATGAAGCCCAACGCCTTGCAGAACCTGACCTATGGCCGAAACCATTTCACCCATTGCCTCGACTGCGGACGCCACCCGTGCGGTGTCGGCCTGGGTGGCTGCCATGAGCGTCACCACTCCCTGCTCCACTCCCTGCTCCTGGACGCGGTTTGACTCCTCTAACTGCGTCTGCAGCTGCTGGAAGACGGCCCTCATCCTGTCATTGTGTCCCTGGGTTTCAAAGTGCATCGGCTCTGCGGGTGGGTCAAGTAAATCCAGGAACCTGGGAAACGTCTGGGCGGCAGCTGGATGCTGGGCATGGGCTGCCCTCCGACAGTCCAGCCCCTCGGCTGCTCCGACCTCCACCTCCTGTACCAGCTCAGCTGTGTGGTGCACACCAGACTGTGACCCAGGAGCCTCATCACTTAATTGCCGAACCGAGGTGAGTGTCTCTGGGATGGTGGGTGGTGTGGGAGACAGCAGTGCCGCAAGCTCTAGGTCCTCGTCCGTCAGAAATTCAGGAGGGTCCTGGTCCCAGTCATGTCCCAGCGCAGGGCGCACGCGGCCCATGTCTGGTTCAGCGTCAGGTGAGTCCGTTGACTGCGTCGCCGTCCTCTGTGCGTCTGGGTCCACTTACCCCTTCCTGTCCTGTCTCACGGCCCGACCTTCGGGCAACACACAGCCATTTCTTTTTTTTAAAAATAATTTCTATTCAAATTTTCACATTTTCACAAAAAAGAAAATAATAACAGAAAATTCTAAGAACAAACACCCCCCCCCCCCCCCCCCCCCCCCCCCCCCCCCCTTCCCCCCCCCCCCCCGGTTACTGCTGCTGCTGACCTTTTCTTTTTACCGTTCTGCCAGGAGATCTAGGAATGGTTGCGATCTCCTGAAAAACCCCTGCACTGACCCCCTTAGGGCAAATTTCACCCTCTCCAATTTAATAAACCCCGCCATATCGTTGACCCAGGCCTCCACGCTTGGGAGCCTCGCATCCTTCCATTGAAGAAGAATCCTCCGCCAGGCTACTAGGGACGCAAAGGCCAGAACACCGGCCTCTTTCGCCTCCTGCATTCCCGGCTCCACTGCAACCCCAAATATTGCGAGTCCCCAGCCTGGATTAACCCTGGATCCTACCACCCTCGATACCGTCCTTGCTACACCCTTCCAAAATTCCCCCAGCGCTGGGCATGCCCAGAACATGTGGACATGGTTTGCTGGGCTCCCTGAGCACCTAATACACCTGTCCTCGGTCCCAAAAAACCGGCTCATCCTTGTCCCAGTCATATGAGCCCTATGAAGTACCTTAAACTGTATGAGGCTAAGCCTCGCACACGAAGAGGAGGAGTTCACCCTTTCTAGGGCATCTGCCCATGTCCCCTCCTCAATCTCCTCACCCAGCTCCTCCTCCCATTTATCTTTCAGCTCCTCCACCGAGGCCTCGTCTACCTCCTGCATCATCTGGTACACTTCTGAGATCCTCCCCTCTCCAACCCATACCCCCGAGAGCACCCTGTCCTGGACCCAACGCGGCGGCAGCAGTAAGAACCCCGCCACCTGCCGCCTGACAAACGCCCTTACTTGCATGTACCTAAAGGTGTTCCCCGGGGGTAGCCTGAACTTCCCTTCCAGCTCACCCAGGCTCGCAAACTTCCCGTCTATGAACAGGTCCCCCAGCCTCCTGACACCTGCCCTGTGCCAACTCAGGAACCCGCCATCAATTCTCCCCAGAACAAACCGGTGGTTCCCCCGTACCGGGGACCCCATCGAGGCCCCCACCTCCCCTCTGTGCCACCTCCATTGCCCCCACGGGCAACACACAGCCATGAAAGTCGTCACTGTCCGTCCTCTGTACGTCTCGCTTGAGAGTCCCAGATTTGGAGGATGGCACTCCTGGCCGACCTCCTGCCACCCTCTGGCGTGCGACCCTGGGTGCGGTGGTCATCGTGGCTGGTCGCCTGTGTGTGGCACCAGACGGCCCTGGACGTTCGTCAGCAGGCCCTAGGGAACAGAATGATACGGGGTTAGTTAGACACGCTCGGCCGGCCGTAGGATGGTCCAGTGGGTAGTGTGTGAGGGGACAGAGGATAGGGGGTCCAGTGGGTAGAGTTTGAGGGGACAGAGGATGGGCTGGGGGGGGGGGGAGAGGGTTGTCATGCAGGGTTGTCTCACTTGGTTCTGCACCTCCAACCTCGCATTGCACGACCTCCCGGGTGGCAGATCCACCAGCAAGGTCCAGTGCCCTCTGCTCGAACACTGTCAGGGGGTGCATAATGGGTGAACTCCCTCCGGTTCTGTTGCGCTCCCGGCTATTGTGAGCAGTCTTGTCCTGTTGGGGGGGCATAGATAGAGCATCACAATTCGGCAGGTATCATCAGGGCGTTCAGATATTGGCACAGATTGGGGGGAAGGTTGCAACTACACCATGGCATCTCTTCAGGGGGTCGCAGCGCTCATGTGGGTCTGTGATAACTTTGTTAACCACCCTCCACTCACTCTCGCCCGCCACTCACTCTTGCCCCCCCCTCCCCCTCCCCCTCGTGCCCGGGAGGGGGGGGGGGGTGATGAGGGACATGGGGGGGGGGGGGGATGGTTCTGACCTGGGGGCACCCTCGTGGCACTTACCCTGGCAGCCCTGGTGAGGTCGTGGAGCTTCTTGCATCACTGCTTCCCGGACCGAGGGGTCTGCCCCACAGCACTGACTGCCGTGCCCACCTCACGCCAGGCCCGTCGCACAACGCTGGAGGGGTGGCGATGCCCTCGTCTTGGGAAGAGGATGCCCCTGCGCTGCTCCACCTCATCGAGGAGGGTCTCTACGTCCGTATCACGGAACCTCGGGGCGGCCCTCCGTGGCTCCGACATTCCCCCCCCTCTTTGTTTTCGTAGATCGCGCCCTTTTACGACGCAGAGCGGCGTCATTCGGGCGTCGCGCACTTCCGACGTCACCCCCTCCGCGTTCCCGATGCTAGCCCATTCCCGGGGCCAGAATAGGTCGCGATCGGGGCCGTTTCGCGCCGTCGTTGAACTCGACCGAGTTCACGACGGCTTTCCCGATGCGGCGCGGCATCGGAGAATCGTGCCCCTCGTCCCAGAGTTTGGAATTCCCTCGCTGTATCTCTCCAATTCGCTACCTCTCATTGCCCCTTTATGACACATCTGAAAATCTACATCTCACTCTGTCCTAATATCTCCTTTTGTGGCTTGGTTGCAAATGTTGTTCAATAGTACTGCTGTGGTGGCATCAGTCTTACTGCTTTAAACTGCTATATAAATACAAGTGCTATTGACCAATCTAATCTTTCATCAGACAACAGCAAAGACATTTTTTTATCCTTTTGGCAGATATGAGAAAATACTAAAATTGAATTCCTAATTATTTTAATTCATCATATAACAATTCTAAACATAAAAAGGCTATAAATGATTTTGTCATCAGCGATACTTTGATAAGGAATTGAAATCTATATTTTGCTTTTTATTTTTTTTTAAATTTAGAGTACCCAATTATTTTTTTTCCCAATTAAGGGGCAATTTAACGTGGCCAATCCACTGACCCTGCACATCTTTGGATTGTAGGGGTGAGGCCCATGTTTTGCTTTTAAAAGTATCATCCAAAATGCCCTGAAACATCCAGAGATTAGGTTAACATACATTATTCAGTCCATGTGGGTGCAAGTATTTGCTAATGAATACAAATAAAAATAACAATTAACATGAGAACTACAGTGACGTTTCTAACTAAATTAACAATTTCTTCTCTCTCTCTCCAGGAGGTCATTGATGCTGTCACTCACTTCCCCACCGGTGTCCATTAAATTGCCTTAGATTCATATGTCTTAGACTGCTATCTACTTTCCACCTCCTCACATCAGCAAGGGGGTTCCCATCTGTGGAGGTTTCCTCCTCTGCTATGACTGTCTTTACCAATATCTGCTGTCTATCATTCCAGCGTGACAGATGAGCTCTGACCATCACCCTGATCGGGTACATAGCCATCTTGTTTCCTACAGCTAATTAGATTAACCCTTCAAGAATATTCAACAGGAGGAAAGGAGACATTTCTCAAACTTCTTTCAACTTGTTTCACCATCAACAGCTCTTTGACAGTTACGCGGGTAGGAGACAGGTATACAGCCATTTAATTTAAATTGCATGGCAAAAACAATTTCCATTGGATATTTGTGCATGTTGTCATTTGTTTTGTTTTTGTCTTGAGGTTTCAATTGATGCTCTAATGCTGGCAAAATTTACATTTAAGCTGCTTTGAAATGATGCTAAGGCCAGTGCTAGTGAATCCGGCACCCACACAATTTCCATGCAACTGGCTACAATGTGATGGGCCTTCCCGTCTGCAAGTCTCAGTGAATCCCAGCAAATTTACAGCTGGCTATTTGACACCTGCATATTGCCTGCTGGCACAATGTAAAAGCATCTGTTTGCTATAAGTTTTGCATGATGTAGGTCACATCAAAAGTAGATGGACTACTGGAAAACTACATCACTATAAATAAAAAGCAGAGCACAGACTCTGATCTGTTTCTACTTAAATGGCAAGTTGTGTTCGAAAAGGGAACTGTGCCTGGGTCAGTGGGGCACTCCCAACACCCAAACTTTTAAAAATGGGGCCAGCCAAATCAGAGTTAGGCTTTTGGTGAATGTTTCAGTCATTAATACCACGATAATAACCGCTGAGACCATTAAAAATCGACCACTGCACGTTTTGTTTTACTTTCCTTATTTGAATATCTTTTCAGATATGCTTTAATTAAAAATTGAAATGTTTCTTATTTTCATACATATACATAGATACATAGAAGATAGGAGCAGGAGGAGGCCTTTCGGCCCTTCGATCCTGCTTTGCCATTCATCATGATCAAGGCTGATCATCCAACTCAATAGCCTAATCCTGCTTTCTCCCCTTAGCCTTTGATCCCATTCTCCCCAAGTGCTATGTCCAGCTGCATCTTGAATATATTCAATGATTTAGCATCAACTACTTCCTGTAGTAATTAATTTCACAGGCTCACACTCCTTGGGTGAAGAAATGTCACCTCATCTCTGTCCGAAATGGCTTACCCTGAATCCTCAGACTGTGACCCCTGGTTCTGGACAAACACATAATTGGTAACATTTTCCTTGCATCTACCCTATCTAGTCCTGTTAGATTTTTATAAGTCTCTATGAGAGCCCCCCTCATTCTTCTAAACTCCAGCGAGAACAATCCCAACCTAGTCAATCTCTCCTCATATGACAGTCCCGCCATCCCTGGAATCAGTCTGGTAAACCTTCGCTGCACTCCCTCGAGAGCAAGAACATCCTTCCTCAGAGAAGGAGACCAAAACTGCACCCAATACTCCAGGTGTGGCCTCACCAAGGCCCTGTACAACTGCAGCGACACATCCCTGCTTCTATACTCGAAACCACTCGCAATGAAGGCCAAAATACCATTAGCCTTCTTTACCGCCTGCTGCACCTGCATGCTTACCTTCAGCGACTGGTGCACAAGGCCACCCAGGTCCCACTGCACACTCCCCTCTCCCAATTTACAACCATTCAGGTAGTAATCTGCATTCCTGTTTTTGCTTCCAAAGTGAATAAACTCACACTTATCCAAATTATACTGCATCTGCCATTGATTTGCCAACTCGCCCAACCTATCCAGATCATGTTGTAGGATCCCTGCATCCTCGTCATAATTCACCCTCCCACTTAACTTGGTATCATCTGAAAACTTTGAGGTGTGACACTTTGTTCCCTCATCCAAATCATTAATATGTATTTTGAAAAGCTGGAGTCACAGCACCGATCCCTATGGCACTCCCCTAGTTACTGCCTGCCAATTTGAAAAGGACCCATTAATTCCTACTCTTTTGTTTCCTCTCTGCCAACCAGTTTTCTATTCAGTTCGATACATTTCCCCCAATGCGCTTTAATTTTGCACAATAATCTCTTATGCGGGACTTTGTCAAATGCCTTCTGAAAGTCCAAATATATCACATTAACTGGCTCCCCCTTGTCAACTGTACTGGTTACATCTTCAAAGAATTCCAACAGATTTGTCAAGCATGATTTTTCCTTCATAAATCCATGCTGACTCTGACTGATCCTGCCACTGCTTTCCAAATGTTCCGCGATAAAGTCCTTGATAATGGATTCAAGAATGTTCCCTACTACCGATGTTAGGCTTACTGGTTTATAATTCCCTGCTTTCTGTCTACCTCCCTTTTTGAATATTGGAGTGACGTGAGCTACTCTCCAATGTGCAGGGACTGTTCCAGAGTCTGTAGAATCCTGGAAGTTGACCACCATATGGAACACATAAGGCTGAATTTTTGTGGCCCCAGAGAGATGAAGTTGAAGGTGTGGGAGCTGAGAAAATAGGAGGTGGGGGGGTGGGGGGGGGGGGGGGGGGTTCTATCTGATGCTCCTGCCACCAGCTGCTTTTCCCAGGAATGGGGGGGTGGTGGTGAAGAGAGTTGGCAACCTGCTCCAATGAGCTGGTCAACCAATTACCAACTAACCTTAAGGACGTGATCTTCCTACCACTGAAGCGGTCAACCGCAATGTACATGTGCAGAGCCCACCAGCTTTCTAGAAGTGACCTCCTGCCGGAAGGTCAAAGAGCCCGCTCACCCACCCCATTCCCCCACTTGGGGAAGCAAGAATCAGAAGGTCTCAGTCATTGCCATAGGTTATCCTGTGGAAGAGCTCCCCCTCCACAATAATAACTTGGCAGCTATGGTCATACTTACCTTTAACAATTTCAGAAGTTTTCAGAGGGTGTCTCCATCTTGAGGCACACTTGTCATCTCTGACCTACACTAGTAATGCTATCTTTAATGGGACCATTAGCTGCCCAGAGCCTCGGGCACTCGTATTGACCCTCCTGCTTGTGCACCCCATCTGTCCTTGGATAGGGCTCCTGGAACTGGCCTGTTGGTTAGCCAGCTCTGGGAGGATTGAGCAGACGTGCAGGTCTCAACCATATCTATCATGTCACCTATTGTAAATTCAGGCCATGGTGTGAGTTTTATACTTTCCTTTGGTCCGGAATGATAATGCTATCTTCTGCTTATATATTCTGGGCTATGCTAATGAGGTTGTCAGAAAATTAGGCACAAATTGTGTGTTATTTGGCATAATGTCAGATGTAACTTGTTAATTCTGCCCCCAGAGGGCAGGGGACCCCAGGAGGGAGATGGTTGAGCAGTGCTGTCCACGTGCCTCTTGGACAGCAACCCAAGGTTATTCTTGTATCAGGATACCTGATGGCCTGGAATGATCATCTTCCTGTGGCCTTACACGGAGTCCATTTCTGCATCCATAAAAAAACAATGCAGGGCTGGTTTAGCACAGTGGGCTAAATGGCTGGCTTGTAATGCAAAGCAAGACCAGTAGCGCAGGTTCAATTCCCGTACCAGCCTCCCCGAACAGGCGCCGGAATGTGGTGACTAGGGGCTTTCCACAGTAACTTCATTGAAGCCTACTTGTGACAATAAGCGATTGTTATATTATTATTATCTCCATATATAAAGAAGTCTTACAACACCAGGTTAAAGTCCAACAGGTTTGTTTCAAACACGAGCTTTCGGAGCATGGCTCCTTCTTCAGGTGAATGGAAAGGCTTGTTCCAGAAATGTTTATATAGACACAGTCAGAGATGCCCCGGAATGCGAGCACCTGCAGGCAATCAAATCATCAAAGATGCAGAGAGAGAGGTAACTCCAGGTTAAAGAGGTGTGAATTGTCCCAAGCCAGTTCAGTCGGTAGGCCTCTGCAAGTCCAGGCTTGTTGGTGGGGGCCGAATGTAATGCGACATGAATCCCAGATCCCGGTTGAGTCCGCATTCATGCGTGCGGAACTTAGCTATAAGTTTTTGCTCAGCAATTTTGCGTTGTCGCGTCTCCTGAAGGCCTCCTTGTAGAATGCTGACCCGGAGATCAGAGGCTGAATGTCCTTGACTGCTGAAGTGTTCCCCAACTGGAAGGGAACAGTCCTGCCTGTTGATAGTCG
Source organism: Scyliorhinus canicula (assembly GCF_902713615.1). Classification (NCBI taxonomy): domain Eukaryota; kingdom Metazoa; phylum Chordata; class Chondrichthyes; order Carcharhiniformes; family Scyliorhinidae; genus Scyliorhinus; species Scyliorhinus canicula. The sequence goes on from NC_052158.1 coordinate 114,950,040, forward strand.
CACGATGCCCGTTTATTCGTTGTCGCAGTGTCTGCATGGTCTCGCCAATGTACCACGCTTCGGGACATCCTTTCCTGCAGCGTATGAGGTAGACTACATTGGTCGAGTCGCACGAGTATGCGCCGCGTACCTGGTGGGTGGTGTTTCCACGTGTAATGGTGGTGTCCATGTCGATGATCTGGCATGTCTTGCAGAGATTACCCTGGCAGGGTTTTGTGGTGTTGTGGTTGCTGTTCTGAAGGCTGGGTAATTTGCTGCAAACAATGGTTTGTTTGAGGTTGCGCGGTTGTTTGAAGGCCAGTAGTGGGGGTGTGGGGATGACCTTGGCAAGATGTCCATCCTCGCTGATGATGTGTTGGAGGCTGCGAAGAAGATGTCGTAGTTTCTCCGCCCCAGGAAAGTACTGGACGACGAAGGGTACTCTGTCAGTGGTGTCCCGTGTTTGTCTTCTGAGGAGGTCGGTGCGGTTTTTTGCTGTGGCGCGGTGGAACTGTCGATCAATGAGTCGAGCGCCATATCCCGTTCGTACGAGGGCATCTTTCAGCATCTGTAGGTGTCTGTTGCGCTCCTCCTTGTCTGAGCAGATCCTGTGTATACGGAGGGCTTGTCCATAGGGGATGGCTTCTTTAATGTGTTTCGGGTGAAAGCTGGAGAAGTGTAGCATCGTGAGATTATCTGTGGGCTTGCGGTAAAGCGAGGTGCTGAGGTGACCGTCCTTGATGGAGACGAGTGTGTCCAAGAATGGAACTGAATTTGGAGAATAGTCCATGGTGAGTTTGATGGTGGGATGGAACTTATTGATGTCATCGTGTAGTCGTTTCAGTGATGTCTCGCCGTGGGTCCAAAGGAAAAAAATGTCATCGATGTATCTGGTGTATAGCATCGGTTGAAAGTCCTGTGTGGTGAGGAAGTCCTGTTCAAACTTGTGCATGAAGATGTTGGCATATTGAGGTGCAAATTTGGTCCCCATGGCTGTTCCGTGCGTCTGGATGAAGAATTTGTTGTCGAAGGTGAAGACGTTGTGGTCTAGAATGAAACAGATGAGTTGCAGAATTGCGTCTGGAGATTGGCAGTTGTCTAGAATGAAACGGATGAGTTGCAGAATTGCGTCTGGAGATTGGCAGTTCATCTGCCAAGTGGAGCATCACGATGCTCCACTTCTCCAGCTTTCACCCGAAACACATTAAAGAAGCCATCCCCTATGGACAAGCCCTCCGTATACACAGGATCTGCTCAGACAAGGAGGAGCGCAACAGACACCTACAGATGCTGAAAGATGCCCTCGTACGAACGGGATATGGCGCTCGACTCATTGATCGACAGTTCCACCGCGCCACAGCAAAAAACCGCACCGACCTCCTCAGAAGACAAACACGGGACACCACTGACAGAGTACCCTTCGTCGTCCAGTACTTTCCTGGGGCGGAGAAACTACGACATCTTCTTCGCAGCCTCCAACACATCATCAGCGAGGATGGACATCTTGCCAAGGTCATCCCCACACCCCCACTACTGGCCTTCAAACAACCGCGCAACCTCAAACAAACCATTGTTTGCAGCAAATTACCCAGCCTTCAGAACAGCAACCACAACACCACAAAACCCTGCCAGGGTAATCTCTGCAAGACATGCCAGATCATCGACATGGACACCACCATTACACGTGGAAACACCACCCACCAGGTACGCGGCGCATACTCGTGCGACTCGACCAATGTAGTCTACCTCATACGCTGCAGGAAAGGATGTCCCGAAGCGTGGTACATTGGCGAGACCATGCAGACACTGCGACAACGAATAAACGGGCATCGTGCGACTATCAACAGGCAGGACTGTTCCCTTCCAGTTGGGGAACACTTCAGCAGTCAAGGACATTCAGCCTCTGATCTCCGGGTCAGCATTCTACAAGGAGGCCTTCAGGAGACGCGACAACGCAAAATTGCTGAGCAAAAACTTATAGCTAAGTTCCGCACGCATGAATGCGGACTCAACCGGGATCTGGGATTCATGTCGCATTACATTCGGCCCCCACCAACAAGCCTGGACTTGCAGAGGCCTACCGACTGAACTGGCTTGGGACAATTCACACCTCTTTAACCTGGAGTTACCTCTCTCTCTGCATCTTTGATGATTTGATTGCCTGCAGGTGCTCGCATTCCGGGGCATCTCTGACTGTGTCTATATAAACATTTCTGGAACAAGCCTTTCCATTCACCTGAAGAAGGAGCCGTGCTCCGAAAGCTCGTGTTTGAAACAAACCTGTTGGACTTTAACCTGGTGTTGTAAGACTTCTTACTGTGCTCACCCCAGTCCAACGCCGGCATCTCCACATCATCCATATATAAAGGCATTGGAGTGGGTGTGAAGGAAATTGATTCATTGCCAGTCTGGAGAGATAATGGACCCACTCCTTGAAATCAACTAATATTGCACAATGAGGTGCTGTTGGTCAGTGTTACCACTGGCTGAACAGAACTACTGAGATCTTAGAAATCCTGTGCAAAGCTGGTGTTCAGGCTGACCCTCGATTCGGTGTCTGTCATTCCAGGGGCCATCAATGACCGTAAAAGCTTTTCCTGATGTCATGTTGCTCAGCAATGTCCCTGACCGTCCTAGTCTCTGGGGTTTCCTGCAGGTAATAAAAAGCTTCCAGTAGTGTATTGTAGGTGCAGGTGATGGGTTGCTTACTCTTCTCCATTGTCTCCACCATAACGTGTGGGGCACTTTTTCACCACCTCTACATGACAACAATGTTCCAGAATAATTGTTCCTTTGAAAACGAATCCCTGACGTCTACGCAATCAAACAAAGTTGGCTGTTTTGTCATCCTCCACGGAGAAAGATGCTTTAGTTTTTCAAGTTGTTTGAAAAAAATTTGTTTCTTTGACACTCAAATGCAGAGAAGGAAGGAGATTGATGGACAAATAGGTGAGTGGTAGGGGTTGCGTAATGGCGCTAGACATGACTTACCTTGGCAATACTTGTGAGGTCACTGAACCTTGCTCTGCAATATGGAAGAGAGATTGCATTAGTTGCATCAGCCACTGTCATCTAGAGAGCCTGTATTACCTTCTTGCAGGACTTCCTGAACTCAAATGCTCATCAAGAATCCCCCTGGTCCTCGCTTTGTGAGTGACACCTACATAGCCATATTGAAAACTCTGGTGCCCATTCTGGCTGCTAGCACCCTCTGATATTTCTTCTGAAATCTTGCTCTTAACAAGCTGCAGCCTTTTAAATGAAGGAGCAGAACTGTTACCTTGCCCTACCTGCAGTGGGAAATCAATGTAGGGTGTGTTTTTGATAGCAATGATTGCCTTTGATGCCATATATGGATAATGGGAGATATGGGAGAAAAAAGCATCAGGTTTGCAGTAATTTCATATTGACAAATACTAAAAACATGTTAAAAACTCTTCATAAAGTTGCCAATGGTGGTGGTGGGGGGGGGGGGGGGGGGGGGATGGAAGCAGACAAAATTTCATATATTATGAATCCTAAAAAGACTGTGGTATTGCAAGATGTAAAATATTTACTTTTTTTATTGTGTTGATTGAACACTATCATTACATTCATATCATTTTTGTAGTTGTGCCAAACTTCCCTGCCCTGCACTTTGTACCAGTAATAAAGAAAATTGGAAAATATTAAAGCAATGGGATATTCATTGGGGAGTGTACTTCGAGCAGTTATTTACTTTTAATTTCTCAGTAATAATGTTTTCTATTAATAGAACCAACTTTTTTCTGTTCTGAATCAGAGGCTCATTCACCAGGTATTGTTACTCAATCTATCAGAATCCGCAAAATGGAAATAGGTGATTCCATTGTTTAGTTCAATGTCGTATTGTCATCTTCTCACCCTGTTGAGCCATTAGACAGAATTTTACCTACCACCAGGGTGGAGGAATTGAGACAGGGGGTTTGGTAGGGTCGCAGAGAGTCTTAATGGATCAGCTCCCTGACCATGTCCTGCATCTGGGGAACTTTATCGCCAACAGGATTGGGATTAGAAAGGTTGCCCATACCGAGGGTGGAGTTTTACGGCCCCGTCGTGTTGGCTGACAAATGAGACGAGCCAATCAAACCTCCATTGACTTTGGTGGGAATAGAAGATCCCAGCAGCCGGAAGGCCATACAATCCCTCTCCACGATGGTGAGTATTGAATTTGAGCCTGCAAAGACCCTCTTAAGGGTTAACTTACCAGGCCATCGGCATTTTGTCGGTGATGGATTGACCCTCTCCACCACATGCGGAGGCCACAAGCAAAATGTTGGTGGGCCTGAGCAGCAGTCTGGGGGTGGATATTTTTAAAGCAAAGTGGGGGCGGCAAGCCGGGAAGGCATTCCCACAACCCCAACAATTTCCTCGGAGGGGATTTCCATCTGCCAATAGTAAATTTACATTTAAAACATTTTTCTTTGGCCTATCTGTAGAATGCAGCAAGTCTCCATCCTGCTTCAGCAGTGGGCACCAGTCCCAATGGTGCTTCTGAGGCCACAAAGTCCCTGTGAATGGGCCAGCAGCTCAAGGGATGGGGGCGGGGATGGGCTGCAGTCAGATGGCAAACCTGGTGCAGTCACTTAAATTGCAGTTTCCCAATTGTGCTGGCGGGCTCATTATCCTGGCTGACCTCAGGCCATTGGCCCCATTGGCAAAATGCTGCCCGTTAGTTTCATTCAGGAGTTACCCCCTTGGCCCACCACGAGGGCCACCACGTCAAGGCCACGCTAGGAAATACTTGTAGTAAATACCACCCACGTGGTTCCCAGCCCAGAGGGCCAGAGAATCACATGGGCCCACAGAATATGGAGCCTGACCCGCGAAGTGGATGCAATTGGGTCGTCAAATCCATTTACATCCTCCTGCTGGGATGAATCTCAATCCCGTTGCCATCAGAGGGCCGGAAACTGATCGGGACCCGGCGACAATCCCATTTTCTTCATGACGCCGGATCCTCCGCCGCATCATAGAATCATAGAATTTACAGTGCAAAGGAGGCCATTTGGCCCATAGGGATCTGCACCGGCCCTTGAAAACAGCACCCTACTTAAGCCTCAACTGCTTTCTGTGGTAGCAAATTCCGCAGACCGACCATTCTCTGGGTGAAGAAGTTTCTCCTTATCTCAGTCCTAAATGGACTATCCCAAATCCTCAGACTGTGATTCCTTGTTCTGCACACCCCCATCATCGAGAGAATGTTTCTTTTGAATCTTTGGTACTTCTGCTTCGGACTCTGACATGAGCTTCACCTTGGCTCAGTTTAGTTTGATTCTCTCCAGCCATTCGGGCTGAATTGATACTAAAGGACAAGTCTGCAGACTATCTGTTTAGCTGTACAATTACATCAATACTGTACTACTTCTCGGATATGTATTTTGTGTATTATCTTTGATGGTTTCAAGACGATAAGCCATAGTTTCACTTGGCTTCTGGGACCAATGAATGGCTGCGTCTGTGTCCATCCCCATTTTCACTGGTTGTTCATCCAGTTAAGGAATAGTCCTGCGACAGTTGGTTCCATCAGCAATGGCCATTATGTTCAATTACACTTCATCATTTGACTGTGACTCTGCTCCTTTGTCGTGGCCTTTTTGTTTGATTTTTCATTTGATGTGTTTGGCTCTTGTTTTTGAATAATTCTTTTGCATCTTTACTCCAGCAATAAGTTGCTGTGTGCCCAGTTTCTGCACACTGATGGCAATTTCAAACCTGTGTCAGTGTTTGGATTTCAGCCAATACCTTATGGACTTTAGTGCTCAAGGTAAATTGTTGCGCTTGTTTGGCTGCTGGTTTCATAGAGATTGTGACTTTAAAAGCCTTCTTTAGGTCTAAGTTGCTTTCTGTTAACAACCTTTTCTGGATAGCTTCACTTCTTAACTCACACACAAGTCTGTCTCTAATGGTGTCGTTCAATATATCTCCAAATTCACAGAATTCAGCTAATTTCTTTAAAGTAGCTATAAAGCTGAGGAAAAGTTGGGATTACGACATCCACCAAAATGTTGTTGACCTGGACAATGTATTTGAATCTTTCAGTGTATGAGCTCCCACACTCAGTTCTTTCACCACACAGTCCCATGGCCTCATAAACATCTGTCTTTTTTACTATGAAAAGGTTTGACGAAGCACAGAGTTTTTAGCACTACCTCGGTTCTTTTTTTCTTCCAGCCTGCTCCTTTCCAGAATTTGCAAGGGGTTCTGCAAACTCCCCTAACTCTCGATGAAGCGTTATTGGATATTTGTTACTTTACTTGCTACTCACAGTAGAGAGATCACTGTTACAGAACCTTCCAGGCAGAGCACATGGCAAGCTTCTTTTGGTGCTGTTTTCAGCAAAACGTTTGATAGGTAAAACTTCAGTTCCTTTGATGGTCACTGCTATTATTTCCCCCCCCCCCCCCCCCCAACATTTCCAGAGTTGGTGTAGTGAAGCTTTCATTTTTTTTGGATGACTGCAGCGTCAATCGACAATTTTTCTTATTGCACCAGAATTCTGCAGTTCTTTCTCGGGTGTTTGTAGTGTGAATCAACAATCTCATCACCAGTTTTCTTCGTAATAATTTTAAGGGAAGATACAAACATTGGAAGTGTTTACTGAACCAGCTGTAAAGATAGACTGTTGACTCAGCCAAATTGCAGATGATGTCACATGATCGGACTCGAGTGATCTTGGGCGGAATTCTCTCACCCCCCGCAGGGTCGGGGAATCGCCCAGGGCCGGCGTAAATCCCGTCCCCGCCGTGGCCGGAATTCTCCACCACCCGCGAATCGGCGGTGGCGGGAATCACGGCGCACTCGCGATGGGTCGAAGTCCCGCCGCTGACAGGCCGTTCCCGCCAACGGGAATCAGAGCACCTCTGGTGCCGGCGGAAGCAGACGGCGTGAGCGGGCCCGGGGTCCTGGGGGGGCGTAGGGTGATCTGACCCCGGGGAGTGCCCCCACGGTGGCCTGGCCCGCGATCGGGGCCAACCGATCGGCGGGCGGGCCTGTGCCGTGGGGGCACTCTTTTTCTTCCGCCGCCGCCACGGCCTCCATCATAGCGGAGGTGAAAGAGACCCCCTCCACCGTGCATGCGCCGGGGTGACGTCAGCGGCCGCTGACGCTCATGCGCATGTGCGGACTCACGCCGACCGGCGAAGGCCTTTCGGCCAGCCGTGGCACCAGTCGGCAGGGCGCCAAAGGCTGTTTGCGTCGGTCGGCGGAGCGGGAGCCACTCCAGTGCAGGTCAAGCCCCTAAAGGTGTGGAGAATTCCACACCTTTGGGGAGGCCCAACGCCGGAGTGGTTCTTGCCACTCCGGTATGCTGGGACCCCCGCCCCGGCGGATAGGGGAGAATCCCAGCCCTTGTTCCAACGAGGACCGAACGTGAAAACACGACACTTTCTATATGTCCTGTATAAGAACTAAAAATACTCTTTTAAAAAAAATTTTGAGTACCCAATTATGTTTTTTAAATTAAGGGGCATTTTAGCGTGGCCAATCCACCTACCTGCACATCTTTGGGTTGCATAGAACATAGAACAGTACAGCACAGAACAGGCCCTTCGGCCCTCAATGTTGTGCCGAACAATGATCACCCTACTTTAAACCCACGTAACCCGTATACCCGTAACCCAACAATCCCCCCATTAACCTTACACTACGGGCAATTTAGCATGGCCAATCCACCTAACCCGCACATCTTTGGACTGTGGGAGGAAACCGGAGCACCCGGAGGAAACCCACGCACACACAGGGAGGACGTGCAGACTCCACACAGACAGTGACCCAGCCGGGAATCGAACCTGGGACTGGTTGTGGGGGCGAAAACCACGCAAACATGGGGAGAATGTGCAAACTCCACACGGACAGTGATCAAGAACTGGGATCGGACCTGGGACCTCATGAGGCAGCAGTGTTAACCACTGTGCCACCGGGCTGCTCCTAAATATACTCTATTCATTAATCATGATGTGGAGATGCCGGCGTTGGACTGGGGTGAGCACAGTAAGTAGTCTTACAACACCAGGTTAAAGTCCAACAGGTTTGTTTCAAACACTAGCTTTCAGAGCACTGCTCCTTCCTGAGGGGAATCATGATAAGTAAGTCTTGCAATCCTTCATTAATCATGATAAGTAAGTCTTGCAATTTAAGAAAACTCAAAACTGACATTTTGGGGCAATATATCATGGTCAAATGCAGCCAGGTAAGACCAGGTTGGTTCCAGTTTTATGCTTATTCTGCACAGATCTCAGCTTTTTATAAATCTTTTCCAATTATGGGGCAATTTAGCGTAGCCAATCCCCCTACCTGGCACATATTTGGGTTGTGGGAGCAACTCCCATGCAGACACGGGGAGAATGTGCAAACTCCCACGGACAGTGACCCAGGACTGTGCCGTCCCTGATCTCAGCTATAAAGGAAATTGGGGTTCTGCATATAAGAGAGGAAAATAGCCAGGAATCCTACTCCTGTTGCTATCCAATGAAATCTGTTAGAGTTTACCTCGATGTATGTATGAATTGAGGTTGCTGGAGAGCTGCTGACATTCACATATATAAATCTAAATTTTTGCTGTCAAAAGATGAAAGAATGAAGTATGATTTTTAAAATATAGAAGACAAAAATGGGAAGCACGGTGGCACAGTGGTTAGCATTGCTGCATCACAGCGCCGGGTACCTGGATTTGATTCCAACCTTGGTGTCTGTCTGTGCGGAGTTTGCATGTTCTCCCAGTGTCTGCATGGGATGCTCCTCCCTCCAACAGTCCAAAGATGGGGGATAGGGCGGGGAGTGGGCCTCGGTCGGGTGCTCTTTCGGATGGTTGGTGCAGCCCCGATGGGCCAAATGGCCTTCTTCGGCACTGTAGGGATTCTATTGATTTTATGAATTCTATGAGTTTGTGAAGATCCAGAAGATATGGTGCAATATGTGGCTAAGTGAACAGACCTTACTGTGGTGATTAGGAAACTACTGCTTGGATCAAACGGTAAATCTGTGTGTGTATGATTTCGAAATAATCATATTGAACCAGTAATAATTTGATGACTCATACAAAAAAATGGCCACGTGAGTGAATTATCGTTCCTCAGAACTGTCCTCCAATGTGACTCACGCTCCCTTAAGCAATAGTTTTGCAAACTGTCTTGACTTCAGGCTGCCCATACAACACCTGCTGGGAGTTAAACTTGGCCCTATTGACTCTTGCAGTCAGCTAACCATCTTAACTATTTATACATCACTGCAATTGTAACACCACAATAACTTGTGCACCCCTACATTATTTCACAGATGGGTGACCTTTAAAAAGAATTGACAATGATGACAAAATGAAAATTTGCATTTCCTACGTTCATGCAAATTTATTTATTAATGCATACATTAAATGAAACCATTGACAGGTACAGTGATCCATTGGCTAGGCAAGGAATCTAGAATATCTTCTTGAAAATAAAATATGATTAAATTAAAACTTGTGACTCAATTGTTGAACCAAATGGTCTGGAGACAATGCAGAGAGCTCTGTAGGTGGAGAAGAATGTAAATCAGAGACTGCTGGATATGCACAACTGCCCACTCAAGGGGACAGACCCTCATCTTTAAGACTTTGCAGAGATTCACTGCTTGGACTTCAGTTTTCAGTTTGTGGCATCACCACCTGAGCCTTTGATCTACGTTCAGCTTCCTAAATTATCTATCCACTGATATATATTTGCTTCCTGTAACATTTACAACACTGTATCAAACCATGAAAGATTAAAGTAGCTATGGTGTAAAGGGCCAGTGAAAGATAAAAATATCAACTAAATATTAATAGCCGTTTGCACTATATTTTCAATGTTACTCTTCTAGCCAACAATTAAATCAAACTGGAGAACATTTCTTTTGGAATTTAAAATTAGCTCATGAAAATGAATTCAACTGTTGAGCATTTCTTCAATAAATGTGTTTATATTTTCACAATTCTGATAATGTCATCATGTTTAAGCAAGTAAAGCTATGAATTTTATTGAAATTTACTGAAAGTAACCTTTGCTTCAGCTTGCAGTTGGTTGATGTTCTTTCGATCTTACTCAACAATTCCACTGGGCTAAAGTTCAAAACCCTTGGTCGATGTTTATTACTGATCTTTGGTCAAATCTGATATGAAGCATCTAATATCTCTGATTCAGGAACATGTAGTGATTGCGGCAGGAACTATGTTGTTTAATGGTTTTGGTTTCACTTGGGCTCAATATTTAAGTTTGTCTGTGAACAATCTGAGAGCTCATTAAAACTCTTTGCCTCATTATTCTAGAAGGCAACCAAATATGACTTTTTTATTGAACGATCATTTTTTTCTATGAAAAATCCCTAGTCTTGATTGTAATTACGAGCTTTCGGAGCACTGCTCCTTCCTCAGGTGAATGGATTCTCTCCATTCACCTGAGGAAGGAGCAGTGCTCCGAAAGCTCGTGTTTGAAACAAACCTGTTGGACTTGTCCCAGGTTCGATTCCCGGCTGGGTCACTGTCTGTGTGGAGTCTGCACGTCCTCCCCGTGTGTGCGTGGGTTTCCTCCGGGTGCTCCGGTTTCCTCCCACAGTCCAAAGATGTGCGGGTTAGGTGGATTGGCCATGCTAAAATTGCCCGTAGTGTAAGGTTAATGGGGGGATTGTTGGGTTACGTGTACACGGGTTATGTGGGTTTAAGTGGGGTGATCATTGCTCGGCACAACATCGAGGGCCGAAGGGCCTGTTCTGTGCTGTACTGTTCTATTCTATTCTATAAACCTGGTGTTATAAGACTTCTCACTGTGCTCACCCCAGTCAAACGCCGGCATCTCCACATCTTGATTGTAATTGAAAGCTGATAATTTAGAAGGGCACCCGACTAATGATGCAAGGACAAAGGTTAATTATCTTCCATGTCCTGCTAAATCAGCCGCCACTATTCTTTTATGACAAATTCCTCAAGTATAGTTTCCGTGAGGGACTAAACACATATGCCAGATATTTTCAGAGGTTCTAACAGTCCCCCACGGTAACTTGGGGCAAACAGTCATTTATGCCAAGGGTTTCTGCCAATTTTCTAACCAGGTTATGATAGGAGATTGGGGGAACCCAATCCCCAAGGAAATTTGTCCCCCTAGAGTCATTAGTTGTCTTTACATGAAGTAGATAGCATTGGTTTTTGTTCTATCTCAAAGCAATCCAGAAGACAAAGAGGAATATTGGCTCAATACATTACTGCAATGCATAGTACTCTGTGAGGATAGGGTAGGACATCAGCCATAGTGATAGAGGGCCTCTGGAATATTGTACGTGGGAAGACGACAAACTGGCCTTTTGAAATTGCTGTCACATTACCCTTATTAGTCTGTGCAAACGTCAAGTGAAGAAAGAATAGGATCAACTGTACTGCCGTTGTCATAACTTAGAGTTAAGCAGATCATGGGACACTAATGAAACGTTGAGTAGGTCATTGGACACTTATGACACTGGGGGACTGATATTTCCAAAGGGCTATGGGGAATACATATTCCCCCACTGAGGAGCAGGGCTCCCCCTTCTACATCCTGTATAAAACGAGGGCCATGAACTTTGAGCTGGCTCCTTGTAGTAGGGTAACTGCTCGGTACTCTTGTTCTGTTGCATTGAACCTTTTTTTCTTTGACTCAACCTGTTCGGCTTGGTGTGGACTATTTTCTGGACTTTATAATAGCCTGTTTGGTTGCTTCTCATTGTCTCGAGTCACTCATGAAGAATGGCCACTTGGTTAGGTGCAAAAGGTCTTGATACATGTCTATATAATTATTATGACAGAGCAAAGAGTAGAGGGGAGAAAAGTTTAGAAAATTGAAACAAAGTGATAAAAAGTCAGGATAAATGCAAATTACTGTGGATGCTGGAAACTGAAACGACAGAGAAAATACTGGAAAATCTCAGCAGGTCTAGAAGCATCTATAGGGAGAGAAAAGAACTAATGTTTCGAGCCCGATGACTCTTTGTCAAAGCTAACAGACAGAGAAAGTGGGAAGTATTTATACTGTGGAGTGAGAATGAAAGATGAGTCATAGCCACAGGGAATGTGGGTGCTAATGGCTACAGAAACCAAGGGGAAAGAGTGATAGAAAGTCATATTTTATAAGGGCAGCTGACTCACGGCACTGAGGTCCCAGGTTTGATCCCGGCTCTGGGTCACTGTCCTTGTGGAGTTTGCAGATTCTCCCCATATTTGCATGGGTTTCACCCCCACAACCCAAAGATGTGCAGGTAGGTGGATTGGCCACGCTAAATTGCCCCTTAATTGGAAAAAGAGATGAATTGGATACTCTGAATTTTTTTTTTAAAAGTCATCTTTTATTACCGACTGACTTGCCACAACTCCTCTCGAAGTAGAAAGTGAGGATACTTTGAATGCTGTCCTACTATAATAGTATTTATATTTCCTTGCAAATTTATACTCAAAGGAAATCTGCCACTATTTTACAAAGGCAGTATTCTTGTACTTGTGTCATGACTTTTATTTTTAATTTGTTAACAAGTTGTGTTTGTGCTACTTTAAGACAATTTTGAAAATGATGTCTTACTAATTTCAGAGATTAATATGAAGTCAGAGATCAATTATAAAATAACCAATGTTGACTTTACTCCTTACGGAATAGAATTTAGTTTGTAAATAATTACTGCAAAGTGCATCATATTGATTGTAAAAATTGCATGTGATTTTGATATGCAATTAAAAATTACAGTACAGCTTACCTCCTCATATACGTTTTGGATTATGGGGAGTAAAAGGGGTTGCCGATTTGTTATCAATTATTTTGCACCATCTCCCCTTCCATCCTCTCCGAGATCACTTTCATTCTCATTCTCTTTTGGATGCACTGTTAAATTGAGGCCCCATCCGTCCTTTCAGGTGGATAACAAATACATCCTGATTCTATTTGAAGAAGAGTAAGGAATTTTCTTGGTGCCTTCTCTGAAATTCCTTCCTTCAAATCAACAGTAACAAAATCTGATTAACTGGTTGTTCAACTCACCCAGGGAGGAGGAGGAGGAAGAAGACTGAATGCATCATGTGCAACTTGTTGGAGTGAGAGGGATCATTATAGTGAGTGTGGTAATACCACTGTATATATATGTGTGTGCCTCTATTAGGGGATGTACAATAGTACCTGCTATTACAGGTTTGTCGGTACGCCCCTGCATAGTTTGTCGGTAAGCCCCTGCCAGCTAGCTCTGCACACAGGGAGCAGTATAAATATCCATGAGGTCTCCTGAGCTGCCATTTTACAGCTCCACTTGAGGGAATAACATCTCACGGTAATAAAGCCTCTTTTGTACCGTTTCGTGTTTCTGTGTGCAATTGTTAGCGCATCAGTGAGGCAGGAAAGAATCTCTCCATCCCCAACATGGACCCACCAGCCACTCACAGCATATCCATATTTGATGCCCCATTGCAAAGTTCCCTTGACCTATGTCACTCAATAAGAACCAACAGCAAAATCCTTCACAGAAGAACTTCATTCAGCAATGCATCAATAATGCAAAAAAAAAAACAGAACTACCTACTTCCTGCCTTATGGGTACTTTTGCCTGTTCCAGTGCTGCTTTAAGGCTATCTCAGTCTCAGCAGCATGGCTGGTGGAAGTCTGCTGACTTCATTGGTGGAGACTGCAGATGTCCTTGGAAGATGAGTCTGCACAGCTCTGGGTCTTAAAAGGCCTGGATTGCGGACTGTACCACTTTAGCATGGATGGCAGCAGTCTGGGTTGGCTGCCTGAGAGGCAACAGCAAGGATATTGGTAGAGTGGCAGTGATAGGAGCACAAATGCTATGATCCAGAGAGGGGACAGACATTCATGCACCATGAAGCCACCACCATGTCTCAGCACACCTTGTAACCCAGGTTGCTGGATTACTGTGAGAAGCTGGATCATTTTCCGAGCACTGAGATCTGCATTAATGCTCACAGCAGTCTGTGCCTGGATGGCAGCAGTTTGTTCCTACATGCCAGTAACAGGGACCTTGTGATCTCTCTGAGCTTCTACTGCAAGATTGATACAGTAGGAGACCTTAGCCTATGTTACAACAGAATTAGAGACAGTGGCCAGTGAATAGCTGATGCTGCAGTGCTGCCAAGGAGATGATTACCACTTCCTACATGGAAAGGATGGGCTTTAAACTCAGCTCAGCTTCAAACTGAACCTTGTTCGAGCTGGGTTCCTCCATACTCTTTGACAGTGACAGGAGGCTACCTGGCAGGGCAGACAATGCACTAAAGCATCAAGGTGTACATGTTCGGGTTAGCTCACTTGCCTAGACAGCTGTTTGTGAGCAGAGCAAGGCCAGCAGTGCAGGTTCAATTCCCATACCGGCTGGGATATTATTCATGACGGATCCTGCCTTTTCAACCTTGCACCTTGCCTGAGGTGTGGTGAACCTCAGGTTAAATCACCACTGTCATAATATACATCTATGTATTTAATGGAGTGCAGACAGGCAGTGATTGACACACAGGATGACCAGTAAGCACACAGAACAGAGCAGCCAATCACCAGACAGGACACGACCACTGTAAAGCCAGAGGACACCAGTTTTCCTGCTCTCTCTGGACCCAGCCTCTGAGACAGTCAGAGTTCGTGAGCTAGCCAGTGCATACACCATGTGGTAGCTGGTAAGTCTGGTCAGGCTAGTATCAGGTTTCCAGTCAAGTCAGCAGAGTGTCAACCTACAGTTGAACATGTATAATAGTTTAGATGTTAAATAAAATCGTGTTGCATCTTATCAAGTGTTGGAAGTCTGTCTCTCGCCACACTCCATCAAGTCCAGTCCACATCAATCCAGCCTGCCCAACACATCAACCACCAGTCAGCTCTCCCCCTTAAAGGGGAAAGCAGCCCATGTTCATTTGGGACTATGGCGATTTAACCTTTACACGGCAATCACTCTGGAGACCCTAGCTGGTGCATATTGCAGCTTGCATCTAGGTACGTCCAAGTTAGATGCAGTGCATCATCATTTAGGCATTCATTATATTGCACCCGGACCTCACAGTTTGAGGTGTCATCAACCCTCTTTTAAATGCGCATTCCTGGTCTTTTAGCAACCAGTCAGGAGAACAATAGTTACTGGGGACTCGATAGTTTCGAAGGACAGATAGACGGCTCTGTGGCAGCGAAAGAGACTCACAGATGGTATGTTGCCTCCCGGGTGCCAGGGTCCATGATGTCTCAGACCGTGTTCTCAGAATCCTTAAGGGGGAGGGGGAACAGTCGCAAGTCGTGGTACACATCGGTACCAACGACATAGGTAAGAGAAGGGATGGAGATTTAAAACAGGAATTTAGGGAGCTGGGGTGGAAGCTGAGAGCCAGGACAAACCATGTTGTCATCTCTGGTTTGTTGCCGGTGCCAGTGCAGTTATTGGAAAGGCACATGGAGCACACCAGAATGACAGTGAGTAGGATAGCTTGACCTTGGTTTCAGACAATGCTCGGCACAACAGCACAATGGGCAGCACGGTAGCATTGTGGATAGCACAATTGCTTCACAGCTCCAGGGTCCCAGGTTCGATTCCGGCTTGGGTCACTGTCTGTGCGGAGTCTGCACATCCTCCCCATGTGTGCGTGGGCTTCCTCCGGGTGCTCCGGTTTCCTCACACAGTCCAAAGATGTGCAGGTTAGGTGGATTGGCCATGATAAATTGCCCATAGTGTCCAAAATTGCCCTTAGTGTTGGGTGGGGTTACTGGGTTATGGGGATAGGGTGGAGGTGTTGACCTTGGGTAGGGTGCTCTTTCCAAGAGCCAGTGCAGACATGATGGGCCGAATGGCCTCCTTCTGCACTGTAAATTCTATGATAATCTATGATGACAACATCGAGGGCCGAAGGGCCTGTTCTGTGTTGTACTGTTCTATGTTCTATGTCTTAGATAGTCAGAGGCTTCGTCAAAGGTAGACAGCTTAACTCGAACACAGGCGCCTGCTGAACATGATAATGACCCCCTCCGGGGAGAGAACACAAGAGGTGATCGTCTCCCTGGACGCAGAAAAGGCCTTCAACAGAGTCGAATGGAAATACCTCATAGAGGGACTGGAGCGGTTTGGGCTTGGAACAGGGTTCACCGCTTGGGTAAAGCTCCTATACAACGCTCTCATGGCGAGCGTACGGACCAACAATACAAACTCCCAATACTTCCAGCTGCACAGGGGCACCAGACAAGGATGCCCACTGTTCCCGCTGCTGTTCGCACTAGCAATCGAACCGCTAGCAATCGCGCTCAGGGCAGCAAAAAATTGGAGGGGGATCCGAAGGGGAGGCAGAGAGCACAGAGTCTCACTCTATGCAGATGACCTGCTCCTCTACATCTCAGACCCACAGAGCAGCATGGACGGAATCATTGCGCTCCTGAAAGAGTTTGGAGCCTTCTCGGGCTACAAACTCAACATGAGCAAAAGCGAGATCTTCCCAGTACTCCTGAAAGTGTGTGTGGGGGGGTGGGGGAGGGGGGGGGGGGGGGGGGGGAGGGGGGGGGGTGGGGGGGGGGGGTGTGCAGCACTAAAGGGTCTGCCGTTCAAACAAGCCCAACACAAATTCCGCTACCTGGGGATCCAAATAGCCCATGACTGAAAAGGGATCCACAAATGGAACCTCACCAGTCTGACGGAGAAGTAAAAAAGGACCTGCAAAGATGGAACCCACTCCCACTCTCCCTCGCGGGGAGAGTCCGAACGATCAAAATGAACGTACTGCCCAGGTTCCTCTTCCTGTTTAGATCTATTCCGATCTACATCCCCAAGGCCTTTTTCAAAGCGCTGGACAAACTAATCATGGCGTTCGTATGGGGGGGGGGGTAAAAATGCTAGGATTCCAAAGAAGGTCCTACAAAATACAAAATCCAGGGGGGGGCTAGCCCTCCCAAACCTACAATTCTACCACTGGGCGGCAACAGCCGAGCGAGTAAGGGGATGGATCCAGGAGCCAGAGGCCGAGTGGATGCGTGCGGAGGAGGCCTCCTGTGTGGGGACCTCCCTCCGGGCCCTCGCCACGGCAGCACTCCCATCCCCACCCAAAAAACACTCCAGCAGCCCAGTGGTGACAGCCACCCTCCAATCCTGGAACCAACTGCAGCAGCAATTTGGCCTGACCAAAATGTCGGACAAGGCTCCCATCTGCAACAACCATAGGTTCACACCAGCACTGACTGACGCCACCTTCAAAAGGTGGAGGCAGGACGGAGGGACACTGACAGTCAGGGACGGATACACGGATGGCAGGATCGCAACACTGGACGAACTGACAGAGCAATTTCGGCTAGCCAGGGAGAACGAGCTACGGTATCTGCAACTCAAAAACTTCTTACGAAAGGAGACAAGGACGTACCCACAACCGCCACGACAGACACTATTGGAAGACCTACAGGACGCAAGTATCCTAGGTAAAGGGAACTGTAGCGACATGTATGACCGACTGGTAGAAAGGGCCGACACCGTACTGGACGCAACAAGAAAGAAATGGGAGGATGACCTGGGGATTGAGATAGGGTGGGGACTCTGGAGCGAAGCACTGCATAGGGTCAACTCCACCTCCACGTGCGCAAGGCTCAGCCTGACGCAGCTAAAAGTGGTACATAGAGCCCACTTAACAAGAAACCGTATGAGTAGGTTCTTCCCGGAGGTGGAGGACAGATGTGAACGGTGCCAAAGAGGCCCGGCCAACCACGCCAACATGTTCTGGTCTTGCCCCAGACTTGTGGAGTACTGGACAGCCTTCTTCGAGGCTATGTCCAAAGTGGTGGGGGTGAGGGTGGAGCCATGCCCGATAGTGGCGGTCTTTGGGGTTTCAGACCAGTCAGATCTATTCCTGGGGAGGAGGGCGGATGCCCTTGCCTTTGCTTCTCTGATCGCCCGCCGTAGAATCCTGTTTGGCTGGCGGTCAGCAGCACCGCCCAGAGCTGCAGACTGGCTGTCCGACCTCTCGGAATCTCTCCAAATGGAGAAAATCAAATTTGCCATCCGAGGGTCAGACGACGGCTTCCACAGAACGTGGGAGCCATTCATGCAATTGTTCCGGGACCTGTTTGTGGCCAACGAACAAGAGGAAGAATAGCCGGGTGGCCAAGAATCAGGGGAAAATGGACGGGAATCGGACAGGGCTACGGGTTCATTATGGGGGTTTGTTCTCATGGTTTTATGCTTATTTCTTTTTCTTGTTAATTTATTGTTTTTGTATTGGAGGGGAGGGGTTACTGTTTTTCTCTGTTGTGATAAAATTTGTTGTTGAAAACTTGAATAAAAATTATTCCAAAAAAAAAGGAAGGACAAAGCCGCAAGCGACAGTCTGATGGCAAGCTAAGGCCCAAAACCAAATTGTAAATAAATGCCTATAAATATGTGCCTCGCCATATTGGGGAATGTAAAATATGTATGCCGGTTAAAGGGGCTGGCCATAGTTGTTATTATGAAGATGCTTGCCTGTAAATATACATGTTACTTTTTGCGTGTTTTTTTTCTAATAATTTGTAATTTGTTGGATATAAAATATGAAAACTCAATAAAAAACATTTCCAAACTAGATAGTGAGAGGCTTTTCCCCAGGGTGGAGGGGTCAATAACTAGGGGGCATAGGTTTAAGGTGCGAGGGGCAAGGTTTAGAGTATATGTACGAGGCAAGTTTTTTACACAGAGGTTAGTGGGTGCCTGGAACTCGCTGCCGGAGGAGGTGGTGGAAGCAGGGACGATAGTGACATTTAAGGGGCATCTTGACAAATACATGAATAGGATGGGAATAGAGGGATACGGATCCAGGAAGTGTAGAAGATTGTAGTTTAGTCGGGCAGCATGGTCGGCACGGGCTTGGAGGGCCGAAGGGCCTGTTCCTGTGATGTACTTTTCGTTGTTCTTTGTCGTTTGTGTGGTGATCCACTGTGTCATTGTGTGTGTGCCTGTATTAGGGGATGTACAGCAGTACCTGTACTACAGGTTCGCCGGTAGCCCCTGCCGGCTAGCTCCGCCCACAAGGAGCCGTATAAATATGTATGAGTTCTCCTGAGCAGCCATTCTACCAGCTGCAGTCGGAGGATAAACATCTAACTGTAATAAAGTCTCTCTTGTATCCATTCGCGTCTTTAGTACAATTGATAGCGCATCAATTTATTACAGTTAGATTTTCCGCATCATGGACATCAGGATCAAACCAGATCGCTTGCAGCTGGATCCGCAATCGCCGAACGCCTGAAAGGACTTTAATCACTGGCTGGCTTGCTTCGAGGCCTATATCAACTCAGCAACTCCCGAGCCGACGGAAGCTCAGAAAATCCAGGTTCTCTACTCAAGGTTGAGCTCCAGCGTGTTCCCGCTGATACAGGACGCGCCGAATTACGCAGGCACCATGGAACTCCTTAAAGAAAACTACGTCCAGAAGACAAACACTCTATTTGCAAGGCAGGTACTCATCACTCGCGTACAACTACCTGGTGAGTCGATTGAAGACTTCTGGCGGGCCCTTATCCCTCTCGTACAGGACTGCGCCTGCCAGGCCATCACGGCCACAGAACATTCCAATCTCCTCACGCGTGATGCATTCGTGACGTGGATTGCATCGGACCCATCCGACAATGACTGCTGGAAGGCGACGCGCTCGGCCCAGCGGAGACGAAAGCTTTAGCGCTCTCCATAACGGTCGCTTCTCGTAATGTTCAGTCCTACCCCGCTCAGCCCACCCATCCTACCCCTCGTGGACCCCGCAACCGACTGGGGCCGATCCTGCACAATATGCCTGCGCTGCCCGCCACACCGCGCACTCTGGGGGTCCCCGCTGCTACTTCTGCGGCCAACAGGAGCATCCCCACCAGCGCTGCCCAGCCCGCGCCGCCACCTGCAAATCCTGCGGCAAGAAGGGCCACTTTGCGGCGGTGTGCCAAGCCCGCGCAGTTGCCGCTATCGCGCCCGATTTCTCTCCCTTCCCTCAGCCGATCGCACAATGGGCGCCACCATCCTCTGCTCCCGGGGCCACGTGCAACCAGTGGGCGCCGCCATCTTCTCCCCACAGGTCCACGTGCGGCCCGTGGGCGCCGCCATCTTGCCCCGCCCCCACAATGTGCGCACCATGGGCGCCGCCATCTTGCAACGCGCGCTGCATGGGCGCCGCCATCTTCTCCCCCACAGGTCCTTCGGACGCCGCCATTTTGTCTCCCCTCGGGACTGAACCGCTGGACCTGGGTTGCTGCCGCTCCTCATCGGACTCCTCAGACGATCGCCCGCTGCTCGCCTCCATGACGCTGGACCAGTCCCGTCCTCACAACCTGGCTACCGCTTCGGCGACGGTGCTAACCAACGGCCACGCGACCTCCTGCCTACCAGACTCCGGGAGCACCGATAACTTCATCCATCCGGACATGGTAAGACGCTGCTCCCTCGGGGTCCAACCCGCCAACCAGCGGATCTCCCTGGCCTCCGGATCCCACTCTGTCCCAATCCGGGGTTTCTGTGTGGTCAACCTCACCGTGCAAGGCGTTGAATTCAACGGTTTCCGCCTGTACGTTCTCCCCAATCTCTGTGCTACACTATTACTGGGCCTGGATTTTCAATGTAACCTCCAGAGTCTCACCCTCAAATTCGGCGGGCCCCTACCCCTACTCACCGTTTGCGGCCTCACGACCCTCAAGGTTGACCCTCCCTCCCTCTTTGCCAATCTGACTGCAGATTGCAAGCCCGTCGCCACCAGGAGCAGACGGTACAGCACCCAGGACAAGACCTTCATCAGGTCCGAAGTCCAGCGGCTGCTTAGGGAGGGTATTATCGAGGCCAGCAACATCTCCTGGAGAGCCCACGTGGTAGTGGTTAAAACTGGGGAGAAACGCAGGATGGTCGTGGACTACAGCCAGACCATCAATCGGTACACGTAGCTCTACGCGTACCTCCTCCCTCGCATATCTGATATGGTCAATCAGATTGCACAGTACCGGGTCTTCTCGACGATTGACCTTAAATCCGCCTACCACCAGCTACCCATCCGCAAATCGGACCGTCCATACACTGCCTTCGAGGCGGACGGTCGCTTCTATCAATTTCTTAGGGTTCCCTTCGGCGTCACTAACGGGTCTCGGTATTCCAAAGAGAAATGGACCGAATGGTTGACCGGTACGGACTGCGGGCCACGTTTCCGTACTTAGATAACATCACCATCTGCGGCCAAGACCAGCAGGATCACGACGCCAACCTTGCCAAATTTCTCCACACCGCAACTCTCCTCAACCTCACTTACAACAAAGAGAAGTGTGTGTTCAGCACAGACCGCTTGGCCATCCTCGGCTACGTAGTCCAAAACGGACTCCTGGGGCCTGATCCCGACCGCATGCACCCCCTCATGGAGCTCCCCCTTCCCCACTGCCCCAAGGCTCTCAGACGATGCCTGGGGTTCTTTTCTTACTACGCCCAGTGGGTCCCACAATACGCGGACAAGGCCCGCCCACTGATACGGTCGACTCAATTTCCCCTCATGGCCGAGGCAAAACGGGCCTTCGCCCGTATTAGAGCAGACATAGCCAAGGCCGGGATGCATGCAGTGGATGAGACACTGCCCTTTCAAGTAGAGAGCGACGCTTCAGATGTCGCCCTTGCCGCCACTCTAAACCAGGCAGGCAGACCCGTGGCATTCTTTTCCCGCACCCTTCATGCCTCCGAAATTCGACATTCGTCCGTCGAAAAGGAGGCCCAGGCGATCGTTGAAGCGGTGCGGCACTGGAGGCATTACCTGGCCGGCAGGAGATTCACTCTCCTCACTGACCAATGGTCGATAGCCTTCATGTTCAACAACACGCAGCGGGGCAAGATCAAAAATGATAAAATCTTGAGGTGGAGAATCGAGCTCTCCACCTATAATTACGAGATCTTGTATCACCCCGCAAGCTCAACAAGCCCCCAGACGCCCTCTCCCGAGGTACATGTGCCAACACACAAGTAGACCAGCTCCATGCCCTGCACGACAGCCTTTGCCATCGGGGGGTCACTCGGTTGTACCACCTCGTCAAAGCCCGCAATCTGCCCTACTCCGTCGAGGAAGTATGGAGAGTCACCAGAGACTGCTAGCTCTGTGCGGAGTGCAAGCCGCACTTCTACCGGCCAGACCGCACGCGCCTAGTGAAAGCCACCCGCCCCTTTGAACGCCTCAGTGTGGATTTCAAAGGGCCCCTCCCCTCCACCGACCGCAACACATATATCCATAGTGTGGTCGATGAATTCTCTAGGTTTCCATTCGCCATCCCATGCCTGGATATGATGTCTGCCACTGTCATCAAGGCCCTTGGTTCCATATTCGCTCTGTTCGGTTGCCCCGACTACATCCACAGCGACAAGGGATCCTCATTCATTAGCAATGAGCTGCGTCAGTTCCTGCTCAGCAGGGGTATCGCCTCCAGCAGGACGACCAGCTACAACCCCCGGGGAAACGGGCAGGTAGAGAAGGAAAACGGGACGGTTTGGAGGGCCGTCCAGCTGGCCCTATGGTCCAGAAACCTCCCAGCCGCTCGCTGGCAGCAGGTCCTCCCAGATGCATTGCACTCCATCCGGTCTCTACTGTGCGCGGCCATGAATAACACACCCCATGAACGTGTTTTTACCTTCTCTAGGAAGTCTACATCCAGGGTGTCACTCCCGACTTGGCTCGCAGCTCCAGGGCCGGTTCTACTGCGTAGGCATGTCCGACTCCACAAGGCGGACCCCTTGGTGGACAGGGTATGCCTGCTCCACGCAAACCCCCAGTATGCCTACGTGGAGTTCCCCGACGGCGGCCAGGATACGGTCACGCTCAGGGACCTGGCTCCCTCGGGTGCCAATCCCACTCCCACACACCTCCCCACCCACGCGCCACCCGCGCTCCCAACACGAGCCCCACCAGGTCCATCCCTCCTTCTCCTGCCCACGCTAGAGGACGAGGAAGATTTCGGCACGCTCCCGGAGTCATCCAGCTACTGGCCAGCACCAACACCGCCAGCACCAACACCGCCAGCACCGACGCCGTCGACGCCGACACCACCTGTACAGACATCGCCACCACTGTTACGTCGCTCCCAGCGAACCATCAGAGCACCGGACAGACTTAACCTCTGACGGGCACCGGGTTACAAGACGGACACATTATTTTTTGTCGTCCCCTCTGTAAATAATTTTGTATATAGTTCCACGCCACCCCCGCCGGACACATTTTTAACAGGGGGTGAATGTGGTGATCCACTGTGTAATTGTGTGTGTGCCTGTATTAGGGGATGTACAGCAGTACCTGTACTACAGGTTCGCCGGTAGCCCCTGCCGGCTAGCTCCTCCAACAAGGAGCCGTATAAATATGTATGAGTTCTCCTGAGCAGCCATTCTACCAGCTGCAGTCGGAGGATAAACATCTAACTGTAATAAAGCCTCTCTTGTACCCATTCGAGTCTTTAGTACAATTGATAGCGCATCAGTTTGTTTGTTCTGTACATGCATTTTACATGTGAGGAGATTAGGGAGGGTGGACTGCTGCCGCACTAATGTAATCATGGCAGCTGCACAGGAATTTTCTACACATTAAGATCTTTTTGTGGCTGCATACCAGCTGAAAAGTGATGGAGTGCACGCCCTTGTGGTTAGGAAACACTTCTGGGTGATCCAGGGTTGACTTAATTGCCATGTGTGTACTCTGTACCTGTGGGAAGCCAGCCAGAGGCACAAACCAGAGGACCCAATCACTCTAACTGACTGACAGCATTGGTGGAAAATGGTCATGTTTACCCTAGAAAACAAACTATCAGGCAGTTGTGTTATGCATTTGCAGGCTGCCAACTGGATGTGTCAGCCAATGTCTTTGGAAGAACTTGGAGCATACCAGAGGCCAAGAAGTTGAGGGTGATGATGTTTTTGACAGCCACTGGACAGCCTAGTTACTGGATTCACTTGGCAGCAGGTCTTGTTATAGCAGGCTGCAAATATCTGCCGCCACCTGACATGATATATTTTCATGTTGGCTGCAACTTTCTTTTTATATTCTCTCTTTGTATCTCTTCTTGCTTCCCTGTCTTCCCTTTGAACCTTTTATTATATTCAACCTGGTTCTCAATGTATTTTTCTACCTGACATCTATCAAAAGCACACTTTCTTAATTTCTTTTTTAAAAATTTAGAGTACCCAATTATTTTTTCCAATTAAGGGGCAATTTAGCGTGGCCAATCCACCTAACCTGCACATCTTTGGGTTGTGGGGGTGTGATCCACGCGAACACGGGGAGAATGTGCAAACTCCACATGGACAGCGACCCGGGACCCAGTTCAAACCCAGGTCCTCGACGGCGTGATGCAACAGTGCTAACCACTAGTCCACCGTGCCGCCCCACTTTCTTAATTCCTATCTCTTTTGCCATCCAGGGAGTTTTGGATTTTTTTGCCCCACCTTTCTCTTTCCCTTTATCTGCCCAATCTAACGTTTCTTTGAGGGTAGCTCATTGTTCAGCCACCATTTTTTTCTGTCAACCTTCGAGTCCAATGTATTCAGCCCAGATCCATTCTCACCTCATTAACGTTGGCGTTCTCTCAGTTAATTATTCATACTCTGGATTGTTCTTTGTCCTTTTCCAGATGCATCCTAAACCATATGATACAGTGATCACTGTCTGCTAAATGTTCTCCTACTGACACTTGATCTGCTTGGTCCACCTCATTCTCAAGAACCAGGTCTAGTAGCACCTCCTTTATCATTGAACTGCAAATGTACCACTGGAGAAAGTTTTCCTGATCACACTCTGGGGACTCTCTGCTGTTATACTTCTACTATTCCAGTCTAGAGTTGGATAATTAAAATCACCTATTATAACTAAGCTAATATTCTTGTAGCTCTCTGCAATTTCCTTGTTGCTCTGTATCCTCCCCACTAGCGGTGGTCTATAGACTACTCTAAGCAATGTAATCACATTGTTGTTCTCCTTAGCTCTAGCCAAATAGATTCTGCCCTTGATCCCCCGGAGACATCCTCCATTTCTAACACTGCAATGTGCTCCCCTTAATCAGTACTGTCCCCCCCCACCTATTAATTCACTGTTCACTATTCTAGAGCTAGCTATTTCTAATTATTCTGTGCACTTTGCTATTTCTCTCTGATAGTATTTCTGGGTTTTCATACCCCTCCCAGGTTAGTTTAAACCCTGCTCAATAGCACAAGCAAAACACCCACAAGAATTCAATCCTGTCTCTATTTAGTGACAACATGTCTGGCCTGCATAAGACTGAACAGAGACCTATCTCTCCCAAAGCTGGTCCCAATATCCCGAGAACCTAAAGCCCTTCTGCATCATCTTTCCAGCCACACACTTGTCTGCTTTATCCTTATATTTCTATACTCATTTGCACATGATACTAGGACTCATCTGGATATTACTAATTTTGAGGTATTGCTTGATAATTTCATACCTTACTCTCTAAACTCTGACCCAGGGACCATATCCCTCTTTCTGTTAATGTTGCTCACATTCGTATGCACCATGGCTGTGCACTCCCCTTTCTCAGGGTGCTCTGCAGCCATTCAATTACATCCTTGACCCTGGCACCAGGGAGACAACACACCATCCTGGATTCATGTATGTAGCAGCAGAAAGACCTGTCTATTCCCCTAACTATTGAATCACCTACCACAGCTGATCTTCCAGTTTACCATATAGCCCTATGTGGAGTTGAACCACCCTTGGTGCCATACACTCCCAGATGAATAATTACTATCATATTCAGAACTGAATACTGTTTGGAGAGTGGGTTGCACTCCTGCACTACCTGCCTATTTTTACTTGATGGCCTGGTGATCACCCATTCCCTCTCTCCCTGTATAATTAAACTGTGGGGTTAGCAGATATATAAACATGCTACCCATGAAGCCTTCAACATCATGGATGCTCCACAGTGACACCAGCTATCCTTCAGGTTCTTTAACCTGGAAGTCAAGCTGTTGCATCTGATGGTAATTCCCGCACAAATAGTTACGCAGGACACAGAAACTACCCACATAGCACAGGATATGCACTCTAGAATCGGAGTAGCCCTTCCATTCCTTTATCTTGCTACTGCTAATAAACCTTTACATGAATAGGATGGGAATAGAGGGATACCGACCCTAGAAGTGTCGAAGATTTTAGTTTAGACGTGCAACATGGTCGGCGCAGGTTTGGAGGGACGAAGGGCCTGTTCCTGTGCTGTACTTTTCTTTGTTCTTTTTCTTTGTTCTTACTACTGCTAATAATCTTTACCAATACCTATAAGGCTATAAAGTTGACTACTATTAATAAACTTTCCCAAAACCAATAATCTGTACTTATACTGACAAACCCTACTTAATAGGGTCTCCATGCCCCGCTGGATCTCCAGAGCCCCTGCTGGGTGTACAAACCCATGCTGGGTCTACAAACCCCTGCTGGGTATACTATGCCCCTACTGGGTCTTCAGAGCCCCTGCTGGGTCTACAAAGTCCCACAGTATCTCCAAATCCCCGCTGTCTCCAAATCCCTGCGGTATGTCTGAAACCTCATGCTCTCTCGCACTCATTTAAGCCCCACGGTGTCTCTCTGCTCATCCTCTCTCCAGCAAAGCAGCATATCTGTGAAGAGCATAGCTGGTGCTGCTGCTGTTCCTGTTGGTGTCCCAGCTCTTCCTGCTGCTGCTATTGATCATATTGGTCCCATCTGTAAAATGGCACTTTTGACAACCATGCTGACTGATCAGATCAAGTCTCCAAAATAGTGAAAGTAATATCTAAAATTGTGAAAATGATCTCTCAACACAATAATGTGAACAAAAGCATTCAGGCAAGAAAATAACTAGAAGGTTCCAACACTTATCAGCCTATTTTTGTATCATGCCTTCAGCTCCTTCAATGGCTGACATATTGTTGTCTTTCTTTCACTGGTGAGTTCTGGGAAGGAAGGCAAAGCTATGCACCCGCAGTCATTCAGAAAACCACGATGAAGGCTTGGAAACTTAGCAGTTAACATAATCCACCTCTCCCAAAAGGTTTGTTCACATGCAATTTAATGGCTGTAATTAAGTAATACCCGTACCAGTCTCCCCGAACAGGCGCCAGAATGTGGCGACTAGGGGCTTTTCACAGTAACTTCATTTGAAGCCTACTTGTGACAATAAGCGATTTCAAGTATGGAAGTTGGTGGGTGGGAGCAGGCTTCTTTACCTGCGCTCAACTTCCACGATTTTAACTTCCCACCCACTCCCAAACCAACATGTTCCTGCATGTTAAAATTCAACCAATGTTTCAGAGCGGTGGTTTTTCATCACAACTTAACTAAGTTACACTTAGGACTCAGACCTCCTATCCTGCAGCTCGAGCTCAGTTGGTAGCACTCTCTACCAGGAGGTTGTGGTTCAAGTCCCATTTCAGAGACTTCAGCGGAAATCCAGCATTAAAGGATTACTGCAATGTCAGCGGTGTCACATTTCAGATGAGACATTAAATTGGAGGCCCCCATTTGCTCTCAATGATGGACACAAACATTCCCAAGGCACTACTGAAGAAGCACAAGGGAGTTATCCTGTGTGTCCTGGTCAATATATATCCCTCAATCAACATTGCACAAACAAATGATCAGATTGATATTTGTGCGACATTGATGTGCACAAATAGGCTGCCACATTTCTTGCTTTACAAATATGATTACCCTTCAGGCTGTAAAGTGCTTTGGGATGGCCTGAAGTCATGAAAAGCTTTATATAAATCCAAGCCTTTCTTTCTGGTTTTAAAAATATTAGGATAGGATGGTATTGGTGACATAATACAATTCACTCTCTCTTGTTGAATACATCATGGAATGTTTAATAACCTTCATTACTGTATGAGTACCCAATGCAATGCAGTTAAAGCTAATGATTGATAATAAATTGTTCCACGATCTCAGTAAACACCATTGCAATTTTTAATTTATGCATATTTGTTAATTTATACAAGTAATCTACATAATTGCAGATTATAGAATCATAACAATTTACAGTGCAGAAGGAGGCCATTCAGCCCATCGAGTCTGCACCGGCCCTTGGAAAGAGCGCCTCACTTACGCCCACCCCATCCCCACCTAACATTTTTTGGACACTAAGGACAATTTATCTTGGCCAATCCACCTAACCTGCACATCTTTGGACTGTGGGAGGAAACCCATGCAGACACGAGGAGAACATGCAGACTCCGCACAGACAGTGACCGAAGCCAGGAATCAAACCTGGGACCCTGGAGCTGTGAAGCAACTGTGCTATCCACAATGCTACTGTGCTACCCCATCTAATCAAGTGCAGTTAAGTGTAGGCAGTCATCAATTATGTGACGTCTGAATGGCATTTACAACATTTATAAATTGACACCCCATTTCAACTATGTTGGTTTCAACTGCACGACAGCACACCAGCATGTTCAAACCTGTGCATTGATGTTCTGAGCCACCCATCTGCATGACTGAACAGTCGAACTGTCTTTATTACAAAATGAGTGGTTTATTCTGTCAAATGTGCTTGGCACAACCATCGTGATTTTAATGCATTTATAAGCTGCTGTTACTAAGAACGCAGCCTTGCAGAAGTTGAAGGTTAAACAGGCAATTGACAGTGATCGATGGCTACAGTTCATCCCCCACACTAATCGAGTAACTTGTGCTAAGGCGTGCAGGCACCAACAGTCACCTCAGTAACTTGACAGGGCAAGAGTTGAGAGCAGTTAACACTGCCAGGCACTCCACTTGTCATTTCCGCTCTTGGTTCCGAAACCAATCCTCCATGTATAACCTATATCCTATGGGAAAATCGGTTTCAACTTACAACATTCCGACCTGCACCATGATTTTCAGGAACCAATTGTGTTACAAGTCCGAGGAGTGCCTGTATGAATAATTGAAGGTCTATTGATGGTGAATTGCATTCAGAAATGTAAGAATTGAAATGTATCATCTTAAGCCTCATATTAAAAATCTTTCACGAGTGAATTTTTTTTTTAACTACCCTAAACGCAGTGTTCAGTTTGCATATTATTTGTTTATTCAAATAGTCAGAAACTACTTTTATGTTCTCCAACTTGTGGTGGTGTGACTTTGGACTGTGCAAGAGTTTTATATTTTTATTCAAGCAAAATCTGGTGCAAAGGTCAAGAATTTTTCCCACAGATATTTTTCGTGAATATAGTTTATTCACAATGGATTTGCAGATTGCAGTGCGGAGAATTGCGCCCTGGCATCGGGGCGGCGTGGCGCGATTCACGCGGCGCCGCGCAGATTCTCCGACCCGGCGGGGGGTCAGAGGACTCCGCCAATTGTTTTTGTTTTGTTTTGAGCGAGGTGGCGTGGTGCCAGTCGGGATATGCGCCTACTCTCCAGCCCGGGCCGACACGCCGATTCTCCGGCCCAGATTGGCCAAGCAGCCGTCAACAAAAAGCCGAGTCCCGCCGGCGCCATTCTAACATCCTCTGAGCCGACGGGTCCTCGGCATTGAAGGGTCCGGGGCGACCTGTGGGGTGGGGGGCCTGGCCCGCGATCGGGGCCCACCGATTGGCAGACCGGCCTCTCTGCCCCCCCGGCCTCCTTTCCTCCGCTACGGCTCCTGTCTCCCTGCGCCGTATGGCATTGGGCCGGCACAGGGAAAAAGGCCACTGCGCATGCACTAGTTGCTGCGGGCCCAACTGCACATGTGCCAGTTGGCGCCGGCCTAACTGTGCATGCAGGCCAGGATCGGCAGGCCGCTCCAGCTCCATCCTAGCCCCCTGTGGGCCGCAGAATTGGGTCCCGAAACGGGTGCTGATGCTTGAGTAAAACACTCCCGTTTTTACTCTGGCGTCGGCACTTAGCCACCCGTTGGGAGAATCCCGCCCAATATATCAGAGACAAGTTCAGCCTATGCAAGAGAGTTGTTTTTGAGACTGCAGCCCACAGCACGAAGCTGTGTCAACTCCCAACAAGCTGTTTCTGGAGAAAGCCTGTTTGAGAAGCTAGTTGTCTCTATGCTAAGACGGAAGGGCAGATGAGAAGGATGCCATTTGTGTGTGTATGTGTGTGTACATGATGAGTGGAGCCATGCACTGCATGAGGAGGTGATCTCCAGAGGAGATAAGGACAGAGAAGATCAGGCCAGATGGAGATGTGAGGATGTTTACATGTGCTAGAGAATGAATGTTAATGTCCCTTGAGCTGGTAGTGAGTGACATAACAGTGAATATGTGATGGGCTTGGGGGTGGGGGATGCTTCGAGTGAGAAGATGGTTGATTTACCCTTGTGTCATAGATTAGATCAATCATCCTCTTTCTGCGCTGGTTTGCCAGCCTCTTTGGTGCCCCTTTGGCACTGACCACTGCTGCTACCACCTCCCCAGCTGGATTTTGGCTTTTGGGGCCATGCCTCCACTGGCACAATCCTGAGCTGGAGAACTGTGTGCCTGGCTGCAGTTAATATATGGTTCCTGGCGTAAGGAAGTGGTAAGGTAATGGTATGGCGGATGAATCAGAGGCTACCTACCAGCGGAATGGTGTGTTCTCTGTACCTGCATAGTTAATGAATGGTGGGAAGTGGACAATGCAGCGAAGACCCGACATTGTAGCCGTCAGGATAAAAGGCCAATTTTAATGCCCATTACTGCATTTAGTGCAGTTCATGGAAAATCCCACCATACATTTCCACAGGGGGTGAGCTAGAATGTTCTCAAGACAAACTTTGAAAAGTAATGTCAATTCCCTGAGTTTGGCCCCAAGGACCTGCAACAATGTCACAAAACATTCAATGACCAAACACAGGTAGTCAAAGTCATTAAACACTTTCTCAAATGCCATCACCTACCAACCACCGCCCTCTCATATTGCTCAATATACCACACTTCAATTATTCGCCAGCAGCGATCCCGGGCGATCAGGACTCTGGCCTAATATTCACATGCTCCACCTGACAGCAGCAATCCCGAGCAATCAGGATTCTGGCCTAACATTCACATGCTCCACCTGACCTTACTTTGCTGCCAACCTCACATCCCACACTCTTGTTGCTCCCACACACCTCCAACTATACAGTCATGTCAAGCTGATAACCAAACACAATTGCTGACATTTTGCCTCTCAGGACAAAGTGACCTATAACAAGAGAAAATAGATCGGGGCAGCACACATGTCTCACTTGAGCCTCTTAGAGGGGACAATTGCACCATCTTGGATATAATTCCAGCCTTATGCACCTTCGCAAATCCCACCTCAACATCATTCTGATATCTGGAATGATGTGAAATCAGCAACCGGTGACACCACAGACCTGCTTAACAGTCCACTCCACTTTCCTCAGCCCAAATCTTCTCTTCGCCATTTATGCTTTCTGATACCCAAGAATGGTCTGTGGACAACCATGGCAGACTGATGACGAAGAGAGAGAGCTGCTACAGTCTTCTGTGAAAAAAGCAGTGTGACGTGACCTGGCAATTGCAGCTAGTAACTCAGATACTGGCACAACACAAACTTTGCAACGTAGCTTAAAGTTACGATATCCACCTCGGAAGATGATTTTGGAGATGAGTTCTGTGGCAGGAGACTCAGATTGGACTTAATAGGGCAGCCTACAGAAAAATAATAATAATAATCTTTTAGTGTCACAAGTAGGACATTAACACTGCAATTAAGTTACTGTGAAAAGCCTCTAGTCGCCACACTCCGGCGCCTGTTCGGGTACACTGGAGAAGAATTCAGAATGTCTAATTCACCTCATAAGCACATCTTTCTGGACTTGTGGGAGAAAACTGGAGCATCCTGAGGAAACCCACGCAGACACGGTGAGAAAATGCAAATGCTGGAATTGAACCTGGGTCCCTGGAGCTGTAAGGTGGCTAATCACTGTGCCACCGGGCCGCCCTGCAAGGTCATCTGCAGTTTCTCCCAATGAACATTAGCACCCTTCCATCAGCCATGCTATACACTGGAGTAGCACAGTATAGGAAAACTGGGACAGGTAAAGGCAAGAATGGCTCTAAAGAGACACATGTGGGTGAATAGTTCTGTTATCTATGTTATTGGATGTTTTGTTAGATAAAAGTTGTTATATTTATTGGTAGCTTGTTTTTCATTATTTTGAACAAGAGAACATTGTGATGGAACATAGCAAATAACTTAAAATGTGGCAAATTGTGGAGCAATTAAAATGATGGCTCTTCGGGGAAACAGAATCGCAGTAGCTGCTCACAGAGTGGCTGGCTGGAATGGAGAGGGCCTGAACGCCTCCACCCTGTTTTTTCTCCTTCCCTATTCATTCTCCCTCCTTCCTCCTCTCCCTCCCAAGGTAATGCCGGATGCCGAGTGGAAAGGGCTGAATCCTCATGACAGCAAGGTTGTGGAGGACCACCACAAACTTCGATACCCAATCTGGTCAGTACTGGAGGATTCCTCTTGAACAGTGCAGGCAGCAGCACTGTTGCTTGAGGATACAACTATGTTTCTATTGGCTGCATAGCTCTCATTATAGGCACACTGTCCGTGCATGGTTAGGTGGTAGAGGAGAGTCATCAGCCTCTGTAGCTAACCTAACTCTTGTCTACAAGTGCCCACACTTGTGGTTAGTCATGTTGGGACAAAAACAGCGGGAATGGCTGACAGCCTCAGGATGAAGACATTATGGTTGCTGCCAGGATAATGGGTATTCCTCGATATGATGTTTATAGGTAGTGTGGCGACTAGGGGATTTTCACAGTAACTTCATTGAAGTGTTGATGTAAGCCTTCTTACGACACTGATAAAGACTATTATTATTAGACATGGATGCTTGAGCATGCAATCGATGGCACCCTGCACCATTGAGATTGCCACTACACTGGCAAAGCTATGTGCAATTCATCCTACTTTTTCCTGGCAAGAGAGAACACAATAAAGTCCCCCTGTCTTGGCAGACAGGCCCTCAGTCACTACACTGATGCACTGGCAACAGTGAACTGGGAAATGTTGGCTACATTTCCTGCTTTGCCTGGAAGGATCCGATTCTATAGAAGGGGAGTGTGATAGTGGTCTTAATGGCCACTGTCAGAGCCACCTTGTGTGGCCCTAGGTCTTGTTGAAAAAGGTAACACAGTTTATTGAACATCTCTTTGGTGAATTTCAGATGTCCCAGGCATTGCTTCTGTCTGAGATGGAGTTACATAGAAGATAGAACATACAGTGCAGAAGGAGGCCATTCGGCCCATCGAGTCAACACCGACCCACTTAAGCCCTCACTTCCACCCTATCCCCATAACCCAATAACCCCTCCTAACCTTTTTGGTCACTAAGGGCAATTTATCATGGCCAATCCACCTAACCCGCACATCTTTGGAAGGAAACCGGAGCACCCGGAGGAAACCCACACAGACACAGGGAGAACGTGCAGACTCCACACAGACAATGACCCAGCGGGGAATCGAACCTGAGACCCTGGCGCTGTGAAGCCACAGTGCTATCCACTTGTGCTACCGTGCTGCCCACCACTGAGTGCTGAGTTAGAGGAATTGCTCCCTAAAGACCCTAGGTTAGTGATGAAGAATCCTACTTTGGACACTTTGAAGTAGGCTTCATAGTCTGGAATATATTAACATGAAGTCTTTATTAACAACTAATAACTGTATACATATATACAACAGAGCTGGCTCAATCCTAGGTTCTTACACATTTCATGCACATCTCTTAGCATGCTCACCTCTGTTTTGTTTTTGATGGTGTGAGCCGACTCCAGCATCCCTATTGGTTCTGCATTCTGGCTACTAGTCGCTGTGAGTGCACAGTGGTTGGTGTGTCTACAAACTGTACCATCATCATAGTTTGCGGTTGAGACTCTGATCCTTCTCTGGCGTCAGTTCCACCAGAGGTACAATAGTAATTTCCTGTGATCTCCTGTGTAGTAGGTTGATCTGACCATTGCGGATTTACCTGGAGTAATGATGGACAAACCTGCTCCACTAAATGAAAAGAGATATCGCAGGTGAAATCAGAGTCTGTTTGAGGATTCAGGACTGTACTTTTCAGACCAACTAATGACTGTGGTAGTCTTTCCAACCTCTGCCATTTGGAGGAGATCCAGGGCTAAACAGGTACTCCTGTTTAAATCAGACTTCCCCTGCTCCATAACGTGGAGTGTCTATCATTTGAATCCAAAGGACTTTGAGCCATGGTTTATTGTCTGACAGTACTGTGACACCGGCATCTGAATCTAATTTAAAATTTGATAGACGACCGTTTATCAGGATGTCAGCCTTCCAAAATGAAGACCTGCATTCTCTGATGTTCCCCAAAGAGAAAGGCTGTACGTCTTCTGGGTCTTTGGTTTTGACATTGTGGATGACCTTTGGGATGTCTGTGCGAAGCTGTGGTTTTGACTTGTAGTTCACCAAAGTGTCTCTTTCTGTTGCAGTGGAAGCATTGGACAGTACTCGCAGAACAGTGGCCTTTCGTG
Organism: Scyliorhinus canicula; assembly: GCF_902713615.1. Lineage (NCBI taxonomy): Eukaryota > Metazoa > Chordata > Chondrichthyes > Carcharhiniformes > Scyliorhinidae > Scyliorhinus > Scyliorhinus canicula. Next base: position 114,984,440 of record NC_052158.1, read on the forward strand.
TGAGGGCACTTCACATCGCAGAACTGACAAGGTCGCTCTGCTGGGTGATTCAGAAATTGAGCTGGGTGGCCCCTGCATTTCTGTGACCTGATGTGGTGGTCTGATGGTTGGTTTCTGTCTCAAGTAGTGTTCTCCCCACTTAGGGTGGTCCTTGATTGTTCACATAGCTCAGAGAGTGACTCACCTGCAATACATACCGCCATTCTCCCTTAGATGAGCTCAGATATTAAATCTTCATCTCTCTGCCAGCCTGTAGAGATCATTCAGTAAGGAATCAACAGGTTCCCTGAGCAGTTGGACTCACTAATTGTATCTCAGGTTGAAATTAATGTTGAAGGATTTTAAAACATCAAATTTGGCAGATGACTCATCGATAGTTTGTTCTGCAATTATCCCAAACGAGTAAAGAATCTGTCGACTTGTTCTGCTTATTTTTTTTATTTACTCTTGTAGCAACGCTGGGCTCAATGGAACAGTCTAGTCACGCTCAAACTGGTGATGCGACTTGGCAGGTAAATCTCGCTAGTGGCCTTTCGTGAGATTTATGACGCTCAGAACACCTCGCAAAATCTAATGAGATCTTGCGATCTGGATGTCGCCTAACTGGGTATAATCCAAATTTACATATTTAAGTGAGCAGTTACCTCACCCTTGCAAGTTGTGAGATCTGCTTGCTGAAGCAGGCCTTCAAAGAGAGGTCTTTCAATGGAGTCACTAGAGTAAAACTTCTAACTTCTTACTTCCAGGCTATTCTTTCTGGAGCTTTCCATCACTTATGAATTTGTTCCATGTCTGTACCATGTTCATTCCAAATCCACTGAAGGTGTTGTGGTGAATGTATTACTGCGACCATTCACCATTGTATTACATTACATTACATTGTATTATGCTGGTGCCCTTGTGGGCTCCGCCCCCTCAGGGGAGGTATATAGATCTGCAGCCTGTAGGCGGCACTCAGTACAGAGCAGTCGCAGTTCTAGCTGTTTAAAACCACTGTTCACTTCAACTCTCCGTCTTGTGTGAATTGATGGTTGCATCAATTTAATCTGCTACAACATCGCTATGGAAGCAGCCCTCAAACCTGATCGACTGGAACTCGACCCACAGGCCGCTGAAGCCAAAGGAATTTTTTCGCACTGGCTCCGCTGTTTTGAGGCCAACCTCGCCGCCTCCTCCTCGCCCACCATCACTGAGGAACAGAAACCGAGTCTCCTCCACATCTGGGTGAGCCACAAAATCTCCGTGCAAATCGAGGAAGCGACCACGTACGCAGATGCGGTCGCGATCCTGAAAAGGCAGTATGTGAGGCCGGTGAACGAAGTGTTTGTGCGGCATTTCCTCACCACTCGTTGTCAATGCCCCGGGGAATCACTGGAGGAATACCTACTGTACCTGAAAATACTCGCGCAAAACTACAATTACAAGGACGTCACAGCCTCACAGCGTATGGAACTCGTCATCCGGGACACCTATGTGGCTGGAGTCTGGTCCAACTACATTAGACAGCGTCTGATCGATAAGGGCGCCCTCGACCTAGAAGAGACGGTAAAACTATCCACCTCCTTAGAAGTAGCTTTTCAGAGCCTCAATGCTTGCCAAAGCTGCGACGCGTGAGGTGGATGAGTCCATCCCCTTCCAGGTGGAGAGCGGTGTGTCAGAGGTCGCCTTCGCTGTTACCCTTTCACCAGGCAGGCAGGCCTGTAGCCTTTTTTCCCCCGTACTCTCAACGCCTCCAAGATTCGACACTCCTCAGTCGAAAAAGAAGCTCAGGCCATTGTGGAAACTGTGCGGCATTGGAGGCACTACGTTGCTGGTAGGAGGTTCACCCTCGTCACCAACCAACAGTCGGTAGCCTTCATTTTCAATAATACACAGCGGGGCAAGATCAAGAATGATAAAATTTTGAGGTGGAGGATCGAACTCTCCACCTATAACTACGATATTGTATATCGTCCGCGGAAGCTCAACGAGCCCCCAGATGCCCTGTCCCGTGGCGCGCAAGATGACCGACTCCAGGCCACCCACAACAACCTCGGTCACCCGGGGGTCACCCGGCTTCTCCACTACATCAAGGCCCGTAACCTGCCCTCCTTCACCAAGGAGGTCAGGGCCATGACCAGGGACTGCCAAATCTGCACGGAGTGTAAGCCGCACTTTTATCAACCAGATAAGGCCCACCTGGTGAAGGCATCCAGGCCCTTTGAGCGCCTCAGCATCGATTTCAAAGGGCCCCTCCCCTCCACTGACCGCAACGCGTACTTTCTTAACGTCGTTGATGAGTACTCCCGTTTCCTCTTTGCAATCCCATGCCCCGACATGACCGTAGCCACTGTCATTAAGGCCCTGCATTGTATCTTCAACCTGTTCAGTTTCCCCACTTACGCCCACAGTGACCGGGGCTCCTCGTTTATGATCGATGAACTGCGTCAGTACCTGCTCGGTAAGAGGATCGCCTCGAGCAGAACAACCAGTTATAACCCCCGGGGAAATGGGCAGGTGGAGAGGGAGAATGCGATGGTATGGAAGGCCGCCCTTCTGGCCCTATGGTCTAGGAGTCTCGCAGTTTCCCGCTGGTAGGAGGTCCTCCCAGACGCGCTCCACTCCATTAGGTCACTCCTTTGCACAGCCACGAACGAGACCCCTCATGACCGCCTATTTGTTTTCCCCAGGAAATCCACCTCCGGGGTCTCACTTCCATCCTGGCTGACGACACCGGGGCCTGTCCTCCTCCGAAAACACGTGAGGAGCCATAAGTCCGACCCCCTGGTCGAGAGGGTCCAGCTCCTTCACGCCAACTCCCAGTATGCCATGACGGCCGACAAGATACAATCTCCCTCCGGGACCTGCCACCTGCCGGTTCCCCTGCGACCATCACCTACCTCCCCCCCCCACCCTACACCGAACACCGTCCCCGCCACTACATGGCCTCCACCCCCCTCCTACACCCCCCCCCCCCCCCCCCCATCGCCGACCTACAGGAATGAAGCTCCAGAAGATTCGCTCCCGGAGTCAACTCCCTGTGCCCGCAGCGAAACCAGAGCTCAGGCGATCGCAGCGAACGATCAAGGCGCCGGACAGACTTAACCTGTGAGCCAACTTCACCCCCCGGTGGACTTCAATTTTTAACAGGGGGTGAATGTGGTGAATGTATTACTGCGACGATTCACCATTGTATTACATTACATTGTATTATGTTGATGCCCTTGTGGGCTCCACCTATTGACCACCATTGTATTACATTAAATTACATTGAATTGTGCTGGTACCCTTGTGGGCTCCGCCTATGGCTCTGCCCCCTCGGGAGAGGTATATAGAATTGCAGCCTGTAGGCGGTACTCAGCACACCGCAGTCACAGGCAGGCACAGTTCTAGCTGATTAAAACCACTGTTCACTTCAACTCTCCATCTCGTGCGAATTGATGGTCGCATCAGGTGTCCATTTTCTTAGTTTTTCTGCATTCTTGTGAGGATCTTTTTTTCTTCATTTTTGGGATGTGGGCATCACTGGCTAAGCCAAGTTTTATTCCCCATCCCTAATTACCCTCAAGAAGGCAGTGGTGAGCTGCGTTGTTGAGTCGATGCAGTCCATGTGGTGGCAATACACCCACTGTGCTATTAGAGAAGGAGTTCCAGTATTCTAACCAAACCATGAAGGAATGGGGATATATTTCCAGGTCAGGAAGATGAATAGCTTTGAAGGGAACTTTCAGGTGGTGCTGTTCCCATGTGTCTGCTGCCCTTGTCCTTCAGGATTAGAGTGCTCGGGGCAACACGGTGGCGCAGTGGGTTAGCCCTGTTGCCTCACGGCACCAAGGTCCCAGGTTCGAACCCGGCTCTGGGTCACTCTCCGTGTGGAATTTGCACATTCTCTCCGTGTTTGCGTGGGTTTCACCCCACAACCCAAAGGTGTGCAAGGTAGGTGAATTGAACACGCTAAATTGCCCCTTAATTGGAAAAAAATGAATTGGGTACAATAAATTTATTTAAAAATAGGATTAGAGTGCTCGCCAGTTTGGAAGGTGTTGTCTCAGGAATCTTGATTGTACATCTTGTAGGTGTACTCACTGCTGTCACTGTGCAATAACGGTGGAGGGAGTGAATGTTTGTGAAAGGAGTGCCAATCAAGTGGTCTGCTTTGTCCTGGATGGTGGTGAGCTTCTTGAGCTTTGTTGGAGCTGCACTCATCCAAGCAAATGGAAAATATTCCATTACACGCCTCACTTCTTCCTTGTACATGGTGGACAGGCTTTGGGGAGTAATGAGATAGAATACTCGCCACAGGATTCTTAGCCTCTCACCTGAGCTTGCATCCACAATATTTATATGGCGAGTCCAGTTCAGTTTCTGGCCCCTGATAACCTCCAGGATGTTGATAGTGGGGGATTCAACGTTGATAATGCTAACCCCCAGGATGTTGATTGTGGGGGATTTAGCGATGGTAATGTTATTGAATGTCAAGGGTCAATGGCTAGGTTCACCCTTATTGGAGATGGTGATTGCCTGGCATTTGTATGGCACGAGTGTTACTTTCCACTTGTCAGCCAAAGTCTGAATATTGTCCAGGTCTTGTTGCATTTGCATATGGACTGCTTGATCTCACAGTTGCCACAATGAAGAATCCTACTTCAGACACCATGAAGTAGTCTTAATATTCTTGAATATATTAACATCAAGTCTTAATTAACAACTCAAAACAATATACATATGTACAGTTGAAGGTACAGGTATGGAAGTGACTCCATTGTTGGTCTTTACACATCTCTGTCCATCTCTAGACTGACACTGGTTCTGGGTTTGTGCCTTATTACATCACTCTGTGGGTGGTAATGTACTCAGTCCCACATTAACCCTGTATGTGCCAGATCCTATTATTACAGGTAGAGAATTCTATTGAGACCCTTTGTGAAGCTTCTGTTCATGTCCCTGGTATGTTATAGGCCAATTGAGACTGCAACTATAACCCCATCACTGTGGTAGATATTCTGCGCAGTGGACTGAAAACTCCTCTAATTTCCCTATAAGGGTGCAGCAACATTCCCTTCAATCACCAACATGTCAGCTAAATTCCTCGAACACTGCACAGTTTTTCTACAAACCTTGCGGGTACAAAGATAAGTTAAAGCACCTCAATTACAAGTTGAATGTCTAACATCAGTCGGGGGAGGGGGTTGCTACTGCAGCTGAACACAGGTTTAACGGTCATCGAATCTGCATAGTGCAAAATCGGAGAGGCTGTTTGACATCATAGTCTTCTCAATGTGAAAAGTTTCAGTGTGCGTATGGCATCCTTACCAATATGGCTCCCAGACGCTGCTGGCCCACCATTTTCAGGAACTCTAACTTTTATTGCTCTGGCTCCCGTAGTTCTTCAAATTCACAGGTTTCAGCCTAAAACACTTAATTTTGGAAAGTTTAATGAGGTTATATCTGCATTATAGCATCAAATATCTTTGCTACACTGTGAATTTTGTACTGAATTTATACTCATTGGTATAAATACAGTGTAATAATTTATTGTGTAAGCATGTGAAACTAAGAGGCTGTATTATCGTAAATTAGACTGGGGTAGTTGTCTAATACACTGCAGTAAATCCCATTCATTCACTTTAATTCAAGGAAAAAAGGCGGAAAATTAAATGTTTCAACCCCCAATGTGGTTTTATATGAAATGTTAACTTTTCTTTTTCAGCAGTTTTGTAAAATTCAGCGATCTGCTGATTGGATAGGCCCTGGGTTCTCTCCAGCTAACGAATCTGTTCCAATTAACTCCGGACTTGCGTGCTCAATTTCCACAGATAAATTAAGTTGGAGTCCATGGAATTAAGGCTATGAAAGGTTTCATTAAAAAAAACAATGATGAGGGATTTATAAATGAGAACTCATTGAAACAGGAAAAGGTTAAGAAAAAAACAGGCCCTCGACTTGATTAAGGAGAAATAATCAAAGCAAACAGGATAATGATTGCAGAAAAACAGAAACGATCTACACTCAAGTCTATTATTAAATACTTTTCCAGTCAAATTCCTCTGTTTTACAGTATGTTAATTTTGACAGAAACACCACAGGGACCACTCAATCAAAGATCTTTAGGTACCCAACAGGCAACCATCCTATTTGTACATTAGTTATCATCGTGCTAATAATGGGAAATTTTTCATAAAAGAATGTATGGCATAAATTTGCAAGCATTGATAAAATATAAAAGATTGGAAACCAGGGGATTTAAAAAAAAGTATTGAAATAATACATTTCAAGTAATGCATTGAGCTCACCACAGAGAATGTATTCTTGGTGATTGTTTCTAACTGTCTGAGAGACTATTTATTATAAACTTTGTTCTAAACATTCCACAGTGGTTGTATAAATTCCTTGAAAGCTTTGAGCCCTGTGCCACATGTGATGGCAAATTAATAAAGCCAGAACTGACCTCAAAAGCTGTAGACATGGTGCTGGAATTGTCTGAGTCACCAAGTAACCTCTGTTTGCAGTGGTCTGAATCTGTGAATGAGACATCGGTGGATGTCTGACAGAGGTCTGCAAAGCTGCAATTCCTACAGGAAAGGATTGAAGTAGACAGGGGTCCAATTGAGCCCCCTCAGGCATGGAGCCAGCTCCCTCCGGCCCAGCTGTGCCACTGATGGATCTCAGTGTGAACTGTTAACAGCTGCTGCCTGCCGCAGGAATGGTGTTTGCTGATTGCCTTGGGCGGAAGCGCGGCAATCTTTCATGTAGTAGGGGTGACCCACAGAGCTCCAGAGCTGCATCGACCTGCTTCACACTTTGCTGCTGTTCCTCAGTTCAAGTAAATTTGGGGGTGGGGAGATCGATACTCTGAGAAATGTTGATGGACAGTAAGGCAGGTTAATTTAAAACTGTTGTGATCATTTTTAAGAGACGGCATTGTGGTACAGGACCCTCTGAAAGATGTTGATCTGTGGTAAAATGTATTGATGATAATTCAGTAAAGTGGATACAGTTTTACAAGACTGAAGTATAAATAACGCGTCATTCTGCGAACAATGACAGTGAAAACATTTAGTGGTTTAATTCTCTCTTTTTCTCTGTGTTCCAACTCCCACCTCCTCTAAAATACTGGCAAGAATGTATCATAAATCAAACAAAAACTTTCATTTATACATGACCTTTAACATAGTAAAACATCCTAAGGCATTCACAGGAGCTTAAGCAAACAAAATTTGACACCGAGTTACATAAAGAGATATTAGATCAAATGCTCGGTCAATCAAACAGATTTTAAGAAGCATCTTAAAGGAGAAGAGAGCCCTGGAGTGCTTTGGGGGGAGGGGGATTTCAGAGTTTACACCCCAAGCAACTGAAAGCGTAGCCGCAAATGGTGGAATTGTTGAAAGAGGTCAGAATTGGAGGTGCTCAGAGATCTTGGAGGGTTGTGAGGCTGGAGGAGATTTTAAAGATAAAGAGGGGGGAAAGTCATGGGGAGACATGAAATAAAGATAAGGGATTCTCCGCCGGCGGGATGCTCCATTTTGCCAGCAGCCCGGGGATTTCGCGAAGGCGTGGGGCTGCCCCACAATAGGAAACTCCATTGACCGGTCGGCGTAACGGAGCATCCTGCCGGCCGGTTAAAATAGAAATGTGGCGAGGCGGGACAGAGAATCCAGCTCGAGTTGTAACTGGACCAGGAGGCAGTGCTGATCATCAAGCAAAAAAACGATGGGCAACAAATGCTGGGCTTGCCAATGACGCCCACATCCCACCCACATCCCATCCACATCCAAGGAAGAATTATTAAAAGGATTAGAATACAGGGAACATAGTTTTGGATGAGCTCAAGTTTAGAGAGAGTTGAACATTGGAGGCCAATCGAAGAACTTTGGATTAGTCTGGAGGTAACCAAGACACTAAAGTAGCAGGTTTTAAGTAGGATCTTTCAGCAGCAGATGACAGAAGGGGGGGATCGAGTGAAGTTATAGAGGTAGAAGTAGGTAGTCTTTGTGATGGCACAGATATTATAATAATAATCGCTTATTGTCACAGGAAGGCTTCAATAAAGTTACTGTGAAAAGCCCCTAGTTGCCACATTCCGGTGCCTGTTCGGGGAGGCCGGTTCGGGAATTGAACTCGCTGATGGTCTTGTTCTGCATTACACGCCAGCTGTTTAGCCCACTGCTAAACCAGATATGTGGTCAGAAGTTCGTCTCAGAGTTAAACACAACACCTAGGGGCTGGTTTAGCACAGTGGGCTAAACAGCTGGCTTTTAATGCAGAGCAATGCCAGCAGCGCGGGTTCAATTCCTGTACCAGCCTCCCCGAACAGGCGCCGGAATATGGCGACTCAGAGTTTTTCACAGTAACTTTATTGAAGCCTACTTGTGACAATAAGTGTTTATTATTATTTATTAGTATCATGATGTGAATCTGCCTGGCTTAGCCTCAAAACTGTTGCAATGAGGGCAGCACGGTGGCCTAGTGGTTAGCACAACCGCCTCACGGCGCTGAGGTCCCAGGTTTGATCCCGGCTCTGGGTCACTGTCCGTGTGGAGTTTGCACATTCTCCCCGTGTCTGCGTGGGTTTCGCCCCCACAACCCAAAAATGTGCAGAGTAGGTGGATTGGCCACGCTAAATTGCCCCTTAATTGGAAAAAATAATTGGGTAATCTAAATTTATTTTAAAAAACTGTTGCAAGGAAAGGAGTTAGTAACTAGGGTACTGAATTTGTTGCAGAAATCAAAGATAATGGCTTCAAAGTCATTTATTTATGTGTCCCTAGGAGTCAATGTCTGACTCTGTATATAAACATTACTCGAGACTCTCTCCCCCCCCCCCCCCCCCCCCCCCCCCGAGTAATGCAGTGAGTTTACACAATCAGTATCTGACCCACACAGACAAGAAGGATTTCTGATCTGTACTGAGTTGAAAGAGATTAGCCCAGATATTACAATTGGTCTCAATGAACCCAAATTAACAAAGGAAAAACATCATGGGTTGCACATCTGCTACAAAAATATTTTTGTGGTCTTTGGGTAAGGACAGGATTCGGTTCAAACCTCGATGGCTTCATGGTTGAGTATCCGGATCTTATTCATACATGAGCTTTTGGGGCAACAGAGCAGAAAACAATTGGCACCTGTAAAATAATTTCTGACCAAAGAGACAGCTCCCCCGGGATCACAGAAAAGATGTGTTTGAAAATGTATGGTTCTTCCTGTTTATTCTCTTATTTCTCCTTTCTTTTATTTTGCTGTCATCATTTTTGATCCATGAATGATTAATGGACATGAATCAAGTCAAGAAGTAGAGAGAATGAGGAACTCAGAAGCCACTGGAGAGAACACCCTGCTAGCCTTTGCTAGTTTGAACAGGAGCTTCAGACTTTTTGGCACAGGAGAGAGAGAGAGATGGGGCGAGATTCTCGGCAAATGCGGAGAATCGTAAAGGCTGCCGTGGGTCACGGCCTGTCCCATGGCAGGCATCACGGCCACTTCCGGGGCTGATTCTCCCCCCCCCCCCCGGGCGGGGTTAGGAGCGATTCGTGGCGTGGGTCAGGCGTGGGGGGTGGGAGAATAGCGGGAGGGCATGAAAAATGGCGGGAGGCCCTCCCGCTATTCTCCCACCCGGCGTGGGGGGGTGGAGAATCGCGCCCATGGAGTGGGACTTGGTTTGGTTGATTGGCTGGTGGGCAAAGAATTGGTCAAAATACCGTTCTCTGCCCGGTAACAGGTGGTGGTCAGAGACCTCATGGTGCAGTTGAGTCCAAGACACAGAAAGTCAAGGACCTGTTTTTCGCTTCCTCTCCAGAAAGGCTGAGTGCGCTGTATTCCTGAAGCTGCAGTGAGACTGACTGAATTAATCTGCAGGAAAACTATTAAAGGCTGCAAACAAAGACCAGAATTCTCTCTCTCTAGAAAGGTTCTGAGAGCTGTATTCCTGAAACTTCTGAATGAATCTACAGTAAAAACCTTGAACTAAAAGCAAAGTCTGAAGAGGAGTAAGGTTCTGCAAATACCCATTTGAAACAAAGACTCTTTTTCTCTTTTACTTATATTTTTTCTACCCCTTTTTCCCCTCTGTGTTTGTCTGTCTTGAGTGTATGTGTGTCTGTGTGTGTATAGAGTGTGAGGAGCAAATTAAAGTGGGGAATTAAAAATTAGATAATAGTTAACTAGTTGTTTTTGCTGCACATTCCATTATAGTTCTTGTTATAAATAAATTGTAATTATTATTATTTTTTTAATTCAGAGTACCCAATTAATTTTCTGTTCCAATTAAGGGGCAATTTAGCATGGCTAATTCACCTAGCCTGCACATCTTTGGGTTGTGGGGGTGAAATCCACGCAAACACAGGGAGAATGTGCAAACTCCACACCGACAGTGACCCGAGCCGGGATCAAACCTCAGCGCTGTGAGGCATCAGGGCTAACCACCAATAAATTGTAATTATGTTTAAATTACAAACCTGGTGACTGTAATTATTGGGCAGCCAAGGGCCAAAGACTTTGGGTATTTTTCTAAGAATTATTGGTTAATTCACTTGTTGTGACTCTGGGTCAAGTGAAGCTGGAATTGACCACGCATTAGCCTAGGGTTTTGTAACAAAATATACAATGGCTCTACTAAAACTTTGTTTCCGAAGATCAAGTAAAATGTGCAATAGCGCTATCTTTTTGAATAAAGTGATGTAGTGATGCTGGCGTTGGACTGACAACAATTCACACCTCTTTAACCTGGGATTACCCATCTCTCTGGATCTGTAAAGACTTAATTACCTGCAAATGCTCGCATTCAAAGTATTGTCTTGCATCTTTGACTTTGTCTATATATATGTTTCTGGAACCTACCTCTTCATTCACCTGAGGAAGGAGTAGTGTTCCGAAAGCTAGTGATTTGAAACAAATCTTTTGGACTTTAACCTGGTGTTGTAAGATTTATTTTTGAATAAATACTATGTTTGATAAATACTGTTGCAAAATATTGCAAATTACATTATATCAATCTATTGCGTCACAAAAACGTTTGCCTAATTTCCATGGGAGTTTACAATAAAAAAGATAATACATCGGTTGTGTTTTCTCCAATCCCTGTGGCCATAATGCACGCTGCGGCTTGGAAGAATCAGGCCAATATAATTTACCTGCAAGACAATAAAATTAAATGCAAAATCATGAGCTCTGGGAACATCTGAGAACATTTGGCCCCCAGGCCAAAACAAAAAGATTCCAAAGTCTGATGGGATTACTCTCCATTGTTAACTCCTCCAATAACATAAATGGTAGAAATACATCAAAGGTGTGGGATGCTGAGAATGCAACAGGTTCAAAGAGAACACTGCAGTTCTCCTTTTTTTATTATTTTTAAGAATTGTGTGCAACTGTTAAATATGGAGTAGTACATGGTGCCCCGTTAGAATTTGTGATTATTTTATTATGATTGTGTTCCTTTCAAAGTTAGTTAAGTAGTTTATTTTGTGTTAAATGTAAATCAGATCTTTGCAGAGCAGCAAGTGATGTTTGAAGTTTTTCATCTTCTCAGGTTTAATTTTCAAGTTAGGAAGTTGACTTGCAACTGGTGAGCTGGAGACTAAGGGAAAAAGAATCCCGCTGCTTCAATAAACAGCAGAAGCGTACAACAGTCAGTTACTGGTACAGTGTTGCAGATGTATTTGAAGCATTTCCCTCAGAGCAAAGTCCTTCAATTACCACCTTATGATTACTATTTTCCCTTTCATATGGCTCTCCATAATGTACTAAATCCAAAAGCATAAGTTAACTTCTGAGCACTTTTTCAGTCAAACATTAACTACAAACTGGTAATAGGAAAATTCATAACTTATCAAAATAAGGACTTTTATATACAGTGTGATTGATGATCTTTTAGGTGGGGTGATGAATCAAAAACTCTAAAATTATTCAAGTTGACTGTTGTGGTGCAAAATGGTGATTGTAAATTTCTAAGGAAGGATGAAGTAGATCATCCTAATGGTCTCCCTGATCTGTACTTATTGCTGCGGTTAGTGTTTAGCTGCAAATGTGCTTTGTTACAATAATTAAGTGTCAATTGGTACTACCATCTTCACAGTTAATTTTTAATGCAGCCTAAGTCCGACTACATGCCATTACTTGATGAGTTGCTAAGAATAAATTGAGTCTAAAAATAAGATAATTTTTCTCATAAATGTCTTTCATTGTTTTAAATGTAAAGCAGATCGTTATAGATCAAATCATGTATGATCTTTGAAGGTTTTTCTAAATTTCTTTGGCTGTCTTTTCAAGTTAGGATCTAGCAGATTTTATACTTGGCATTATGTGCATCAATTGTTTGATTAATAATAATATTTTTTTCCAATCAAAGAGCAATTGAGTGTGCCCAATCCACCTGCCCTGCACATCTTTAGGTTGTGGACATGAAATGAAAATCGCTTATTGTCACAAGTAGGTTTCAAATTAAGTTACTGTGAAAAGCCCCACGTTGCCACATTCTGGCGCCTGTTTGAGGAGGCTGGTACGGGAATTGAACCTTGCTGCTGGCCTGCCTTGGTCTGCTTTCAAAGCCAGCGATTTAGCCCTGTGCTAAACGAGCCCCTGGGAGGTGAAGCCCACGCAGATACGGGGAGAATATGCAAACTCCACACGAACAGTGACCTGGGGCCGGGGTCAAACCCGGGTCCTCAGCGACGTGAGGCATCAGAACTAACCACTGCACTGCAACCCCAAATATCAGCTATAAAGTAGATTGGAGTTCTGCACACAGGAGAGGAAAATAGCCAGGAATCCCACTCCTGATTGCTATCCAATGAGCCCTGTTAGAGTTTGCCTCAATGTATGTATGAATGTGAGGTTGCTGGAGATCTGCTGACATTCACATGCATAAATCTAAATTTTTACTGTCAAATAATGAAAGAAATGAAATCTTGGGCGGGTTTCTCCTTTCCTGCTGCGCCAACCCCTGTCGGCAGTGGAATCCTCCGTCCTGGCGCTGATAGAGTGTTTGCCATTGTGAGCACCCCCATGGCGTTGGGAAATCAACGGGCATGAGTGGTCTGCCAGCGAAGCAGAGGTTCCCGCCGATGGAGAATCCAGCCCAATGTTTTAAAATGTAGAAGTACAAAAATGGGCAGCACGGTGGCACAATGGTTAGCACTTCTGCCTCACAGCGGCTGGGACCTGGGTTTGATTCTGACCTTGGGTGACTGGCCCTGTGGAGTTTGCACTTTCTCCCCCGGTCTGCGTGGGTTTCCTCCGGGTGCTCTGGTTTCTTCCCACTGTCCAAAGATGTGGTTAGGTGGATTGGCCATTCTAAATTGTCCTTTGGCGTCCAAAGGTGTGTAAGTTAGGTGGATTGCCCATGATCAAAGCGCACAGTTTTGGAAATATGGCAGAGAGTGGACCTGATTAAGGTGCTCTTTCGAAGGGTCAGTGCAGACCCAATGGGCCGAATTGCCTCCTTCTGCACTGGAATTCTATTGATTTTATGAATTCTATGAAGTTGAAGTTTCAGAAGATATGGTGCAAAATGTGGCTGAGTGAACTGACCTCACTATGAAGTTATAACAATCATATTATGGGTCGACAGTTTGAGTTTAATGATAACGAAACTTGCCAAAGTATTTCTTTTTAAAAATAGCTGGCGTTAAATGGCAACATCCAAACTCACTGTATCACACAGTCTTCCTTTAGTCCTCTATTAATATGGTGACGATTGCTGGTCCTTTGGTAACAGTAGCCTAATCACCTCATCAGAGAAGGAGGGTTTGATGTGCAATCCCAGAATGTTACTGGAACTGCTACTGGAATGGGCACTGAAAGGAAAAGGCTTTGACAACCAATTCCGCAATGAATATACAAAAGCTGTAAAGTGAATAAAATATGTTGTATGCTGTATTGGTCTTTCCCTGCGTCCATAACAAAGTAGAATACCATCTAAAGCTGACCAACAGCTGACATAGCCCCAAAAAGCTGACAGATCAAGACTTATGTCCGCCATGTGAAAACTGCTTTTTGTAACCTTTAGAAATTAGGTTGTTAATATACCCAGTGTTGTTTCTATTGTCTGTTGGAAGTTGGGGGAGGGGGCATAAAAGCCTGAAGGGATAAATCATAAATGCTGAAGACATCAAATCAGTGATATAATTATTGAGAGTTTGAGGTATTAAGCTCAGGAATACAAAGAATTGGAAATCATAGAATTCCTACAAGGCAGAGGAGGCCATTCGGCCCATCGAGTCTGCGCCAATCCTCTGAAAGAATGTCCTAACCTCGGCCCACTCCCCCCTCCCCCTCCCATCCCCGCAACCCCACCAAACCATGGACACTAAGAGGCAATTTTAGAATGGCCAATCCACCTAATCTGTTAGTTTTTGGACTGTGGGAGAAACCGGAACACCTGGAGGAAATTCACGCAAACATGGGGAGAATCTACAAACTCCACATAGACAGTCACCCAAGGGCGGGATTGAACCCGGGTCCCTGGTGCTGTGAGGCAGCAGTGCTAATCACTGTGCCACCGTGCCACCCCACTGGCCTCAATATTTGGAAGGCATTCTACCCTTCCAGCTAGTCCCAGAAATACTGTGTTTGATTTTAGTCCTCATCAATACAGTGATGGAGTGGAATAACTTTTCCTTGGAGGACCCACCTGGGTTTTGTTCCATTATAATTTAGCTCCCTGGACATTTATCATCTTTTCCAAAATAATCTTTCAAATCCTCCACTTCAAACAGGCAGCCTTCATTCAATCTTGTGTTTCTCATTCCCCACCAACTCAGTTTGAGCTGATATTCTTCTTCTGTCACTTGTGGCCTCCACAACCCCTTCCCCGTTCATTAATGGGGGACAGTGTTGGAGAGGTATAAAAGTGCTCATTTGAATCGAAGCTGAATTGGGAAAGATGTATTTTTGTAAAAGCATCGATAATTATTTCCCAGATTAATTTCATCCTCACTCAAGCTGTCACTATAATTTCTTTCCTGCCCTTACCCCTTCAGTTCTCCTTTTTCTTACACCCCAAAATACCATTCCCAGCTTCCCTCCACTTCACATCCCAATTAGTATTACACTGAAACATAAAAAATAGGAGCAGGATGAGGACATTCGGCCCTTTGAGCCTGCTCCACCATTCATTATGATCATGGCTGATCATCCAACTCAATAGCTTGATCCCATGTTACCCCATATCCTTTGATTACTTATCCTCTCTCTTCAATCCTGTCTTTATTCATCCTTTGATTGCTATCCATTTCGTCCCCTCTTCATTCCCCTCTCTTTCCTGTATTTTCAGCACTTCCCGAGTTGCAATGAGAAGGGATTGTAGTCACGGTACATCTGTAAATTCCAGTTCATGTAGAAATTCCCATTGACATGCAAATCGTGCCTCCAAAGCACCCACTGTCAGTGTGCAATACAAAGGTTTGGAGGGAATGATTCTAAATATGACATAGCCCAAAAAATTGTTTTTATCCATGTTTCCTTTTTTATCCACTTTCTTCTCCAATTAATGAAGCATCAAATCTGTCAACAGGCTATTGATTTGGCAAATATTCCAAATGCCATAAAGACATATTCACTGACTACATCATTTTATTTCCCATCAAGAGTAGAGGAAATTATCTAGGAGACTGAAATCCAGCAACCAGAAGCTGTTCCACAGGTAATAATGGGTAAAAGAAGGATTATCTGTGTTGTAACCTATACAAGACTACGTTAATAAACCTTTTCTTTCCTTACTGTTTGCCTGTTTGCCGCTTCCTTGAACTCAACAATGCACAATTCTCTGGCTTGAATTTGGACTTTGGTCATCATGGTCTGGGGCAGGTGACTGTGCCATGTTTCCTGTTGCTCTTTCCATGTAGCAACTAGCAAGATATTTGCTGAGCAAATTGGGTTCACTTTCTCTGGAGTTTAGAAGATTGAGGGGTGACCTCATTGAAATATGCAATATTCTGAAGGGCCTTGATGCTGAGAGATTGTTTCCTCTGATTAGAGAATCTAAAGGTTCGGGGCACAATCTCGGGAAAAGGGGCTGAATATTTAGGACAGAGATGAGAAGAAATGCCATCACTCAAAAGGACTATGAGTCTTTGGCATTCTCTGCTTTGGAATTCTCTGCTCCAGAGGGTTGTGGATGGAGAGTTGGACACATTTAAGCTGAGATCGTCAAATGTAATGATGCACTTTTGGAGACTTTAGAACAGAAAAGGATTTATTTACAAATCATCAGCTCCAGGAGTTGCATATTTACAGCTAATTCCAAAATATCCCTGTTCTGAGGGGACTGCTCCCCCGGGGATATTTCCCGCTCTGGGTCCCTATTGGTCAGACCTTAAAGAGAAAATCACCACACCCCTCCACTTCAGGGAATCCATGTGTTGAAAATCATTGGCGTAATCTTTCAATGTAACATGCAATGTTGGGGACTTCACCTTAGAAATGTCCAACCATTTAGAGTGTGTACCAATCACAAGCAAAATATTGTGCCCAGGAATGGACCAACATATGGAATCAATATGGATTTGTACTCATGGCCAGTCACAAAGGTGCAGAGGATGTATCAGGCAACTTCTGTTGTAGTTGGCACTGTTCTTTTTTTTTAAATTTTAGAGTACCCAATTATTTGTTTCCAATGAATGGGCAATTTAGTGTGGTCAATCCACCTATCCTGCACATCTTTGGGCCGTCGGGGTGAAATCCATGCAGACTCGAGGAGAATGTGCAAACTCCACACGGACAGTGACCCGGGACCGGGATCAAACCTGGGACCTCGGCGTCGTGAGGCAGCAATGCTAACCACTGCACCATCGTGCTGCCCTGTAGTTGGCACTATTGACAGTGCGTGACTAGATTCCCAATATCCCCATCAACACCAGGCCACTGCACATAATTTTGGTAATCATCTTCATCTTAGAGGTGCCAGTATTAATTTTTTTTAAATAAATTTAGAGTACCCAATTCATTTTTCCAATTAAGGGGCAATTTAGTGTGGCCAATCCACCTACCCTGCACATCTTTGGGTTGTGGGGGTGAAACCCACGCAAATACGGGGAGAATGTGCAAACTCCACACGGACAGTGACCCAGAGCCGGGATCGAACCTGGGACCTCAGCGCCGTGAGGCTGCAGGGCTAACCCACTGCGCCACCGTGCTGCCCTGGTGCCAGTATGAATGCCGTGTAATTCAGGTAGGAATGGCTACTCTTGCTCCCCAGAGTATAATACCATCCCGACAACTCAATTCGTGTGGGTAAAGAATGGTTTGGTCTCCTCGGACACTGGCTCATTTACCCATCCTATAAATTGTCTCTCACTTTAGACAGATGTGAACCTCAATTGGTCCAGTTCCTGATCTGCTTATCACAGACTGGCAATGTGACTGAAATATTTAATGCCATGATTTCCTGTGGGTGCGATCTAACACCACGTCACGATTTCCTGTGAGTGCGAATCTGAGCAAGCTGGTTACATGGCAGGAGAGTCCGAAATCGGGAACTGCGCTGGGCGCCAATTGATTTCTAATTTAACCAGCCGTTCCCATTGGTGAGATCCAGATCCTGCCATGGAGTGGCGAGAAATCAGTAATAAGTGTCAATCTCAATCCGATTAACGGGATGGACCCCTATCTAAGGGCTGGGGTCCAGTGCCCAGGGGCACCTGCTGTGGCCGGGGGTGTGTGTGCAGGGCGGGGTCCCCCAGCACAACCGGCTCTTTGGATGCACCCTGAGAGATGGCAGGGAATGTCAATTTGGGGGAGGCTCGGGGGATTTGAGGATATCGGGGTGGAAGCCATAACTGGTTGTCAATCTCTCACTCTCCAATTCCTCATAGATATCACAGTATGGATGATATTGTGGACCCCATAGCAGTTGCCCTAGCGGTAGTGGTGACAGTCCAGGCGGCCAGACACCAGAGAAGGCAATGGTAGCAGCATCGACAGGGGCTCGAGCTGGCATCCAATTTGCAGGGACCCGCCCCACACCATGTGGACTCAGCCGCCCATCAGACCAAGGAGGGTCCCAGAGGGGGAGGCCGGCGATGGTCCAAGGTGTACAGGCATCGCTGGCCGTTTGAAGAAATGTTGAACAGCGTGTGCCGCAGGAGGCTCCACCTCAACAAGGGGACGGTGCAGCATATCCCAGCCAATAGCCCACAATGGCATCCATGAAGTCACGGATGCACTGTTTGCCCAGGCAGCAGGGTTTTCCACCATCGCCAGGATATCCCACGTCTAGGGGGTAATAGATAGCATGCGTTTCACCTTGCGTGAAAAGGGCGGTCCGGGTGCGCTGTTCATTAACAGGGAGGATTTCCACTCTATGAACGTATGACTTGTGTATGACCGCAACTTCAAGATGATGCATATGTGTGTACGCTTCCCAGGAAATGACAGCTACATTCTGGGGTGGTCGGAAATCACCGGCATCTTCGAGGGACAGCCTAGGATGACCAGTTGGTTCTTGGGGGATAAGGGATAACTGCTTAGGTTCTGGCTAATGCCAGTGCGAGTCCAGCCAGCAACCGATGCCGAGACTTGATATAACAAGGCCCATTTGGCCACCTGGGCTGTCATTGAACGATGCATCGGACTGCGTAAGATGTGGTTCCAATGCTTCAACCATTCTGGTGGTGCATTGCAATACAGCCACCATAGAGTTGCCTGCTTTGTGGTGGTCTGCTGTGCCCTCCACAACCTGTCACAGCAGCACGGCGACATGAGGAGAAGGAGGGATATGCAGGCTCGTCAGAGAAGGAGGACGGGGAGGAACCGGAGCAGGAGGAACTGGAGGGCGAGTCCGGGTAGGACCCATGAGAGCAGCTGGAGGATGGAGGAATGGCAGCGGCAGCATGGGTCTGGCATGTACGAAGGACCAGGAAGGCCCTCATCCTCACCCGCTTCTTATAGTATGTGGCTTTGTCCATCATTTCACCCTCTCCCCATCCCTCGTGCAACCCCCCCCCCTCTCCCGCTCCTTCCAGGGAGGATGGAGTGAGCGGTGGGCAAATGGGGGAGGGTGATGCAGGCCAGCCAGTATTACAAAATAGCATGACAGAGGCTTCACATGTCTCTTTTTAATGGTGTACAATCGTGCCCTAATTGTCCCGATATACTGATGGTGCCGCTGTGCCATGCACTGTTGGCATCATTTCCTGTTCCATAGTCTTTGCAACTCCCCCAATCAGCTATGCACTCGCTGGAATGTCGCTGACATCTCCCCCCTGAACGCCTGGCCTATTATCTCTGGGATAACCTTGTCTAGAGGCTCGGCATCTGACTGGAACTCAGCTGAGTCCAACTTCTGACTGTTGACCCCTTTGGATATTCTAGCCTCCACCTGATGTGCATCAGGAACTGTGTGATGCTCACCAGATTGTGCCCCAGAAGCCTATCCACCGGGGTGTGTCTCTGTGCTGGGGAAGGTGGAAGTGATTGCTGTGATGCCTTGATGGTGGTCTCCTCGTCTCCTCTGAGGTGGTCTCTTGGGTGGCGGGAGGGGGGGTGGGGTGGGGTGAGGGGGGGTGGGGTGAGGGGGGGGGTGGGGGGCACGACGCCATAGTTGGAGATCCTGTGGGAGAATGGACATTTGGAAGGATCATTTTATTTAACATGAACAACTCACTTGAGACAGGTCATCTGGATGAAGGGCAGTGGATCCTCACCCCTGTGGCACAGGCCAACCTCGCTGTCGGTGATTGCTCTCTCACGCAACCCTGCGATTTCCAAGTGCTGAGGAACAAGCACAAAAATTGGATGTCGGGAGGGTGCGAGGTGCCAGCCAGTGATTTGTGGGGGGGAGGGGTGTGTTGAGAATTAATGCTTGGAGAGAGGTGGTAACTTAACCTTGCAGCTTGGTGAAGGTCGTTGTTCTTCTTCCGACATTGGATGCTGGTCCTCCTGGCCATGCTGCCTGCACTGACAGCCACTGCCTCCCAGGTGCTGTTGGTGGTCCTGTTGCTGGTCCTCCGACCCCCTCGGGGAAGAAGATGCTGCATCTTTTATTCACAGCATGAGGAGCCTGTCTAGGCCAACATCCCCAAAGTGATTAGCAGATCTGCCCGCTATCTTGCTTGTGTGTTGACTGGGAGCGAGTAGTGAGGGAGCATTTAAAATAATAATAATCTTTATTGGTGTCACAAGTAGGCTTATGCAATGATGTTCCTGTGAAAATCCCTCAGTCGGCACACTGCGGCGCCTGTTCGGGTACACTGAGGGAGAATCCAGAATGTCCAATTCACCTAACAGTACGTCTTTCGGGACCTGTAGGAGGAACCTGGAGCACCCGGAGGAAACCCACACAGACACGGGGAGAAAATGCAGACTCGGCAGACAGTGACCCAATCCGGGAATTGAACCGGGGTCCCTGGCGCTGTGAAGCAACAGTGCCAACCACTTTGCAGCTCCCCCTTGTTATCGACAAGAAGCTGAGGTGAGAGATTGGCGAATCGGACCGTGAGACAGCCAGTGATGGCAAGGTGCTCATGGGGCTCATTTCCGGCATTAGAGTATGGGCCACGATCTCGTCAACGCAGCCATTGACGAGATCGCGTCCATCGCGCCCAAAATACTTTTTTCAGTTAAATCGTGCCGAAAAATCCCGAAACAAGTTCAAAACAAGTATATTACCCAATTATTGTTTTCCCAATTAAGGGGCAATTTAGTGTGGCCAATCCACCTAACCTGCACATCTTTGGGTTGCAGAGGTGAAACCCACGCAAACACGGGGAGAATGTGCAAACTCCACACGAATAGTGACCCAGAGCCGGGATCGAACCCAGGTCCTCAGCGCCGCAGTTCCAGTGCTAACCACTGATCCACGTGCCGGCCCAAAACAAGTATATCATTACAATCATCAAATTATTTGCAGAGGCTTATTTGGGAATAGAGTTGAGATGGAATGTACTCGAAAGGAATGCTTTAAACCAGCACAAATATATTTTGCGTCAGTAAAAGAGGTTTGTTCTACTTGACTTTAACGGGTTATTTTTTAAAAATGGCATCATTCAGGATTATAAAGCACAAGTGAAAATCCCAGGAGTGGCCCAGTCGTAAAATTCTCACTTCTGAAACAGGAGATTGTGCATTTAGTCCCACACTGGAGATTTGAATACATAATTTAGGTTGACCCTCTCGTGCAGTGTTTGAGAAAGTCAGCAAGGTGACATTTTTAAATTAGTTTTTAAACTGAAACCTCACCTGCAGTCTAAAATAGATCTTATGATGCTCTTTTTAAAAATATCAAACGTGTTCTCAGCTTCAATCTTCATTGGCTTTGGGACAGGCTAACGTCAGGAAAAGAGCTATGAAAATTGGTGTCTTTCTTTTTATTCCAAAGTGATTCAAATTTTGTATAAGATTGGGCATTGGAGTTTCCACTGGTGTTTAGGTGAATGAGAGATAATATAAGATCCCGAGGGAACTGGACAGGGTGGATGCTGAAAGGATGTTTATCATTGTGGGAGAGACTGGAATGAGGGGACACAGTTTAAAAATCAAGGGGCGGGATTCCCCGTCCGCCAGCCCCTTTTTTCTCGACCGCGCGCCGTTCGCTGGCAGCGGGATTCTATCTTCCTGCCGATTATCAATGGGATTTCCCATTGTAACCACCCCACGCCGCCACAAGACCCATTGGTGGGGTTGCACTGCTGGTGGGAAATTTGAATTGCAATGACCAGAGAATTGATAAGCGTTTGACCAGCGTTTGATAAGGTTCCCCACGGTCGGCTATTGCAGAAAATACGGAGGCTGGGGATTGAGGGTGATTTAGAGATGTGGATCAGAAATTGGCTAGTTGAAAGAAGACAGAGAGTGGTAGTTGATGGGAAATGTTCAGAATGGAGTTCAGTTACGAGTGGCGTACCACAAGGATCTGTTCTGGGGCCGTTGCTGTTTGTCATTTTTATAAATGACCTAGAGGAGGGCGCAGAAGGATGGGTGAGTAAATTTGCAGACGACACTAAAGTCGGTGGAGTTGTAGACAGTGCGGAAGGATGTTGCAGGTTACAGAGGGACATAGATAAGCTGCAGACCTGGGCTGAGAGGTGGCAAATGGAGTTTAATGTGGAGAAGTGTGAGGTGATTCACTTTGGAAAGAATAACAGGAATGCGGAATATTTGGCTAATGGTAAAATTCTTGGTAGTGTGGATGAGCAGAGGGATCTCGGTGTCCATGTACATAGATCCCTGAAAGTTGCCACCCAGGTTGATAGGGTTGTGAAGAAGGCCTATGGTGTGTTGGCCTTTATTGGTAGAGGGATTGAGTTCCGGAGCCATGAGGTCATGTTGCAGTTGTACAAAACTCTGGTACGGCCGCATTTGGAATATTGCGTACAGTTCTGGTCTCCTCATTATAGGAAGGACGTGGAAGCTTTGGAACGGGTGCAGAGGAGATTTACCAGGATGTTGCCTGGTATGGAGGGAAAATCTTATGAGGAAAGGCTGATGGACTTGAGGTTGTTTTCATTAGAGAGAAGAAGGTTAAGAGGTGACTTAATAGAGGCATACAAAATGATCAGAGGGTTAGATAGGGTGGACAGCGAGAGCCTTCTCCCGCGGATGGAGGTGGCTAGCACGAGGGGACATAGCCTTAAATTGAGGGGTAATAGATATAGGACAGAGGTCAGAGGTGGGTTTTTTACGCAAAGAGTGGTGAGGCCGTGGAATACCCTACCTGCAACAGTAGTGAACTCGCCAACATTGAGGGCATTTAAAAGTTTATTGGATAAGCATATAGATGATAAGGGCATAGTGTAGGTTAGATGGCCTTTAGTTTTTTTTTCCATGTCGGAGCAACATCGAGGGCCGAAGGGCCTGTACTGCGCTGTATCGTTCTATGTTCTAATTCTGGCCAAGGTGTCTCCAATTTAGGAAGGAGATGAGAAGAAATATTTTCCCTCAGTGGGATGTGAGTCTTGGAACTCTCTTCGTCGGAGAGCAGTGGGGGCAGCATCATTGAATACTTTTAACTTTCGGAGCACAGCTCTTTCATCAGGTGAATCCTGGTGAATCAGGTGAATGAAGTAGCTGCGCTCCGAAAGCTAGTGATTCGAAACAAACCTGTTGGACTTTAACCTGGTGTTGCAAGACGTCTTACTGTGCCCACCCCAGTGCAACGCCGGCATCTCCACATCATGAATATTTTCAAGGCAGTGGTAGATTGATTCTTGATTAAGGAGGGAATCAAAGGGATCAGAAGCAGGCGGAATGTGAAGTTAAGGCCACAATACCATTAGCCATGGTATTGATTGGTAGAGCAGGCTTGCTGGGCGAAATAGCCTACTCTTGCTCCTAATTTGTATGTTCGCGAGTTAATATATTTTTATGTTTTGAAGTTTGTTATCAATAAGCTACCTACCACCAGTTTAAAAACAAAACCATCATGTCTGGTAGAACGGGTGAAATCTGTATGGTGTCTATAACAAATACATTGCTGTATCACGATTTTAAAGTACCAGAGACACAGGAAGGATATAAACATAGGGTTTGAGGCATGCCTAATAATGTGGAAGCACCATCTGAAAAATGACGACAATAGGTTTTCATCATGCTACTCTTGAGGAGAGTGGTAGAAGTGATGCGATCGTGACTCAAGAAATGAATGGTGGTGAAAAAGGATGTGAAAGTAGGAATGCCAGACAAAACAGACCCCCCCCCCCCCCCCCCCCCCCCCCACCACCACTACTACTCACCCTGTTTCAGCCTGCACACCACATTCTGCGAGTCTTCCAATATTGCACTCTGTTTATGCCCAGTAAGGAACATTCAGGGGCTCTAACATAAGACAGTACAGACCGAAAGTATCTCAGTGGTTAGGTCAAGGATCTGAAAGAGCACCATACCTACCCCCCCACCTTAACCCTGTAAATCCACCTAACCTGCATATCCCTTGGCACGAAGGGGCAGTTTTATCATGGCCAATCCACCTAACCTGCACATCTTTGGACTGTGAGAGGAAAGCGGAGCACCCAGAGGAAACCCATACAGACAGGGGGGAATGTGCAAGCTCCACACAGTCACCCCAGGCCAGAATCAAACCCGGGTCCTGGTGCTGTGAGGCAGTAGTGCTAACCACTTGAGACATCAAATTCTAATGCCCACTTAAATCATTCTAAAATCTCATCATTGCTAATGATGTAAAGACTGCATTGATTATTAATAATAATAATAATCTATTATTGTCACAAGCAGGCTTACATTAACACTGCAATGAAGTTACTGTGAAAATCCCCTAGTCACCACACTGCAGCGCCTGTTCGGGTATGCTGAGGGAGAATTCAGAATGTCCAATTCACCTAACAAGCGCGTCTTTCGGGACACGTGGGAGGAAACTGGAGCACCCGGAGGAAACGACACAGACACGGGGAGAATGTGCAGACTCAGTACAGACAGTGACCCAAGCCTGGAATCGAAACTGGGATCCTGGCGCTGTGAAGCAGCCATGCGAACCACTGTGCTACTGTACCCCACCAGTCCCAATGATTCTACCGCCTCCCGCAAACAAGTTACTTGTACGCTGCCAAATGTCCCTCCATGAGCAGCACAGTGGTTAGCACTGCTGCCTCACAGCTCCAGGGTCCCGGGTTCAATTCCGGCCTCGGGTGACTGTGTGGAGTTTGCACTTTCTCCCCGTGTCTGCATGAGTTTCCTCCATCTGCATCCTACAGTCCAAAGATGGGCAGGTTATGTGGATTGGCCATGCTAAATTGCCCCTTAATGTCCAAAAGTTTAGGCGGGGTCACTGGGTTACGGGGATAGGCTTGAGCAGGGTGTTCTTTCCAAGTGCAGTCTTTATGGGCCAAATGGTATAATAGGTAACCGTCAAATACAAGATTTCCTTTGCTGAGTCATTCATATAAAGGTAACATGAGGACCTGAGCAAACATTTTTTGAATAAATACAGAAATTCAATAAATCGACATTGAATGTAGGATATCATGGTAGTTTGGAATTACTTCATTGACTTGTCAAATAATGCTGCTACTGTGATATGATGGGTGACAAAAAGTTGATAGGGAAATCTATGCATTTCGAATTTCAGGAGAGAACTTATGGCATAGATATGTGATTAGTCAGTCATTTATTAAATTCTTCAAATGTAATTGTGAAGAAAACAAAGCAATGGCAGCTTACCCTTAATAATGTATGTGATTCTCTACGCCTCGGTTTCCCTAGCTGGTTTATACTGCTGTGATTAACTTGTGGCCTGATTAGACTTTTCTTCTCTTTAATCTGTCTATCTATTAAGTTAGCATTAAGGATTCTGACTGACAAATTGAGTTCAGCTTTTTATCTCTCTTCCTGCCTGACCATGCCTACCTTCCCCTTGCACAGCCTCCCCCATCCTCTCTCCTCCCACCCCCCTTCTTTGGGTAAATCCTATTTTCCTCGGTGGACATAAATAGGATTCCGATCAAATAAAACTACTTTCATCTTCTTCCTACTATATATTCACACCACATTATAGAGAGAAATTTACCATGAAATTCTCAGCTAAAGTGTTTCCTATTTAGAAGTAACAGATGTCGGAATGCATGTCAGTTTGCATTGCATATGGTGCACAGAATACAAATTTACTTATAAAAGAAACGTGGTTTCCTAAGAATTCCTAAAGATCTGACAGTCGTGTGGAATTGTCTCATGTATAAATAACAGTGAATGCAGCATAATTGTATTAAAATTGAGTTTTTCTTTTTAATTTTAACTGTGCATGGTGACTGATCACGCAACATTTGACTCTGGCCTGAATCTGGTTTCGGAGGGTCTGCTATTTGGATTGTCCTGTCTTAAGAGGGATTTCAAGGTTTTCATTAGTTCTCATCCAAGCTGTTTAAGTGCCATGTGGAACCCAGGCATTCAGCTCACAGAATCCCACAGACACATTTTTATTCACTTCAATTTTATGCATTTCATTCTCCTAGCCCCCCACCTCCTCACCCCGCCACCTCCTGGCCCCACCACCATCTTATTCCTCCCCTTGACAACATGGTTTATATTTGTATATATCAAGAAAATACTGCTACTATTCCCAGGATGTTTTTGTCTATTAAAATGAATGGTGACAATTCCTGCTGAGAGTGCAGGCTCACAAGATTTGGCCATTTAATCATTGATGCGTAGGAGCTCAGTCCATTAAATCCATACAGAAGCAATTTTTCAGCTGGTATCATTGGATAGGCGAGTTGGTGTATTGAAATTTATTTTATCTATCTTTTCTCAACTCCATCATTAAAACCTATTTGTTGTTGTGGCTGTTGGATATTTCACAATGGAGCACATGACAACCAAGACTGATTTTGCTCAACATTTAGGACTGAGATGCGGAGAAATTTGTTCATTCCGGGGGGGGGGGGGGGCACAGGGTAGACCTTTGGAATTCTCTATGCCAGAGGGGTGTAGATGCTCAGTCGATGAGGATGTTCAAGACTGAGATTGATTGATTTTTGGCATGAAGGCTGCAGAGATATGACGATATGTGGGAAAGTTAAATTGACATTAAAATTCAGCCATGATCTTAATAAAAGGTAGAGCAGGCTGGAAGATCGTGAAGTCTACTCCTACTCTTTCTGAAGTTCTTATGTCCATCACACTGTGATTGCAGGAGAACAATTCCACAATTCCATCACCCTTTGTAAGAAGAAATGTTTCTTGATCTCATATTTGGCTGCCCTCGCTCTAATTTGTGTCTTACAGTATATATATATATTGGATCTTGGAGTGCAATGAAAACCACATTGTAAATTAATCTTTGCTAAATAGAAACCAACAACAACTTTTAATTGTA
The DNA here is from genome assembly GCF_902713615.1 of Scyliorhinus canicula. NCBI lineage: Eukaryota > Metazoa > Chordata > Chondrichthyes > Carcharhiniformes > Scyliorhinidae > Scyliorhinus > Scyliorhinus canicula. Next base: position 115,011,180 of record NC_052158.1, read on the forward strand.
TGATGTTTTAATATTGTAACCACGTCAAGGTACTTCATCAGCGCATTGTCAAACATGTCTGTGTGTTCTGAACATATCATTCAAGAAACTATACAGAGGCTAGAGTCATGAACCTTGGATCACTTACTGAGCTCACTACAACTATTGGTTTCTCCTTTTCTATTTCTAAACAGACCATGTAGATTACTAGCTAAACGGAGAACACCAGTAATGATCTCAACTGTCATTTATATGTCACATTTAATGTAATATAAAATCCCAAAGTATTTGATAAAACAGATTGCAGCACTTAACAGGTGTAGACAACTTAAGAATATCATGGTTAAAGGTAGATTATGGTAAAGTTTTTTTAAAATTGCAATGATCAGGGCCAAAATTTGCTGTTATAGAGCTTCTCATTGTTTTGGGGCCTGGTCAACTTCTCAGTGAAATATACCTTATTTATGTAAGTTTTACATAACAGTTCAAGTTTGACATTACACAAAGTGCAATACAGTGCAATTGCTTTGAGTACAGGATATGGCACTCTGAGACACCTCACTACATTTACAATTACAAGATATATTTACAATAGACATTTCCCATGCAACAATCACTGGTGCAGCTAGCCCAAGGGGTTTTACATGGGTTCCAGTCCTCCTCGTATATAGCAGGAGGATCTTGGTCTGTTTCCCATTGAGCCTTTGAGGCTCCATGTTTTATTACATCCTTCACAATACTGGAATGTGCCAGTCTGTGACACATGGACGTGGACAAATATTTACAGTGAAAGATGAACCATTTTCAGACAGCCGAAAGACCATCTTTTCATCGAATTGATGGTCCTCCAGTAGCAGCTGATACTTACCACTCTGCAGCCTTGAGAACAGCCTGTAGAGCAATGGGATCTGTCCTACGGAGCTGCTCTTGCCAACAAGTATTGAATCGCTTTACAGACCTTTGCTGACAAGAGATCAATATAGATTGGTCCCCACTCCCTTTCGCCCACTTCTATCCAAACTGGCTGCTTTTTCACCGGACATGTCAGTGTTAAGAAAGGGGCTGAGAGACATTCCAATTAGTTGTCTCATTTATGTTAAGTATCTAATAATTGACACTGATATGTAAAGAGGCTTCAGGTGGCCTTTGTGTCAGGTGATGTGAAGATAGAGTTTTGTGCAGAGTCTATTAAAGTGAAATAAAGGTGTTTGTGAAAAGGAGCAGAACCTTTGACTCTTTATACAACGGCAGCTAAAAGTCTAACAAATGGTAGCAGAGGATGATTGCTGTGCAAATGTGAATGGTTGAAAGATACAAGTTTTCCAGACCAAACCAAGTAGTGAGTGTGCAGTAAAAAAAAAATATACGGCTGAACATAGGATAAACATAGCCAGTTATGACTACCCCCCCCCCCCCCCCCCCCCCCAACCCACCATTTGACCAATGGAGAAGTGCAGTAGTTATGTGGACTAAGGTAACTGTCTTGGAAAAGAGAAAATAAGGTATGGCATTGGCTCTTTCTCTACCTTATGGCAGTAAACTCCGAAGCAAAGTGTTTTCTGAGCTGGAATTGGAAGTGTTAGACTCAGAAGAAGGTCTGGAGACTCTATTATGTTATATGGATAAGATTTATAAAAAGGATGACTTGTTAAGTGCACATGAAGCATGGTCGGATTTTGATAGGTTCCGGAAAATAGAGGATTTCTCCATGGAAGACTATATAATGGAATTTGGCAGACTATATAAAAGGCTGCAAAAACACAACCTGGAATTTCCACAGTCTGTGTTGGCCTTTCAATTACTTGACTGTGCTAGAGTGAGCAACATGGATAGGCTCTTTGTTTTGACAGGAGTTGAGTTTGCGGATAAGGATACCTTTTTCGATCAGATGCTTTAAAAAAGTTTCTGGGGAAACATTTGATTCCAAAGACTCTGATGACCCAAATAGGTCAGTCTGCAATAAAGCAGAATATGGAAGATACACACTAACAGGATGGCGAAATCGCACGGCTACAAACAGGTTCCAAGACAAATAAGGAGATCGGGACCCAGAAATTATGAAGACAGAAACCCGGAAGGTGAACACCAGAAATGCCGGGGTATGATAAATCGATGTTTTCAATGTGACTCTCAATACCATTATGCTTTCAACTGTCCAACACATTATAATAGAGTGAAGCAACACATGACACGCAAGAGTCAGAAGAGGAAAAAGATAGTGACCAGAAAGAAGGCATTGTCCTATTAACAAGCAGTTTTACGGCGGTAATGAGGGTGTTTGTTGCAGAAACCTTCAATTGTGCTGTATTGGACAGTGGCTGCACATCTACTGTGTGTGGAATTGACTGGTTGAAATATTACCTGGACGCCTTGAATGCTGAAAATCGTAACAAGGTTAAGGAATTTGAAAGTTCCACAAGTTTCAGGTTTGGGGATGATAATACTCTGAAGTCGCTGAAAAAGTGGTGATCCCTTGCAGTATTGCCGGAGTGAATCATTTCATTAGCACGGATGTTGTATCAAGTGAGATACCTTTGCTTCTGAGCAGATCTTCGATGAAGAAAGCACACATGAAACTGGATATGGAACAGGATAAGGCAACAGTTTTTGGAAAGACGGTGGACTTACAATTTACACAGTCGGGACACTATTGTATTCCATTACTGACAAATAATATTTCAAGTACAGTTGTTAAGGATGTGTTAATGACAGTTGAAAATGGGGCTTTAGCTGATAAAAAGCTTGTTGTATTAAAACTGCATAGGCAATCTGCGCATCCGTTTCCTCGGAGGCTGAAAAATGTATTAAAGGATGCAGGGGTAAGGGATGAAGACTATACTAAACTGATAGAACAGGTTAGTGATCGCTGTGAAGTTTGCAGGATGTACTGAAGGACACCAGCACGTCCGATAGTAACCCTACCTTTGGCCAGAGCTTTTAACAACATTGTGGCCATGGACCTTAAGATCTGGGATAAAGCCAATAATATATTTATTTTGCATTTTGTAGATTTAGCAACCAGATTTAGTCAATCATCGATTGTACGAAGTAAAGAAAAGAGAGTAATCCTGGATAAAATCGTGGAAAAGTAGATAGGTACAGGAATGGGCCCACCTGCAAAATCCTTACGGACAATGGAGGAGAATTTGCTAATGATGAGTTTAGGATATGTGTGAAAACGTGAATATCACAGTTATGAATACGGCAGCGGAAAGCCCATTTAGTAATTGTGTGTGTGAAAGAAACCATGCGGTAATAGATGACATGCTCTGGAAATTTTTGGCAGATAGACCAAACTGCACGCTAAATTCAGCTTTAGCATGGGCGGTACATGCAAATAATTCATTGCAGCTGGTTGGGGCTATAGTCCCTATCAATTAGTGTTTGGTAGAAATCCTAAAATTCCGTCCATTTTAGATGACCAGCCTTCAGCTTGGGAAGGGACTACAATTAGCTCTGCCTTTGCTGAGCATTTAAATGCATTACATAGCAGTAGAAAAGCATTTTTGGAAGCAGAAGTCTGAAAGAATTCGCAAAGCTTTAAGACATAATGTACGGCCATCAAATACCAGTTTTCAGCAAGGAGACATAGTATACTATAAGAGAGACAATTTTAATGAATGGAAAGGCCCAGGGACGATCATAGGCATATTTGGAAAATCAATTATTTTGCAACATGGTAATCAAACTGTTAGGGTACATTCATCAAGAATAATGGGTACAGATTACAAATTTTCAAATTTAGACAGAGCAGACAGACATGACGAGGAACCAGAGTCATCTGATACGCACATGTTGCAGAACTATGAGGACCAGTTAACTGATATAGGCAGGGTTTCTGCCGAGGAACACAACACTTCTGATGAATTAGAACAATCCATTTTTCCAAAAGGACAACTGCCAAAAGTTGGTACAAAAGTGACAAATTTGCCTGAAGGGTTGAGTCAATGGAAGGATAAAACTGTTATTAGTAGAGCAGGGAAGGCCACTAAAAAGTATAGACATTGGTTGAATGTACACCATTCAGGGGAGGGAGTCGAGACAATGGATTGGGAACACGAAGTTCAAAAATGGAGGACACAGAAACGCGGTGCCAGTTCAGATAGTACAGATCGGATAGTGAACAGGTCCTCAGGAAAATGTTGAGAACTATTGAAAGGACATCCCACAGCAGAAGGGAAAGATCAAGCAGTAGCAGTACAGAACGACATACCAGGCGGGAGAAGGGACATAGTTTATCAAGATCTCGGAATATGAGTAAGATGACGAATACGAATAGGAGTAGAAGCCCACATGCACGTGAGATTTTGGTGGCTTCCAATAAATTATATGAAAAAGTTATCCAAGATGCCAAACTGTATAGTTGGAGTGAATTTGGGGTGTACAGAGAAGTACTGGAGAGGGGACAGAGAGCTCTATCCCACAGATGGATTTGCACGGAAAAGGTTCTTCCGGATGGAATGTATAAGGCCAAGGCCAGGCTTGTTGCAAGGGGATTTGAAGAAAACTTAGAAGATCAGAATTTAAGGGTAGATTCACCCACGGCAGGAAAGGTTATTTTAAAGATCTTCTTGGCATGGGAATGCAAATCTATAGCTAAAAAAGCTGCCTTATTGCAGGGGTATCAGCTCCAAAGAGATGTTTTTCTCTGTCCTCCTAAAGAGACAGCTAATACAGAAGGGGTACTCTGGAAGTTGAACAAATGTGTATATGGATTAAATGATGCGTCTAGAGTCTGGTATGTTGAAAGCAGATCTGGCAATGTTTTACTGGAACTGTAAAGGAAATCTTTCTGCCATCTTTATGATGCATGTCGATAATGTTTTGTGGGGCGGGAGTAGTGATTTTGAAGCTATTGTAATCTCTGGTTTGAGGAAAGAATTCAAGGTTGGAAGTCAGGTGCATTTAAATATATTGGACTGGAAATCGGACAGACTAAGTTAGGGGCAACTTTACGTCAGCAATCTTATTTGGAAAGCGTCAGCCCAATAGCAAGTAGTCGTGGCCAGGTTTCACAAAAAGACGTAATGGTTTCAAAGATGGAAAAAGAGCAACTGCGAAGTTTAATTGAGCAATTGAATTGGTTAGGTAGACAGGCCAAACCGGACATGAGTTTTGATGTCTTAGAGTTAAGTACAAAAATGAATGACCCCAAAGTGGAAGACATAATAACAGCAAACAAAGCATTGGTCAAACTAAAAATGCAGGAGTGTGTTTTGAGGTACCCGGTTTTAGGCGACCGTAGGCACTTGAAACTCATAGTTTATAGTGATGCATCCTATGCAAATTTATGTGATGGGGTTTCAAGCCCAGGATATTTTGTAATTTTCCTTTTGGGAACAATGGTAAATGTTGTCCCCTTGTGTGGGAAACAAAGAAAATAAGGAGTGGTCAAAAGTACATTGGCTGCTGAGACATTAAGCCTTGTAGAGGCGGTAGATATGGCCTTTTATATATCTCAGATCTTGACAGAAATTTAGAGAAGGGGATTTGGGTAATATACCCATTGAATGTCACATTGACAATAAATCCCTGTGGAAAATGTGCACTCTTCAAAAAGTGTCAATGAAAAATGGTTAAGGATAGACATCGCAAGTTTGAAGTAGATGTTGGATAGCGGGGAGACAGCAAAAATTAAATGGGTTGACAGTAGCTATCAATAGTCAGACTGAAAAGAGAAGGGGGAAATTGCGAGTGTATTTTTGAGTTTCTTGTAATTTTGTTTTCACCTAATTATTTTTTTTCTCCAAGGAAGGGCAGACTGTTAAGTAATCGGTTAAGAGACATTCCAATTAGTTGTCTCATTTATGTTAAGTATCCAATAATTGACACTGATATGTAAAGAGGCTTCAGGTGGCCTTTGTGTAAGGTGATGTGACGATAGAGTTTTGTGCAGAGTCTGTTAAAGTGAAATAAAGGTGTTTGTGAAAAGGAGCAGAACCTTTGACTCTTTATACAACTGCAGCTAAACGTCTAAAAATCAGTGTCACCCTGTCAGTGCCGCTTCCAACGTTAATGGCAGGAATTACACCATTTTAAGAGGACCATTTTTAAGAACCGGAGACTCCACCTGCAGTCTGATTAGCAATTGGATTCAGGCAGAAGACTGTCAAGTGAATGTTGACTTTCTTCAGAGAATTCAAAAGAAAAGACTTGCATTATGCAGTGCTTTTCACAGGATGTCCCAAAGCACCCTTGGAGCAAATGAAGTACTTTGAATGCATTCACCCATTTTTTTTTAAAGAATAGGTCAAATCAATTTGAAGGTTGGCTCACTAATTATTATTTAATATTTAATCATTTTGAGTGGTTAGCCAAGCAACAAATGGTAACTCTAAATATCATTTAAACACCATTGATTTTCAATACGCAGCCCTGCCACAATAATATAATCACAATTACATTTAACACAGCTTGGGTTGCTTAAATAAAAGAGATGGGAATTTTAAAAGCCATGTTAATGAAGGAAAGACCTTTGGTTCCATTGTACCTTTCTCAATAATTTCATACCTTCAGGGTTAAGAATCCATAGGGGTTAAAGCAGTTGGATATTTGGGGCAAACCGTAACATCAAACAAAGTGCTGATGGCTGCAGTCTGTTGTGATCATTTAGTGGAGCTAAAGTGATTTGGTTGTCAAATTCCAAAGCTTGATGACTTCAAAGCTGGTTTAACTCAGTGAGATGGGAATTAAGAGAGCTGTGTCTGTAGTTAGCAGTGGGAGTATAACCTACCTCTGGTTCCTATTGTTCCCTCTCCCCCTGAGTTGGCTCCTGCAGTTCAAAGATAATATCTTCTCTTTTCTCAGACAGACCCAAGTTACAGGATATAGACGAGGGGGTTTCTGTCAATATTGGCTTTTAGAAATGACATTTACATGTCTAGGTTTATTCATCAACCGAGACAAAATTACAATGTAACCTACAGAGAAATGAACTAATCTGTCTATAAGAGTTCCCACCATAGGAGGGGTGGTACAGAGGTTGTAGAATGTCAGAGAAAAAGAGTGATTGATATACATTTAAAAAATATTAATGAAGTATTGTAAATTATAATTGCTCAGAAGATTTATTTTGTCCTGAAATGTTTTTAATGAAATGGCAGAATACAAGATAATTCTTTGGAAATGTTGGCTGAGATCACAGAGTTTCAAGAAAGTTTTCCTTTTCTAGCTATTTCATCGCAAAAAAATTTCACAGCTCCTCAACAATAATTATTCTGATTACCACTGGAACAATAATTATTCTGATTACCACTGGTGCCACGTGAATTGTTTGCAACTGTTAGCAATTGCTAACTATCGTCCCAATCTCCACGCGCAGAATTTGATTTCAGTAGGTCAGTGTTTCATCATAATTCTGCTTTTTGCTCCTAGTAAAAGTGTGGTTAAAGTGCAATAAATCACTGATACTTTCAATAGCAGTCTCACCTGAAGTGATTGCCGTTCAGATGTGAGACGCTTGAAATTAATTTCCTCACAAAGTAGTTATTGCTTATGAGAACAGAATATATTACGTGTTAAAAGTCAGTGAAGCCTAAAGACCCTTTTCTTCCTTTCCTTGCCACCCCTCTGTCCTTTGACCACTCCTCAGAAATGCCAAGTTAACTGCGATTGAACCAGGAATCGTCCTCTTAGGTACAGATCAGTACTACACTAAATTATGCATATGGTTAGCACTGCTGCCTCACAGTGCCAGGGACCCAGGTTCGATTCCCGTCTTGGGTGACTGTGCAATGTTTGCACCGCGTCTGCGTGGGTTTCCTCTGAGTGCGCCAGTTTCCTCCCACAGTCCACATGGGGATAAGGTGGGCAAGTGGGCTTTCAGAGGGCTGGTGCAGACCCAATGGGCCAAATGGCCTCCTTCTGCACTGGAGGAATTCTATTTATCAGCATGAGACACTTGGAGCTGAAGACAAAATGGATTCAGTAGTAATTTCCTTGCATTCTTTTTTAAAAAATGAACACAAATTAGGAAAGAGCATGCCAGCTCCAACTACAGTTCAAACTTCTGAGTTAATACAGATTGACGATGTTTCAAATATAACCAAATCTATTCTTGAAAATGCAATATAGCTACCTCAGTTCGTGTACACTGCTGAAACAAAAAAGGCTAGCCGTCCAGTTTGACCAATATCTAGATGCATGTCAGTAACAAAACTGGTAATCAGTAAATTGCTTTTTTTTAAATTTAGAGTACCCAATTCATTTTTTCCAATTAAGGGGCAATTTAGTGTGGCTAATCCACCTACCCTACACATCTTTGGGTTGTGGGGGAGAAACCCACGCAAACACTGGGAGAATGCGTAAACTCCACATGGACAGTGACCCAGAGCCGGGATCAAACCTGGGACCTTGGCACCGTGAGGCAGCAATGCTAACCACTGCGCCACTGTGCTGCCCTAATCAGTAAACTGCTAACAGTGTAGCCCTAGTATGTACTCTAAAATATAATTGAATCTAATTTCACCAAATGTTATGCAAACAAGTTTACGGATAAGAAACTAGACCCACATTATTATGCCCTTTTAACAGAAGGATTATGTTTAGACTTCAAATATTTAAAAAAATTTAAGCATTAATGGTGTTGTACTAGAGGCCACCTAATTGCACAAGGGAAAATGAAAAGGAAGTCTGTAGGCTGAATAGGGAGATTAGTAGGCAAAACCAAATTATTGTTTTTAATTAGGCATTCATTAACAAGGACAGGAAAGGAGTATACTGTGAAAAGGAATTGGAATTCCTAAAATGACAAACTCCGTGTTCAAGTACTTCGTTTGGAAGTCCACAGGTGAGAGGCATTACTAGATATAATTAGGAGTACAAAATGATCAGGTAGATGAGTTAATGTTAATATCCATGACGTAGTATGTATTCCAATAGGAGAAGTATTACATTTAAATAGGAGGCACGATTTACAGGCCGTGTCCCGCCGGCATTGAGACGGGACATGGCCGGTAGGTCTTGCGAGAAACCTCTTCCAGGATTCCCAATGGTCTTTCCGCCCCACAAGATCTAATGAAATTGTGCGATCTGGATACTGCCCATAATGGACGGGATCCAGAGTAGCACAGTTAAGTGAGCTTAACAGCTCAAACAGGGACCAGGTGAAATAGAACATAGAACATAGAACAGTACAGCACAGAACAGGCCCTTCGGCCCTCGATGTTGTGCCGAGCAATGATCACTCTACTCAAACCCACGTATCCACCCTATACCCGTAATCCAACAAGCCCCCCCTTAACCTTACTATTACACTACGGGCAATTTAGCATGGCCAATCCACCTAACCCGCACATCTTTGGACTGTGGGAGGAAACCGGAGCACCCGGAGGAAACCCACGCACACACGGGGAGGACGTGAAGACTCCACACAGACAGTGACCCAGCCGGGAATCGAACCTGAGACCCTGAAGCTGTGAAGCATTTATGCTAACCACCATGCTACCGTGCTGGCACTTGGGGTGGGGGGAGGGTCTCTGTGGTGAGCGCAGGGTGGCACTCTGACACTGCTGATGCCACCCAAGCAACATGGTACTGTCTGGAAGCTTGGCAATGCCACTTGGGTGACAACCTGGCACTGCCAGGGTGTCCAGGTGACACTGCCTGGTCGGAAAAGCCTGGGTGGCATTTTACCGATGCTGAGGGTTGGGCCCAGGGATGCCCTGCCCATATGAGATGTGGTGCAGTGGGTGTGGGGGGGGTGGTGAGGAGCCTCCAGTTGGGGGTGTTCCGGGTGTTGTGTCGGAGGGTCGAGAGATCGTTGCTCCATTTAAAAATGGCGCCTGATCTCTTCCTGCCCTGACTGAATGCAGCCTCGGCAAGATGTTCCATGCTGAGGCCCGAAAGAAAACCCGACCCTGCTAACCCCACCCGGGTTCTTTTTTGTCAGATCGCGCCCACGGTCTTTTGCAACGTCAAAATGCCTCAAATAGATTAACAGGTGAAATAGAATAATTGAAGTACAGCTGGAACATAGTCACTGCTCTAATGCAGGGGAAAATGGCAGCCAATTTATGCAAGATTTCCCCCCAAAAAACAATTAAAATCCATTTGTAATGTTGGTTGAGTGATCAAAGTTAGCCAGGAAGGGCAGCACGGTGGCACAGTAGTTAGCATTGCTGCTTCACGGCGCTGAGGTCCCAGGTGCGATCCCGGCTCTGGGTCACTGTCCGTGAGGAGTTTGCACATTCTCCCCGTGTTTGTGTGGGTTTCGCACCCACAAGCCAAAGATGTGCAGGGTAGGTGGATTGGCCATGCTGAATTGCCCCTTAATTGGAAAAAAATAATTTGGTACTCTAAATTTAAAAAAAAGTTAGCCAGGACACAAGAGGAGCTCTTCTTCAAATGAAGCTCCACTTGATCCTTTACATCCACCTAGAAAGACAGACAGGAGCTGGGTGCAGTGTTTCAGCTGAAAGGTGTCTATGAGAGTACCACTCCCCCAGAGCTCCACGGCATGTTAGCTGAGGTTATCCTTAAGTCTTAGGAGCTGGTAGATTGAACTCATGACCTTCTTTATTTGCAGATGAGAACACTACATCAAGCTATCACCCCAGGCACAATTTAACCTGATTTGCTAGAAAAGAAACCTATGGGATCGGCGGGAATATTGTGCCTCATCCAATATTGTTTGTCATTGTCTTCAATGGAGTAAAATGGACTGGATATCAAACTAATGTTGCCGCAGATCCCACCGGTTTGTGAATGGTTAGGCTAAAACTGCCCCTCTAAGTTTTAAAGCCCTAAAATTTTTCCTGTTTTGTGAACGGAGATATTAAGGCCGATTTGATGGAGGAGTTTAAATTTATTGATGTACCATCAATTCACTACAAGACGATGCGAGCGAGTGAACATAGGTTTTATTATCAAAGAACTTGCCTTCCTGTAACTGCTGTAACAACTGAGCGCCGCCACCAGACGGCGGTCTATATACCATCCGGGCGGGCGGATCCCACCAGGGTTCCAGTACAATACATGGAAGGAGATCATATTACCATTCCCTGGCCATAGGCCACAGTACTATACAGACAATTTATATTGTGGTGAATTATGAAGAGATTGGATAAAGTAAATTGAAACATGGTCTGGGATTTTCTGGCCACCCCATCACAGTGAGTTCCCCCATGGCAGATGCGCTGGCTCATTCAAATCTCCATTGGCTTCAGCAGGACTTGAAGATCCCATCGGTGTGGGGCTGGAAAATCCCAACCATAGTTTCCTGTTAATTGGATTGGATTGGATTGGATTTGTTTATTGTCACGTGTACCGAGGTACAGTGAAAAGTATTTTTCTGCAAGCAGCTCAACAGATCATTCAGTACATGGAAGAAAAGGGAATTAAACAATTCAAGAAAATACATGAGAATACATAATAGGGCAACACAAGATATACAATGTAACTACATAAGCATTGGCATCGGTTGAAGCATACAGGATGTAGTGTTAATGAAGTCAGTTAGGAGTCTGGTGACAGTGGGGAAGAAGCTGTTTTTGAGTCTGTTCATGCGTGTTCTCATGAGGTGTTCTGAGCAGGAAAATGGAGAAATAAGATGAAACAAACCAGATTTTATAAAGTACAGGAAAGATTTTTTTTACTTGGAGGCATGTGTTGCTGTGGAATGCACTATCAGAGTAAATGACTGAAGAGGTGACATAAAAGAACTTAAGAAAAAGTTATGACAGGTTGATGAAAAGGGCAGGAAATGAAAGGTTATGGGAACAGAGCAGTCGGGTGTGATTAGGATTGCTGTTCAGGTACAGGATAAACACCAGTAGGTGCTGGTTGGGCCAAATGGCCTGTTCCTGAGTTGCAATTACTTTGCTTCCCATTTTTATCATTGTCTTAAATCCCAGGACAATCCCTGCAATCTCTCTGACTTAATTGACTTCACTGCTAAACTCCATAGTTTACAATCACAAATAATTCTCACAACATTTATTGAGAGAGGTTAATTTTATTTGGTGTGATTATCTTTAAAATTGTCACTGATAAGCTCTTCAAATTGCACTGTGTAAGGCATATTGTCATGGTGAAGAAACTGCATTTGGCTGAAGCAGATTTGCGTCCCACACTGCAGAGTGATAATATAGTATTATGTGGGTATAAACGATGACTGCAAATAACTCACAAAATCCAATGCATCCTCCCCAAAGATAATGTGAATGGACTCTACAATTCCATTGTCTCTGTCCATACTGAAAGCTGTACTATTGCTGTCAGCATTGTCAGTATGAAGTTACCATTACTCGGTCATTTCTGAACTTTTAATCCTTGTACTTCCACAGGTGAATTAACTTGTCTTTGTGGAATTGGGTCACTGATAAATATACTTGTCCGGTGACAAGTTTTCTTGGTTTGTGGTGGTTTTAAGCATTTAAGACTGACATCATCATGCTTATTATGTGACTGCACTGACATTTTTCATTTTTGGCATTCAATAAACTGTAAAACTGGCTTAAGAGTGATCTTTTAAAGCTTAATATTAGTCCATGATTAAAAGGATTGTAAAACGCATGACTACAAAAAATAGGTGTACACAAATTGGTATTGACACAAATTTGTCAAAATTACAGTTCTGGATTTAACTGGAAGATTAATGTGGCAGCATTGAAGCCTTTCTGGCTTTTATACAATTTTATTACGCCAAGTATTAGTCAGGGAGCGAATTTAATATCCTCCCCCATGGTGGGTTTGGTAGCATTTAATCAGACAGAGGGTGGTGAGAGGCCGTGGGGGGGTCCTCATTATAATGTTCGCAGGGCCTGATTGAGGGACCTGGCATCAAGAGGGGGATTGGTCCACCAAGAGCTTATACCCTGCCCGTGCTGCTAAACCCCCTCCCATCTCTCCCCGCTACCCCATTCCCACCATCACTCACTCGAGCCTGGGTCCATGGTGATCCTAGGCCTTGCATGAGTAATACTGGCAGCTGCAATTGCCTCCCGGAGGATGCTGCCAAACAAAGAAGGGTTACCGGACTCTGATCAGCTGGCAGCTCTCAACAGATGGGACCTCCAGCCCTAGAGTCCTCTATTCCGTGGAAGGCCCACCAATGTCCAGTTACATGCCTGACATTGGCAAGTCTTCTGAAAAAGGGACAAAGTCAGTCTCTGCCAGTTTGCCAGCTGGCAGATGAGACCCCTGTCACCTCCATGAAAAACTAACCGTGGTGTGTGAGCCAATTGTTTTTACAATTTTGCATTCATTAAATGAGAAGAGTTTGTGGTGAGGGAGGGAACCTCCCATTTCAGGGAGCCAGTGTTGACATTCAGCAATCCCAGTTCAGTCAGGTGCAGGATAAGACTCCACCCAATCTGCCTTTACAATCTGCCTCAATTCCAATTTTAGCTAGTATCCCTTAGGTACCAGGGAAGCACTATTCTCCCACACTAATCATTCTCTTTGAGTGGCATTGCCAATTAGTGTCAGATAGGAAGACAAATGTTTCTAAACCATTGCAGCATGCAGTTTTTGTGATCCAGAAACCTTTTTTTAAATGGACCAAACTTTGCAACAATTGGCTCATTGGGTTAACAAAGAGAGAATTGTTCAAGATGAGTACAGATTAACAGGTTCAGACTCAGCATGTTCCATTCAATGTGCCATAGATTACAATGGGAAATTTGAAACAACACAGCCAAATCTGCAATTATTGTTCTCCCAAATTAAACACAAGTTTATTGATTATAGATAACGTCACCCAATAAATCACTTTTGACAAATACAGAGAGGATATTACAGCTTTTTAATCAGGATCTATAAAATGACATTACGGTCCCCAAATAGCTTATCATTTGTAGGGTGTGAGCTTTGTTCCTGCTTTTGGTGTTATTTAAACTTTAAATGCTTTTTTCATCGTCCAATGCCTTTTCTGAAGAGGTGAAAGTTCACACAAATTTCTTTAAACAGAACTTTATTAGTTCCTCTTTTGCACCCTAGGAGTTTTATTAATTGACTCCTTGAGTCTACATTCTAAACAAATGCTGAAGTCATGTGGAAAACATCATTCAGGCAGCAGACAAGCCACTTCTTTCAGTTTCTATTGTACCCTATCATTCACTTAAAATGTTACATTCCTTATTTTGAGCTGTGTTCCCTGTTTCTAGGTGAAAAGCCTGTCTTTATTATTTGATACCCAAATCTCTTTGTAGGAGCCATAACGTTCCTTGTTATACATAGGTGGCACAATTAAGTCTAAAACATTTTTTCTAATTTTTATGAGTGATTTGTGTGCCTACAAAAATTATTTCGATGGATGATAATAGGGTGAGTAGAAGTACTTATGCTGGCCCATGTTTGAGGTCTGGGTACTTAACTCGAGTGGGGAGGTTTGGAGCATGGAGTAAGAGAAGCACAGAGTGAGTTGAAGCCTGAGTGTGACAAGGAACAAGTGCTAAGTTGGGAATTTGATACAGTTTTTAAAAAAAAATTTTTATTGGCATTTTCAACATTATGTATATTGATATCCGTGTTTATTTATTGTACAGTGTAACAAAAGGCTTTTGTCTTGCGTTACTTTATTTAGATTGCTGCCATCTGGTCGGCGTGTCCTCACACCCCACCTCTGCGTGCCCCCCCCTCCACTAGCCCCCCTTTCCCTAACCCCTCCCCATCTCCCCCCACCCACTCCCCTTGCTGTCCTCCCTGATTGATCGGCAGGTGCTCCCCCTTCTCCTTGATTCCCCCGCCCTTTCACATGATTGCTTTCAGTGGAATTTGATATAGTTGGGAATTTGTGAGCGATCATCTTTTGTCACCAAGCTAGGAGACTTTTGCTGCGTAAATTAATAACTAATTAACTAATTAAATAAATAAGGTTAGACAAACATGGTGGTGGTATGCTGTGACTTCAACAAGTGGGAATCTGGGGAATGCTTTACTGTCTAGAAAACCCTATCTGTGATAAGTGCCTGTGGCTTGCGCAACTTTGGTTCAGAGTTGCTGAACTGCAGCTCGAGTTACAGAGATTGTAGATCATCAGGGAGGGTTGGACATTTTCTTCCACGAGTAGTCACACACCTCCAGCTAGATAGAATAATAGCATTCATCAATGGTCAGAGACTGGAGTGTGTGACTGTGAATTAGGCAGGTATGGGATACAACAGGTAGTGATGGAGCAGTCTTAGCTCTTTGACCAAGAGGTGCAAGATGTTTGATACCTGTGTGGGTGAGGAGAAGGACTGCATGGTGGATTATGACATCATGGTGCATGATGTCATTCAGGTGGAGGGAGTGAAAAGGAATGTGCTGGTGATAGGAGACAGTATAGTCAGAGGGATAGATGCTGTTCCCTCTAACCCCAATAGGGAGCTTCAAAGATTTAGCTGACTGCTAGTGCCCTGTGTTAAGGACATCTTGTTACGGCTGGAGATGAACTTGGAATGGGAGAAGAAGGATTCAGTTGATATGGACCATATAGGAACCAACAAAATAGGTAGAACTAAAAAAGGTGTTCTGCTGATTGTGTTTGTGGAGTTCAAGTCCAAATTAGAATGCAGAGCTTCAAAAGTAATTACACTGAATTGTTTCCTGAGCCACATATCAATTGGCACAGGGTAAAGCAGATTAGAGAATGAAACATGTAGCTTAAATAGTGGTGTGGAAGTTAGATTAAAAGAACATTGTAATTGTAAAGAATGGTAGCAAGTCTGAAGATTGACAATGTTTTAGACAGCAGCAAAGGGCCACCAAGTGGTTAAAAAGCGGGCAAATGAGAATACTAGAGTAAACTAGCCAGGAATATAAAAAGATTGTAAGAGCTTTTACAGATATACATTTGTTTTTAATTCATTTGCGGGATGTGGGTGTCACTGGTTAGGCCAGCATTTATTGCCCATCCCTAGTTGCCCTTCAGAGTAGCTAAAATAAACATTGGTTCCTTGGAATCAGGTACAGGAAAAATTATTATGGGTAATGAGGAAGTGGCAGAAACACTGGATTCTCCATTTGGGAGTCTATGGGCGGCCTTCTCCGTGGGAAACGGCAAAATCGTATCCGGCGATCAGGCAGAGAATTCCCGTTTGCGACTGAATCGGGGTTGGTGCCATTTTTTGGATGCTCCACCCGCTCCAAATTGGCATCATCTAGGAGCGCACCACACACCATTGCGATGGCATCAGCACGACACTTTGAGGCCCTCCTCCAATGCAACGCCCCCGATGGGCCGAGTTCACAACCGCGCTGGTCGCCTGTGGTCTGAGTTTTCGTAAAGCTGGAGTGTCCAGTGCCGCAACAGTTGAGGGGGAGCCGTGCTGCTGGCAGGGGCAGCTGGCAAGTGGCCGGTGGAGGTGATCCGGAAGTGGCGAGGGTGGGTCCAGGGGGACGCCACTTGCCCGGCCAGGTCCGTGTGCGGCCAGCGGCATGTTATACGGCGTGGCCACTACAGCTCGTCGCCGTGCGCAAGCACGGCCATGGACCCAGCAATTATCCGCCCGTTTATGTTGGGAATGCCGGGAGTTTTAACCGGCGCCGCTGCTAGCCCCCCACCGCTGGCAGCTTTTTCATTGCAAAACTAGACACTTCCTCCGCACATAGCTTCAAAATGTTCTCCTGCTGGAGATGAATTATAATGAGTGTATGATCCCACTGGGAGTTCAAACCGGCAAGCAATTCGTATTCCTTGCCATCAAACTTGTATATGGCATGGAATACAAGGGATTTCTGAGGGAATCTCTCTATCGGGCCGACATTTTGAGTGGTTGGCTCAATAGCGAGATTACGTGCCCCACCCCATCCCCCTCGGCACAGCAAATCCGGCCCGAAACCCCCCCTGCGCCACACAGCAGCTCCCCACCCACAGGGATCCCTGTAAGAAGGAGACACCCCCAGGGACACCCCCCTCTCAGGACACCTGCAATAGCCCCTCCCCCCCACAGGAAAGAGATCCCTGTCTGGAAGCTCGAGAGAAGACCAAACAGGGGCAGTGAGAAGAAATACAGCTGTAACACTTACCTTGAAGCTCGACATGTCCATTCTAGGAAGGAGAGCAGCTGTGACCCACAAATCCATTAGCTGCCAGCCATTCAGAGTTTTCTAGCATTGGTTTCTGATTGACAGCTCGTACAAACCATCTGCAGCTTTGATTCATTGGCCCAAGTGGTGAAACCCCAATGTTTACAAACATTGACCACATCAAAGAGAGATAAGTGCATTCCAATCACGCGTATGTGATTTCACTGCGTCCCGGGATGGAGAATCCCACCCTTTGTGTTTGTCTTCACAAATTACATACCAGAATTAAAGACAAATAAATAAAGTGGCTAACAAGAATGAGAAAATTAAGGTAATTAATCTCAGCAAAGAAAAAATATTGCAACAATTTAAGGGACTAACGTACACTGGGCGCGATTCTCCGCTGCCCACGACGGGTCGGAGAATAGCGGGAGGGCCTTCCCGACAATTTTCACGGCCTCCCGCTATTCTCCCCCCCCCCCCCCCGGCCGCCCCCCGATACGAATCGCTGCTCGCCGTTTTCTACGGCGAACACGCGATTCTCCGCAGGCCGATGGGCCGAATACCGCGGAGTTTATGGCCGTTTTCACGGCCGCGATCACACCTGCTTTCAGCGTTTGTGAAAACGGCCGAAAAGTGCCTGTCCCAGACAACCGTGGCACCGATTGGCACAACCGCACAATTCTCCAATGTGCGATTAGAGAAGTGAAAGCAAGGGGGCTCCAGAGATTGGGCCGCCATTTTAAAATGCGCTCCTTCACGCCGGTCCACACAATGGTCTGTGTTCCGATGCAAACATGGACACGTAATGGCATCTGGGGGGGAGGGGGGGGGGATGTCTCCAAGAGGCCCCTCCCATCAGAGGCCGCCAGTGGTTGGGCTCTGGGCAACTCCTGTTGTCATCCAGGTACCTTGGCACTGCCAACCTGGTACCACAGTCATCCTAGCAATGCCACCTGACACTGCTAGGGTGCCTGGGTGGCACTGTTAGGCTGGCAGGGACACTGTCAAGGTGCCAGGTGGGCTGTGCTAAGGTGCCCAGCTGCTAAGTTTGCACTGCCAGGGATCAGGCCTGGGGGTGCCCTGCCCTTATGTAGTGGGGTGAGGGGGCTCGAAGACCCCCTAACAAGTAAGCTCAGCGGGGTTGTTCTCGATACTGCAGGCCCTGAGAAATACCACGCTAAATGTGCCCAAAACTGTACTCAGTTTGTTTTCCCGTTATTTTGCGCCATTGACTTGGATGTGCACATTCAAGGAACACAAAATGTTAACATGCAGGTAGAGCAAGAATTTCAGAAGGCAGATGGCATTGTGGCGTTCATTGCTAGGGGATTGAAGTACAGGAATACAGAAGTCCCGCTGCAATTGTACAGGGCTTTTGTAAGACCCCCATCTGGGATAGAATGTGCAAAGTTTGTCTCCCCATGTACGGAAGCGTATACTTGTATTGGAGCGAGTATAGAGAGAGTTCACTAGATTGGACCCTGTGATGCAAGGTTTATCTTGTGATGGGAATAAAAGTAAATTAAGCCTATAATCTGTGGAATTGAGAAGAATGAGAGGTGACTCATTGGAACACACAAGATTCTAAAGTGGCTTGACACTGGGACAGACACTGGGAGGTTGTTTACACAAGCTGGGGAATCTAAAACACAGGCGCACAGTCTCAGGATATGGAGAAAATCATTTAAGACTGGGATGAAGAGAAATTTCAACACTCAAATAATCTACCCTTGAGGGTGGTAGGTGCCCCATCATTTATTATATTTAAAGCTGAGATAGATTGTTGGCCTCTCATGAAATCTAGGGATATGGGGAGTGGGCAGGAAAAGTGGAATTGAAGACAAAGATCAGCCAAGGTCATATTGAATGGCCGAGCAGGCTCGTTGGACCGCATGGTTTATGCCTGCACTTCATGTTCTTGCGAGTGGGCACAGCGTCTGGATGTTTTGGAAATTGTTGCAGTTCAATAGTACTGAAGGCTAGAGTTCAACAGATTTTGGGGTAGGAGAGCCCAGGAAAAGTGAATTCCCCCCCCCCCCCCCTTAACCTTACTTTTTAGGACACTACGGGCAATTTAGCATGGCCAATCCACCTAACCCGCACATCTTTGGACTGTGGGAGGAAACCGGAGCACCCGGAGGAAACCCACGCACACACTGGGAGGACATGCAGACTCCGCACAGACTTCTCGGCCCAAAGGCGCAATCTAGCAGCTATGTCCTTTAGGACCCGGCCAGCTCGGTCTGTGGTGATACTAATGGGCGCCACTCTTGGTGATGGACAATGAAGTCCCCCATCCAGAGCATATTCTGCGCCCCTGGCACACACAGTGCTTCCTCTAAGTGGTGTTCAACATGGAGGAGTTCTGCTTCATCAGCTGATGGTGGCCAGTACGTGGTAATCGGCAGGAGATTTCCTTTCCCATGGTTATTAACCTGAAGCCATGGGACTTTGTGGGGTCCAGAGTCGATGTTGAGGACTCCAATGGCAACTCCCTCCTGACTGTATTCCGCAGTGCCGCCACCTCTGCTGGGTTTGTCCTGCCGGTGACACAGGACATACTCAGGAATGGTGATAGTTATATGCTGTTGCCGTAAAGCATTTATGCATATATTTCCTGCTTCATAAAATTCATTGATGAAACAGCAAGGGCAGGGACTGCATGATTCCCTGATTAACATTTCAGTTTTGGATAATGAACATTATACATTATAAGTGAATCAACATGTATTGTTTCAGTAAACACCAAATTTTTATGAACAAAAATTACCCTCTAAAAAGTGCAAAAACTCACTCTTTATGTAGGTTCCAAGTTTTTAGATGTTAGCAAGAAAATCTCCATTAAGCTCAAAAATGCTTCAGTTGCAGATTTTAACTGATTAAACAAAAATCTATTTTTCATTGGTACATTCGTAATTTAGTTTCCCAACCATCAACAAGGAAACTACAATCGTAGGCATTCCTGTTCACATTCTCAAAAGTTTTCTGTTGTGAATAAGCGCAAGATGAGCCTGAAATAAAGCTGTGACCATTCGATCGTCAGTTTGTTACGAATCTTTTGGAAAAAGCAAAAACTGTGAAACATTCACAACTTAAGGAGATACAGGGGGCAATTCTGCCCCCCCCCCCCACCCCCAAACCGGCGCGCACGAGATTTATGGCTGGCCGCTCGGAGAATCGCCGCTCGCCGTTTGTAATGGGCAAGCGACGATTCTCCAGCCCGGATGGGCCGAGTGACCTGCCCAATACGAAGTGTTCCCACTGGCGCCGACCACACCTGGTTGCTGCCGGCGTGGACAGCGTGGGAACGTCCTGGGGGGGGGGGGTGCACAAAAGGGGTCTGGCCCCCGATCGGTGCCCACCGATCGGCAGGCCGGCCTCTCTGAAGGAGGCACTCCTTTCCTCCGCCGCCCCGCAAGATCACTCCGACATTTCTTGCGGGGCGCCCGCGGGGAGGACGGCAACCACGCATGTGCGGGTTGGCGCCAGCCAACCTGTGCATGCGCGGGTGACGTAATTTACGCGGCGCAGCTTTTACACGCCGCCAAGGCCCGGCGCGCGTAAATGGCGCAGCGCCACTCCTAGCCCCCCGCGGGTGGGAGAATAGGGGGCGAGGAACGGCTTCCGACGCCGGAGTGAAACACTCCGGTTTTCACTCCGGCGTCGGCACTTAGTCTCCCGATGGAAGAATCTCGCCCACAATCTTTTACCCTTTAGTGCTTATTAATGCACAGATTCAGCAACCCACACATGCTTGTAATGGTCAGTTTACCTTCAGAAATCCTCTCAAACTGTACAGACTCAGAATACTCAAATGTGGTTGAAAGATCTCGCCAACCACAGTGAGGAAAATATCCAATCAAAGCCACAGGTCTTTGAGACAGACGGAGGGCTTGATGCAAAAGAAATTCATGAAAATGTTAAAAGATAGAACAATTTCTGAAATACCTCATTTAAAAAATACATATCTTGTTAAACACTTATTTGGCAACATATGAGATTTGAGAAAAAATGGGAAAAGGAAACACGGTTTGATGGATTTGATTGACTCATCAACCAACAGTAATATGGAACGCTTCACGAATTTGCGTGTCATCCTTGCGCAGGGGCCATGCTAATCTTCTCTGTATCGTTCCAATTTTAGTATATGTGCTGCCGAAGCGAGCACATCAACCAACAGTAATAAGCATCCGTTAGACAGGAAGGATCTATTATAAGTCAATACATAGAACATTTTGAATTCAAAGCTTATTCTTGATGTAAGAGTGTGTTTAAAGAGTCGTGACAACAAAGGATGTGCACATATACAAAACATTTTAAATACAATATAAATACATATCACTTACACTCTCCCATGGCAACGCCCATACCTAATCTATTTTCTAAATAGTGAGGATCATTTGCATCTTCACTGTTTATCAAGTAGGCTGGTGGAATGGATCAAATCACAATGGATTCATTGGATTTTATAACTAGTAAGCAATTAACTCCACGAGACTACAGCCCAAATGTCGAAGATTGTGTTGTGCTGATTCTCAATATTCTACCATTTACCATATGGGCAGAACATTCACCTCAGGCAGGGGCATGAAATAAGCAGCAGTCACTCAGTTGTTGGAGCCAAAGAGGGAAAAATCAGATGGAGTGCGTTGAGTTCAAGGACAGGCCACAGGAAGCGTAAGGAACAAAATATTTATTAATAATAAAGGAGACCCAGGCTCAGCCAGATCCAATTCAAGGTGGTTCACAGGGCTAACTGTGGCCCGTATGAGTAGGTTCTTTAAAGGGATGGAGGATAGGTATGGTCGGTGTGCTGGAGGGCCCGCGAATTAAGTCCACATGTTTTGGGCATGTCCGAAGCTTAGGGAATTCTGGCAAGGATGTGCCGATGTCATGTCCATGGTATTGAAGGTTCCGAGTCCAGAGGTGCCGATTTTTGGTGCGTCGGTAGACCCGGGAGTCCAGCGGATGAGAGAGGCTAATGTTTTGGCCTTTGCCTTCCTTGTAGCCTGGAGACGGATCTTATATGCGTGGAGGGACTCAGAGCCCCTGACATTGGGAGTATGGGTCAGTGACATAGCCGGGTTTCTCAGGCTTGAGAAGATCAAGTCGGCCCTGAAAGGATCGACGTTGGGGTTTGCCCGGAGATGGCAGACGTTTATCGACACCTTTGGGGAAATTTAAGCTGTTGGAAGTTGGGGGGAAGGTAGTGAGAATGGTTGATTAGTTAGTGGGGGAGGGGGACTGGGGATCTGTGTATGTAAGCCATGTTGGCTGGGTGTGGTTGTTGGTTGTGTGGGTGTTACTTTGTTATTTTTCCTCTTGAAATGTTTGTTAAAAAAATTATAAATGCCTTAATAAAATGTTTTTTTAAAAACAATAAAGAAGACTCTTTGTACACTGTACATAAAGAAGACTCTTTGTACACTGGTCCCAGAAGGGACTACCCCGCGCCCAGCCCACATTCGGGTCGGGGTTTTTATATCCTGATTTGCTCTCCCTCTAATGATATCTGAAATATACTGAGGGAATGAACTTTTTGGGTGGCAGGGGCTGGTAGGAGCAAAAGTAGGCCATTTGGCCTATTGAATGAGTTCACGACTGATTAGCTATAATCCCCAACTTCACGATTCCGCTTTACCCCACAACCCTTGATTCCCTTACTCACTAAAAATCAGCCTGAGTTAGCCTTCAACATATTAATGACCCAGACTTTACAGCCTTCTGTGGTAAAGAATTACACAATTTCATTAGAAATGCTTCCTCATCTCTGTCTTAAACGGGTGCCCTTTACTCTGAGATTATCTTGTCTAGTTCTAGACTCTCCAATAAGGGAAACATTCTCTCAGCATCTACACTGTCAAGCCCCTTGTGAATCCTGTATGTCTGAATCAGGTCAGCTCTCATTCTTCTAAACTCCAATGAGTACAAGCCCAATGTAACCAACCTCTCCTCATAAGATAACCTTAGCAAACACATCCCTGCTGACTCCGGCAGGTCCACTGCCATTTTGCACTCTAACGAATGTTGATTGGCAGCAAGGGAGACTTTCATCCTCACTCTTAAAAAAAGTCCATCTCGTAGAGCTGCCAGCCATCAAATTGCCCTTTTGTGAGGTCATCACCGCCTTTTTGTGAGTCATCCTGGCTCAGATAAATGTTCCAAACGTTTGTTCAGTATTTCACTAAGAGCTCTGGAGTTCTGTGTAGTTGAAATTTGTTTTCTTTTTTTCTTTTTTAGTTTAGAGTACCCAATTATTTTTTCCAATTAAGGGGCAATTTAGTATGTCCAATCCAACTCAACTGCACATGTGGCACAGTGGTTAGCATTGCTGCCTCACGGTGCCGAGGTCCCAGATTCGATCCCGGCTCTGGGTAACTGTCCGTGCGGAGTTTGCACATTCGCCCCCATAACCCAAAGATGTGCAGGGTAGGCGGATTGGCCCTGCTAAATTGCCCCTTAATTGGAAAAAAATGAATTAGGTACTCTAAATTTATTTTTAAAAACTACACTGCGCATCTTTGGGTTATGGGGGTGAGACCCACGGCGACATGGAGAGAACATGCAGACAGTGACCCAAGTCGGGAAGCAAACCTGGGACCCTGGCACTGTGAAGCAACAGTGCTAACCACTGTGCCATCGCGCTACCCTTATACACAGGAGCTTGACAACTCCCATCTGGTCTGCTCAAGGGCCATCGGCTTATCGCATTCTTTCCAGAGCTATTCGTTCTGTTCGTTCATGGTCTGAACCCAATGCTTTTTTTGCGTGTTGATCACCCTTGTGTAGTTTACATTTCAAAAATTGAAATTCCTCCTTGCTTCTCAATTTTACCCAAGTATTTTGTTACACTGATTTTCCAGTTGTTTTTCGAGCTTGTGAATCTTTTAATTCAGCTCACCAACTACTCTGGTAAGATTGCCCTTGTAGAGTTATTTGTGGAACTATTGTATAAGTTTAATTACTTTGTGTGGGCATTCAGTTATTTTTTGATTATTTCTTCCGTCGTCTCTGGTCGCTGCTTAAATTCTTTCAATTCTCTCGTTAGATCTTCAACCTTCTTCGTAAAATTTTACTTGTACGAATTTGCTCCTCTATATGGAACATCTCTTCTTTCATGTCTTCAGATTGAATCAAAGTTCAAATATGTTATTAGTTTTTGTTATTAATTTTGCATTCTGCCTTTCAGCCTTTTTATTTTTGGAATTTTGCTCAGACATTTTTCCACAGGCTTTTGTGATCTGGTGAGGTCCTATGTTACGGATGCCTGGTCAGCTCTCAACAGTTTCCAAAAGACTTGCTCAGAACCATAACTTTTTAAAGTTTAGAGATGGTGCAAAAAGATCGATGTTCCAGGTGTGATAATTTAACAAATAGGACTTGATTATTTTATAAACAAACTTACAAAATAAAATAAAACAATAATTAAACTTTTAGACAACTCCAAAATATACCAATTACATGTAGTTTCTTAACCTTAACACCTATTTCTTATATTATCTCTCCTGGAACAAATCAATCTTTTTGCACCATCTCTAAATTTTAAAAAGTTATGGTTCTGAGCAAGGACACTGTTGAGAGTTGACTAGCCGCCCGTAACAGAGGACCTCACCAGATCACAAAAGCCTGTGGAAAAACTGAGTTTTAGTTTAGCTAATTTGATTTCAGTTGGAGAAAAGGGGCGCGATTCTCCCAAAGGGAGACAAAGTGCCGACGCCGGAGTGAAAACCGGAGTGTTTCACTCCGGCGTCGGAGGCCGCTCCTCGCCCCCTATTCTCCAACCCCCAGGGGGCTAGGAGCGGCGGCGCGACAATCTCGCGCGCCGGGCCTTGACGCTTGCGCCAAAGCGGCGCCACCTGAATGACGTGGCCGGCGGCGCCTAAATGATGTCACCCACGCATGCGCAGGTTGGCCGGCACCAACCCGCGCATGCACGGTTGCCATCTTCCCCTCCGCTGCCCCGCAAGACATGGAGGGTTGATCTTGCAGGGCGGCGGAGGGAAAAGAGTGCGTCTTTCAGAGACGCCGGCCGGACAATCGGTGGGCACCGATCGCGGGCCAGAACCCGCCTGAGCACCCCCCTGGTGCTCGATTCTCCCTCCACCCCCCACAGGCCCCACACGCAGCGGTCGCGCGCTGTTCACGCCGGCGTGAACTGGTCAGATTAGGCAGGCCGTTCGGCCCTTTCGGGCCACAGAATCGCCGCTCGATTGGAACGGTGATTCTCCGAGCGGCCTGTCACAAAACGCGACACGCTGTTTTGGGGGTGGGGAGGGGGGGGGGGTGGGAGAATCGCCTGCGGGTGCCAGGGCGGCGTGGAATGAATCACTCGGCATTCCCGCGATTCTCCCACCCGGCGTGGGGGTCGGAGAATCGCGGCCAAGTAGTGAGAGAGACGTCAGCTCTCATACCTCATGCTAGAAGCAGTTGGCTTAGACAGCTGGAGAGGGAACCTCTCTCAGCTTTGCGAGAAGAAAAGCTATACCGTGGAGTAATGGTTAAGAAAACAAATGCAGAGACCTCAAGGGCAACTAGTTGAGGAAACTAAAGAAATGCAGAGAAGTTTCCAAACAGTCTGATGTTAAACGTACTAAAACAGAGAACTGCTCAGTGAAAAGACCGACAAAAATCTGAGACACCAGAAAGATATTTGAAGTGATTTTCAGTATTCTGAGATTTAACAACAAAATAACTATGGAAATTGGTGGCTGAATCTCGGAGTTTGTAAAAGCAAGGAAACCTAAAAGGTGATGGTGTAAAATCCTGGATTGGATTCACTGTTAAAAGTGAAGCAGAAGCTTTGTTTAAAAGTGTCATTTTGAAAACCTGGTCTGGATTTTGGAATGCAAACCGCTAAGGGAAAGCATACATATGAGAGAAGTTTTTAAAGTGTGTTTTGGGGAATGGAGTTTGGAAACTGTCACATGAAAGTCATCTGAGGGTTGGGTGTGGGGATTCTGCGGAAACATGCACAAACATTCATTTGCCATTCTGAATGCAGAGTATATATGTCCAAAGTCACCTGGTATGATTAAATGGGACTTTGTGTATTGTTGAGACCATTGTAGCTTAAAATGTACTTTATAATTCGTGTTAATCCTGAAACCTATATGTAATTGTAAAGCGAAGCGGGGAGTAAAGGAGTATTGGATAATAATCCAACTTTACACGTTTAATAAATGTTTGTTTCATTGCTGTTAATACTGATTAGCGGTCCTCTGACTCTGTTCCTCCATGTTTTATTTCAAACAGTAAAAGTTACAATCTTTTGAGCCAGGGTTCCAATCTGGGATCTTCTCGTCCAGTTGTAGCACCAGCTGGGATCGCAATAATTCCTTCACTTCCGCCATGTTGTGATGGTTTATTCACTGTCTCACTAAGAGGTCAGAAGCTTGTGCGGTTGAACATTAAGTGTTTATTGGTCCCACATAAAAGGGGCAATTTAGTGTGGCCAATTCACCTACCCTGCACATCTTTTTGGTTTGTGGGGGTGAGACCCATTCAAACATGGGGAGAATGTGCACACTCCACATGGACAGTGACCCGGGTCCGGGATCCGAGTTCGCAGTGCCGTGAGGCAGAAGTGTTAACCACTGTGCCACCATGCTGTCGGGGACACATAACGATGCACGTAAGCTGTAGTCCAAGTTTGATGCTAACTCCATGTTTACTTCTAGACAACCTACAACTCTTTCTCTAGTCTCAGGTCATGTGTCTCTTTACATCATCCTGTGGGTGATACGGTACCCAGTCTCACATTAACCCTTGCTATGCTAGATACCCTAAGGGTCCCATGCTCCTGGTTAAGAGGCATGACCAATGGTAGAATCAACATATTTTTGGTGGTGATGGTGGAAGAGCTGGAACTTCAAGGCAGCTTACAGGTGGCGCTTTCTTCAGGAAGAGCACACATGAGAATGGCAACGGGAAACTTTTTTTAAAACTTTAGTATATCCAATTCTTTTTTTTCCAATTAAGGGGTAATTCATCTACCCTGCACATCTTTGGGTTGTGGGATGAGACCCATGCAGACATGGGGAGAACGTGAAAACTCCACACGGACAGTGACCCGGGCTAGGATTGAACCCTGGTCGTCAGTGCTGTGAGGCAGCAGTGTTAACCACTGCACTACCGTGCTGCCTTCATATATTCCTATCCCTAGTTGTACTGCTAATTTCTCATTGAAATTGAAAATGGTAGGCGCCTATGAGCAACTGAGAAGGAAAGCACAAGACTGCGGGGCACAGATAAATGAGTAGAGAAACCCTTGGGCAAATCACTACAATATGATTCTTTCAAAAATTATGGCTGGAAGTAGTTGAGTGGAATTTTATTAGATTACTAAACCAAAACAGAAGCAATAATTGCCACTAAATTAATGGAATAATTTACCGTAGATTGCAACATATAAGTTGATCTTGGGGCTCGACTTTTATGGCGAGTATAAGATGTAAAACACTGATGTGGGTGGATATGCAAAACAAATACAATGTCAGTAGTTCATATTAAATTAATATCGCACGGTGTATTGAATGAGTTAATTGTACAAAAATACCTTTCAATCAAACATTTTAAAATTGCCAGATTCATTGTCTTCGATTTGCGATACAAAGAGTTCATCGTATTCATTTTGAGTCACTTTGGCTATGCCATCATCATAAGTGTCCTACTCTAATTCAGGTTTGACACTTTCGCTTTTAGAATCATCCAACCACGACAAATTATCTTCCTAATGGGTAATTGTGTTTTTGCCACTGTCTAATGATGAAAAGCAGGAAATCGATCATTTTTGCATCAGGTCCCTTGGTACTCTCTGAGCAATTTTGGTCTTCTGTAGCAACACAAGATTGTTTTGTACCTTAAAGTGGCTACACCAGCTAGCTGTTGCTTGGAACCAATCCACCTACCCTGAACATCTTTGGGTTGTGGGGGTGAGACCCACGCAGACACGGGGAGAATGTGCAAACTCCACGTGGACAGTGACCCAAGGCCGGGATCGAACCACTGTGCCACCGTGCTGCCCTGCATTTCTGCTGACCATGTAAGTGTTCCTATGATTTTCAAGGACCCTTCCGACATATGCTTCTCAATATCAGGCCAGTGGTTGGTCTCCATTCCGATAATGTATTTGGTCTTGGGCATCTTCTTCAGGGTGGATTCTTTCTTTTTCCATTCTCCCACCAGTTTTTCATTAACACCAAATTCCCTTGCTGCAGCAGTTATTTGACAAGTTAGCAAATGTTGCAACTTTTAGCTTGAAAGCAGCTTTGTACTTCATGCATTTTGTTGGAAGAGCCCTTTCTGCGCAGCACGTGCCTAGTAATGTCTGCTCTTTGTTGGCCTGTCACAAACGCTACCATTTATTTGCAATGCAACCCAACTGCAGGATTCCATGTGTTGACTTAAAGCACAAGGTAAGTAAAAAACAAATTTCTGAGAAGAAAAATTGAGGCCATAATGTGATTATAGCATTTTGTAGCTGAAAAGAGCGATCGACTAATACAATCCATATATGTGAAAGCATGATTTTTGGTGCCGAGAAATTGGCTTGTCTTATACACCAGGTTGACTTATAAAGCACAATCTATGTTAAAGCACCAAATAAGGAAATTAAAATTAGATATGGAATTGATCTTTTTCTCTTTCTTTGCATCTTCCCTAAATAGAATGAAAATAGTAGAATTTACTTCGTTATCGATAGCACTAGGCCAAATGGGGTAATATACCAAAAGTTCCAAAAGTGATGTGAAGCAAGTGCAATTAATTAAATTTTAAAAAAGTTTCTTTGACTTTGTTTCCATATCCCCAAAAATGTTAGTTGCTAGGATCCACGGAATGTGACCATTTGATTTCCTCTCTAAATATTGCTGTTTTTCCTTGGCTCCATCAGTAGAATGCAATAACACAACGGAGACAGAGCTGCAGTGTGCACAGTGGGATATTTGTTCATTACCCGTGAATTCAATGGCTCAAACTAATATGAGAACCTAAGAATTGAATACAAACGAGACAGCATTTCTTGATTAACAGCTGGGGAGTTCAATTTTTTAATGAATTTTTTGTTAGCTTATTCGAACTTTTCAGACCCACATGCAGCTGTCCAAAATACCCAGGTCCAAACAAACGTGAGAAGATTGTGAATTCTTCAGCAAATGGACTTTGTCTGAAGAAAATGATGCGTACCTTAGCGATAGACTTGACTTGAGAGAAAAATTTATATGGGGACTTCAGTAGCACAGCAGGTTAGCGCATTGGCCTCTCAGCTCTGACTTTTAATCAGGTTCAGGCTGATGAAATAAATCAGCCACCTCTTTGCCAATTGTTGAAAGTGTGATAATGCAAGACAAGCAATATCACATTGGTCACTTTTCAATGGGTAAGAAACCGGGACAAAGTGTAACATGGGCTGTTGATTTGCTGCCATCCAATCTGCACTGGCACCGAAGACAAATTTCACCCTTAAAGTTAAAACATATGGAGTTAATGTAGTCCTTTTGGTACATGCCTACAACATAAACTTACAGTCTCACTTGAAAAGCTGCCTGGTTCACTGGTCTGAGAAATAGAAAGATCACAATAAAGCAGTAAATGGGACTTTGTCACAGCTATAATTAGCACGCCTCATTGCGCACACACTAGAGTTTTACTCTTCATATTCTGCATGTTACCCACCTATCTATCATTGGTTTCCTGCTTGCTTTAGAAGAATAGGGTGGAAAATAACTTGCATGAGTTACTCAAGAATAAGAAAGAGAATCTTTCTTCAGGTGATTACGGATACCCAGGCAACTTAGTTTGCAGAAGTGGACAGAGGTGGCTGAGCAGGCCGATCGATGCCAGGAGCTTACTTCCAAAAATTCAGGAGGAAATAACTCCCGGTTAGATTTACATATTCAATGGGGCTAAACAAGTCACAAGGCCAGACCCTTTTTTTTTTAATTTTAGAGTACCCAATTATTTTTTTCCAATTAAGGGGCAATTTAGTGTGACCAATCCACCTACTCTGCACATTTTTGGGTTGTGGGGGTGAAACCCACGCAGACACGGGGAGAATGTGCAAACTCCACACGGACAGTGACCCAGAGCCGGGATCGAACCTGGGACCTCAGCACCGTGAGGCAGCTGTGCTAACCACTAGGCCACCATGCTGCCCTACAAGGCCAGACTCTTGATAGAATTTGTATTTATATTCCCATGCCTGTTTTTACGCATGGGCAGCGTTTTGGATTATTTTCCAAAGTGAGATTTTATTCTGTTAAAGGTTTTCATTAAAGGCTAACTAAAAATCCTGTATTTAAAGACTTAATGTTGCAATAAAGATACCAATATGACTATACTGTTTTGTGGATCTCTGCTCGCATTACTAAATGCACTTTGCAAGTTTAATCAGTCCACAGTGTTCCTGAGGCATAATGAAACAAAAGACAGTTGTATAATAACAAACAAGTCACCACACCTTTTTTTTGTATGTTAGGTACATTCTGCAAATTAACAGACAGAAGCTGATCAGTTTGAATGAATTGATGTGGGTCTCAGTGATAGACCTCTCGTGAGTAAGATGAAGGTAGCATTTGCAATGCTTACATTCCAAACGTGAGCACCTCACATTTACATAAAAATCTTGTCCATACAGGGCAATTAATCATTTTGTCTAATTCTGCATTTAAAACATTGATTTTTCAGAGCTTTAGTGCTATCAGTCTTTTATGTCAATCATATAATGCGACAAACTGAATTTGAAAGATATCTAATTTTGGAGCTGCTTTGGTCTAGTTTATTTACAAAAGACTGACTCAAAGGCTCAGGGCTATTTTCTCTCTAATGTAAAAATTAACTCAGAAGAATAATCTTTAATCTGTATTATTGTCACAAGTAGGCTTACATTAACACTACAATGAAGTTACTATGAAAAGTCCCTAATCGCCACACTCCGGCGCCTGTTCAGGTACACAGACAGAGAATTCAGAATGTCCAAATTGACAAACAAACGTGTCTTTCGGGACTTGTGGGAGGAAACCGGAGCACCCGGAGGAAACCCACGCAGACACGGGGAGAATGTGCAGACTCCACACAGACAGTGACCCAAGCGGGAATCGTACCTGCGACTCTGGCACTGTGAAGCAACAATCCTAACCACTGTGCTACCGTGCCGGCCAAAGCCAGCCTACTTGCTAATTTCCAATTAGACAGAAGATCTGGGTGGACAGGTAAATTGCATAGCGAAAGTGAACATGCTGAAGGAGTTACTATTTGCTTCTAAAAATTCTGGTGTGCATTACTGGCACGTTATTTGTAATGCATGGCCTGCTCTGGCACGTATCTTTCCAATAATTTCCCAGATTATTCATGTCCTGTTTAAAACTATCCTGCTCCAAGTTGTCCTCTTAAACCAGAGGACCATTCTTGAATTGTACTTGAGAAGAATGAATCCGTCATTACCAATTAAGGCTGATGCATGTGAATACCTGATGCAGCACATTCTCACCTCTTTGCATTCATTAATTTGGAATGATTTCAAAAGTCAAATCACTTAGTTACCACCTGTCTGACTTTGGACTTGACGATTTAGTGCTTCTGAATAGATTGGCCAGGCCGTTTATTAACTAAAAACTGATGTGAAAACCATGGGCGGGATTCTCCGTGATTCGACGGGGCGGGCAACTCTGGTGCGAAGGTGTGGAGTGAACCACTTCGGCATCGGGCAGCCCCGAAGGTGCGGAATTCTCCGCACCTTCAGGGCCTAGGCTGGTGGCGCCGGAGTGGTTTGCGCCCCACCAGCTGGCACGGAACGGGCTTGGCACCACACCAACCGGCTCCGAAGGGCTTCCGCCGGCCGGCGCGAGTTGGCGCATGTGTGGGAGCGCCAGCGTGTGCTGGTGTCATCCCAGCGCATGTGCTGGGGGGATCATCTCCGCGTCGGCCATCGAGGAGGACCACAGCAGCAGACACAGAGTGCCCCCATGGCACAGGCCAGCCCATGGATCGGTGGGCACCGATCGCGGGCCAGGGCTACCGTGGGAGCACCTCCTGGGGCCAGATCCTCCCACGCCCCCCCCCCCCCCCCCCCCTCCCCCCCGAGGACCCCGGACACAGCCCGCGCAGCCAGGTGCCGTCTGCAAGTACCTACTCTAATTGACGCCGGCGGGTCTGGCCGAAAACGGCAGCCACTTGGCCCATCGTGAGGCGTAGAATCCCGGGGGGGCCCGCTGCCAGCGATTCCCGCCCCCGCCAAATCCCCGGAGCCGGCGGGGGGTCGGAGAATCCCGCCCCATATGTGTTTTAAAATAGAAGGTGCTTTTGTTCTTAAACCTGTTGAATCGCTTCCCAATAGCTCAAAAAGAACGGTTCAAACCAGGAATGTATTGATCCCTGAACTCAGCAGCGGCAACAACTGAAGCATCAAAATTGGTACCAGTAGCCATGGGTTAGGGAGGGGAAAGATCAGTCATGGTTCTTGGTTTTGTTCATTATCTAGTCACCCTACTGGAAATGTGGATATCGAGTGAGAACAGGATTGGATTTGGCTGCCAATCATCCAATAATAAAAACAGGTTTCAAGCAGTCACCGTTAAGAATTGCACATACATAATGGTCCCTTCTCTAAAGTGCCAGAAGGTGACTGGCGATCATAAACCAAACCATTGCATGAAACCAACTCTTTTAGGAGAGACGAGACAGAGAACGACTTGATGGCCTGTGATATTGTGGTCTGTGATTGGCTGGCATAGATATTTGTGGGTTTTACTGCTTATTACATAAACCCACACAACCATTTTACGCAAACCACAATCCTTCACCAGTGATCTGTGCACCTACTTCCCATTATTGATTTTCAGACTTAATGAAAAGTTGCAGCTTTACAGACATTAAATGCTTCTCTTTTGCAGCTGTTTAATTCAGATTTTTCAAACCATTTGCCTCCACCTGCAATATGGTTTATGTTATAAAAGAATCTGACTAACAGATTTCCCTGCAATGGCGATCCTTGATGCTTTATTGTCTGAAGCTTGGCATCATATAAAACGTTACTGTGTTTCCTCTGAAACTTACAGCTAAATTCCTCATTAGACATGTCATTTGCCTTTAGGATGGTCTCCACATTTTTCTTGTGCTTTCTCATCTTTGTTCTGTATGATTTTCTTTGAGATCTCCTGGTAAGGAGTCAAAACCACAGAAAATAATGTTTTGTTTGAAAGTTACCAGCTTCAATGTATACCACTACTTATTTGGCAACTTTTGCAGATTACTCTACACATATTGTGGGCAACAAAACTCTCACACATATTTTACTGTTTTAATTTTACTGTCATGCTTAATGTCTTCAGGGAATCTTCATGTTATTTATTCTTATTGTTGACAATAACAATCCCCTCTCTTTCTTTTATCTTCGATTGACTGAAAGGAACATGGGAATAAAACATCTAGATGGTAGCACCATCTAGTGGGATCTGTTTCTCTCTGAGATGTTTTCCGTTTTATAGCCCTCTTTTCCAGTGGCTAATTCTTGTTAAACATCCATTTCATACTCAGTGCCATATGTTAATTTTGACTTTTAATATTTCATACTCATTACAACACATTGTACTTTGCAGCTATGCCTGCACCTTGTGTCTCACTATCAAGTAAGAAAGAATGGCCCGTAACTTCTGTGTATCGGCAGGAAGCCATGGGCCGCCAAAACTGAGTGGAAACGTGCGCACTTACTTGCACTCAAAAATCGCAGTGGACTTTCCGGTTCCAGCAGCAGCCTTGGTTCTACGGCAGGACATTTTGTGTCGGCCCCAGAGGGGCGCAGTTTGAATGGTGCCTTATGACAGGGAAACTAAGGCAATGCTCATTGAAGCCATGAATTTATTCAGGTTATTATTGAGGACAACAAGCAACAGGTATCATAATTGTTTTTTTTTATAAATTTAGAGTACCCAATTCATTTTTTCCAATTAAGGGGCAATTTAGCGTGGCCAATCCACCTAGCTTGCACATTTCTGGGTTGTGGGGGCGAAACCCACGCAAATATGGGGAGAATGTGCAAACTCCACGCGGACAGTGACCCATGAACCGGGAACGAACCTGGGACCTCGGTGCCATGAGGCCGCAGTGCTAACCCACTGCGCCATCATAATTGTTTTAAAAGTATGTTGTCGTTTTTCTTTACTGTTTTTCTGGATGTGTATTGCATTTGGATGTGATTTATTGTCACATGTACCAAGGTACAGTGAAAAGTATTGTTCTGCATACAGTCCAGGCAGATTGTTCCATACATGAAAAACATAGGACATACATAAATACACAATGTAAATACATTCGGGTGAAGCATACAAAGTGTAGTGCTACTCAGTAGAGATGATAGGTGGAGAGATCAATTCAGTCCATACAAAGGTCATTCCGGAGTCTGGTAACAGCAAGGAAGAAGCTGTTTTTGAACCTGTTAGTGCATGTTCTCAGACTTTTATATCTCCTGCCCAATGGAAGAGGTGGAAGAGAGAATAACCCGGCTGAGAGGAACCTTTGATTATGCTGCCCGCTTTTCCAAGACAGTAGGAGGTGTGGACAGAGTCAACAGATGGGAGGCAGGGTCGGGTGATTGACTGGTCTGTGTTCACAACTCTCTGTAGTTTCTTATGGTCTTGGACCGAGCAGTTACCATACCAGCCAATGATGCAGACAGATTGGATGCTTTCTATGGTGCATCTGTAAAAATTGGGAAGAGTCAATGTGAACATGCTGAATTTTCTTAGTCTCCTGAGGAAGCATAGGCACTGTTCTGCTTTCTGGGTCGTAGCATCAACCTTTCCTCAGAGCCAATGCCCTCCATACCAGGCAACATCCTGGTAAATCTCTTCTGCATCCTCTCGAAAGCCTCCACATCTTCTGGTAGCGTGGCAACCAGAATTGAACACTATACTCCAAGTGTGGCCTAACTAAGGTCCCATACAGCTGCAACATGACTTGCCAATTTTTATACTCAATGCCCCAGCCAATGAAGGCAAGCATGCCGTATGCCTTCTTGACTACCTTCTCCACCTGTGTTGCCCCTTTTAGTGACCTGTGGACCAGTACACCACGATTTCTCTGACTGTCAATACTCTTGAGTGTTCTTCCATTCACTGTATATTCCCTACCTGTATTAGACCTTCCAAAATGCATTACCTCACATTTGTCCAGATTAAACTCCATCTGCCATCTCACCGCCCAAGTCTCCAAACTATCTAAATCCTGCTGTCTCCTCTGACAGTCCTCATCGCTATCCGCAATTCCACCAACCTTTGTGTCGTTCTCAAACTTACTAATCAGACCAGTTACATTTTCCTCCAAATCATTTATATATACTACGAACAGCAAAGGTCCCAGCACTGATCCCTGCAGAACACCACTAGTCACAGCCCTCCAATCAGAAAAGCACCCTTCCGTTGTTACTCTCTGCCTTCTATGACTTAGCCAGTTCTGTATCCTTCTTACCAGTTCACCTCTGATCCCGTGTAAATTCACCTTTTGTACCAGTCTGCCATGAGGGGCCTTACTGAAGTTCATACAGACAACATCCACAGCCCTACATGCATCAATCATCTTTGTGGCCTCCTCAAAAAACTCTATCAAGTTAGTAAGACACGGGCGGCACAGGCGGCACGGTGGCACAGTGGTTAGCATTGCTGCCTACGGCGCTGAGGACCCGGGTTCGAATCCCAGCCCTGGGTCACTGTCTGTGAGGAGTTTGCACATTCTCCCCGTGTCTGCGTGGGTTTCACCCCCACAACCCAAAGATGTGCAGGTTAGGTGGATTGGCCATGTTAAATTGCCCCTTAATTGGAAAAAATGAATTGGATATTCTAAATTTATTAAAAAAAAGTTAGTAAGACACGACTTCCCCTTCACAAAACCGTGCGGCCTCTCGCTAATACAACCCCTTGCTTCCAAATGGGGGTAGATCCTGCCTCGAATAATTGTCTCCAATAATTTCCCTATCACTGACATAAGGCTCACCGGCCTGTAGTTCCCTGGATTATCCTTGCTACCCTTCATAAACAAAGGAACAACATTGGC
The DNA here is from genome assembly GCF_902713615.1 of Scyliorhinus canicula. Classification (NCBI taxonomy): domain Eukaryota; kingdom Metazoa; phylum Chordata; class Chondrichthyes; order Carcharhiniformes; family Scyliorhinidae; genus Scyliorhinus; species Scyliorhinus canicula. The sequence goes on from NC_052158.1 coordinate 115,047,153, forward strand.
TAGTCTCCAGTCCTCTGGGACATCACCTGTGTCCCGCAGGGATTTTTTCTGGGACCTCTGCTCTTTGTGGTTTTTATAAATGACTTGAATGAGGAAGTGGAAGGGTGGGTTAGTAAGTTTGCCAATGCCACAATGTAGATAGTGTCGAGGGCTGTTGCAGGTTACAAAAGACATTGACAGGATGCAGAGCTGTGCTGAGAAGTGGCAGTGGAGTTCAACCTCGATAAATGTGGTGATTCATTTTGGAAGGACGAATTTTAATGCTGAATACTGGGTTAAACGCAGGATTCTTGGAAGTGTGAAGGAACAGAGGGATCTTGGGGTCCACGTACATAGATCCCTCAAAGTTGCCATCCAGGGTGATAGGGTTGTTAAGAAGGCGTATGGTGTGTTGCTTTCATTAACATGGGGATTAAGTTTAAGAGCCACGAGGTATTGCTGCAGCTTTATAAAACCCTGGTTCACCCACACTTGGAATATTGTGTCCAATTCTGGTTGCCACCTTATAGAAAGGATGTGGATGCTTTGGAGAGGGTGCAGAGGAGATTTACCAGGATGCTGCCTGGACTGGAGAGCATGTCGTATGAAGAAAGGTTGAGGGAGCTAGTGCTTTTCTCACTGGAGCGAAGAAGGAAGAGAGGCGATTTGATGGAGGTGTACAAGGTGATAGGCATGGATAGCCAGAGACTTTTCCCCAGGGTGGAAATGGCTGTCACGAGGGGACATTGTTTTAAGGTGATTGGAGGAAGGTATATGGGGAGATGTCAGAGGTAAGTTCTTTACACAGAGAATGGTGAGTGCGTGGAATGTACTGCCAGTGGAGGTGGTGGAGTCAGAGTCATTAGGGATATTTAAGCGACTCTTGGACAGGCACATGCACAGCAGTAAATTTGAAGGGGTGTAGGTTAGGTTGATCTTACATTAGAATAAATGGTCGGCACAACATCGTGGGCCGAAGGGCCTGTACTGTGCTGTGCTGTTCTATATTCTATGTTCTATCTCCACTTCGGTACCATTGATGCTGACAGGGGCTTGTATGATACCTCGCTTCCTGAAATCAATGACTAGCTCCTTAGTTTTGCTGATGTTGAGGGAGAGAATGTTGTCATTACACCATGCCCCTAGGCTCTCTATCTCCCTCCTGTGCTCTGACTGATCAGTGTTCGAGATCCGACCAACTACAGTCGTGCCATCAACAAACTTGTAGATGGTGTTGGAGCCAAATTTTTCAAGAGTCGTGTGTGTATATAGAATATAGTAAGGGGCTAAGTATGCAGCCTTGCGGGGCCCAGGTATTATGGACTCTCATGGAGGAGGTGTTGTTGTTTATCCTTACTGATTGTGATATGTGGGTCAGGAAGTCGAGGATCCAGTTGCAGAGAGAGGAGTTTTGAAGTTTTGATATGAGCTTAGCTGGGATTCTAGTGTGGAAGGTGGAGCTGTAGTCAACGATTAGGAGTCAAACGTAGTGGTCCTTGTTGTTGAGATGCTCCAGGGATGGACGTAGGGCCAGTGAGATGCTGAGGACCAGTTGTGGCAGTATGCAAATTGCAGTGGATCAAGGCATTCTGGGCGTATGGAGTTTATGTGTCTTATGACCACCTCTCGAAGCACTTAATAATGACAGATGTCATGGCCACCGGACGGTAATCATTCAGGTACATTGCCTGGTTTTTCTTTGGCACCGATATGACGGTGGTCTTCTTGAAGCAGGTAGGAACCTCGGAACATAGTAGGGAGAGGTTGAAAATCTCTGCGAACATACCCGCCAGTTGGTCCATGCAGGATCTGAGTGCACAGCCAGGGACTCGTGCTTTCCGAGGGTACACTTTCAAAAAGGCCGATCTGACATCGGAAGCTGTGACTGTAGGTATGGATGTGTCCGAGGCTGCTGGGGCAGTTGACAGCGGTTTGATGGTTTCCTGCTAGAAATTAGCATTGAGTTCATGCTGGAGATTCTTCTCAGCACATCCGCTGGAGATTCTACTCAGCTTTGCTTTGTAGCCCGTTATGTTGTTTAAACCTTGCCACAACCGACGAGAGTCCGTGTCGTCAGTCTATGACGCTAGCTTCGGCTGGTATTGTCTCTTGGCATCCCTTATGGCTTTGTGGAGGTCGTACCTGGATTTCTTGTATAAGTCAGGGTTTTTCTTTTATACAGATAATGTTATTATTGGTTCTTTTAAAGCAATTTTTAATTGTATCTTTTCTGACTGAAGATGATTATTTCTTATTTAAAAGTGAATATAGATTTAAAACAAATAACAAAACCTATGAATCTATTTAAATCTGCACTATATAATTATATAACTTTTCCTTTGGCATGCTCAAAACTGTTTTTATGTTTTAATTTAGAATAAGGTAACTGAAAATTTAGTTTGGAAGAAGAGAAGTCAGAATTTTTCAGACCACTAACAACAGAGATTCCTGAAGCAGGACAAAATGTAAATAACACCGTTTACTTACAGACCTGCAGAAGGGTGTCATAATATACATCTATGTATATAATGGAGTGCAGACAGGCAGTGATTGACACACAGGATGACCAGTGAGCACACAGAACAGAGCAGCCAATCACCAGACAGGACACGACCACTATAAAGCCAGAGGGCACCGGTTTTCCCGCTCTCTCTGGACCCAGCCACTGAGACAGTCAGAGTTTGTGAGCATAGCCAGTGCAAACACCATGTGGTAGCTAGTAAGTCTGGTCAGGCTAGTGTCAGGTTTCCAGTCAAGTCAGCATAGTGTCAACCCACAGTTGAACATGTATTATCATTTAGATGTTAAATAATATCGTGTTGCATCTCATCAAGTGTTGGAAGTCCGTCTCTCGCGACACTGCATCAAGTGCAGTCCACATCGACCCAGCCAGCCCAACACATCAAAGGGGTCATAAAATACTGTTACAAGATGGTTCTGACCTGGTTGTAAGATTGATTTGGTGTCTCCCAGGATTTTTTGTTTTAGCTGTCACTGGCCTTGTAACATTGTGGCCGGGATTTCAGAGAATCCCGGCCAAGTGTTGATGCCGACATCAAAACCAGCATGAGCGACGCCGGCATCAACGGGCCTCCAGGCCCAGGCATTCACCCCTTCCTCGAGGGCCAGACCGGCACCGGAGTGCTGTGCGCTGCTCTGGCGCCGAAAGCCAGCCCGGTCTGCGCATGGTGCCATGGCCGGCACGGGTCCATGCATGCGCACCAGGGCCATCTCTTCGCCAGCCCCCGGGCAATATGGTGAAGCCCGACAGGGGCCTGGCACGGAGGAACATAGCCCACCCCCCCCGGAATGAGCCCGCCCGCCAATTGATTGCCCGATTGCGGACCTGGCCACCGTGGAGGACCCCGCAGAGTTGGTTCCCCCCCGCCCCCCCCCCCCGCCCCCCCACAAGGCCGGCCTCCCGCAGCCAGAACACCAAGGTCCCACTAGGCAGGACCATAAGCAAACAACGCCGGCGGGACTTGGTGAGTACTCGGCCCATCAAGCATGGAGAATCGCCGGGGGTGGGGGGCCCCTGACCAGCGCAGTGGCGACCACGCCGGCGCGATTGGAGTCACCGGAAAATTGGCAGCCTGGCACCGGAACGGCGTAGCGAGATTCGCGCACCCCCCCCCCCCCCCCCTCCCCCAGCGATTCTCCGACCCGGCGGGGGATTGGAGAATCCCGGCCCTGATTTTTTTTGATTTTGGTTTATCATTATTACCTTTCTGCCTTGTTAACTTCAATTATCCTATTAATTTACAATGATCTCATAATTAAATGTTGTTTTTATGTTTCAATAAAACATTTTTAGGAGTATGCAAAGTTTAATGGAAAACATTTATTAACAAAAATAATGTTATAAATACAGAACTTTGATTCTATGTTAACATTTTACTTAGCATGGAAACGTAGCAGCTGCTGTATTACATTTAGTTTAATAACTATCTCAACTTTTCCAAATTTCTTGCAATAATATACATCTTTTCACTTTAACACAACAATCAATAAAATATTTTTTTACTTGGACACAATGATTCTGTTGTCTGTCTTTGGCGAAGTGAAGGGAGGGGGAGAGGGGGGAAGGAGGGAGGGTTCGATGTCCAAAAGCAGCAGTTGCCAGGCACACTCGAACATATCTTGCATCACTTGGAGCCTGGGCTTCCACACCTGCACCGCAAGTTATATCTGCATCAGACTCCATTTTGCCCTCCGACTCCTCCACTTCTGGTAGCAAGTCATCTTCAGGGTGAATGCTCAGTCCATGCTGACGGGCAAAGTTGTGCCCTGCATAATCTGCACATCCTCCCCGTGTGTGCGTGGGTTTCCTCCGCGTGCTCCGGTTTCCTCCCACAGTCCAAAGATGGGCAGCAAGTTAGGTGGATAGGCCATGATAAATTGCCCTTAGTGTCCAAAATTGCCCTTAGTGTTGGGTGGGGTTACTGGGCTATGGGGATAGGGTGGAGGTGTTGACCTTGGGTAGGGTGCTCTTTCCAAGAGTCGGTGCAGACTCGATGGGCTGAATGGCCTCCTTCTGCACTGTAAATTCTATGATTCTATGATTCTATAACACACTATAACTGTCATGAGTTTCACCTTCACTATTAACGGAGTGCGGCAGTTAAAGTTTGGCTTCAGGTCTTCCTTCAACATTTCACAATGCAACATTGACATCAAAGTCTGGGATACCCTTGCTTAGAAGAGGCATACTTGGAGGAACCTCTTGATTAAAGGGATGCAATTCTTCCTCGACATCGAACAGCTAGAGAAGGCCCAAAAATGCAGCCCGAGAAAGGAATAACAGCGATCCAGAATCCAAGGACCAATCCCATCTTCTGGAAACCCCTGCAGTCGAAGATGCAGCTCTAGGATTGGACTCATCAGTCATACAAAGACCCACAGAACCCATGACCAGTAACATGGGAGCTTCTTAGGTGGACAATCATACACATTAGCGAGTGATCTCTAAAGATTACCTGCAGTCAATATCCACTCTATCCATTATTATATATTATATATTATTATAGTTCCTTGAATGGAATTAACATCCTCATGACAAACAAAAGTTTTTTAAAAATCTTTCTTTCATTTTCTGTGATTACAAGCACATTTTATAAATTAAAGTACTTTTTAATTGGAATTAGCAGCCTCATGACAAGCCAAAGTTTGAACAAAATATTTATTTCACTTTATGTGCATTTTAAACATATTTATAAACACTATTATAAATCATTAATCCACCAAACAAATGGTCTCCGATGTCTCCTGCCTCTGCTCGATGATTCTGGACGGAAAAGAAAAGGTGCAAATAAATAGTGTAAAAACTTATCCAATATCGAGGCAAACAGGCCAAGTTAGCGCTGTCCTATTAGTATCCATTCAGCCGGTTCAACAAAGCGCTTCCATGAAAACATTTTTTAAAAAAGGGTCGGGAGTTTAAACGTGGTACGCTTTAAGTGCGCATGCCCACGTTTCCGGACTTTCACACAGTATCCCGGCGTACAGTCTCCGTACGCCCCAGAAGATTGTACAGAAGTTATGGGCCAATGATTTCATCTTTTTACTCTCTAAGCTTATTTTACTGATTAGCTTGTGTTCTGCACCCCACACAGCAAATTATGGCAACAATGAATCACTGTTACACTGAAAAGAACAAGGTTCAGCCTATTCATGAATTTTAAGGTTGATCTTATAAGTGCCGTGGCAGACTTACTATGAAGAGCTGGCAATATAATTTTATGAGCTATTTTAATGTACCTTGCTGGTATTTTCCCCTCAGTGAATAGAATTACATGGTAGTCGATCACAAATTGAAATTAATTACACTTGTTTGCGTGTAAATTGCAAGAAGATGGATGCCAAAGACAAGTATCAGTAATTGGGGTTCTTTTTGAAAGTTATACACTTCAATTAATAATAGATTCCAACTATTCATCTTCAACTTTCTGATCAAAAACTGTGAGAGAACACACGTTGGAATCAATGCCCTCTGACCTTTTCACTTAGCAGTCTGTATTCCTCCTAATCTAAAGGTTCAGAATCCAAAAACTGATTAATTGCTACATCGTTTCACTATTCATTTGAACATTTTCATTAGGATTGCAAGAGTCACTTAGGATCAAATAAATATTATTGTCGCCAATTAATCACCCAACATTAATTTCAGTGGACTTTTCCATTAGCAAGTGATTTAAATAGTGATCAACCATTATAATAAACTCTGCTAATTCAATACGTTTTTTTAAATATGAAGAGGGTGAATTATGGATAATTTTTATACTTTATGTATATTGCATCTGTTAGAAAGAAAACTGGTGTGATAGAAACTCAAACAAAAAAATGTGTGCATTTTTAGAATATTTTACAGGAAACACAAGACACCAACAAATGACATTTTGGAGTAGAATGACTATTTCCACGTAGTTCAACAAAACCTGATGTGGAGCCCAACTGGTCTTTTAAGTGGATGTCAACCATTTTCAGGAATCAAAGCCATTTAGACTTTGATGTCCTGTACTATGGGTGTAATTCCCATTTTGAATACCATGGGTATTTTTCTTTAGAAACCATGGGTATAATTGATGCCCAATGGAATTAAGATCTTAAGTTCCCTTTTAATGATGCATTTTGTTGTTGAAGCTTCTGCCACTAATGTTATGTGATAATAAATGTGAGTAATTGTTTACAATCTCCAATTAGACATTGGCTTTAATGACCTGAAAGAAATTCTGAATGCCACAATTTGATTTTTCTTAATGAAGGAAGTGCTTTGCTTGTTTAACATTTTATTTGTGCATTGGTTCCATTCAGCATTGTTACTTAAAGTGGAATTAAACCAGTAGTCAAGTAATTACTGTCATCACATTGTTCACTGTTCTCTCCATTCAATTAGTCTAAATGTTTCTCAGCTGTTTCATTCTCTGGCTCATTCAGTTAGTTAGGCCACCTGTGCCCTATGGTCCTTCTCTCTGTGAAGAATTCTAGGTTGATGTTGTAATCAAGATGCTATTTGCCTATGTTTCATTCTTAATGGAACTGTATGGATTTCCTCTATGAGAAATCTGTCATTGTATGTTTGCAGCAATTTTCATGACTGACATAAAATGTTTAATTGTTCACTTGGGGAAATGTAACTATTGCAATAGTTTGTTTTGGATGGAAATGATGAAGGACTTGCTACAGAAACAAGAAGGGGCTTTAGTTATGCAATTCCTACTTTATAAACGTGACTACACTTCAAAAGTACTTAATTGGCTGTAAAGTGCTTTGAGATATCCTGAGGTCCTGAAAAGCACAATATAAATGCAAATCTTTCTTCATTCCTTTCTATTAAAAATACAGCTTGTTAGAAGTTTAAGTTGCCTTATGCCAGTTTGGTTATTTGGACCCAACTCTGGGTCAAATTGTTATGAGTTCAAGATCCATACTGAGATTTGAGCTCACAAGTAAACTTCAGTTGGTTCACTGTTGCCATTTGAGTGACATGTTAAACTGGTTCAACTGAAGATTAAAGATACTAAGTTTAAATCGCAGAGAAATGTCATGATATTCTGGACAATTTTCCTTCCTCAACAAATAATATTTTTTTTAAAGCATTTTAATTATTCATTATTTAGGTGTTTGTGATATATTAATGATGTATAATTGCTGCTATATTTACTTGCATAGCAGCAGTCATTGCCATTCAACAGGTTCTGGAAACAGTTGCTGATATTCAGATGGAGTAATGAACATAGAAATAACTTGTGTTATTAAACGTAAAATTAGGTGTGATCAGTAGTTTTAATTGCGTAACTGGATTATCTGGATTATGGATCCAGCAGAGGGCAGAAGAGCGGAGCTGCTGATTGGCTGTTGAGGGGGAAATTTGCATCAGTGCATTGCGGTCACTGCATCCAGAACGTGTACCTGAGCAAGACACCCTCCGTGTTCAAGTGAAGGCAAGCATCCAGCAGAGGGCAGTAGAGCGGAGCTGCTGATTGGCTGTTACGGGGATTGCGGTCACTGTATCTTGAAGGTGGTTTGTGGAGGAGCTGTTGTCAAGTGACAGTTAGGAGGGAGAGCAGGAGAGCAATAGTTATTGGGGACTCGATAGTTAGAGGGACAGATAGACGGTTCTGTGGCAGCGAAAGCGCCTCACGGATGGTATGTTGCCTCCCGAGTGCCAGGGTCCATGATGTCTCGGACCGTGTTTTCAGAATCCTTAAGGGGGGGAACAGTCACAAGCCATGGCACACATCGGTACTAACGACATAGGTAAGAGAAGGGACGGGGATTTAAAACAGGAATTTAGGGAGCTAGGGTGGAAGCTGAGAGCCAGGACAAACCATGTTGTCATCTTTAGTTTGTTACTGGTGCCACGTGCTAGTGAGGTGAGGAACATGGAGAGAGTGCAGATAAACACGTGGCTGCAGGGATGGTATAGGAGGGAGGGTTTCAGGTACGTGGATAATTGGAGCACATTCTGGAGAAGGTGGGACCTGAACCAAAGAGGCACCAATATCCTGGGAGGGAAATTTGCTACGGCTCTTTTTGGGGGTGGGGTTTAAACTAATTTGTCAGGGGGCTGGGAAAATGAGCTGCAGTCTAGAAGCCAGCATTGAGAGTAGTAAGGTACTGAGGAGGGTATCAAGGTTGCAGGAGTGTACCGGCAGACAGACAGGTGGGTTGAAGTGTATCTACTTCAATGCAAGGAGCATCCGAAATAAGGTAGGTGAATTTGGAGCGCGGATTGGTACTTGGGACTACGGTGTTGTGACCATTACGGAGACATGGTTAGAACAGGGACAGGAATGGTTGTTGGATGTTCCGGGGTATAGATGTTTCAGTGAGAGTAGGGAAGGTGGTAAAAGAGGTGGAGGAGTAGCATTGTTAATCAAGAATAGTTTAATGGCTGCAGAAAGGCAGTTCGAAGGGGATCTGCCTACTGAGGTAATATGGGCCGAAGTTAGAAATAGGAAAGGAGCGGTCACATTGTTAGGAGTTTTCTATAGGCCCCAAATAGTAATAGAGATGTGGAGGAAGAAATTGCAAAACAGATTATGGATAGGTGTGGAGATCTCAGGGTAGTTGTCATGGGTGACTTTAACATTCCAAATGTTGATTGGAACCTCTAAAGGTCGAACAGTACGGATGGGGCAGTTTTTGTACAGTGTGTGCAGGAGGGTTTCCTGACACAAGATGTGGATAGGCCGACAAGAGGGGTGGCCACATTGGATTTGGTACTGGATAATGAACCGGGCCAAGTGTTAGATTTGTTTGTGGGAGAACACTTTGGAGATAGTGACCACAATTCGGCGTCTTTCCCTATTGCAATGGAGAGGGATAAGTTCATACGGCAGGGCAAGGTTTATAATTGGGGGAGGGGTAATTATGATGCGATTAGGCAAGAATTAGGGAGCATAAGATGGGAACAGAAACTGTCAGGGAAAGGCACAAATGAAAAGTGGAGCTTGTTCAAGGAACAAATACTGTGTATCCTTGATAGGTATGTCCCTGTCAGGCAGGGAGGAAATGGTCATGTGAGGGAACCATGGTTCACAAATGAGGTTGAATGTCTTGTCAAGAGGAAAAAGGAAGAGTATGTAAGGATGAGAAAACAAGGTTCAGTTGGGTTGCTTGAGGGTTACAAGGTAGCAAGGAATGAGCTAAAAAAAAGGGCTCAGGATAGCTAGGAGGGGGCATGAGAACTCCTTGGCGGGCCGGATCAAGGAAAACCACAAGGCTTTTTACTCTTATGTGAGAAATAAAAGAATGACCAGGGTGTGGGTAGGGCCGGTCAAGGACATTAGTGGGAACTTGTGCATGGAGTCAGAAGAAATAGGAGAGGCGCTGAATGAATACTTTTCTTCAGTGTTCACCAAGGAGAGGGGCCATGTTTTTGAGGATGAGAGTGTGATACAGGTGGGTAGGCTGGAGGAGGTAGATGTTCTGAGAAAGGATGTATCAGCAATTTTGAAAAACCTGAGGGTTGACAAGTCCCCTGGGCCAGATGGGATATATCCAGGGATTCTTTGGGAGGCAAGGGATGAGATTGCAGAGCCTTTGGCTTTGATCTTTGGGTCCTCACTGTCCTCTGTTCAAGAAAGGGAATAGGAATGACGCTGGTAATTATAGACTAGTTAGTCTTACTTCGGTGGTCGGTAAATTAATGGAAAAGGTCCTGAAGGATAGGATTTACGACCATTTGGAAAGATGCAGCTTGTCCGGGATAGTCAACACGGACTCGTGACGGGTAAGTCTTGCCTCACAAATTTGATTGAATTCTTTGAGGAGGTAACTAAGTGTGTAGATGAAGGTAGAGCAGTTGATGTCGTATACATAGATTTTAGTAATGCGTTTAATAAAGTTCCCCATGGTTGGCTCATGAAGAAAGTAAGGAGGTGTGGGATAGAGGGAAATTTGGCCAATTGGATAAGTAACTGGCTATCACATAGAAGACAGAGGGTGGTGGTGGATGGAAAATTTTCAGACTGGAGACCAGTTACCAGCGGTGTACCACAGGGATAAATGCTGGGCCCTCTGCTATTTGTGATTTTTATCAATGACTTGGAGGAGGGGGCTGAAGGGTGGTTCAGTAAATTTGCTGATGACACCAAGATTGGTGGAGTAGTGGATGAGGTGGAGGACTGTTGCAGGCTGCAAAGAGACATTGATATGATGCAGAGCTGGGCCAAAAAATGGCAGATGGCGTTTAACCCTGAAACGTGTGAGGTGATTCATTTTGGCAGAAATATTTTTAATGCGGATTACGGGCTCAACGACAGGGTTCTGAGGAATGTGGAGGAACAGAGAGAACTTGGGGTTCATGTCCACAGATCTCTGAAGGTTGACACTCGTGGATAGAGCCGTGAAGAAGGCTTATAGTGTGTTAGCGTTTCTTAACAAGGGGCTTGAGTTTAAGAGCTGCGGGGTTATGCTGCAACTATACATAACCCTGGTGAGTCCACATTTGGAGTATTGTGTGCAGTTCTGGTCACCTCATTATAGGAAGGATGTGGAAGCATTGGAAAGGGTGCAAGGGAGATTTACCAGGATGCTGCCTGGTTTGCAGTATAGGTCTTATGAGGAAAGGTTGAGGGAGCTAGGGCTTTTCTCTTTGGAGCGGAGGAGGATGAGAGGCGACTTAATAGATGTTTATAAGATGATGAGGGGGATAGGTAGAGTGGACGTTCAGAGACTATTTCCTCGGGTGGATGTTGCTGTTACAAGGGGGCACAACTGTAAGGTTCAGGGTGGGAGATATAGGAGGGATGTCCGAGGTAGGTTCTTTACTCAGAGAGTGGTTAGGGTGTGGAATTGACTGCCTGCTGTGATCGTGGAGTCTGACACTTTCGGAACTTTCAGCGGTTATTGGATAGGCACATGGAGCACACCAGAATGGCAGGGAGTGGGATAGATTGATCTTGGTTTCGGACAATGCTCGGCCCAACAGCGAGGGCGAACGGCCTATTCTGTGCTGTACTGTTCTATGTTCTATCTTTCCTGCAGTAAAGGAATTTGTATCGTATTGTAAGGGAGAAATAAAAATACAAATGTATATGTACAAATATATATAACAGATGCAATATACATAAAGTATAAAAATTAGCCATAATTCATTCACTTCATATTTTTAAAAACATATTGAATCAGTAGTTTATTATAATGGTTGATCACTATTTAAATCCCGGCTAATGGAAAAGTCCACTGAAATTAATGTTGGGTGATTAATTGGCGACAATAATATTTATTTGATCCTAAGTGATCCTTGCAATCCTAATGAAAATGTTCAAATGAAGAGTGAAACGATGTAGCAACTAAGCAGTTTATGGATTCGGAACCTTTAGATTAGGAGGAATACAGAATGCTAAGTCAAATATATATTATATACAAAAAATACAAATACTGAAATAGACCCATAGGTGCAATATCTTTTTTTTAAATTTAGAGTGCCCAATTCATTTTTTCGAATTAAGGGGCAATTTAGCGTGGCCAATCCACCTAGCCTGCACATCTTTGGATTGTGGGGGCGAAACCCACGCAAACGCGGGGAGAATGTGCAAACTCCACACGGACAGTGACCCAGAGCCGGGATCAAACCTGGGACCTCGGCGCCGTGAGGCTACAGGGCTAACCCACTGAGCCACCATGCTTTAGGTGCAATATCTTTCGCATGGAATAAGGTGTTTGGAATTAATGCTGCATTGTTAGGATACCGGACCACACCCTAGCTTTTGTTAGGATGCCGGACCACACTCTATCCTTTGTTAGGATAACAGACCACACCCCAACCTTTATTAGGATTTCTGACGAGAACCCCAAACAATTTTCCAATTGTAAAGGATACTTCGCCCCAGAAGTGCTGCTTTTGACCAACAGATATCTTTTATGTTAAAACAAACTTTAATTTCGACACAGAATTAACCACATTAACATCATAGAGATAACTTTCCAATGAACAGTTAAACATTTCTGAAATAAAAGGAAAAACTTAAATTAGTATCTACACCTGCCACAAATTCAAATTAAGCAAACCAATATAAATAACAAAACAGGTTACTTACTTGTGTCAACCTTTGGAGAGAGGGACTTTTTTCAGGAACAACCTGAAAATACTTTTGTCTTGTCAAGACCCTTCTGCTCAACATAACTACAGACAGACCTGGCTCCTTCTGTTAATTGCATAATCTGTATCCCATGAAGATTTTCCATCCCCTGCTTAGTGAGGACTACGTACAATCCTTCACAACATCAGGGTCACGCAGGTGAATACCAGTAGTGATCCCCGCCCACATGATTCTGGAGGAGGACTGGAGAATCATATGGGGCTGGAGACTCTGGTGTCCAGCCCTCTAAGTGGTTGCAAATGGGTCATTAGGATCCGTTTTTATCCTGCCACTGGTGCACGGACGTGAACCCAAATTTCCTCCAGAAGCCTGATTCTTCGCTGCATCGGGAACCCCGCTGCCGATGTCATGGGGCAGACACTCCAAGCCAATATATATAAATTTCTACATTCATCACAGCATTAGGACTTAGCACAACCGCCTCATGGCGCTGAGGTCCCAGGTTCGATCCCGGCTCTGGGTCACTGTCCGTGTGGAGTTTGCACGTTCTCCCCGTGTCTGCGTGGGTTTCGCCCCCACAACCCAAAAATGTGCAGAGTAGGTGGATTGGCCACGCTAAATTGCCCCTTAATTGGAAAAAATAATTGGCTAATCTAAATTTATAAAAAAAAAAAAAAAAAAAATCACAGCATTAGGACTGAAACTTGACTGAGCAGGAGACAGCAAATGTTTCCTTTACTGGAGTTTTGCATGATTCTATACTCTGTTGTCTACTGTATATGCAATTTGCAAATTTTTAAAAATGTGTTGCAGACACCAATGTCCAATGAAAAACAACAACCCTGTGGCTCCAATGGTATTCCAGCTGATATTTTTTGACAAACTTTTATCAATACTTCATGCATAGATCCTACAGATTTGGGAGGAGAAAGAACTCCCCCATCCCATCGCCGACTTCAAGAATGCGGCAATTGTAATTATTTTCAAGGAGGGATGTAAACTGTTCTGTGGAATCTATAGGGATATCCCCCTCTTGTCCACAGCAGAGAAAATCCTGACATGTATTCTCCTGAGTCACCTACTTCCTGTGGCAGAGGAAATCCTCCCAGTGACACAGAGTAGCTTTAGACTTTTCACAGGAACATGATCAGTCAACTGCAAGAAAAATGTCAAGAACAACACAGAGAATTCTTCATTTGTTACAACACGCTGGGCGAATGTGCGGTCAATTCCAGCCCCAGAGTCCTAACACAAGTGAATTAACAAATAATTTGTACAAAATTTCTGAGATCTTTGGGCCTTGACTGCTTCAATGACAGGCATGAGATTTGCAAGTTAAACACAACAACTGTTTATTTATAACAGAAATAGAGGGCAGCATGGTGCCGCAGTAGTTAGCGCTGCTGCCTATGGTGCTGAGGACCCAGGTTCAATCCCGGCCCAGGTCACTGTCCATGTGGAGTTTGCCCATTCTCCCCATGTCTGCATGGGTTTCACCCAAATAAACCAAAGTTGTGCAGGTTAGGTGGAATGGCCACACTAAATTGCACCTTAATTGGAAAAACATAATTGGGTACTCTAAATTTCTTGGGAAAAAAAAACAGAAATAGGGTTGAAACATGCAGTAATTGTAACAGACTAAAGGCCAGCTAATCTACTACTCCCCCCTTTTACCGTCCCACCCTTTACCCCAAAACACACAAGACAGACACACACAGAGGGTGGAGGAGGGATAAAATAATAATAGTTAAAATGAAATGAGAGATCAATGTCCTTGCTTCCGGTCAAGGTCATTGCAGCAGGCTGGCCTGCTAGAGTGTTTAGGGATCAAAGCAATTGGCTGGATTGCTAATGAGGATCTTCTAGCAATACCATACAGTCAGAACTCCCAGGCTGTAGGATTCACTCTGGGGAGTCACTTTAACTTTTAATAACATGGGTCTTGGCTCAAAGGATCCACCTCAGGCCTGTTTAATTCTTACTTCTTTCCAACTCCACCAGAATGACCAACAGGGCTGCCATCCTTAGCTTCAGACCAAAATAAAAAATAAAAGCAAACACAGCCACACAGAGGAAGGAACAGTCCATAGAAAACCCTGACCCATTGTCAAGAGCCTTTGATTGTGCCTGGCAATTCAAAACAGTCCATTGGCCAATAGCCTAGTCCATCACGATGTGTCAGCACTGATCTCCCTTGAATCTGTTGATCTGAAATATCAACAGTTCTTTGCAATCTGCCTTGCCTGCAGTCATAAGTCAATCATCAGTTTACCAGTCACTCGAATTAAAGATACAGGTTATCTTAAAAGCATAGGTCCCGGCCTAATGGTTAGCACAACCGCCTCACGGCACTGAGGTCCCAGGTTCGATCCCGGCTCTGGGTCACTGTCCGTGTGGAGTTTGTACATTCTCCCCGTGCCTGCGTGGGTTTCGCCCCCACAACTCAAAAATGTGCAGAGTAGGTGGATTGGCCACGCTAAATTGCCCCTTAATTGGAAAAAATAATTGGGTAATCTAAATTTATAAAAAACAGCATAGGTCCCATTATTTGTCGAGGTACAAAAATTGAAACAGCAAAATAACAGGTTAAAAGGGAAAAGCAATGTACAGACCTAGACTAACAGGATAATAATAATATTTATTAGTGTCACAAGTAGGCTTATATTAACACTGCAATGAAGTTACTGTGAAAAGCCCCTAGTCGCCACACTCCGGCACCTGCTCGGGTACACCGAGGGAGAATTCAGAATGTCTAATTTACCCAACATCACATCTTTCGAGACTTGTGGGACGGGGAGAATATGCAGACTCCCCGCAGACGGTGATCCAAGCCGGGAATCAAACCTGTGACCCTGGCACTGTGAAGCAACAGTGCCAACCACTGTGCTACCATGCCACCCTTGTACATTGTATTCATCAACCTGACCAAAGTATTGGACTCAACAAATTGTGAGGTTCTGTGGATCGTGCTCCAAAGATTTGAATATCTAAAAAACCTCATCATAATCCTGCAATTGTTTCATGATTAAACAATCCAAACCAGGATCGAACATGGCTGTGTGATAGCCCTCATACTATTTACAATCTACCTGACAGTGGTGATTCACTTTGTCAAGGATCAACTCCCCTTTGGTGTCAATATTAATTACTGTCTAGATGGAAACCTCTTTAACCTCATTCGCCTCTGTGCCAAAACTATACTGACTGTCATAGACATACTTGATCTACAGTTTCTGGATGGCTGTCATGTTCAATCTGCACCAGATATGCAAGCCACATTATATATTGTTTTTCTGCTTGCAAGAAACTCAGTTGTCCTTGAATGATGCAAAAACAAAACTCATATCTCAGCCAAATATTCCACCTTCCATATCTGTTGAAGGAGAGATTCTGGAATATGTTAAGCACTTCCCATACCTTGACATCCAACTATTTCAAAAGGCCACCATTGATGAGTAGACACAATACCTGATTAGCCGTATCAGTTTAGCCTTCTACAAAACAGGGCAGTGAGAGTTTGACAACAAAAACCTCTGAAAGTCAATAGGAGTCCCAGTGCAGTTGCTGTCACTATAGTCTTGTACTGCAGCAAGACCTGGACCATGTATTATTGACACCTAAGGGTGCTAGAAAAATTACAGCAGCAATTTCTCTGCCACATTCTATGTCTTGAATAGGAGGACCATAAGAACACAAACCCTAGCGATCTTCTTGAACATAGTTTTGCAGAATTCAGGAAAACGGTTGAAAAAATATTTCTGATAGACTGGACGCTGCATCCTGATGTTCAAAAATATCTCCCCTGAAGGCAGTACGGTGGCGCAGTGGTTAGCACTGCTGCCTCACGGCACCTAGGACTCGGGTTCAATCCCGGACCTAGGTCACTGTCCATGTGGAGTTTGCATATTCTCCCCATGTCTGCGTGGGTCTCACTCCCACAACCCAAAGATGACCAGGGTAGGTGGATTCACAATTCGAAATTGCCTCTTAATTGGAAAAAAAAACGATTGGGTACTCTAAATTGATAAAAATATATATCTCCCCCACCATATCTTGTTTTCTCAACTATCAAACAGCGAATGTTCTAAGGGGGGTGGGTGGCAAAGAAAATATTTGAAAGATACCCTGGTGCTCTCCTTGCAAAACAGAAGCATTGACATTAATGACTGGCAGGTTCTTGTTACCAATCGTTCAAAATGGTGACAGGTTATCCGTCAAGCTGCATCATGGTTTGAGTCACAAAGTCTTAATGATTTTTTAAAAATTCTAATTATGGAGCAATTTAGCGTGGCCAATCCACCTCCCCTGCACAACTTGGGGTTGTGGAGGTGTGACCCACGCAGCCACAGGGAGAATGTGCAAATTCCACAAGGACAGCGACCCGGGGCCGTGATTGAACCCGGGTCGTCGACGCCAAGAGGCAGCAGGGCTAACCACCGCGCCACAGTGTCTTAATGATGAGACAGAGCAGCAGTACAGAAGGAACGAAAAGGAGGCATATCCTGCACTTCAGATCCCACTACCTCATACATCTTGCCTCATGTGCCCAAAGATCCTTGGGTCAAAAATGGGCCAGTTTAGCCACATGATCCATGACAGAAACCCGCAAGCCTGAGGGACAACCGATGACATTAAAGATAAGTCACGATTTTATACAGATTGATGAAAGAGCTCTGACTAAATAAATAGACAAATTAATTTCAATGTGAATCAATCCAGGCTTGTGGCTTGTTCCACAAAGAATACATCTTATTTTGAAATGATGTATGGGAATACATCATAAAGTGCCTTCTATAATAGGAAAAACACCACTGAAGTTCGGAGGAAGACAATGGATCCAAATTTGGCTGACAGCTCACGAGTTGTAATATTGGTCTGATACAGAAAAACTAGGAGATCTACCCCTCTCATCTCCCAGGATAACATCACAAAAAATTAATGGAAGATCTGTACACACACTAGCATTTCACTTCCTCAAAAGCAAGACCAAAAGTTAAACTGAGCAGAGAAATCAGGACAAATGATATAAAATGACATGGGACCTGCTGGTTACAGTGGACACCTAGGCACCTGCTGAACACCACACACTAATCTGTAAAGATCCCCTGGCAAATGAAAGAACTTGCATTTATATAAAGCCTTTCATGACACAGGATGCTCCAAAATGCTTCACAGCTGATGAGGTATTTTTGAAGTGTAGTCGCTGTTTTAATATAGATAAAAGGCTAACTAATTTTTACACAGCAAAGTGGTGTAAACAACTAGTGATAAATGACCCGATGTTGTTTGAGGAATAAATATTGGCCAAGACACTGGGGATAACTGATAAAATCAAAGACTGATCTACTGTGAATTATACTTGCAAGATAAAAGAATGGAATGTTGCAGCGTGTGGTGTTGAACACAATAATCAATAGAGGTTTATTAACTGGCTCTGAACTGTACAAAGGCTTGATCTAGACTAAGGCAAACCCGGGAAGTAGCTGATGATGTAACATGACCAGACGCTTAAAGTAACCATGCAACAACAAACAACAACCCCTATATATAACATTCGCCCCTTCCCCCTTTATTTCTAAGGCCCAACACAACAAAGAGCTATAGTATGTTTACATAGTCGTGAAAACATTTTAAAAACTAAATTTAGAGTACCCAATTATTTTTTTCCAATTGAGGGGAAATTTAGTGTGGCCAATCCACCTAACCTGCATATTTTTGGGTTGTGGGGTGAAACTCACGCAGACACGGGATAATGTGTAAACTCCACACGGACGTGACCGGGATCGAACATATATACAAGGACACCACTACTCCAACACCGTTCGGTGAAGTATCACTGGTAAATTTAATAATTATAAAGTAGTATACAGTTAATAGAAAGACAACCTGGTGGGTGTATATTCTGCATTGGTTGCCTGAGCACTTCAGGGATTTGGTTGTTCGTGACCTTAGAAGTACTCTCAAGTTCTGCAATGAATGTCTCTATCCTGGAAGGTGTTACAGTTTCTTTTGCAGAAGAAAGACCAGTAGTAGCAGCGGATTCTTTGGCAATCATTGCTTCAGCGGATTGCCCAGAAGTCGCAGTCACTCAATCTGCTTGTATGGATGGTGTTTCCTCTTGTTGTTCTGTGATACATGGTACTGGCATATTGATATGCATAGATAACAACTGGCCTGCGTGTTGACTCCACGCTAACTCTTCCTCAAATGTTACTGGATCGGAGATTGGGCCCGAATGAGCCAATACAGTTGCAGAAGTCAACTTTTCGCTCGTGGTGTATCTATGTGCCAACACCTGCTCTCCTTATTTAACCGTCATCTTGAATTATCTTTTCTTCTCATGATCTGCGACTGCAGATTGCGTTCTACTATCTCGGATGCCTCCTGCAGGAAGAGTAGATCAAAGATAGTTCTCAAAAACCGCTTTATTAACAATACAGCGGGGGAACTCTGTGTCGTTGTATGTGTGGTGTTGTGATATGTCACCTAGAAACTGTTTAGATGGTGATGAACCTTAGCCCTTGGAAAATTTCAATGCATGCTTCAAGGACTTGACAAACCTGTCAGCAAAACCATTCATGGATGGGTGGTAAGGTGCGGATTTTATGTGTTGGATACCACTCACCCAAGGCGGCATGGTGGCACAGTGGTTAGCATTGCTGCCTACAGCACTGAGGACCCGGGTTCGATCCCAGCCCCGGGGTCACTGTCTGTGTGGAGTTTGCACATACTCCCCGTGTCTGCGTGGGTTTCACCTCCACAACCCAAAGATATGCAGGTTAGGTGGATTGGCCACACTAAATTGACCCTTAATTGGAAAAAAGTACTTGGGTAATCTAAATTTATTTTTAAAAATGGATGCCACTGACCTTTAAATAGTCCTCGACTTCCTGAACTGTGAACGGTGGACCGGTGTCACTCACGATTTGTTCTGGGTACCCATATCTGCCAATAATCTCATCGAGATTTTCAATAGTTGGTTCCGCTGTTGGTGGTTTCAGTAGGACCACCCTCAGGCCACGTGTGGTGGGTGTCTACTCAGGACCATGAACATGGGCCCCTCCAGCGCCGGCCCTAGGGTTGCTGGCGTCCCGGGCAAGCTGAACTTCAGCGCCCTCCGGGGGCGGGGGCGGGGGGCGGGCGGGGCCAGGGGGGGCGGGGCCGGGGCAGGGGGGGGGGGGCGAGGTGGGGGGGGGCGAGGCAGGGGGGGCGGGGCCGAGGTGGGGGGCGGGGCCGAGGTGGGGGGGGGGGCGGGGCGGGGCCAGGGCGGGGGGCCGGGGGGGGGGGCCGAGGGGGGGACCGAGGCGGGGGGGGGCCGAGGCGGGGGGAGGCCGCCCTGGGGAGGGCGGCCACCGCGTATGCGCTGGTTGGCACCGGCCCAACTGCGCATGCGCGGGACCCGAGTCTCTGGCGCCCCCTAGCACATGGCGCCCCGGGCGACTGTCCGAGTTGCCGGTACCTTGGGCCGGCCCTGCTTATGCACCAGAAAAATCAATGTGTAGATGTTGTCAAGGCATTTTAAGCCACTCCCATGTATGCAATGGGAACAATGGCAGTGCGTTCTTTACCCGCACACATGACTGGCACAGTCCTGCTATTTCCTCTATGTGGGCATTGAATCCTGACCACCAAACGTAGCTCTGTGCGAGTTCCTTAATCTGAACTATACCTGCATGTGCTTCATGGAATAGTTTCAATACTCTATGTTGCAAATTTGGAGGAATAATTACTCTCATCCCGCACAAGAGGCATCTGCATGTACTTTTAATTCAGGCTTCCTGGAAATATACGGGTTTAATTCAGGATTAATTACCGCTCTCCTCCTTTTCAATACCATTTAAGACCTGAGCCCTAGTCACTGGAACGCAACCCACTCCAAATGACATCAAACCTCGCCCCAAATGACATCAAAACCCGACTACAATGATGTCAATGCACCCCTGACCCCACCCACCCTCAGTTCACACAATGCTTTCTGGCCTGGCCTCTAGTTTCACCCTCGCCAGTCCAGTTGCCTGGCCCTCCTTACTCTCAGCCCTGGTCAAATCGCCCCACTGTACCCCAAAAACCACGCTAGTGCCTGCCTTGCCTTCGCACCCCCCAACTGCTCACCTCTTGCTTGTGGGACTTGGTCTCAAGCCTACCTCTATTTGTTTTGTGCGCCCTCCTCCCTCCTCAGCCCTGGTCTGGAGTTCAGCCACTACTCCCCTTAATAGACATTGTAAGAAGTCTTACAACACCAGGTTAAAGTCCAACAGGTTTGTTTCAAACACGAGCTTTCGGAGCACGGCTCCTTCTTCAGGTGAATGGAAAGGCTTGTTCCAGAAATGTTTATATAGACACAGTCAGAGATGCCCCGGAATGCGAGCACCTGCAGGCAATCAAATCATCAAAGACAACGAATAAACGGGCATCGTGCGACTATCAACAGGCAGGACTGTTCCCTTCCAGTGGGGGAACACTTCAGCAGTCAAGGACATTCAGCCTCTGATCTCCGGGTCAGCATTCTACAAGGAGGCCTTCAGGAGACGCGACAACGCAAAATTGCTGAGCAAAAACTTATAGCTAAGTTCCGCACGCATGAATGCGGACTCAACCGGGATCTGGGATTCATGTCGCATTACATTCGGCCCCCACCAACAAGCCTGGACTTGCAGAGGCCTACCGACCGAACTGGCTTGGGACAATTCACACCTCTTTAACCTGGAGTTACCTCTCTCTCTGCATCTTTGATGATTTGATTGCCTGCAGGTGCTCGCATTCCGGGGCATCTCTGACTGTGTCTATATAAACATTTCTGGAACAAGCCTTTCCATTCACCTGAAGAAGGAGCCGTGCTCCGAAAGCTCGTGTTTGAAACAAACCTGTTGGACTTTAACCTGGTGTTGTAAGACTTCTTACTGTGCTCACCCCAGTCCAACGCCGGCATCTCCACATCATTAATAGACATTGGTCAGCGCTTCCTTCTCGACCCTCATTGAAGGCTCGCAGGTTTGCACCCCGACAGAGGTTCATCGACCTCACTTTTGCCTCAAGCTGCTGGCCCGAATGTCGGAAACTTGACTGCTGCTTCCCTAAAGGAAAGTTCAGAAACTTCACATCAGATAATCAGGAGATCCATCTGACCTTCTCTCAAGTCTCCATGACGTCTCAACGTCTGGGACTGTGTTTTCCCGCGCTAAGGGAACTTCACCAATCAGAGCGCAATGTTGTTCTACATTGCCTGCTCAGCCTATCAGCAAGTTCAGAGCTATCAGGCTCTAATTGGTGAACGATATCCACCATGCAGAATGGTGCCCCCCGATTGGCGAGGGCCCATGCTACAGCGCTGTTTCATTGTAAGTCCACCTCTGATCTGACCAATACACAAAGGTGACAATGTATCAGCATTGGCATGGCTCTCTGACTGTTGGTATTTGATCTCGTAGGAATGTGCAGATAATATTTTTTATTTTTTATTTTTTTTAACTCCTTTTTTTCCATTAAGGGGCAATTTAGCGTGGCCAATCCACCTACCCTGCA
Organism: Scyliorhinus canicula; assembly: GCF_902713615.1. Taxonomy (NCBI): domain Eukaryota; kingdom Metazoa; phylum Chordata; class Chondrichthyes; order Carcharhiniformes; family Scyliorhinidae; genus Scyliorhinus; species Scyliorhinus canicula. The sequence continues at coordinate 115,069,202 of NC_052158.1, forward strand.
CATCTTTGGGTTGTAGGGGTGAAACCCACGCAAACATGGGGAGAATGTGCAAACTCCACATGGACAGTGACCCAGAGCTGGGGTCGAACCTGGGACCTCGGCGCCATGAGGCAGCAGTGCTAACCAGTGTGCCACTGTGATGCCCTTGGAATGTGCAGATAATATTAAAGACCATCTTTGAAGTCTACTTGCTGCCAATGAAGGAATACCTTTATGTGACCCAAAAAACTGTTAAAGGTCTGTGGTCCATCAACAATCTGAAGGGAAAACCATATAGGCATTGAAGAAATTTTCTCACACCAAAACTAATACCTAGTACCTCCTTCTCTAACTGAGTATAGTTTGATTCAGCACTTGTTAAGGTATGTGACACAAAAGCTATTGATCTTTCTTCCCCTGGAGGCAGTATATGTGACACCACTACTCCAACACCGTCCGGTGAAGTATCACTGGTATATTGTAATGGGAATTTTGGATTGAAATGTACCAAAACTTCTGACTTCTTCAGTGCTTCTTTCGCTAACTGGTGTGCTTTATCACACTCTGGCGTCCATTGCCATGCTTGTTTCATACTAAACAAAGTATGTAATGATTTAAGTAGCGCTGTTAGATTCAGGGCAAGATTCCCACAGTAGTTAATTAATATCGTATAGCAGAAGAGGCCTTTAAGGGTTAGATTAGTGAGCAGGTATTGATATACAGCTGCAACTTTCATTTGCAGGTAGGCCTGCTATAGGTAGATCTTGCTGAACTTCTGTCCTCCTGGTAGGCTGGCAAACAAATCCTCAATCAATGCTAACAGGTATTGATCTGTGCATAGAACTGGAGTAATACTTGTTTTGAAATCTCCGCAGATGCGTATAGTCCCATCCTGTTTCATTGTAGGCGCAATAGAAGTTGCCCAGGCACAAGTAGTGATGGGTTCTAAGACTCTTGTATCCACAAGTCTTATTAGTTAAGATTATACCTCTGGATGTATGGTACTGCTATGGCCTTGAGACTCTTCAACTGGTTATTTCGTTTGATCACAAGTGGCACCTGTATTCCTTTCATGGATCCCTGTGTGTCCTTAAATACACTACTGTATTTCTCTAAGGTGCTCTGTATATTCATTTTAGTATCAACTAAGGTGTCCACAGCACCCCGGTTCAACTTTATCTTCTCTAGCCAAGAGCGGAAAACCTCCCCGGAGTGGCAGCTCCACAATTTGTCCACTTAATTCAACTTTGATTATGATATATCCTCTCAGAGGCACTATTTACTCAGTGTAGGTCCTCAAGATGACATCTGCTGGCTTTAATGTGATTTAATTTTTGTTTATAGGTGGTCTCGGGAATTAAGGATGTGACATCTTCAGTGTCGACCTCCATTTAAAAAAACATTTTTCCAATTAAAGGGCAATTTACTGTGGCCAATCCACCTACCCTGTACATCTTTGAGTTGTGAGGATGAGACCCACGCAGACACGGGGAGGAAGTACAAACTCTACATGGACGGTGAACTGGGGCTGGGATCAAACCTGGGTCCTCGATGCCGTGAGGCAGCAGTCCTAACCCTGCGACCTCTATTTTTATTGGTTGTCCGTTTAATTTTGGAACTACCCAGAACCGATGTGACTGAACGTACTTTTATCTTCAATTCTTCATCAGATTGATGTGCTGTGCCTTCACTGCTGTTATTTATTTCTTACACACTGTGAATTTTCTCATTAGAATTTGTTTTGTTTCTCCTCTTGGGGGTATTCAGTTTTTTCCTTTGAATGTATTTCTCTGGAGAAACTGGTTTACTTCAGCAAGCCCTTGCTGTCTGGCCAATTGGACCACAATTTTTTGCATTAGACACCCTTGCTCCAGCAATCTGCTTTTGCGCAGTGATGACACACCTGTTGCTAGGTAGACTTTCTCTGGGTGGCAAGAAGACGATGGATCCTTGTGCCTGTTCCGAGCTGAGAAGCCCCCTAAGCAACAAGCTCCATCAAAATTGCTATCTCAGGCTGTCTTCAGACTTATATTTTAACAATATCCTCTGGATGGCCTCATTCCTCAATCCACAAACAAAGCAGTGTCTAATCATATCATCCAGAGAGTCACAAAATTCACAATACTCTGTGAAGCACTATAAGGTTGGAACTAACTTGCTATATTTTCCCCTTCTAGCTGATTCCTACATGATTATTAACCGTTTAGATGAATAATGGTCCTCTAGTCTTTTAACCAATTCTTGATAAGTTTTGTCACTGATTTTCTTCGGCTAGACGAGACTTCAAGATAAATTAAAAGTTTTATTGTCAGTGGCATTAAGGAAAGCAGGGAGCATAATATCTTCTGATATCTTGTTGGATCTTGTTGGCTGGATAGAAATCTATCTGCATATGACTTGCAATTTACAGATTCTGCCTCAAATGGGCCCATGTTTGATGCCAAAACTTTCCTGCCATTTTTCAGTGATACTGGGATCTGTTCACAACCTTATATTAATGGCCTCATAAATAATGTTGAATAAGCCAATTGTAGCAGCTTGCGATGCAGAAATATATATTTTTTTTCCCACTCTGCCTCCATGCCTTACTTTATTGCGTGTGGCAAGCTCCGCAGCTTGAACTCCACGGGGTGCCAGTTCCAAATTAAGATTTGTTATTTACAGCACAGGAGGCCATTTGACCCAACGTGTCTGCACTGGCTCCCAAAAGGGCTACCCAGCTAGTCCCATTCTCCAGCCCTATCTCCGTAGCCCTCCAAATGAATCACTGTCAAATATGTATCCAACTCTCTTTTGAAAATTCCCATGGAATCCACTTTCACCACTCTCCCAGGCAGCACATTTCAAACCCCAATAACTCTATGAGTAAAGAAGTTTCTCCTCATCTCACTCCTTGCTCTCCTGCTGACCATCTTGAAATTGTGACCCGTAGTCACTGACATACTAACTAGTGGAGACAGAATATCCTTCTTTACCCTGTCAAAATTGTCCTTAATTGTGAACACTTCAATATGGTCACCTCTTATTCTTCTCTGCTCTAAGGAGAACAAGTCCAATTTCTCCAATCTTTCCGTGTATCTAAAATTCCTAATTCCTGGTATTATTGTAGTAAATCTCCTCTGCACTCTCTCCAGGGCTTTAACATTCTTCCTTAATTAAGGTGCCCAGAACAATACTCCAAATGTGACAAATAATATACAGAGGTGCAGCATCACTTCCTTGCTTTTATAATCTAAAGCCTCTATTTATAAACTCAAGGATCCTATAGGTTTTCTTTTTTTTTCTTTTTTTTAAATTTTAGAGTACCCAATTCATTTTTTCCAAATAAGGGGCAATTTAGTGTGGCCAATCCACCTAGCCTGCACATCTTTGGGTTGTGGGGGTGAAACCCACGCAAACACGGGGAGAATGTGCAAACTCCCCACGGACAGTGACCCGAGCCAGGATCGAACGTGGGACCTCGGCGCCGTGAGGCTGCAGTGCTAACCACTGTGCCACCGTGCTGCCCTTCTATAGGTCTTCTTAACAACTGTTTCAACTTGCCTGACCACCTTCAGAGTATTATGCACTTCAACCCCGAGGTCCCTCTGCTCCAGTACTCCCCTCAACGTTGTACCATTGAGCCTGTATTGCCTCCCATGTTTCCTCTACCAAAATGCATTACCTCACATTTCGCTGCATTGAAGTTCATCTGCCAGGTGCCTGCCCATTTGGCCAACTTGTCAATGCCCCTCTGAAGTCACTGAGCGTCATCCTCACAATCCACTATTCTCCCTAACTTAGCATCCTCTGCAAATTTAGAGATTTTCCCCTCATGATATGAAGGTTTCTTTTTAAATTTATGCCAGTCTAATGCTAGGTGCAATGTGCAAGTTGCGATCGCTGACCTACTGCTGATCTCCTCAACGGTGACAGTCAAAAGCTTTGAATTTCTTTTTCTCTTGGGAAAGTAATCTTTTTCCGATCCATTCCTTTTGCTTTTTGCTTTTTATTCTGTTGTGTACTGGCAGGATAAAAGAATGGAATGCTGAAGCACGGGGGTTGAAAGCAATAACTAACAGAGGTTTATTAGATCAGTGATTTTCAAAGTACGGGTCATGATCCGCGGGTGGGTCGTGGGCGGGTGTCAAGATGGTCACGGCATTCCGTCAGTGGTCCTGAACACAAGAGAAGCACCCAAAGGCCTATACCGGCAGGTTTGTTGAGAATGGCTGCCTTTTAATTGAGAAGGAAAGGAGGCTGTGTGCAGTCTTCTGACCATAAGTGGCAGCGATGAGCAGGTCATGTGCCCTACATGTACACCTGGGGCAGAATTCTCCGAACCCCCACAGGGTCGGGGAATCGCCCGGGGCCAGCGTAAATCCCGCCCCCGCGTGGCCGGAATTCTCCGCCACCCGGGAATCGGCGGGGGCGGGAATCACGGCCCGCCAGTCGGCGGGCCCCCCGCGACGATTCTCCGGCCCGCGCTGGGCCGAAGTCCCGCCGCTGTCAGGCCTCTCCCGCCGACGTGGTTTAAACCACCTCTGTGCCGGCGGGAGCAGGCGGCACGAGCGGGCCCCGGGGTCCTGGGGGGGGGGGGGGCGTGGGGCGATTGGACCCCGGGGAGTGCCCGGGCCTGTGCCGTGGGGGCCACTCTTTTTCTTCCGCCGCCGCCACGGCCTCCACCATGGCGGAGGCGGAAGAGACCCCCTCTACCGCGCATGCGCCAGTGGTGACGTCAGCGGCCGCTGACACTCCGGTGCATGCGCGGACTCACGCCGACCGGCGAAGGCCGTTGCCGCCAGTCGGTGGAGCAGGAGCCACTCCAGCGCGGGCCTAGCCCCTAAAGGTGCGGAGTATTCCGCACCTTTGGGGAAGCCCAACGCCGGAGTGATTGGCGCCACTCCGCTACACCGGGACCCCCCGCCCCGCCGGGTAGGGGAGAATTTCGCCCCTGATGTCAAGCGCCTTGTATTTACGTGCTTTTTATGCCAAATCATGGCAAATCACCAGCTTAAAGGTGGACATCAGTAAACAACAAGGAAGAAATGGCCCACCCAAACTAATTCTTAAGCAAAACAAAGGTGACAAAATAATTTAAAATAGAGGCGGCACGGTGGCGCAGTGCTCAGCACTGTTCAATCCCGACCCCTGGTCACTGTCCGTTTGCATATTCGACCCATGTCTGCGTGGGTCTCACCCCCTCCACAACCCCAAGATCTGCAGGATAGGTAGATTGGCCATACTAAATTGCCCATTAATTGGAAAAAAGAATTTGATACTCTAAATTTATTTTTAAAAATGATTTTAAATTAATTATTTAAAATTAAATTAAAACAAAACAGTAAGATCAAAACAAAAGAAATAGGCACACAGTTCCGGGAAAGCATTCACTGAGCTGTCAGATACTGCATGTTTGCATTTAAGGTTCAGCTGGGCATGAAGTACAGCTTGAAGTATATTCAAGCAGATGGAGGAATGCTGCTCATTAATCATATACTCCTGGTAACTGCATATAACAGACTTTGCCAGGCACAGAAGCAGATTCAGCAGGAGGTTCTCTCATATGCGCAACTTGTGCACCGCTGATGAAAAATAAACAGAGTTGCGGAAAATTAAACAAAATTAAGAGCAACACCACCCACACCCCGACACCCTCCTACCAAACAGTGAAAGATGCGGGCAGAGTGTCTAACATCACAGATGGAGATGGAACACAGACTGTCAGCAAATTGGACAATCTGTGAAAGATCTCAAGAGCCAATGGCAAGGTCACTACCAAGTGTAACCTCCTCCACTGATATTGTATTCGATCTTCATTGATGTTGATCATGGTAAATTGGATGAAGCACAGTTTTGTAATGATGGTAGTATTACGTTATGTAGTGCAATGCATTATTCTGCTGTCTGAAGTTTTTCCAAGTTTAAAATTTGTTTGGTGACAGGGAAACTGGAAGTTTTGAAAATGCTGAGTAGTTTGAAAATGCAACCGAGGCAATCCAGAAAATGAAGTAAAAGCAAAACACTGTGGATGCTGAAAATCTGAAATGGAAGCAGAAAATGCTGGATAAACTCAGCCAGTCTGGAAGAGTCTATGAAGGGAGAAACAGAGTTAAATGTTTCAAATCTAAAGGGTAATTTAGACGCGAAACATTAACCCAGAAAATTAAGACTGTTTTGCTGGTGTAACGAAATGTGATGCCTTGGAACAGTGCTGTAACTAATATAACAAACTGCATTACTTGTGGTGTTTTATTATAGCTTTGCACTGATACTTTGGCTGAGTTCTGCGCTTCGCTTTTTTAGCGAATGTCACTGTCTTGACGTTGATTATTACATACTTTACTCATGTAAATAATTTTCAAAGTCCAGAAAACCTGGGAAGTAGCAACTTAGGGCTAGGGGTGTGATAGATTATTGATTTATTGATTAATTGATTTATTTGGTGCCTTTAAGGATTGATTGAGTGCATAGCTAGAGAATGGAATTGTTCCCAAGGCCATGGGCAGGGTTCTCCCAGCCCGGGACCGGGCCGGAGAATCCCCGCAACCGGGCCAAGCTGCCCCGATGAAGGCACGCGATTCTCCGCGGAGTGATTGGTGCTGGCGTGTTTGGCGCTGCGCTGGTCGCGGGCCACTGTACGTGACCAGCCTGCCAATTCTTGGCCCGGGATGGGCTAAGCGGCCGCGCTAAAAAGACAGAGTCCCGCCGGCGCCATCCGCACCTGGTCGCAGCCGGCGGGAACTCTGCGCGCAGGGTGGGGGGCGGCATGTGTGGGGAAGGAGTCTCCGACGCGGGGGAGCCTCCGATGGGGCCTGGCCCGTGATCAGGGCCCACCGATCAGCGTGCCAACCTCTTGCTCCCCGGGCCTATCTTCTTCCGCGCCGGCCCCTGAACACCAGCGCCATGTTGCGTTGGGGCTGGCGCATTGAGGGAGGCCACCGCGCATGCGCGGGTTGGTGCCGGCGCCCACGGTGCACAGTTCGCGCCAGGATGGGAGGCTGTAGGGGTCAGAATCGGTACTCCCAGTGGCCCGTTCACACCATCGTGAAACGCGACGGCGTTTCCAACGGCGTGGACACTCTGCCACCGAATGGGAGAATCCCGCCCCGTGACTGTAGAAAGATAGTCATTCTTTTGTCATTGTTTCAGATAATGAATAGTCTATTGCCATGTCTGCAGAAATTCAGACATTGTTTCATGAAACGTTGCATCAAAGTTTCATGTAATGAATCGACCATTGTATCCCAGTACATTTAGTAATGAAAATATATCAAAGACTTAGCAACAGCAAGGTAAGCTTGCCGCACGTGAGTGGCGCATGCAGATGCTGAATTAATTTGACGGACATTAGTAAATCTTAAGTAATGACCAATGTTTGATTAATAAGTCATTTTCTAAGTGACAGACATTTATTTGAATAAATCAGGAGGTTTCATCTGAGAATTAGAATCCAATGAGAGTGAATGAGGGATTAGACCATTGATAAGAATTTCTTTAAGAATAAGATTTTGTGGTTAAGGTTCTGTTCTAAATTTGTGCTTTCATGAATTCTGAACCATCTATTTACTTTCTTTCAAGTAATCTTTTTATACTTTTCTTATGTTTTTTGTTTAATGCTTTTTGCTATGCTGTGACCATTTAATGTATTATTTTGATCAACATTTTTGATTCCATTTTTATGCAAGTATATCAAAGTGAATGATTAGCAAAAACAGTTGTATTTTGGACACCTCCAATCAACTGGACTTTTGGCTCTTATTAGAAGATGTTATAACAGATCTTATTGGGTGTCAGGAGATCAATGAACATTGAGGAGCACTGAAGGCTGGTCTTGTGGTTTGGCAGAAGTGTGGAAGGTGCTGCGGTAGCTGGAGCTTTTTAAAAATTATTCGGTCAATGGATGTCAGCCTCATTGCCTAGGCCAGCATTTATTGCCCATCCCTAATTGCTCTTGAGAAGGTGGTGATGAGCAGCATTCTTGAACCACTGCAGTCCAGCGATAGTGAAGGAACAGCCGATATATTTCCAAGTCAGGATGATGACTTGGTGGGGAAAGTCCAAGTGGTAATGTTCCCATGGATCTGCTGCCCTTGACCTTCTAGGTTGTTGTGGTCGTGGATTTGTAAGGTGCTGTCTCAGGAGGCTTGGTGAGTTCCTAAGATCATAAGACATAGGAGTAGAATTAGGCCACAAGGCGCATCGAGTCTGCTCCGCCATTCAATTATGGCTGATATTTTTCTCATACCCATTCTCTTGCTTTTTTCCCATAACCCCTGATCCCCTTATTAATCAAGAACTTATCTAGCTCTGTCTTGGACCCGCACAGCCTTCTGCGGCAAAGAGATCCACAAATTCACCACACTCTGGCTGAAGAACTTTCTCCTCATCTCTGTTTTAAAGGATCGTCCCTTTTGTCTGAGATTGTGCCCTCTGGTTCTGTTTTTTTCCTACTTGTGGAAACATCCTCTCCATGTCCACTCTATCCAGGCCTCGCAGTGTCCTGTAAGTTTCAATAAGATCCCCCCTCATCCTTCTAAACTTCAAAAACTTCAACAAGTACAGACAAGTCCTCAACTGTTCCTCATACGACCAGCTCTTCATTCCAGGGATCATTCTTGTCAACCTCCTCTGGATCCTTTCCAAGGCCAGCACATCCTTGTTAATGGTACACACTGCTGCCACTGTGCATCGGTGGTGGAGGAAGGGAATGGCACCTAACTTACAGCTAGCGCGCGCAAAGTCATGGGCCGTTGACTTTAATAGCAAAATCTGCTCACTTACCTGTGTTCAGTGGATTAAATGAACCTTCCATTTTCTTTGGCAGCCTCTGGCCTCCAGCTCATGGGAGTCTGCATGGGCTCCAGCGCGACGCAGGAGGAGTGCAGTCCTGACCCCTTATGACGCAGGCAGCTTGGGAATGCCCATTGAGGGCATTTGAACAATAGATTTAGATGGAAAACAACAGGCAACTATTTTAGCAAATGTTTTAAAGATATGTAGACATTTTGTTTGCTCTTTCTTTTAAACAGGCATTAAATTGTTGATTCTTTTAAATTAACTTTTAATTTTTTTTATGATTAAAGATGATTATTTATAAGTGAACATGGGTTTGATTATTCGTTTTAAACCTGTGAAACTATTTAAATATGCACTATATTATTATATAACTTTATATGTGACATGCTTAAAAATGTTTGTATGCTTTAATTCAGATTATGGTTATAAGATTTTAAAAGCATCCCAGGGCTTTTTGCTGTCACTGTTCTTGTAACATCTGATTTTTTTTGATTAGTGTTTATAGAATCACTACAGTGCAGAAGAAAGCTATTCAGCCCATCAAGTCTTCACTGACACGCGGCAAGAGCACCCTACCCAGGTCCACACCCCCACCCTGTCCCCATAATCCCACATAACCTTTGGACACAAAGGGAACATTTAGCAAGGCAAACCACCTAACCTGCACATCTTTGGACTGTAGGAGGAAACTAAAACACCAGGAGGAAATGGTGGGGGCACAGTGCTTAGCACTGCTGCCTCACAGAGCCAGGGACCCGTGTACAATTCCGGCCTTGGGTGATTGTATGAACTTTGTATGTTATCCCTGCGTCTGTGTGGTTACAATATCTTTGATCCTGGGTGGATCCACCAAAACCACAAACAGGGGAAGATAACCTAACGCACCCGCATTCACTATCATTTGCTGGTACACAGCAAAAGGCAGAGCCCACCTCTGGATCTGGGCGGACTCGATCGGCAGAACTGCCTTATCTTCATGAAACAGGCCAAGCACTGGCTTATGATCATTAATTACGAAAAAATAGTGGCCATGAACGTACTGATGAAAGTGACCGCCAGACCCTCTGTTTCTATGTCGGCATAGTTATACTCCGCAGCCACGAAAGTCCTGGAGGCAAATGCTATCGGACGGTCGCAGCCATCACCTGCGAGAGGATGGCGCCAATGCCGTATGGTGATGCGTCGCACATCAGATGCAGGGGCCTAGTTGCATCAAAATGGGTTAGCACTCTCGCTGAAACTAAGTTCTGTTCCACCAACTGGAAAGCCTCTGCCTGTTCTTCGACCCAAACCCAGGGCTGGCATTTCTGTAGAAGAAAGTGAAGGGCCAGGACTGTCGCCAAGTTTGGCATAAAATGGTCGTAATAATTAATCAGTCCTATGAAAGAGCAAATTTCCATAGCGTTATGTGGCATGGGTGCCACCTCAATCACCTGCACTTTGTTGGCGACTGGGTGCAAGCCATCCTGTTGACCCTGTAGCTTAAATGCTCCACCTCCTTAGCATTGAAGATGTATTTCACCTTACGCAGATAGACGCCATATTTCGAAAACCTCGGTAGTACCGCTTCAAGGTTTCACAGGTTCTCACTCTCCATGGCCCCCGTGATCAATACATCATTGAGATAGATGGCAACACATGGGAGATGTTGTAAAATGCCTTCTATTAGAACATGCAACGGTGGTGTGGCACGGTGGCGCAGTGGTTAGCACTGCTGCCTCATGGCGCCAAGGACCCAGGTTTGATCCTGGCCCCGGGTCACTGTCCTTGTGGAGTTTGCACATTCTTCCTGTGTCTGCATGAGTCTCACGCCCACATCCCAAAGATGTGAAGGGTAGGTGGATTGGCTAAATTGCCCCTTTATTCAAAATTTTTGGGAAAAATAAAGAAAGGAGCGGCTGGAATCCAGGTAAGAATCTAAGAGTAGTGTGGCAAACTGTCTCGGACTGCCACTCCATGGAAGTTTAGGCCAATATTATTTAACACATTACAGTTTCATTTATGTCTTCTGGGGCATTTTCCATGTCAGAGATAATCTTCTAAAATAATGGAATTTGTACAAGGGAGGAAAAGTGAAAATTTCCCAGGATTTCTAAAGCAGCTCAAAATAATTTACTTAGCAGACAACTGACCTAATAAATGCATACAGTTTACAGCTGGAAGTAAAGTTGCCACACTGACTGAGATAATTAAATGAAATTATATAAACGCTTCACTATACATTGCTTTGGCAAATATAATTTAACATGTCTTCATGATTTTGAGGTATTAATAGATTCACCAGATATAATTTGTCATCTCCTGAGGAGAGGTTAAGGGCTAAGAGCACAGATTCCTTTCATCTGACTCTCTGCCACTGTGTCATCTGTCCAGGACTAATCAAGTTATCATATCAACAAATCTCCCTCAGTCACAGACTTCAGTGTCTGGCCTTTGAGAAAAATGTGATGGCTGCAGCGCAGACAAATTTCTAGCAGCAGGATGTTGGAGCGTTCCCGCCTGGCTGTATGAAAAGTACCTGTAACCTCCGCACAACCTCTCCTCTCCCTCACGCTGAGAGTTCACATCGTGTGAGTCTCGTGCTGTTCATCATCAGTCAGCAGCCTCTGATTAAACCAGAGCCACAGAGAGAGTTGTGACTTCTCGTTCTACATGCACTATGCATATCATGTTACTGAAAGGAAGGTGGAATTAATTAAGATCCTTAAATCAGGAAAATACATCTGCTGAGGGGCACTTTTGGTATTTTAAGATAAAAAATTTCCTTTCTTTCACCCTTTGTTTCAACATCGTTTGCATGTATAAACCCTGTCTAGAGGGCATGCAACCTATTCCCAGCCCTCTACAAAAGTTCTTTTTATTTTTTTTTCGAGTACCCAATCATTTTTTTAAAATTAAGGGACAATTTAGCGTGGCCAATCCACCTACCCTGCACATCATTTAGCGTTGTCTGGGTGAGACCCACGTGGACAGGGGGAGAATGTGCAAACTCCACATGGACAGTGACCCTAGGCTGGATCGAACCCAGGTCCTCGGCACCGTGAGGCAGCCGTGCTAATCACTGCGCCACTGTGCTGCCGTTTTTTAAATGTTTGCGAGGAATAGTGGTGTGGAGTGAGTTCCTTTAAAAAAAATTTGTCTCCTATAGAGAAGTGTGGTTGGGGAAGCCTTTTTCTTCATTTATTCTTTTATAGGATATGGGTATCATTAGCAAGGCCCATCCCTAATAGTCCTTGACCTGAGGCTTGCAAGTCACATTTTGGCCAGGCCAGATAAGAAGGGCAGATTTCCTTCCTTAAAGCGTTGTGTTATTCTTCTTGACGTAGCATAAACTGCTTCCTTGATGTACACTCTGACAAAGGAAGGTTCAGACTTGAGATAGCTTTAAAAAAGGTCTGGAGCCCTTTCTGGTTCACCTGTGTCAGCTGAGGTTTCTTTATGCTCCTCGTCTGGAGGCATTTCATGTTCACTTGAATCTTAGCACAGGGCACAGAACATCAATTGATATCTGATCCTAGCTGGCTTTGAAAGCAGACCAAGCAGGCCAGCAGCACGGTTCGATTCCCGCAACAGCCTCCCCGAACAGGCGCCGGAATGTGGCGACTAGGGGCTTTTCACAGTAACTTCATTTGAAGCCTACTCGTGACAATAAGCGATTTTCATTTCATTTCATCTTCTGAGGTCTCGTGAGGCTCCCCGTCCGAAGTCACCATGTTCAGGAATGCATTTGCTTGTGGAGAGGCTCGAGCGGATGAGGTTTGAATTAGCGTGGTGTCACCGGAGTCACCAGTAGTCTCACTGTCGAGTGCCTCTGTACACACTAGCTGAGGTCTGTCACGTTGCACATCTGGTATGGGAAGTGGGATGCCGTCGTCACTTGTCACACATACAGTGAGTAGAGCCTCAGTGTCTTCTTGTCGTTCACTTGAGCTGGGTAGACTGTTAGAGTCATCTTTTGGTGGCTCAAGTAACCTGGGTAGACTGTCATGGTTGCTTTGTTTTTCATCTGAGCGTGGTAGACTGTCATAGCCTTCTTGCTGTGCACTTGAGCGTGGCAGACTTGCACCGTCTGCTGCTGGTTGCTCAGATGAGATTGCTAGACCTTCATGGTCTTGTTCACGCAAGGACTGCGCTCTGGAGTCTTGCGTTGCTTCCATCGTGGAGTCTGTCCACGAGCTCGCTGTGGAGGCTTGTGTCACTCTCTCTGCAGAGTCTTGCAGCGTTCCCTGTGTGGAATCATGCATTAGTCTCTCTGTGGAGACTGTCATCACTTCTTGTGTGGAGGCTGGGATCCTTTGTGGTGCATGGACCACTCTCTGTTTGTTGGTGTCAGGCTGCAGCATAATCCTGCACTCACGAGTCGGGATGTCATATATGCTGGCCTGAGGAATTCCCACTCTGAAGAACCCATCGTCGGGGTCTTCAGCGTACAACACCTCTAGTTACGGTTCGGATTTGGCACTGGGTTAGCCATCTCCCAAGATCAAACCTTCATCTCAGTCGTTGTCTACAAGGACCATATCATTTTCTAGGGCGGTGCTAACTGCTTGTGGCAGGGTTCTGCAGAGGTTACTTTCAGCTACTGGTCAAATTTCAGGCATTGTGCTGTCGTTCCAGGTGAAAGAATCTTGTTATACGGCTTTAGAAATTTTTTTTCTTGTTTTGGGACATTTCCCCTTTAAGTGGGTGTGGTCCAGGCCTCTGACGTCATGAAGCTTGTGACGTAGAGTGAAGGAAGCGATTACGCATGCGCAGATTGCGGTTCCTTTACTTGGGGCCTTTTTTGCAACTGCGCATGCGCGGCCTGTCGCGCATGCGCATGCGAAACGGGCCTTCCCGTTCTGTGCGCTCTTCGCCCAACTGCCCATGTGCGGCTCCTTTGCCAAGATGGCTGCAAATCAAAACTACCGTTTTCTGCAATTGCAGGCCTACCCTCACCTCGTGGTCAGTGTTGGCGCCTCTTTTACTGTTTTTTCTTGTATCTTCCTCGCAGAAATCTTGGAATTTGTCCAGGACTGCCTGGAAGTCGCTCTTGTTTTGGCCCTTTGAGTATTTGAAGGTCTCGAATATTTCAGCTGCTTTTTCACTCGCGATGATAAGTAGAAGCCTTATTTTCTCTGCATCGGCCAGGCCATCTAAGTCGGATACTGCCAGGCAGATCTCAAATCACTGCCTGAACGCACGCCAGTTTTCACTGAGATTGCCTTGGAACCTGAGCTGTTGTGGTACCGGAATATCGAACATCTTGCCTGGATGGTTTTGCTGGTTGTCACGGATTTGTTTAGTTGAACTATAGGGATTAACAAGAACTCCTGGAACCATGCCGTGTTATGCTTCTTGACATCGCATAAGCTGCTTCCTTGATGTACACTCTGACAAAGGAAGGTTCAGACTTGAGATAGCTTTAACACATTAATTGAACCGTTAACATTTCTCCTACTTGAGTTGACTCTGTTGGTAATCTAACTATAGTAACTATATCTAACTAACCAGTCTGCTCTATTCCATGCGGTGGGTGTTATGCTTTCCTGATCTGCTCCTGTCCTTCACTCTGAGTGTCACCTATGGAAAGAGAAAGAGCATGTGTGCCCTGTCCTTTTATATGGGTAGCCCCCTTGTGGTAGTGTCACCTCTTGTGTGTGTCTTGACTGCCCATTGGTCGTGTCCTAGCTTACTGACCTATTGGTTGAATGCCTGTGTGTCATGATATCTCTGGTGCTCCCTCTAGTGTTTATTTAGTCTAAGTGCATTTACATTAACCCCTTGTGTATTTACAGTGTCCTAGTGTATCTACATTAGTCCCCTGTGTATTTACAGTGATGCATATCACCACCTAAAGGATATTAAAATAACTAGATGCATGCTTACAATTGATGATGGTTTCATGATTACTATTATTGAGACTGCGCTTCAAATCCAGATTTATTCAGTGAATTTAAATTCCACCAGCTGCCAAGGCCTAAGAACATAGCCTAGGCCTTTGCATGACGGTGATATTCCCACTATCAAAGCTTTGACAAAGAATCATCCAGATGTGAAACGTTAGGTCTCTTCTCTCTCCACAGATTCTGTCAGACCTGCTGAGATTGTCCAGTATTTTCTGTTTTGTTTCAGGTTGCAGCAATTTGCTTGCATCCTCTTGATTGCCAGCCAGTGCCAGAGCAGCATTAATGATTGAGAAGTAGTATATTGCACAGGTCATTCAGTTGAACTGGAAGCATATGTCATGCCAGGACAGGCATGAAGATATTACAATTGATGACCTGTTCGGATCACTGCCAAGGAGACAAGTGACCGATGCAACTTCAACACAGACTATCAAGCTTCCAGAAAAATCAGGATTGAATTCTACTGGGTGGGGATCTCCCTCTTGAATGAACATGCAGAAACCGCATGCCTCTGTGGAACTTCACACATGCCTTTGTTGAAGCATAGTCCAAAACAGAAAGACAATCGACACCTAGACGCTATGTCTCCAAGTTTACAATGTAACAAAGGAAAACTGATGAGACCAGTTAGCCACAGGTTAAGTGTGAAAGACCACCACTTACCTTCTATTGAATGTCAATGGTCTTTGACAATATGACTGAAACTGATTCTCTGATGCTGAAAGGCCACCATCTGCCTTCTATTGTGCATCAATGGGGTTAATCTGAAACTGGTTCTCCTATACTGCAATGCTTTTATTCCAAAAACTCAGAAGAGACCTAAGCAATTGCAGAACAACACCAGCAGCTGCAGAGAAAGGCTGGACCACCCTTTGCCTTTTAAGATCTGTGAGGCTTAAAATTCTTTTGATTCCAAAAGCTCCGGGTTCACCTGTAAAAAAAATTGGACATCTGGTTACAATAGCGAAGTGCCTGTCCACATGCCCTGTTGATCAGTTTTCACTTCAAGAGAACCCTGCAGCTAATCCCAGCCATCAGAACTCATTTGAAATACAAGTCTACAGTGGTAAAATGCTTCCTTCTTCACTGGGCTCCCAAAGGCACACGGACTGTTATTTTTGGTGGTTTAATACTTGGAAAGTGCACTAGCGTCTTTCATTGTATCTTTCTTGAGTGAGTAGTGTGCGACTAATGTGGTGTTTTAGATTATTCGATCCTCTTGGTTTAAACCCACAAAAGGCTGCTGCTGGTGACTTTTAAATTGACCACTAACTAAGTGAATGGGTGGGGGAGTTAGAAATACACAAACTGCCTTTATAAATGTAAACCCCACTGATTACAAACAGAAGGAAAGAGAATTGAGGGTTGAAGTTTACCTCTCCTACCCAGTAACAAGGAGAAACCACTAGCAAGGAAGAAAATGGGGAAGAGGAAAGATGGCCAACATACTTTGACACATATTTTGAAGTCACTATTAATCAGCTGTTGCGTAAAACACAATTCAAACATTGAACTTAATATATCTTAAAATGACTATATTCTGTGATGGCTACATCATCAGCAACAGCTTTCATTTGGGGTGTGAAATGTTAATCCATGGGCTTTCTGCCTCAAACAATAAACACTGGCAAAAAATATGTACAGGTCAACACTGTGCAGACTGGGATAAAGTTTAAAAACATGTGCAGATTTTTAAAATGTTATTATTTTGAAACTATATGAAATACATTCAACTCCCTATCTATTAATGCATCATCTATCTATAATATATCATACATTGATACTGACCTCAGAATTCCAACAGTAGTTAATCTGCAAGGGGCAGTATAAACATAACCTAATGTAACATTACCAGATTGAAAATCTAAGGTTATTTGACAGTCAGTCAGCATATTGAGTGAATCCTCAACTGATGCTTTAAAAAAATGTAACGAGCAGTAAAAATCCATCGAAGGCCAAAGTTATTCAGAGAATAGGAATCAAAAGCAAGATGGATAGCTGGAAGTGGAGATTTAACTAAATGGAAAGGGCTTAGCTCCAGGTCGGCAAAGTCAGGGTTTAGAAACCAAATGTGGGAACAGGGAGTCCCAGTTGAAACTAGTATACGGTTTAGTAAGCTGTGGGCTGCTTGCCCTGCTGGGGCTACATTACCAGCTAGGGCAGCACTTCTTCAAGGTTTGCCTGTTATTTCAATTTTCCACCTTCCCTTCATGTTGACCTCCCTGCTCTTGGCCCCCTGCAGTTTTCTAATGCAGCTTAATGGACTTTTCAGGAAGAGCACCTCATCATTCAATTAGGCACTTTACAACCTTCCCTATTCGATATTGAGTTCAACTAGTTCAGGCTGTAAATTTGCCCCCATGTTTTCCCTTTTTTTCTCTGTAGGTTTTGGCTTTTCTCACATTTCTCTCTTGTTTTTGGATGGCAGCTGTTCAGCATCTTGCATTTTACCCTACTCTGGACACATCTTTTGTTTCTTTGTTTGTTTCGTTACTTGTCCCACTGCCAATCCCTTTGGTCCCGATTCACCAACTCTTTTGTCATTTAATCTCTCCCGTCTCCCACCTAATCACATCTTTCATTTTGTTCTTTTCCTGCCTTGCTCCCTTTCACTTGCTTAAAACCTATTACCGATTTGTCCGGTTCTGATGAAAGGGTATCAACTGCAAAAGTTCACTCTGTATCCGTCTTCATGGATGCTGTCAGATCTACTGAGTATTTCCAGCATTTCCTGCTTCTTATCACCATTGAAGACATTGGCCTAGGGCGACACAGTGGCGAAGTGGTTAGCACTGCTGCCTCACAGCGCTGAGGGCCAGGTTCAATCCCAACCCCGGGTCACTGTCCACGTGGAGTTTGCACATTCTCCCCATGTTTGCGTGAGCCTCACCCCTACAAGCCAAAGATGTGCTGGGTAGATGAATTGGCCATGCTAAATTGCCCCTTAATTGGGGAAAAAAAGTACTTTAAATTTATATAAAAAAGACATTGGTGTTGAGGATTATTTGCTGCAAAGTGTAGTTTTCAGTGATGGATTTATCCAGCAATGAGCAGACATCAACAGCTCACGAGAGCACTTTAAACTTAGCAGGAGATTATTTAACTCCAGACGTATTTGTGAATACCTTCCCTCCATTAATGAGGATAGTTACTCATTGGTTACACTGGCAAGTATGGATTTGCGCCTTTGCTAACTGCACATCAGGTACCACATACTGCTGCAAAGTGGCATGAGTGTCAGTGCAATTGTCCATGAAACCTGAATGCATTGCCATTATCCTCTCCACTACATCATGGACCCAAATCAAGTTCCATTAATTGGAAGAGCAAAACTTCAATAGTAACAATTTTCTTTGACAGATATGAGCATGTTTTCTTCTTTTAGCTGTGTTCTCACAGTTGTCATCCAAATCTCACCGATTCCTCTTACAGGAACCCCTCACAATCCGCATGGTGAGCAGCACAACGAGGTGAGTGTACTCATTCTCATTACCCTTTTTTTAGACTATCCAATTCACTTTTTTCCAATTGAGGGGCAATTTAGCGTGGCCAGTCCACCTGACCTGCACATCTATTGGGTTGTGGGGGTGAAACCCAGGCAAACACGGGAAGAATGTGCAAACTCCACACCGACAGTGACCCAGAGCCAGGATCTAACCTGGCACCTTGGCACCGTGAGGCAACTGTGCTAACCATTCCCTCATTCCCATTATCCTGTTGACCGCAGCGTGTGTGCGCACCATTTCCCATGAATTGGTGAGCCTGCCAACTATACAATGCCATCCGGAAAATAATGTTACAATCCCTTTAGGAATATCTGGAAGTGACACCCATTCCTGCCTTCGGCTGATACATTAACAGTATAAAAATAATTGACTCCGATGTTAAGTAATGGGTTAAGAGACATTGCAATTAGTTGTCTCATTTATGTTAAGTGTTCAATGATTGTCTCATTTATGTTAAGTGTTCAATGATTGACCATGATACGTAAAGGGGCTTCAGGTGGACTCTGGAGCTTGGGATGATGTGTAGAGTTCTGTGCAGAGTGAGTTTGAACCATTAAAGGTGTGTTGGTGAAAAAGGAGCTGAACTCTTGACTCTTCATACCACAGCATCTAGTACATCTGACAACTTCAATGCTACCCAATTTTATTAAATGTAAGTGGGGGCAGCACAGTGGCGCAGTGGTTAGCATTGTTATCTCATGTCACTGAGGTCCTAGGTTCGATCCCGGCTCTGGGTCACTGTCCATGTGGAGTTTGCACATTCTCCGCGTGTTTGCATGGGTTTAGCCCCCATGTGGTGATCTAACCACTGTATATATGTGTGCTTGCAGTAGGGGGATGTATGGCCGTACCTGTATTACAGGTTTCTCCGGTAAGCCCCTGCCGGCTAGCTCCACCCACAGGGAGCAGTATAAATATTCGTAAGTTTCACTGAGATGCCATTCTGCAGCTGCCGCCGGAGGAATAGCATCTCACTGTAATAAAGCCTCTCTTGTACTGAACATAGAACATAGAACATAGAACAGTACAGCACAGAACAGGCCCTTCGGCCCTCGATGTTGTGCCGAACAATGATCACCCTACTCAAACCCACGTATCCACCCTATACCCGTAACCCAACAACCCCCCCTTAACCTTACTTTTTTTTAGGACACTACGGGCAATTTAGCATGGCCAATCCACCTAACCCGCACATCTTTGGACTGTGGGAGGAAACCGGAGCACCCGGAGGAAACCCACGCACACACGGGGAGGACGTGCAGACTCCGCACAGACAGTGACCCAGCCGGGAATCGAACCTGGGACCCTGGAGCTGTGAAGCATTTATGCTAACCACCATGCTACCGTGCTGCACTCGAGTCTTTGTGTACAATTGTTAGCGCCACACCCCACAACCCAAAAGATGTGCAGGGTAGGTAGATTGGCCACACTAAATTGCCCCTTAATTGGAAAAAATGAATTGGGCACTCTAAAAAAAAAATTTAATGTAGGTTTAGTGTTTGCATGACCTCTGTCAGCCATCTGACCAGTAAAGATGGCAATGGTGTTAAAGTTTCCGTCACCGGACACAGCTGTCCCTGGAGTTGCAACATAGTATAATGAATTAATGCAAATAAGTGTTGTGGACTCTTCACACTACTTTGCCTTTTTTAACTATCAGACTACTTGGCAGCATTTGGAGGGTTAGAGTGAGCTGTGTAGAAAATTGTCTTGGATATTATTGTGAGCCACCCATTGCACACTGCACCCTGTATTCATCGCAATGACTTCAATTCCCTGTCTAAACCATTCTTTCTTCCACTCCTCCTTTAAGACCTTTTGGTCACTCATATTATTAAATCCTTCTTTGTCTTGGCATCTATTTTTGTCTGATTAATTCTTTGCGAAGCAAGTTGGGATATTTTGCCTTGTTAAAGATATAAAGAAATAAAGTTTTGCATTTATATTACAAATTTCAAGCTCTCTGGATGACCCAAATGCTTTCAAGCCAATGAAGTTCTTCTGAATTACAGTCACTGCAGTAATGTAGGAAACACAGCAATCATTTGGCACTCAACCCCAGGAAGAAGAGAGAGAGCAACACCACAGCAGAGACAAAGAGGCTTTGCCACATGAGCCGACATTCGCATCATCAACTCCGACACTGGCATTGCACTTGGAGGCTGGTGAAGAGTTGAGATTATGTGTTGCATTACTGGGCGAGCTCTCATGTTAATTCACACGCCAACACGTCAGCTGATGGCCTTGCAGAATAGTTCAGATGATGGGCTTGCAGAAGATTTCTGCTAAAGGGGATTAAGATGAAGACTTTGATGTGCTGCCATGCAGGAGAATGCTGATGGACATGTACATAAGATGTTGGGTGCATTGGCTGACCTGTTAGCCTCCTGTCACTGCCGAGGAGCATGGTGGAGAATCCCAAGCTCTCTCCACAGTCTCTGCTTCATCTCCTAATCATGTTGCTGACCCAGAGGCACTGCCACTGCAGTCTCCATTCCTGTGACAGTCTTTGTGAGGATAGGTCACCGAATCATCTATTGTCTATCTGAGGGTGAAACAACATTCCCTGCTCAAATCCAGCAATTTACCCCACCCCTTAACTAAAAGAAATACTCCAGATTATGTCCAGACATAAAAGTAAGTGTCAATCAAATTACCTGCAAGTTGGGTGCTTGGCACTTTAAATAACATGAATAGTGGGTCTTGGCGGCACGTGGCACAGTGGTTAGCACTGCAGCCTACAGCGCTGAGGACCTGGGTTTGAATCTCGGTCCTGGGTCACTGTCCGTGTGGAGTTTGCACATTCTCCCCGTGTCTGTGTGGGTTTCACCCCCACAATCCAACGATGTGCAAGTTAGGTGGATTGGCCACGCTAAATTGCCCCTTAATTGGAAAAAAAATAATTGGGCACTCTAAATTTAAGAAAAAATGAATAGTGGGTCTCTTTCGCAGCTTTGTAAATATTCTTTGGTGAGTGACGAGTGAATACAGATCTGTTCTGTTATTGCTACCCATGATATGTGCTGCTTGAACACCATGAAGCAGTCTTGTTGAAGTTACAAAGAAGTCTTTATTCACATTACTGAACTATGTACATATTTACAGTAGAGGGTAAAGGTTCTTACATGTTGCTACCTATCTCTAGACTGCTCTAACCTCGGGATCATGTGCCTTCTTACATCACAGTGTGGGCAGCACTGAACTCAGTTCCATGTTAACCCTTTAGGTACCAGATCCTTCTCCTGCAAATACATTCTGTGGACCTGCATGTAAATCATGTGTCACATCAGGCAGTATAGCTGATGTCGCGGTCTGGCCATTTCCAAGGTTTCCTTTGCATATATGGCAAACTTGCAAGGGTACATTTCTCAGCATGAAGCACCAATCACGCTGCTTCAGCAGTGACCTTCTTATGTTTATCTAGCTTCCCATTAAATATATCCATGTTTTTTTTATCTCCATTGCTGCTTGTGGTAACAAGGTATTCTTACCATTCTTTGGGCAAAAAATGTCTTTCCTGATTCCTCAATTCGATTCATTGGCGACCATCTGTACTGACAGGGGGTGATTCAGCAGGCCAAAGTTAAAGTCTGGTTTGGGTGCATTTGGTACAGAGTTTCGCAATGGCCGTGTTGTCGAGATTGTGGCCCCTAATCAACGGCACTTCGTGCCAGAGGTGAGCTCCTATGAGATTCTCGACATTACTGGCTCCCTCGCCCTCTGGTTCACTCGGCTAGTGGCGAGACGCTGAGTCACGAGCTGGTTCACTCGGCTCGTGACTCAGCGTCTCGCCACTAGCAAGGGGGAGCTCCTTTTGAACGCTCCCTCACCATTCACTCCCAGTCAACACACAGTAAGAAGTCTTAAAACACCAGTTTAAAGTCCAACAGGTTTGTTTCAAACACGAGCTTTCGGAACGCAGCTCCTTCCTCAGGTGAATGGCGAGGTATGTTCCAGAAACATTTATATAGACAAAGTCAGAGATGCTGGACAATGCTTGGAATGCGAGCATTTTCAGGTAATCAAATCATTACAGATCATTACAGTCAACACACAAGCATGGCAGCGCACAGACTTGCTCCTCGCTTTGGGGATACCGACTTCACAAGGTTTCTCGACGCTGTGGATGAGAGGCGGGGCACCCTGTTCCTCCGAGGGGGTCGGAGGACCAGCAACAGGGTCAGCAATTCTGCCTCCGAGGCAGTGGCAGTGACTGTCAGTGCGACAAGGAGGACTGCCGTCCAATGTCAGAAGAAGACCAACAACCTCCAACGAGCTACTGGGGGAGGTTGCCACTTCTCTCCTGGCATCAGTACGCTTGCCACCCCTCAAATTCCCAAACACTCTCCCCCCCCCCCCCCACCACCCAAACCACAGGCTGACATCTCGCACCCTCCCCACATCTAATCCAGCAGCACATTGGCCTAGTGGTTAGCACTGCTGCCTCACAGCACCAGGAATCTAGGAACGATTCCGACCTTGGGTGACTGTCTGCACTGGTGTGGAGTTTGCACAATTTCTCTATGTCTGCGTGAGGTTCCTCCCGGTGTTCCGGTTTCCTCCCACAGACCAGTCGGGCAGGTTAGGTGGATTAGCCATGATAAATTAGAACAATGGGCCCGATCCTAGAGTTCTCGGGGCAGCACGGTGGCACAGTGGTTAGCATTGCTGCCTACGGCACTGAAGAGTTGTGTGGAGTTTGCACGTTCTCCCCGTGTCTGCGAGGGTTTCGCCCCCACAACCCAAGGATGTGCAGGTTAGGTGGATTGGCCACGCTAAATTGCCCCTGCTAAATTGCCACTTAATTGGAAAATTAAAAATTTTTTAAAAAAATAACAAAATAAAAATAATTGTGTACTCTAAATTAATTTTTTTTTTAAATCCTAGAGTTCTCAGCCCTACTATTTCCAGCTCCTTCATCAATGACCTGCTCATCATTATAATCTTATAAAAGGAAACTTAAGGCACTGGAGAAGTGCAAAAATGCTTCATAAGAAGGATTGCGTAATTGAGTTATGGGTCCGTTAGCTGTAAACTCAAATCCTATTATGGCCGCTAAATCTCGCCAGAGGGCCAAAATGCCAGTGAGATCTCGGTCTGAGATCTTCCCCACCCCCTCCAGTGATGTGATCCAGAAATTGAAATCCATTTAAATATCATTAAATGGCCTTACACCGTAACATTCAGTCCGTGGAATGCTCCCGTCCCACCGACATGATGTCACGCTGGCATGAATCACTACAGGTTTACAAAATGAAAATCAGTCACGATGACCCCCCCCCCCCCCCCCCCCCCCCCCCCCCCCCCCGGGTGCGGAGGTGCTTGGATGCCTCGGGGTTCAGGGCCAAGGTTTGTCACTGCCCCTGGCATCATGGCAGTGTCAGGAGGCATTGCCAGGGGTGAAACCATTCTCCAGGGTAATAGTGCAATCTGCTGATTTTCTCATGACAGTGTCAGAAAATCTGGCTGTGTTCCTGGAGAATAGTCAGGACCTGATACCCATTCCCATTTGTTTGGAACGCCTGCCCGATATATCAGGAAAGGCTGAAGAGACTGGTGCTGATGATTGAACACTTTCTCTCCCACCACACTCACTCCCTCCTGTGCCCTCACTCCGTCTCTCACCTGCACTCACTCCCTCTTTCCACTTGCACTCACTCCCTCTCTGCCCTCATCCCCTCACACTATTTAACTTTCAAACTCACTCAGTCCCCAGTCACTCACTTGCTCAGATGCCAGTTGTCTTCACAACCATACTGCCTCATGCTCCGGGACACCCACCCCCGGGTGCTGCCCCCCCCCCCCCCCCCCCCCCCCCCAACCCCCGGGACACCCCCTCCCCCGCTGGGATACCCCCCCCCCCCCCCCCACTCCAGCTGCCTCGCTCTCTAGGCCCCGCACCCTCACTCCAGCTGCCTCATGCACCGGGACCCGCACCCTCACTCCAGCTGCATCACTCTTCAAGACCCGCACCCCCACTCTGGCTGCCTCGCTCTCCGGACCCCACACCCCTACTCTGCCTGCCTCACAAACCAGTCGCCGCACCCCCACTCTGGCTGCCTCGCTCTCCGGGCCCCGCACCCCACTCTGGCTGCCTCACCCTCCGGGCCCCGCACCCCCACTCCGGCTGCCTCGCTCTCCGGGCCCCGCACCCCCACTCCGGCTGCCTCGCTCTCCGGGCCCCGCACCCCCACACCGGCTGCCTCACCCACCAGGCCCCGCACCCCCACTCTGGCTGCCTCGCTCTCCAGGTCCCACACCCCCACTCCGGCTGCCTCGCTCTCCGGGCCCCGCACCCCCACTCCTGCTGCCTCACCCTCCGGGCCCCGTGCCCCCACTCCGGCTGCCTCGCTCTCCGGGCCCCGCACCCCCACACCGGCTGCCTCACCCACCAGGCCCCGCACCCCCACTCTGGCTGCCTCGCTCTCCAGGTCCCACACCCCCACTCCGGCTGCCTCGCTCTCCGGGCCCCGCACCCCCACTCCTGCTGCCTCACCCTCCGGGCCCCGTGCCCCCACTCCGGCTGCCTCGCTCTCCGGGCCCCGCACCCCCACTCCGGCTGCCTCACCCACCAGGCCCTGCACCCCCACTCCGGCTGCCTCGCCCACCAGGCCCCGCACCCCCACTCCGGCTGCCTCGCTCTCCGGGCCCCGCACCCCCACTCCGGCTGCCTCGCTCTCCAGGCCCCGCACCCCCACTCCGGCTGCCTCACCCACCAGGCCCCGCACCCCCACTCCGGCTGCCTCGCTCTCCGGGCCCCACACCCCCACTCCGGCTGCCTCATGCTCCAGGCCCTGCAGCCCCACTTCTGCTACCCTGCTCTCTGGGCCCCGCACCCCCACTCCGGCTGCTGCACCTTCTAGACCCCACACCCCCATTCCGGCTGCCTCGTGCTGTGGGCCCAGTCCCCCACGTCTGCTGCCCTACTCTCTGGGCCCCACACCCCCACTCTGACTGCATCACCCTTCAGGTCCTGCACCCTTACCCTCTCGCTGCCTCGCCCTCCGGGCCCCGCACCCCCACTCCAGCTGCCTCATGCTCCGGGCCCCGCATCCCCATTCCAGCTGCTTCACCCTCCAGCCCCGCACCCCTACTGCGGCTGCCTCACCCTTCAGGTCCTGCACCCCCACTCCTGCTGCCTCATTCTCCAGGCCCCGCACCCCCACTCCGGCTGCCTCGCTCTCCAGGACCCGCACCCCCACTCCGGCTGCCTCGCTCTCCAAGCCCCGCACCGCCACTCCGGCTGCCTCCCCCACCAGGCCCCGCACCCCCACTCCGGCTGCCTCGCTCACCAGGCCCCGCACCCCCACTCCAGCTGCCTCACCCTCCAGGCACTGTGTGGTAGACAGTATTGTATGTATTATGCTACCTGTGTTGGAGGTACTACTGTATTAGAGATACGTGGTTAAATCCTGTCTGCTGGCTCCGCCCAGTGGACGGTATAAAGAGGTGTTCATCCCCGGCTGCAGCCATTTTCTGTTACGAGCTGCTGGAGAACACATCTTGTCTAATAAAGCCTTCGATTATTCTCTAATCGCAATAATTGATCGTGCATCACACTACATCCCCACTCCGGCTACCTCGTGCTCCGGGATCCGCACCCCCACTCCGGCTGCCTCAGGCTCCGGGCCCCGCACCCCAACTCCGGCTGCCTCGTGCACCGGGCTCCGCACCTCCACTGCGGCTGCCTCAACCTTTGGGCCCTGTACGCCCACTCCAGCTGCCTCACCCTCCAGGCCCTGCACCTCCACTCCGGCTGCCTCACTCTCCGGGCCCTGCACCCTCCCCCTCCGACTGCCTCATGCTGCGGGCCCCTCACCCCCATTCCAGCTGCCTCATGCTCCGCCCCCCTCTCCCCTCTGGCTGCCTCAGTCTCCGGGCCCTGCACCCCCACTCTGGCTGCCTCACCCTCCGGGCCCCGCACCTCCACTCCGGCTGCCTCGCTCTCCGGGCCCCGCACCCCCACTCCTGCTGCCTCGCTCTCCGGGCCCCGCACCCCCACTCCGGCTGCCTCGCCCACCAGGCCCCGCACCCCCACTCCGGCTGCCTCGCTCTCCAGGCCCCGCACCCCCACCGGCTGCCTCACCCACCAGGCCCCGCACCCCCACTCCGGCTGCCTCACTCTCCGGGCCCCACACCCCCCACTCCGGCTGCCTCATACTCCGGGCCCTGCAGCCCCACTCCGGCTGCCTCATACTCCGGGCCCTGCACCCCCACTTCTGCTACCCTGCTCTCTGGGCCCCGCACCCCCACTCCGGCTGCTGCACCTTCTAGACCCCATAACCCCATTCCGGCTGCCTCGTGCTGTGGGCCCAGTACCCCCACGTCTGCTGCCCTACTCTCTGGGCCCCACACCCCCACTCCGGCTGCCTCACCCTTCAGGCCCCACACTCCCAATCCGGCTGCCTCACCCTCCGGGCCCCGCACCCCCACTCCAGCTGCCTCATGCTCCGGGCCCTGCGCCCCCACTCCGGCTGCCTCATGCTCCGGGCCCCGCACCCCCATTCCAGCTGCTTCACCCTCCAGCCCCGCACCCCCACTCCGGCTGCCTCACCCTTCAGGTCCTGCACCCCCACTCCGGCTGCCTCATTCTCCGGGGCCCGCGCCCCCACTCCGGCTGCCTCGCTCTCCAGGACCCGCACCCCCACACTGGCTGCCTCGCTCTCCAGGACCCGCACCCCCACTCCGGCTGCCTCGCTCTCCGGGCCCTGCAGCCCCACTCCGGCTGCCTCACCCTCCGGGCCCCGCACTCCCAATCCAGCTGCCTCGCTCTCCAGGCCCCGCACCCCCACTCCGGCTGCCTCATTCTCCGGGCCCCGCGCCCCCACTCCGGCTGCCTCATTCTCCGGGCCCCGCGCCCCCACTCCGGCTGCCTCATTCTCCGGGCCCCGCGCCCCCACTCCGGCTGCCTCGCTCTCCAGGACCCGCACCCCACACTGGCTGGCTCGCTCTCCAGGACCCGCACCCCCACTCCGGCTGCCTCACCCACCAGGCCCCGCACCCCCACTCCGGCTGCCTCGCTCTCCGGGCCCCGCACCCCCACTCCGGCTGCCTCGCTCTCCGGGCCCCGCACCCCTACTCCGGCTGCCTCACCCACCAGCCCCGCCCCCCCACTCCGGCTGCCTCGCTCCTCGGGCCCCGCACCCCCACTCCAGCTGCCTCGCTCTCCGGGCCCCGTACCCCCACTCCGCTTCCTCGCTCTCCGTGGCCCCTCGCCCCCACTCCGCTGCCTCACAAACCAGCCCCGCACCCCCACCCGGATGCCTCACCCACCAGCCCCGCACCCCCACTCCGCTGCCTCACCCACCAGGCCCGCACCCCCACTCCGTCTGCCTCACCCACCAGGCCCCGCACCCCCACTCCGGCTGCCTCGCTCTCTAGCCCCGCACCCCCACTCCGGCTGCCTCGCTCTCCAGACCCCGCACCCCCCACTCCGGCTGCCTCGCTCTCCAGGCCCCGCACCCCCACTCTAGCAGCCTCGCTCTCCAGGCCCCGCAGCCCCACTCCGGCTGCCTCACCCACCAGGCCCCGCACCCTCACTCCGGCTGCCTCACCCTCCAGCCCCGCACCCCCAGTATGGCTGCCTCATGCTCCGGGACCCGCACCCCCACTCCGGCTGCCTAGTTCTCCAGGCCCCGCACCCCCACTCCGGCTGCCTCACCCTCCAGGCCCCGCACCCCCACTCCGGCTGCCTCGCTCTCCGGGCCCCGCACCACCACTCCGGCTGCCTCACCCACCAGGCCCCGTACCCCCACTCTGGCTGCCTCACTCTCCGGGCCCCATACCCCCATTCCAGCTGCCTCACCCACCAGGCCCCGCCTGCCCACTCCGGCTGCCTCGCTCTCCGGGCCCTGCAGCCCCAGACCGGCTGCCTCACCCACCAGGCCCCGCACCCCCACTCCGGCTGCCTCGCTCTCCGGGCCCCGCACCCCCACTCCGGCTGCCTCACCCACCAGGCCCCGCACCCCCACTCCGGCTGCCTCGCTCCCCGGGTCCCGCACCCCCACTCCAGCTGCCTCGCTCTCCAGGCCCCGCACCCCCACTCCGGCTGCCTCGCTCCCCGGGCCCCGCCCCCCACTCCAGCTGCCTCGCTCTCCGGGCCCCGCACCCCCACTCCGGCTGCCTCGCTCTCCGGGCCCCGCGCCCCCACTCCGGCTGCCTCACAAACCAGGCCCCGCACCCCCACTCCGGCTGCCTCACCCACCAGGCCCCGCACCCCCACTCCGGCTGCCTCGCTCTCCAGGCCCCGCACCCCCACTCCGGCTGCCTCGCTCTCCAGGCCCCGCACCCCCACTCCGGCTGCCTCGCTCTCCAGGCCCCGCACCCCCACTCCGGCTGCCTCACCCACCAGGCCCCGCAGCCCCACTCCGGCTGCCTCACCCACCAGGCCCCGCACCCTCACTCCGGCTGCCTCACCCTCCAGCCCCGCACCCCCAGTATGGCTGCCTCATGCTCCGGGACCCGCACCCCCACTCCGGCTGCCTAGTTCTCCAGGCCCCGCACCCCCACTCCGGCTGCCTCACCCTCCAGGCCCCGCACCCCCACTCCGGCTGCCTCGCTCTCCGGGCCCCGCACCACCACTCCGGCTGCCTCACCCACCAGGCCCCGCACCCCCACTCCGGCTGCCTCACCCACCAGGCCCCGCACCCCCACTCCGGCTGCCTCACCCACCAGGCCCCGCACCCCCACTCTGGCTGCCTCACTCTCCGGGCCCCTTACCCCCACTCCGGCTGCCTCGCTCTCCGGGCCCCGCACCCCCACTCCGGCTGCCTCACCCTCCAGCCCCGCACCCCCACTCCGGCTGCCTCGCTCTCCGGGCCCCGCACCCCCACTCTGGCTGCCTCACCCTCCAGTCACTGTGTGGTAGACAGTATTGTATGTATTATGCTGCCTGTGTTGGAGGTACTACTGTATTAGAGATACGTGGGTAAATCTCTGTCTGCTGGCTCCGCCCAGTGGACGGTATAAAGAGGTGTTCATCCCCGGCTGCAGCCATTTTCTGTTACGAACTGCTGGAGAACACATCTTGTCTAATAAAGCCTTCGATTATTCTCTAATCACAATAATTGATCGTGCATCACACTACATCCCCACTCCGGCTACCTCGTGCTCCGGGATCCGCACCCCCACTCCGGCTGCCTCAGGCTCCGGGCCCCGCACCCCCACTCCGGCTGCCTCAGGCTCCGGGCCCCGCACCCCAACTCCGGCTGCCTCGTGCACCGGGCTCCGCACCTCCACTGCGGCTGCCTCAACCTTTGGGCCCTGTACGCCCACTCCAGCTGCCTCACCCTCCAGGCCCTGCACCTCCACTCCGGCTGCCTCACTCTCCGGGCCCTGCACCCTCCCCCTCCGACTGCCTCATGCTGCGGGCCCCTCACCCCCATTCCAGCTACCTCATGCTCCGCCCCCCTCTCCCCTCTGGCTGCCTCAGTCTCCGGGCCCTGCACCCCCACTCTGGCTGCCTCACCCTCAGCCCCCCCTCTCCCCTCCGGCCGCCTTAGTCTCCGGACCCTGCACCCCTTGAGAAGGTGCTGGAATGGTGCTCTCGTGTGTTTCCAGCAGTGCTACATCATTGACTTGAAAATAAGGATAACATGACTTAGAGACTGCATGTAAATGAGAAATAGGAAATAATGGCAGCAGGAAAAGAAGCTAATGCAAATGGTAATCTAGCTGAAATTAGTTAGATAAGAATGAATAGATAAGACTGGGAGGTGCGGTATTGTTGCACACTTCACATTAATCAGTTAGATCTCTGCACAAAGGCAAGAGGAGGTTTGCAGGATGCTGCCTTCTTGATGGCAGTGCTCCGATTGAGGAGAAGAGCCAAGCTCATCTTTGATAGGGTTCCCCCGGACCTCAGGCTGGGCTCCTAAGAAGAAACAAAGGATGAAGAGATCAAACACATCCCACAGAGACTGGCATGACCATTTCTATTTAGATTGAATGAGATACAGCGCCGCACATGTTTACATTTGTCAAGACTTGTGGTGGTCATTTTGCGGGAGGTCTATCACCACATGGACTGAGAGGCCAACCCATGCCAGTGGCCCAGAAGGTCACCGCAAGCGGATCATTCCAGAAATCCACAGGGGACCTATGTGGCAGCTCTCAGCCCTCAACACATAAACATATCAAGGAGGTGATGGATGCCTTTACAGTAAGGCTTATCATGACATGTTCACAAATAATGAAGCTGGTCAGAATGCTAGATTTCATGAATTTGTGCCAATACCAGGTAGAGTGCAATCGATTGCACTCATGTCACTTTAACATAGAACATAGAACAGTACAGCATAGAACAGGCCCTTCGGCCCTCGATGTTGTGCCGAGCAATGATCACCCTACTCAAACCCACGTATCCACCCTATACCCGTAACCCAACAACCCCCCCCCTTAACCTTACTTTTTAGGACACCACGGGCAATTTAGCATGGCCAATCCACCTAACCCGCACATCTTTGGACTGTGGGAGGAAACCGGAGCACCCGGAGGAAACCCACGCACACACGGGGAGGATGTGCAGACTCCGCACAGACAGTGACCCAGCCGGGAATCGAACCTGGGACCCTGGAGCTGTGAAGCATTTATGCTAACCACCATGCTACTGTGCTGCACGTTTAGAGCTTCATGGCAGCAGCTCCTGCTCTTCATTAACAGGAAAGTTTTCCACTCCATTAACATCAGAAGCACATTTGCACCAGGTATCCTGCCTCCTGCATCCTGAGTCACTCCCAGGTCCCTCAGATATTCAAAGGGTTGCAGCGCTTCCAGAGCAGGCTGCTGGGTGCCTAAAGATAGGTTTCTGATGCCTGCACTGCTCGTTTGGAGCTCTACACTACTCTTCAGAGGGGTTATCCAACATAATCATGGTATGTTACATTCAGCACAACCTGGCACTTCAAAAGGAAAACCCCTTGCCAGAGGAAGGCATGGAGGAGGCTGAGAACTCCCCGGATGATGATGGCATGAAGAGGCTGTTGAGGGTCATCTTCCATGTAATGATGGCCTCAAAGCAGCACAAGTGGTAGACATGCCCATGATGCCCTGATAGCTACAAGTTCCCATAAATTTAAGATCCAGGCACAAGAAACCGAGTGCAGATCTCCTGTCCCATAGTGCTATGTCAGTGCTGGGAAAGGCCTTTTCCATCAGTGACATCAAGAAGTCTGCATCCAGCCTTGGACCTGCAAACCTGGTGTACCACCGGGCTCCGTTCTTTGGAAAGGTCGGCAAACAAAGCTGCATATAGCCACTGTGGGAAGTAGAAGTCAGATCTCCAGCGCACAGACTGCATCTACTGGACTCAATGCAGTCGGAGCCACTTGAATGAGATACTTCTTGTGGTGATAGAAATGCACACGTGGTTGGAGATATCATCATGGCTGCAGTTATATAATAACTGTGACATCTCATTATCGATGAGACACTATTACTGGTAACCCTCTGAGGCACATGAACATGCATAACCCAATGGCGCCTCATGAGGAATAAACGTTCCACATTCCAAGTGCAGATACTTCCAAAAAAGAGTTGGTCACATCTCCCTGACATTACACAAGATGTGAGTAATTAGCATGAGCCCACTAAACATCACATGAATCTGAGGCATATGAAGGCACCATTCACAGAAGTGGGAGCTTGGGTCAACCTCGCAATAAGAGCGCGCAGAGATGTACATGCATGACACATTTAAATAATGAGACCATTATCATGAACAAAAAATGTATTTACAAGGATATATTATATATACAGTGAGTGAATATGCGCCCCTACAACGAGGTCAAACCGTTGCAATTTGTTTTTTGTTTGATGCAGTATCTCTTTAAAGGGCAGCTCTCGATTTGTTCCTCAGTTTATGTGACTTTGTTTAGTTAGTTCAAACCAAAATAGTATAGTGGGATCAAAGTTTAAAACATTTTTCTAACCCTACTGCTATATCTGGGTGCATCCCATACATCCACAGCAGAGGTGGAGACAGCAGACAGCCTGCTGACTGCGACGCCCTGTTGTCTGTGATGATCCTGGTGGCCTGGCCTGCTTTGGGTCTCCTACTGTGAGGCAAATATACCCTCCTTGGCACGTGGGGCTGGAAGTGATGGGATCACAGGTGGCGGGGAGGGGGGTTGAGATCAGCTGGACAATCTTGGAATCACCTGAATGGATAGCCCTGGTGTGTGTAGCTCATTGTCTTCCTCCCTGTGCATGCCCGAGGACCTCTGCCTGACTCGTTGAGGAGAAGCGGCATTGGGAGTGAGGTCAAGATGCCCAACGCCCTTCTTACCTTCACTCCATCGCTCTAGGTAAAGTTCCGAGCGCAAATCCGGCAGAACCAGCTGGAGCAAGATCTCTGAGGCAGTCACCAAGTGCGTGAGAACCCGACCCGCCGGGCAGCAGGAAACTTACCGCCCGCATCCGCAATTACTCTCCAGAATGGAAAATTCCTCCCAAAGTGTTTCTAGCTTGTCTTTCATTAAATGCTGGAAATTCTGGTGATGTGGCTTATCAGAATCAGGGTAATCCTGTCGTACTTCAACCAAGGTCATCCCTTTATAAATAACTTGTGATCCAGAAGAATGCCATCATTTACGAGTCATAAGATACCATGTTTTCTGCATTGAAACGTTTAGATATCCACAACAGATTTGCAAATTTATGGTTGTAACAACCAAAGTCCCATCAGGATATACAGGGTTATGCGTTATCAATATACCCTGCATTTCTTTTCCAACTTAATAGTTTAATAAACTACCAAATGTGCATTCATACCCTAGTTAAAACAAGTGCTTCCAGCTTTGTTGGATGCAATTCAGTCAGGAAATCTATCATCTGCTGTGACTTACATTCCACTGCACCTTATTAAAGCATGAAGCACATTAAAGCTGAACAATCATGACTTAACATTCCAGATTGTCAGATCATAGAATCGTAGAATGATAGAACAGCAAAGCGCAGAAGGAGACCATTCAGCCCCGCAAGCCTGAGCTGGTTCTTTTGAAGAGCAATTTAATTAGACTCACTCCCCCGCTCTTTTACCACATCCCAGCAATTTCTTCTCCACAAGTATTTATCTAATCCCCTTTTGAGGGTTACTAGTGACTCTCCAATTCATGCACCATCTGGACTATGTCATAAAAATCATTTCTGGCTCCTTTTTCATTCTGTTGAACACATGCTCACTATTAAGATGTGTTAGTCGATAGATGTAAAAGATCGCATGATGAGAATGAACGAGTGAAAAGGATGAAGTGATTTCTCACTAAGCTCTGTAAATATTGACAGAACCTTCAGTTATGTATTCAGTTAGCATCATAGAATCATATAATCCATACAGTGCGGTGGCGCAGTGGTTAGCACTGCTACTTCATGGCGCCGAGGGCCCAGGTTCAATACTGACCCCGGGTCACTGTCCGTATGGAGTTTGCGCATTCTCCCCATCTTTCCGTGGGTCATACCCCCACAACCCAAAGATGTGTAAGGTAGGTGGATTGGCCACACTAAATTGCCCCTTAATTGGAAAAAAATATTGGAGTTCTCGAAAAAAAAAATTTTTTAAAGAGTAGCATGGTGACGCAGTGGTTAGCACTGCTACCTCACGGCACCGAGGTCCCATGACCGATCCCAGCCCTGGGTTACTGTTCGTGTGGAGTTTGCACATTCTCCCCATGTTTGCGTGCATTTCGCCCCCACGATCCAAAAGATGAGCAGGATAGGTGGATTGGCCACACTAAATTGCCCCTTAATTGGAAAAAATGAATTGGTTACTCTAAAATTTATTTTAAAAATAAATAAATAAATTTATTAAAAAAAGAATCCCTTCAGTGCAGAAGGAAGCCATTCGGCCCATCAAGTCTGCACTGCTCCACTCCGCCCTATTCATGGTAATCTAATTTTCACATTCCTGGACAGTAAGGAGCAATTTATCATGGCCAATCCATCTAACCTGCACATCTTTTGACTGTTGGACGAAACTGGAGGAAACCCACACAGAAACGGGGAGAACATGCAAACTCCACCCAGATAGTCACCTAAAGCTGAAATTGAACCCCAGTCACTGGCAATGTTGGCAGAACTATTTTCCACCATTAAAATGCCTCACCTCCAGAGTATTCATGTAAACAGGGAGTCAATTAAAAAAAAGCAAATAGGAATCCATCAGAATTAAATTGCTGGGGCGCCGAGGTCCCAGGTTCAAACCCAGCCTTGGGTCACTATCCGTGTGGAGTTTGCTCATTCTTCCTGTGTTTGTGTGGGTCTCACCCCCACAACCCAAAAGATGTGCAGGATAGGTGGATCGGCCACGCTAAATTGTCCCTTAATTGGAGAAAGAATTATTGGATACTCTAAATTTATTGAAAAAAATAATTAAATTGTTGGGCTTAGACTTTCTGTCTTTGTTCAGCAAGTTTCTGATATAAATTCAGAATAATGGCAGCTTTCCAAGTGTCCATTCTCGTTTCTTTTTTTAAATAAATTTAGAGTACCCAATAATTTTGTCCAATTAAGGGGCAATTGAACATGGCCAATCCACCTACCCTGCACATCTTTGGGCTGTGGGGATGAAACCCACGCAGACACGGGGAGAATGTGCATACTCCACACGGACAGTGATCCAGGGTCAGGATTCGAACCCG
Organism: Scyliorhinus canicula; assembly: GCF_902713615.1. NCBI lineage: Eukaryota > Metazoa > Chordata > Chondrichthyes > Carcharhiniformes > Scyliorhinidae > Scyliorhinus > Scyliorhinus canicula. The sequence goes on from NC_052158.1 coordinate 115,103,987, forward strand.
GGTCCTCGGCGCCGTAGGCAGCAATGCTAACCACTGTACCACTGTGCTGCCCTTCCATTCTCATTTCTGACAGGTTACTGATCTGCGCGCATACATATCACTGGGAGTTCATTAACGTATCCTAAAATAAGCAGGAATGGTGCTCAATTCCCCAAATACCGTGACTTGTGCTTCATTGTAACAACGCTACATTAAAAATAAGATGCTTCAGGTGCATGTGTGTCACCAAAATTAGCTGATAATAACAGAAGTATTTAACTTTGGTGTTTGTAGACTGAAGAGAATTTCCAGTTCCAGTCGTGTTCTTGAAGTGTTATTTTTTGCCTTGCACCAGAGTTGGACTGGACGTCTTTACAACATTACGAAGAGGGCCCTTGAAACCGCAGCGAAACGTTTGCTCACACCCATAGTAACAGGTTCTGTGCACCTATCCAAGGGTGAAAGTAACTTACAGTTCTTATAGGTACACCCTTATGGAAACCGCTGCCACCCCCCCCCCCCCAACTCCCCCCACCACGACTACTACCCGCCCTCCCCCCCCTACCGCCTGCAGGCTGAGACACTTAACTTCATGGATACCTCTGAAATAATACCTCTTTAATATTGGAATAAGTGGTCTGACCTAACCTTATTGAAAGTCCCACATTGGCCCAGACAGCTGATCTGGCTGCTCTCCCTGTTCCTGTCGTGCTATGCCTCGAAATGAATGTGCTGCATGTCGGCACTTTCCAAGCCACAGTTTCACAGATGGCATCAGATTCCACTGAGTATCAGGAGATGCCACACATGAAATGAATACCAAGTCCACTACATGACGAGTGGTAGATGCGACCCGATTCACTGTAATTATATTATTTATCACACTGAATCCCCTTTCCCAGCCAGCGTTGCTTGCAGCAAAGGTGTCCACTGCAAGGAGGAGTTTTTTTAAAGTTTTCAGTGGACGTGTTTTCCTCCAGAAGCCTTGAATTCAACAAAATGGGTTTACTGTTGACTGATTCTCAGTTGATCAGCCAATGCTCTTACTTCCTTTTGTCCAAAGTTGGGATTCCCCGGATTATTTTGCCACTTTTCAGGATTCAAAACCGACAAATTATTGATGAAGTTCCCATAATCAGAAGCCCCTTCTTTGTGTGTGCTTTGATCCGCTTTCTTTGATGCAGTTGTGAATAGTTTTCTCCTCACGTTGTCAACAGCCTGCTTGGATGAATTGAGACGAGTTGATTGTGGGTCTTTTCCCAACACCGCTTAGCTTGTTGTTTTTGAACATCATGAATTGTTCAGCCTTCTGGGCTTGTCCAGAGTGAACTTCTGGATTTGTTTTAAGACTTTTGATTCGATTGATGTATATTTTCATTAGATTGCCTGCTTTTGGAATGGTCATTTTGCATTTTTGCAAGATCTCGGTTCTGTCAGCACATCCAGCATTAAAGAAGGGTTTCTGATAAAAAGATTTTCACAGGACACAGCTTACAGTGTAGTCCTTGAAATTTAACACATTCAGTCCCAGCTCACGACCGGTCTTGTGAGGCCTCCCAAGTGTTTTGCCAACTGCAGGGTATGATTGCCAGACTGCTCTGCTCTCCACTTTGATGACACCTACCTTAGATTGAACACTTTGTCCAGTTTATTTCCTTTTTAAAATAAATTTAGAGTACCCAATTATTATTTCCAATTAAGGGGCAATTTATCATATCCAATCCACCTATCCTACACATCTTTGGGTTGTGGGGGTGAAACCCACACAGACACGGGGAGAATGTGCAAACTCCTCACGGACAGTGACCCAGAGCTGGGATAGAACCTGGGACATTGGCGCCGTGAGACTGCAGTGCTAACCACTGCACCAGCGTGCTGCCCAACGTTGTCTAATTTTTAATGTGTAATTCATGGGAATGAGCACTCAGTTCATGAGAATATTTTTGGCGATTACTATAAAATTAATATAATGGTCGAAACTTTCTTCCCATTCCCGTTGGTGGAATCTCCCGGTCCCACTAGCGGCGACCCCCACCACGGGTTCTCCAGCCACGGAAAAACCCATTGACAGCAGCAGGCAGGCTGCCTCCGCCACCACAAAACACGTTGTGTAGGGGAGGAGGGGGTGGGGTTCAAGGGGGGGGGGAGTTGGTGGGGGGGGGGGGAGGGGGGGGGAGTCTAAAAAGACTTAAAGTCACTTGTACCTCTGGTGACTTCTAAAGCTTCATCAACAGCAAGTTCCATTCTAGAGTTGAGGCAATGCCATGATATCACATGAGAAAAGTTACTTTGACGTAGTTTCCAACACCAGCTTTGACCCCAAACATCACATTTGAGTCTTCACTACAAAAGCAGATCAACACCTCAAATAATAGTTCCTTAGTGTTCCACTTTAATGGCTTCTGCTCTTGTACTTTGCAGCTCAATCAAGTCCAGAGGAAATATAACTGACCCCTATACTGGTTCTCAGAAAAATTATAAGAGTCGGGTGTCCAGCAAGAATAGTTGATTTAATGACAAGTTCAGTCATTTGTGACTTACTGTCACTGATTTTATTGAGAATTTTCTTTTTCATTTGTGGATTATATAATTTATTATGTCGACAGACTGTTCTCGAATGGAATAAAACTTTCCTTCCCTTGCAATTTAGGTTCAGTTCATTTAGATTTTAAAAGATGTTTGCAAGATAAGGTATAGCTTGTGTCCAACTCTCATTTGCCAGTACTTCCCTGCATATAACGCTCATGGGCTTTGCATCCTGATTTGCACTGGCACAATTAACAAAGCCATACCTCCAGAAATCATCTTTATAGTGCTTTGTTCTTGATTTCAGTTTCTTCTTAATGGGAAGTTCACCAAAGACCCTGGAGTACTGTTTCTATCTCACTCCAACTCTGCTTTGTTCTGCTGTGGACTCTCCTGCGCAGCTCTCTTCAGCAGGTCCTGGCCTGTTTGTGTCTCTGGCCCTCTCTTCCTTATCACAAAATGACCCATCTTCAGCTCTTCACAGTCCTGTTGCTTGCATTCTGGCAGCTAGAAAATGGAGGAATTGCACCTCCATGATTTTGTTTTGCGCCCAAAGCATGGATATACAGGGCGTGTGACACAGTGCGTATGGCAGGCGCATGACTAGTTCTCTGCCGCCACTTCTGGAAGAAGACTCTAACATACGTATTTAAAGGTTGATCGCGGCTGTTGGGCATTCTTAAAAGCCGGTTGTCCCTGCTGGGTGCTTTTCCCACAATCAGGAATGCCGTAACCCACCCACGACAAACCCGCGGGTCACAACCCCCAGTTTGAAAACCCCTGGACTATGGTCTTCGATTTTAAACCCTCCCCAATGGGCTGGAGGGAGTTGCTCTGGCCTGACGCTAGAGAGTGTGTATTAAGAAATTGGAATTGAAATGAAAACAGGCCACTTAAAGTGTAAAGTTGTGGCATAATTCTGTCTTCAGCGCTGTGACCTATTTTAACTTCACCACAATGCACTGCCTGCTTATCAACAGGAACAACACTGAAGGAGGAGCTGGTTGGCCAGAAGGGACACAGATGTGTTTCAAAGCTTTTGATCTTTTAAACTCATTGTCGGTGAGGAGGGGCAGGAGTGATTGACAGCCATTCAAGATACATTTCCAGAAAGGTACATACACATCACATCACAACTCTCTTAGTGAGAGAAAGTAAGGTTCAAACTATGTAGTGTTTAACTGTGAATACACCTGGAATACTGATTTTGGATATCAAGAAATGAGAGAATTGCAAAGTTTGGGGCAGGGCAACTACATTCCTGAATCTGCTCCATAGCGTCATGGCTCTGAGTTCGAAGGAAAAACTGGCTACACTGCAGCGTGATTTTAACCCAGCTGACAGGTGGGGTGAGTGGATAACCAAAACAATGCTCAAGAAAGAGATCATGCCATTCCTGAAATGGTCCCCACAACACCATGGGCTGGAATTAGGGTGTCACGCGGTCAGTAGATACCAAGAGAAGCCTCCCCTGCACTTCTGACTGCCGTAATACCTCATGAGATCTAACCAGGTCTCCCGTGGTGTTGTGATCTGGATCCCAACCACAATGGGCGGGACCCAGTCTCGCACGGTTAGGTGAGTTTAAAGCCCAATTAGCTGTGCTAGCGTTGGATCAAATGGACAGCCAGCATCTACCTACATCGCTAAGGAAATCCCAGCTGAGCACCAATTAGTACTGGTCCCCACAAATGGAGACCAGGCGTACCAGTACATGGTGGGGGAGTGGGTCTCCCAGATGATCGTATGCCCCCGGGTGGTACCACTGCCAGAGTGCCATGCTGGCAGCGCCCAGGTGCCAGGCTGGCATTTTGCCCATACAGGGAATAGGGCCCAGGGTGTCCTGCCAGTATCTGCTGGGTTGCAGGGGGAGGGGTGTGCTCGAGATTCCCCCGACAGGTGAGTTCGGGTGCTGGAGAGATATGGTGGTCGTGTTGGGGGGGGGGGGGGGGGGGGGGGGATCTAGAGATTGGGGTGCCATTTAAGAATGTCGTCCCAATCGCATTCTGCACTGAGAAGTTCCACTCGTCGAAGTTCCTTAGTCCAGGAAATGACACGAAGTGCAACCTCGGTGGTGGTGGTGGAGGGGGGGGGGGGGGGGGGGGGGGAGAAGGGGGGGGGAAGAAGGGGGGGGAGGGGGGGTTGGTGGGGGGCGTGCGGGCGGCATTCACCGCTGGGCCTCAAAATTGCAACAGAGGAACAGCCGGGTCGTTCCTGGCACTTGCAGCCCCATTAATCCCATCCATGGCAGCACAGTAGGATTGTGGTTAGCACAATTGCTTCACAGCTCCAGGGTCCCAGGTTCGATTCCGGTTTGGGTCACTGTCTGTGCGGAGTCTGCACATCCTTCCCGTGTGTGCGTGGGTTTCCTCCGGGTGCTCCGGTTTCCTCCCACAGTCCAAAGATGTGCAGGTTAGCTGGATTGGCCATGCTAAATTGCCCTTAGTGGCCAAAATTGCCCTTAGTGTTGGGTGTGGTTACTGGGTTATGGAGATAGGGTGGAGGTGTTGACCTTGGGTAGGGTGCTCTTTCCAAGAGCCGGTGCAGACTCGATGGGCCGAATGGCCTCCTTCTGCACTGTAAATTCTATGCTCTATGATAGAACGTACCCTGATTTTCGGGGGGTTAGTTCGCGCCTCATATATTTTCATTTGACAAAAGTTTGTTCAGGTAGCCAGCCAGCACCAGACAGGAATAAACTTATTTAACATCAAAACATACAGGACAATGATGTCATTGACATCACATTGCAATTTTAAGGAGAAAACCAGGAGGCTGCAAAAAACTAGTACTGGAGAGGTCAGAAGAGGACATGCAGTATTTATTTTTAAATTTCTACCTGGATTCACTGCAAGGTAAGTGAATCAGGAATGTTCCTCCAGGCGATAAGAGGTTTACGTGCACCTTCCCGTCCCAGTATTCTTTTGACTACCCAGCACTGACATCTGTTTGGAAGCCACAATCACAGCTCTAATCTTAGGCCAGGAAACATTCGCTTGGGCCCTGCCAATGTCTACTCTACCTCTTAGTAATTCCTGTCCCACTTGTCAATTTTGCTGTAATCCCTCCCACCTTCAGTGTGAGACCATTCAGAACAATTGAACTGATGCTGAGGGTTTAAAGTGGCCCAGGCCTCACACTCACTTTGCCGAAGGAGTGACGACTGCAAGCCCTGAACAAACCCCAAATTAAAACCAGGCCTTTGGGCTTCTTTGGGCTTCTCAGTTTGGGAAGGGAGATTATGACCTTCTAAAGGTATGTAAGGTTATAGAAAATGTGAACCTGCAATATTACTTCAAATGTAGCACAAGAGGAAACAGGGTCAAACGAATAAAGGGGAATTTTACAATTGGCATCATTTTTCTTTACACAGCACAATTAACGTGTGCAATACACTCCCAGATAGAGTGGTGGAGGTGAGAAATTCTGAATTATTTAAGAAACAATTCAGGCTGCAGTGGAAGCACATTGGAATTCTTTGGATGGATACGTTAAGATGGGCTAAATGTCTTTCTTCGTTTGATTCTCAACTAAGGCCAAACAGAATATTGCAGGTCTGTTCCATCAGACTCAATGTAAGCGAGTATGAAGGGGGTAACAGTAATAAGAACATAAGAACTAGGAGCAGGAGTAGGCCATCTGGCTCCTCGCGCCTACTCCGCCATTCAATGAGATCATGGCTGATCTTTTGTGGACTCAGCTCCACTTTCCGGCCCGAACACCATAACCCTTAATCCCTTTATTCTTCAAAAAAACTATCTATCTTTAGCTTTAAAGTATTTATTGAAGGAGCCTCAACTGCTTCACTGGTCAAGGAATTCCATAGATTCACAACTCTTTGGGTGAAGAAGTTCCTCCTAAACTCAGTCCTCAATCTACTTCCTCTTAATTTGAGGCTGTGCCCCTTAGTTCTGCTTTCACCCGCCAATGGAAACAACCTGCCCGTATAGATGTATCCTATCTATTCCCTTCATAATTTTATATGTTTCTATAAGATTCCCGCGCATCCTTCTTAATTCCAACGAGTACAGTCCCAGTCTACTCAACCTCTCCTCGTAATCCAACCCCATTCAGCTCTGGGATTAACCTAGTGAATCTCCTCTGCATACCCTCCAGCACCAGTACGTCCTTTCTCAGGTAAGGAGACCAAAACTGAACACAATACTCCAGGTGTGGCCTCACTAACACCTTATACAATTGAAGCATAACCTCCCTAGTCTTAAACTCCATCCCTCCAGCAAAGGACAAAACTCCATTTGCCTTCTTAATCACCTGTTGCACCTGTAAACCAATTTTTTATGACTCATGCACTAGCACACCCAGGTCTCGCTGCACAGCAGCATGTTTTAATATTTAATCATTTAAATAATAATCCCTTTTGCGGTTATTCCTATCAAAATGGATAACCTCACATTTGTCAACATTGTATTCCATCTGCCAGATCCTAGCTCATTCACTTAACCTATCCAGATCCCTCTGCAGACTTCCAGTAGCCTCTGCACTTTTCGCTTTACCACTCATCTTAGTGTTATCTTCAAACTTGGAATCATTGCATTTGGTCCCCAACTCCAAATCATCTATGTAAATGGTGAACAATTGTGGGCCCAACACTGATCCCTGAGGGACATCACTAGCTACTGATTGCCAACCAGAGAAACACCCATTAATACCCACTCTTTTGCTTTATATTAATTAACCAATCCTCTATCCATGCTACCACTTTACCCTTAATGCCATGCATCTTTATCTTATGCAGCAACCTTTTGTGTGGCACCTTGTCAAAAGCTTTCTGGTAATCAAGATATACCACATCCATTGGTTCCCCGTTATCTACCGCACTGGTAATGTCCTCAAAACATTCCACTAAATTAGTTAGGCACGACCTGCCCTTTATGAACCAATGCTGTGTCTGCCCAATGGGACAATTTCCATCCAGATGCCTCGCTATTTTTTCCTTGATAATAGATTCCAGCATCTGCCCTACTACTGAAGTTAAGCTAACTGGCCTATAATTACCCGCTTTCTGCTTACATCCTTTTCTAAACAGTGGTGTCACGTTTGCTCATTTCCAACCCGCCGGGACCACCCCAGAGCCTGGTGAATTTTGGTAAATTATCACTAGTGCATTTGCAATTTCCCTAGCCATCTCTTTTAGCACTCTGGGATGCATTCAATCAGGGCCAGGAGACTTGTCTACCGTTAGCCCCATTAGCTTGCCCATCACTACCTCCTTAGTGATAACAATCATTTCAAGGTCCTCACCCATCATAGACTCATTTCCATCAGTCACTGGCATGTTATTTGTGTCTTCCACTGTGAAGACCGATCCAAAAAACCTGTTCAGTTCCTCAGCCATTTTCTCATCTCCCACTATTAAATCTCACTTCTCATCCTCTAAAGGGCCAATATTTACCTTAGCCACTCTTTTTTGTTTTGTAGAAACTTTTACGATCTGTTTTTATATTCTGAGCAAGTTTACTCTCAGAATCTATCTTACTCTTCTTCATAGCTTTTTTAGTAGCTTTCTGTTGCCCCCTAAAGATTTCCCAGTCCTCTCGTCTCCCACTAATCTTTGCCACTACATTTCATTTCATTTTGCTTTGCATGCTTTTTCCTTCAATTTGATACTCTCCCTTATTTCCTTAGATATCCACGGTCCACAAGAGGTGATCGTCTCCCTGGACGCAGAAAAGGCCTTCGACAGAGTCGAATGGAAATACCTCATAGAGGTACTGGAGCGGTTCGGGCTTGGAACAGGGTTCACCGCTTGGGTAAAGCTCCTGTACAACGCTCCCATGGCGAGTGTACAGACCAACAATACCAACTCCCAATACTTCCAGCTGCACAGGGGCACCAGACAAGGATGCCCACTGTCCCCGCTGCTGTTCGCACTAGCAATCGAACCGCTAGCAATCGCGCTCAGGGCAGCAAAAAATTGGAGGGGGATCCGAAGGGGAGGTAGAGAGCACAGAGTCTCACTCTATGCGGATGATCTGCTCCTCTATATCTCGGACCCACAAAGCAGCATGGACGGAATCATCGCGCTCCTGAAAGAGTTTGGAGCCTTCTCGGGCTACAAACTCAACATGAGCAAAAGTGAGATCTTCCCATTACACCCGCAAGGGGGGGGGGGGGGGCAGCACTAAAGGGGCTGCCGTTCAAACAAGCCCGACATAAATTCCGCTACCTGGGGATCCAAATAGCCCATGACTGGAAAGGGATCCACAAATGGAACCTCACCAGCCTGACGGAGGAAGTTAAAAAGGACCTGCAAAGATGGAACACACTCCCGCTCTCCCTCGCGGGGAGAGTTCAGACGATCAAAATGAACGTACTGCCCAGGTTCCTCTTCCTGTTTAGATCCATTCCGATCTACATCCCCAAGGCCTTTTTCAAAGCGCTGGACAAACTCATCATGTCGTTCGTATGGGGGGGTAAAAATGCTAGGATCCCAAAGAAGGTCTTACAAAAAACAAAAACCAGGGGAGGGTTAGCCCTCCCGAATCTACAATTCTACCACTGGGCAGCAACAGCCGAGCGAGTAAGGGGATGGATCCAGGAGCCAGAAGCTGAGTGGGTGCGTGCGGAGGAGGCCTCCTGCATGGGAACCTCCCTCCGGGCCCTCGCCACGGCAGCACTCCCATCCCCACCCAAAAAAACACTCCAGCAGCCCAGTGGTGACAGCCACCCTCCAATCCTGGAACCAACTGCGGCAGCAACTTGGCCTGACCAAAATGTCGAACAGGGCTCCCATCTGCAACAACCATAGGTTCAAACCAGCACTGACCGACGCCACCTTCAAAAGGTGGAGGCAGGACGGGGGGACACTGACAGTCAGGGACCTATACACGGACGACAGGATCGCAACACTGGACGAACTGACAGAGAAATTTCAGCTAGCTGGGGGGAACGAGCTACGGTACCTGCAGCTCAAAAACTTCCTACGAAAGGAGACAAGGACGTACCCACAACCGCCACGACAGACACTACTGGAAGACCTACTGGACGCAAGTATCCTAGAGAAAGGGAACTGTAGTGACATGTATGACCGACTGGTAGATAGGGACGACACCGTACTGGACGCAACAAGGAGGAAATGGGAGGACGACCTGGGGATGGAGATCGGGTGGGGACTCTGGAGCGAAGCACTGCATAGGGTCAACTCCACCTCCACGTGCGCAAGGCTCAGCCTGACGCAACTAAAAGTGGTACATAGAGCCCACTTAACAAGAACCCGTATGAGTAGGTTCTTCCCGGAGGTGGAAGACAGATGTGAACGGTGCCAAAGAGGCCCGGCCAACCACGCCCACATGTTCTGGTCCTGCCCCAGACTCGTGGAGTACTGGACAGCCTTCTTCGAGGTAATGTCCAAAGTGGTGGGAGTGAGGGTGGAGCCATGCCCGATAGTGGCGGTCTTCGGGGTTTCAGAACAGCCAGATCTATTCCTGGGGAGGAGGGCGGATGCCCTTGCCTTTGCCTCCCTGATCGCCCGCCGTAGAATCCTGTTTGGCTGGCGGTCAGCAGCACCGCCCAGAGCTGCGGACTGGCTGTCCGACCTCTCGGAATCTCTCCAAATGGAGAAAATCAAATTTGCCATCCGAGGGTCGGACGACGGCTTCCACAGAACGTGGGAGCCATTCATGCAACTGTTCCGGGACCTATTTGTGGCCAATGTACAAGAGGAAGAATAGTCGGGGGAAGGTAGCGGGAGGGGGGGGGGGGGGGGGCTACAGGTTCGTTACGGGGGTTCGATGGCTAGCTAAGGCCCAAAACCAAGCTAAATAAACATGTTGAGGGGGGGAGGGGGGGGGGGGGGCGCAGTTACTACTACGAAGATGCTTACCTGTAAATATGTATGTTAATTTTTGCGTGTTTGTTTTTGTTTGTTTTTTTTTCTCTCTCCTAACAATTTGTAATTTGTTCAATATAAAATACGAAAACTGAATAAAAACATTTATAAAAAAAAAAAGATATCCACGGTCGATTTTCCCTCTTTCTACCGTCCTTCCTTTTTGTTGGGCACTGTGAAAAATCGCTTGGAAGGTTCTCCACTATTCCTAAACTGTTTTACCATAAAGTCTTTATTCCCAGTCTACCTCAGCTAGCTCTTCTCTCATCCCATTGTAATCTCCTTTGTTTTAGCACAAAACACTAGTGTTTGATTTTACCTTCTCACCCTCCATCTGTATTTTAAATTCCACCATATTGTGACCGCTCCTTCCGAGAGGATCCCTAACTATGAGATCATTAATTAATCCTGTCTCATTACACAGGACCAGATCTCGGACCGCTTGTTCCCTCGTAGGTTCCATTACATACCGTTCTAGGAAACTTTCGTGGATACATTCTAGAAACTCCTCCTCAAGGCTGCCTTGACCGACCTGGTTAAACCAATCAACATGTAGATTAAAATCCCCCATGATAACAGCTGTACCATTTCTACATGCATCAGTTATTTCTTTGTTTATTGCCTGCCCCATCATAATGTTACTATTTGGTGGCCTGCAGACTACTCCTATCACTGACTTTTTCACCTTACTATTCCTGATTTCTACCCAAATGGATTCAACCTTATACTCCATAGCACCGAAGTCATCCCTTACTATTGCCCAGATGTCATCCTTAAATAACAGAGCTACACCACCTCCCATGCCATCCACTCTGTCCTTCCGAATAGTTTGATACCCTTGGATATTTAACTCCCAGTCGTGACCATCCTTTAACCATGTTTCAGTAATGGCCACTAAATCATAGTCATTCACAATGATTTGCGCCATCAACTCATTTACCTTATTCTGCATACTACGAGATGCAGGTAAAGTACACTTATGTTGGCTTTATACCTCTGTATGTCTTGAAGTGGTTGTTTGAAGTGCGGTGTTTATGGTATCATTCTTCAAGACACAAAACCGTAGAAAGTTCTGAAAGGGTTAGTCAAAGGTTTTCATTACATTGATTCAGATCATCTATTTGAGTGTTGACGACTTGTGACCATGATGCATTCTTCTCTTCATACTGCTTGAACTCTATGCGGTCTTTGGCATGGTTGACAATTCATTTTCCATAGCTGACCATTCCATTTTCCATGGTTGACTATTCAATTTTCCATGGTTGACCATTCCAGTTTACATGGTTGACCATTCCATTTTCCATGGTTGACCATTCCATTTCCATGGTTGACCATTGCATTTTTCATAGCTGACCATTCCATTTTCCATGGTTGACCATTCCGTTTTCCATGGTTGACCATTCTATTTTCTATCATTGACCATTCCATTTTCCATGGTTGACCATTCCATTTTCCACAGCTGACCGTTCCATTTTCCATAGTTGATCATTTCATTTTCTATGATGTGGAGATGCCGGCGTTGGACTGGGGTGAGCACAGTAAGAAGTCTTACAACACCAGGTTAAAGTCCAACAGGTTTGTTTCAAACACGAGCTTTCGAAGCACTGCTCCTTCCTCAGGTGAATGAAGAGGTCTGTTCCAGAAACATATATATAGACAAAGTCAAAGATACCAGACAATGCTTGGAATGCGAGAATTTGTGGGTAATCAAATCTTTACAGATCCAGAGATAGTGGTAATCCCAGGTTAAAGAGGTATGAATTGTCTCAAGCCAGGACAGTTGGTAGGGCATCTTGAAACCCATCGTACAAGTTACGCCCAGCTTCTGCCACGACACGACGGACTTCCTACATAAACTCAGCACCCATGGACCAGCTGAACCAGGAACATTCCTCGTTACAATGGACGTCTCGGCACGCTACACCAGCATCCCCCATGACGACAGCATTGCTGCAACAGCCTCAGTCCTCAACACCGACAACTGCCAATCCCCAGTCGCAATTCTGCAACTAATCCGCTTCATTCTAGATCACAACGTCTTCACCTTCGACAACAAATTCTTCATCCAGACGCACAGAACAGCCATGGGGACCAAATTCGCACCTCAATATGCCAACATCTTCATGCACAAGTTTGAACAAGACTTCCTCATCGCACAGGACCTTCAACCGACGTTGATACATCGATGACATTTTTTTCCTTTGGACCCACGGTGAAGAATCACTGAAACGACAACATGATGACATCAATAAGTTCCATCCCACCATCAGACTCACCATGGGCTACTCTCCAAAATCAGTTGCATTCTTGGACACACTCATCTCCATCAAGGACGGTCACCTCAGCACTTCACTTTACCGCAAGCCAACAGGTAACCTCATGATGCTCCACTTCTCCAGCTTTCACCCTAAACACATTAAAGAAGCCATCCCCTATGGACAAGCCCTCCGTGTACACAGGATCTGCTCAGACGAGGAGGAGCGTAACAGACATCTACAGATGCTGAAAGATGCCCTCGTACGAACGGGATATTGCGCTCGACTCATCGATCGACAGTTCCAACGCACCACAGCAAAAAACCGCACCGCCTCCTCAGAAGACAAACACGGGACACAACTGACAGAGTACCCTTCGTCGTCCAGTACTTTCCTGGAGTGGAGAAACTACGACATCTTTGCAGCCTTCAACACATCATCGATGAAGATGAACATCTTGCCAAGGTCATTCCCACACCCCCACTACTTGCCTTCAAACAACCACGCAACCTCAAACAAACCATTGTTTGCAACAAACTACCCAGCCTTCAGAACAGCAACCATGACACCACACAACCCTGCCAGGGCAATGTCTGCAAGACATGCCAGATCATCGACATGGATACCACCATTACACGTGAGAACACCACCCACCAGGTACGTGGTACATACTCGTGTGACTCGGCCAATGTTGCCTACCTCATACGCTGCAGGAAAGGATGTCCCGAAGCGTGGAACATTGGCGAGACCATGCAGATGCTGCGACAACGAATGAACGGGCATCGCATGACAATCACCAGACAGGAATGTTCCCTTCCAGTCGGGGAACACTTCAGCAGTCAAGGGCATTCAGCCTCTGATCTCCGGGTAAGCGTTCTCCAAGGCGGCCTTCAGGACACGCGACAACGCAGAATTGCCGAGCTGAAACTTATAGCCAAGTTCCGCACGCATGAGTGCGGCCTCAACCGGGATCTTGGATTCATGTCGCATTACATTCACCCCCCACCATCTGGCCTGGACATGTAAAATCCTACCAACTGGCCTGGCTTGAGACAATTCACACCTCTTTAACCTGGAATTACCCCTATCTCTGGATCTGTAAAGATTTGATTACCCGCTAATGCTCACATTCCAAGCATTGTCTGGCATCTTTGACTTTGTCTATATATATGTTTCTGGAACAGACCTCTTCATTCACCTGAGGAAGGAGCAGTGCTCCGAAAGCTCGTGTTTGAAACTTTAACCTGGTGTTGTAAGACTTCTTACTGTGCTCATTTTCTATGGTTGACCATTCCATTTTCCATCATTGACCATTCCATTTTCCATGGTAGACCATTCCATTTTCCATAGTTGACCATTCCATTTTCCTCTCATGCATCTTCTCCCAATGTTCAGTTGGTTGGAACTGTATGATTTCACTCTCACATACCCAGTAACCTCCTTCAATAGTTTCTCTTCACACTCCTGCACCTTTACATCTGACACTCCCCAAGGGCCTATCTTTAGCGTCCTCCTGTTTCTGCATGCTGCCCCTTGCCGACATTATCTGAAGGTCTTCCATGTGTAAGGATGAAAAAAAAGAAAAACTTACATTTATATAGCACCTATTACAAAGATGTTCCAAATCAATGTTGCAATGTAGGAATGAGGCAAACAATTTACACACAGTAAGCTCCCACAAACAGCAATGTGAAATGATCAGTGTTTCTTTCAGTGATGTTGGCTGACACGAATGACACAAGAAGATCTATCTCACCACAGCCCGTCTGAATGTCTCAGTGATTCTCCGCTGTCAGATTCCTTGTCCAATATTCAGTTCTGGAAGAGCTATAATTTCTTCAAATGAAATACTGGGATGAAAGGAGTCATCATTATCATTCTTCAAACATGAATACTGTTAGGTCAGCATCAATTCAATCCCCATTCAATGCATTGGGTGCAACCTAACGGAAAGGTTTCTAAGTGTCATTTGTGGCATGTTTTGCTGGAAGTTTCTCCCCGACTCTGTCAGTGAGTTACCTACCGTTATTTACCGAGCAACCCACTGCCTGTTTTTTGACGGCGGAAGCAGGATTTTCTGGTCCGTTCTTTGTCAATGGGGTTTCCCGTTCACTGCATAATAATCTTTATTAGCGTCACAGGTAGGGTTACATTAACGCTGCAATTAAGTTACTGTGAAAAGTCCCACTTCGGATACACTGATGGAGAATTCAGAATGTCCAATTCACCTAACAAGCATGTCTTTTGGGACTTGTGGGAGGAAACCGGAGCACCCGGAGGAAACCCACGCAAACACTGTGAGAACATGTCGACTCCGCACAGACAGTGACCCAAGACAGGGGATCGAACCTTGGACCCTGGAGCTGTGAAGCAACAATACTAACCATTGTGCTACCGTGCAACCCACCCCTCGTCGCTGGGAAACCCGTGTGCCGTCGGTGGAACCGGAATATCCCGCCGGCATGAACAGCTGGTAAATTCAACTCTATGTCACGTTTTTGGGCCCTGGGGAGCTTCTCACTGGGCTAGTCCACACTTCGAATTATTTTCATCACTGGGGAAGCTGAACTCACTGGCCAGACCAGCTCCTCAGAAACCAGGCCACCATTTTGAAAGGGTACCCTGATCTGTAAGAGGGCTCATGGGTCCCCCACACTCCTCCGCCCATGGGCAATGTCAATCCCCACACACATGGGCATCACCCCACATCCCCCCAATTGATGACCTCCTGCTAAGAGGTTGTTGAGAGCCCTTCCTTTTCAGGCCTTCCCATGCCCCATTCAAGATCTCCCCCTTCTGGGACCCCTACCCTTTAACCCCCCCAACCTTCCAGAGGGCCCTTCATACCCACCCTACACCCCCCCTCCATCCTTCATACCCTCCTCCACCTGCCTTTCATGGGCATGGCCCCCCTCAGGCCCTGAATCTTTCCACTGCCACCCTAGTCTGCAGGCACCCTGGCACAATCACCCTAGCACCCAGACAGTGTTCCTGCTGGCTTTGTAGTGCCATCCAGAAGACAAGCTGGACAACGCATCGGGATTTATATTGCCCTTCTCCAGCTCCTCCATTTCTGATGACAAGTCATCTTCTGGGTGAATGCCAGAGTCATTGAGTTTCATTTCTACTTAAATTATTTATTTATTTATTGGTGTGGATGAGAAGAAAGGGGAAGGAAGATTATTGGGGCGGTGGGCAGCTACAATCAGGTCAGCCATAATCTTATTGAATGGCGGAGCATGAGTGAGGGGTTGAGCGGCCTACTCTGCTCCTATTTCATGTGTTTGTGTATAAATTGTGCATGGCTAGTTCACACATCTGGCAAAATTGTGATGTCAATTGCAGAAGAAAATCCAGCGGCTGTAAATATTTGTAATTTGGAAGCTTTCACAAAGAAGAAAATGATGAGCAAAAGTGGAAAAACTATGGAGAGACAAGAATGCGTGGGTAGTCCTGGTAAAGATGGCAAAACATTGAGAAATGATATCCCAAACTGAATACAAACACTCTTGGCTGTTGTTACCTACTGTTCCATATTACCATTCAAATGCAAGTTAAATAAAAAGAGGAAAATTTTACCTTTCTGTGGCTGTTTCCCTGGCCCTGATTTTCTCTCCAGATGGATTTTAAACTCTCACGTTGCTCTCGGGGCCTGGTTTATTTTATGTCTTGGGTCTCATGTAAATCCCATCAACTGAGTTCCTGCCTGCTCCGGTTAGGAAATCGGCAGATAGCAGCAGAAAGTCACATGGCCCGGACCACTGACACCAGTTAGGCAGAGGGATTGGCTTCTAAGGCTATCTCACAGGGATCTCAAAATCGGGAGTGAGGGGCAGGTCCACAGCAAGGGAGTTTGAAGCTTTTTTTGAAGATTGGAGGGTTCCACAAGTAAAATTTTTAGTTATTAAAAACTTCCCTATTTGTGCCTTCAAACGTTAGACTTAATCTCCTTCCCCGCTGGAATCGAGGCTACTAATCTGGAGGCCCTCTGAGTGTAATGTTCCCAGCTGCTTCCGGAGTGTCCCATGTGGTGTCCCAGGCTGAAAAGGCACAGCATAAATCAGAAAATGTTAGCATGCAGCAAGTGATTAAGAAGGCAAATACAATGTTGGTGTTTCTGACGAGGGCAATAGAATATAAAAGTGGGGAAAGTTTTACTGCAACTCTACAGGGCCTGGTGAGACCCCAGCTGGAATACTGTGTAAAGCTTGCTCCACTTATTTGAAAACGGATATAATTGTATTAGAAGCAGTTCAGAGGAGGTTCACTTGACACATTCCTGCGATGGAGGACCTGTCTCCGGAAGAAAGGTTGAATAGGTTGGGCCTATTCCCATCGGAGTTTCAAAGAATGAGAGGTGATCTTATTACAACATATAAGATCCTGAGGGGACTTGATAGGGTGGAGGGGAGGGGGGGGGGAGGGGTTGGGGGAACTAGAAATAGGGACACAGTTTAAGAATAAGAGGTCTCCCATTTAAGACGGAGATAAGCAGAAATTATTTTCTCTCAAAGGGTTGTTAGTCTGGAATTTGCAAGCCATGGAGGCTGGGTCATTGAATTTGTTCAAGGCTGAGTTAGATAGATTTGGACAAGGGAGAGGAGGGTTATGGCTGGGTAGGCAAGAGAGTAAAGCTGAGACCACAATCAGATCTTATTGAAAATAGTGGAGCAGGCCCAAAAGGCTGAATGGTCTATTCCTGCTACTCAATCAGGTGTCCCTATGCTGTTTGTGTGCCTGAAACTTCCTATCTGCCCAGATTATGACATTAAACAGCTGTTTTGGATAATCTGATACAGATATTCCCAACCTGGACCGTGCTGGCCCACCAAATGCACTTGCTTGTTATTTAACGAAAAATATGCATTCGGCTGCAAGAGAGACCTTCCCAACCATCCACTAGCATTATTAAGCAGACCAGGCATCCAACTCGCAGGGAAGGAGATTTTGACTGTCCTCTGCTTTTGCTAAGTTTGTGTAAGTACTGTGGAATGCTTTGGAATGTTTTATGGTGAGCTGAATGATTTGGCTGGGAGTGTTGTGACATCCTCACAGGGAAGGCAGAGCATTTGATCGCTTGTCTACAGGGAGGTTATGGGGGTTGCAGCCACAGTGACTCCGGGTCTGCGACAGGGAGATGGAGCATAGGCTGTGGGGAGACTCTGTTCAGGGAATCTCTGTTCGAAAGAAGGAGGAGGCAGATAAGAGGCTCCAGTATGCCTTTGCTTTGAATGCGTTGCCTGAGAGTTTGTACTGAGACCCTTCGAACAGCATCCCTCCAAAACCATTGCTGAACAATCCTCCAACTTCCAATTCATCTGTGATATTCTATTACAGCGTCCTCTCGGCCAAGATCCTGCAATAAAAGCCACCAACAAAAACTTGCTGTTGAAATGAATGAATGAAAATCTCTTATTATCACAAGTAGGCTTCAAATGAAGTTACTGTGAAAAGCCCCTAGTTGCCACATTCCGACTCCTGTTCGGGGAGACGGGTACGGGAATGGAACTATGCTGCTGGCCTGCTTTAATAGCCAGATCTTTAGCCCTGTGCTAAACCAGCCCCTCAATTGGTGCAAATGTTACATCTTTATCAAACAACACATCTAAATGTAGAAGCAAAGAATGACTTTTTCACCCATGTGCATCCCTTTATTGAGTGCCCTTTCCCATTGTTGTGTTCTGAGTGCTGTTCCTGTGAATGGCAGCAATAGGTTGGCGGAGTGGTAGTGGTGGTAAAACTCATTCTGACAGCAGACAGCAGGGCTGTGCTTCACAGAGCCACTGCCACTCAGTTGTGGGCCACCTTACCTGCAGAGAGCAGAGTTTCAGTGATTGTGTTGCACTCTGTTTGGGCGATGTGCCTGCCACTGCTGAATAGCTGGAGGTTGAAAATAGTGTAGACTAATCTGTTTAGTGCTCAATGTTCACGAGCGAAAATTGAAGTCAGATCCTGATGATGTGATTGGGGCCTGACAGTTTTGACGATCTGCTCAGTCGAGCAAGTGGAAATCAGGAATTGTCAGTTCCTGGCACTCCAGGATGAGCCAATAATCTGCCCGCCCACACATATGCCAACAGGTAGCCAGGTTGAGAATTATTTTTTCTGCTTCTGTTGCTCTCTGTAAAACCTATTCTCTCCCTCACACTGGGATAATTAACATTTTGGATGTGGTGGAATGCTTGATAATTGCAGCTCATCCACTTATTAAACATGAATAGGATGGGAATAGAGGGATACGGACCCGGGACGTGTAGAAGATTTTAGTTCAGACGGGCAGCATGGTCGGCGCAGGCTTGGAGGGCCGAAGGGCCTGTTCCTGTGCTGTACTTTTCTTTGTTCTTTGTTTGTTCTATCCCACCTAATATCCCTTTCTTTTGACTTTATTGGGAAGTAAAATCCGGCAGGATAACCGGCAGCTGAACCCCAATTGTCAGTTTTTCTACCGTAAATGAAAATATTCCTCTGTCTTTCATGTTATATATCATTATTTTCCTTCTTCTCGTTTTGTAAGACTCTCATGCACGCTTTCCTCAGTGTGATTCTGTATCTCTTGCTGTCTTATTTTGTCTACTGGAGTTTCTACCAGTTGCTTCTTTTTTATTCCTGCATGTCTCTCACCGTCACTCGCACATGTTCCTTTACTTATATAATGAATTTCTATGTCTTACTTTCATTAATGGTCAGTGGTGCAGTGTGGCAACATAATCATAATCTTTATTGGTGTCATAAGTAAGCTTATATTAACACTGCAATGAAGTTACTGTGAAAATCTCCTAGCCGCCATACTGCAGCGCCTGTTCGGGTGAGGGAGAATTCAGAATGTCCAAATTACCCAGCAGCACGCCTTTCGGGACTTGTGGGAGGAAACCAGAGCACCCGGAGGAAACCCTTGCCGAAACAGAGAGAGCGTGTTGACTCCACACAGCCAGTGACCCAAGCTGAGAATTGATCTGGGTCACTGGCACTATGAAGCAACAATGCTAACCACTGTGCTCCCATGCCACCCAGTTACAGTGTGCCATGCTGAAGCTGGGCAAATCAACTGGATGAGGCTGATTGACCTCCAGCTGGTGCACAACTTGCAGGTGGGATGGAAATTGGGGCCGGAATTCTCCAGTCGTTCCGATTAAACTTTTCCACTGGCGGGTTCAGCTCCGCCAGTGGGTTTCCCAGCTGTGTGGGGTGGTTACAATGGAAAATCCCATTAACAATTGGCGGGAATGTAGAATCTCGCCGACAACGAACAGCGCACCGACGAGAAACACATGGTTGACGGACCGAAAAATCCCACCCCAAATGTATGATGTGAGGGCTGATGTCTATGGTTTGCATGTGAGATGAGAGGGGCTGAGGCAGTTATGGTCATATTCAGGTTTAGATAGAGTAAGAGAATCGTTTAACTGCAGGTTTTAACCACAGAATCTTTTAGATGTATGGTAATTGTTGGTTCCAGATAGGAGCTTTGAAAAACAAAGAGCAATTTCATAGGTTGATTTAATGGAGATTTCTTCTTGCCAATTGGTAATAATAATCGCTTATTGTCACAAGTAGGTTTCAATGACGTTACTGTGAAAAGCCCCTAGTCGCCACATTCTGGCACCTGTTCGGGGAGGCCGGTACGGGACTTGAACCTGCGCTGCTGTTGTTCTGCATTTCAAGCCACCTGTTAGTCCACTGTGCTAAACCAGTGCCTTTTGTACACAACTGTATTGGAGTGAATCAGCATGGTTGGCATAACAAATAGTGGCTTTTTTTCAAAAAAGCATGGCATAAATTTTCAAGTGCGAGGCACCTTACAGTGTGATGTACCAAGTTGAGATCTGCTCTTAAATGTTTTAATTACACAGATAAATATAGCCCCATAAGCAGACGGCACGGTGGCCCAGTGGTTAGCACTGCTGCCTCACGGTGCCGAGGACCCGGGTTCGATCCCGGCCCCGGGTCACTGACTGCATGGAGTTTGTACATTTTCCCCGTGTCTCCATGGTCTCGCCCCCAAAACCCAAAGATGTGCAGGGTAGGTGGATTGGCCACGCTAAATTGCCCCTTAATTGGAAAAAATGAATTGAGCACTCTAAATTTATTTTAAAAATGTAAATAAAAGTAATAACAGTCAGATATTCATGTGTCACCTTATCTCATGAATTTCTTGGTTTGGAAATGTGCACTGGTAAGAACAGCAGAAAGAGTTGATTACAAATCATTTGATGTGTCCTGTTTCTCTTTCCTCTCTAATTTCTGCTCCCTTCCTCTGCTGCATCGATGGCGCAGCATAATTCCATGGGCAGTGGTCACTCAACATCTACCCCACTGAAGTGGTCATCATTCACATCTGAATCCTGACAGGTTGCACGTCTTTGGAAGAGTTACAGCCAAGTCCAATCCTAAATGTTCCCAGGTGCACAGTTCTAGAAGGGGTCATTGTAGGCTGATAACATTTTGGGAACCATAGCTGATTTTTCCTCCTGTGTCCAACAAGAGCTTGGACCAATTGTAGCATCTGCAGCCTGGACTGGGATCAGTTTACTCAGCACTCACAGGAGATCAAACAGATGATAATTCCTGTTTTATCTAATTCAGGGATGGTGACTTTACCTCTAACCTATGAGGGAAACCCAACCGATTTGTTTCTTATGGTCTGAATAGAACTTCCCACAATCACTTTCTTAAAAGAATAGAATGCTGTCGGTAGTTATCATCATCATGTGTATCGATGCATTTTTTCTGGTGATGCATGGCTGATCTTTCCAATTATATTTTTGTTCACTTTTCATTTTGTATAAAGCCTATTAGTCTACAGATCAGAACCCAGCTGTTATACGGTGGGGTGCTTGCTCACAGATGTTCCAATTAAAAGTCTACCACATCACACTAATTGGAGATTACTCCAACATGGAAATTTGGACCAAGCAGTTGCACTTGACACAACTGAGAGAGCCACCAAGGCAGCTGAATAGACTAATCCCAAGTAAAGCTTTGAATCTAATGATTTGGTTCAACAGTTTGAAAGAAAACCCAACTGTCTAATTAAATTGTCAAATGACTAATTAGATAATTACAAATAAGTTGCAGTTCAGCACTTTTCCAAGGCTCCAGACAATAATCCCTCACTTCAATATTCTGATAAAGGCCTACGGCTTCTTTAGAAGACTTTCCAGGGCCAATTGTAACTACCTCCTCCCACAGAATTGGGTTTGAGGTCTGAGAATGGCATTAACTCACTTAAGCAGTGACTCCAGCCACCACCACCTTCAGTCGGCTCCAGAGATGCACGGCTAGGGTACCTGTCTGGTTTAAGTGGCGAGCTATTAGTTATTTGAGGCATAACTATGCAAAGGGGAGTTTCTCCAAAGGAGTGCTTGAATTAGAAAAGTCACCCAGAGGGGATGGGGTGCATTCTCGGTTGCTGAGTATGGGTAGAAATAATAATAATAATCGCTTATTGTCACAAGTAGGCTTCATTGAAGTTACATTGAAAAGCCCCAAATAATTGAAACTCTGGACATAACCTTCCAATCCTCCTTAGATATGAGAATGCTGCCAGAAGGTTGCAGAGTTGTAAATGTTACACCTCCCTTCAACAACTGAGAAAGGGATAAACAAAGTAACTGCAGGCAATGGTGTGGACACAAAATTAACTTAGGAACAGAAAGCAGAGGATACGGTAGCATAGTGGGTACTTTTTGTGACTGGTAAGTAGTTTTTCGTTTTTCTTTTTCTTTTCATTGGTATATTTATTTATTTATTTTTCATTTCTTTTGGAATTGTAGTTGTATAAGTTAACCAAAGGCTTAAGACATGGCAGGAGATCCCAGACCCGTGTCATGCTCCTCGTGTGCGATGTCCCTGGCTCCTTCACGTGCAAGAAGTGTGTCTAGTTGCAGCTCCTGTTAGACCACTTGACGGCTCTGGAACTGCGGATGGACTCACTTTGGAGCATGCACGATGCTGAGGACGTTGTGGATAGCACATTTAGCGAGTTGGTCACACCGCAGGTGAAAGTTACTGAGGGAGAGAGAAAATGGGTGACCAAAAGACAGAGCAAGAGTAGGAAGGCAGGGCAGGTGTCCCCTGCGATCACCTCCCTGCAAAACAGATATACAGGGCGAGATTCTCCCAAAACGGGAGAAATCGTAAGGCTGGCGTCAAACCCGGGCGGGTTTTACGGCAGCGCGCCCCTTCCCGACCGGGAACCGATTCTGGTCCCCGGTCGGGGCTAGCAGCCCGACGCCGTAGACTCCGGCATGACGGGCTTAACGAATATCGTTAAGCCCGCTTGCCGGAGTTAGCGCCGGCTGACGCGTCATATGACGTCAGCCGCGCATGCGCGGATTGGAAGACTCCAACCCGCGCATGCGCAGATGACATCATCGCGTATTTGCGCGAAACCCGCGCATGCGCGGGCCGGGTTGCCCCTCAGCCGCCCCGCGAATGGATACTGCGGGGCGGCGGAAGGAGAAAGAGTGCGCGGGCATCGGGCCCGCTGCCCGCGATCGGTGGGCACCGATCGCGGGCCCATGGCACCCTTGGCATGGCCGTGGTACTGCCGTGCCAATCGGTGCCATGGTTATAAAAAGCGAGTTTGTGACACCGTTTTTACGAACGGCCAGACCAGCTGTGTTTGCCATTCGTAAAAACGGCGTAAAGGGCTGGGACTTCGGCCCATCGAACAGCTGTGAATCGCTGCCGGCCGTAAAAAAAGGGCGGCAGCGATTCGGGTCGGGAGTTGGGCGGGGGGTGGGGGAGAATAGCGGGAGGGCTGGAAAAATGTCGGGAAGGCCCTCCCGCTATTCTCCGACCCGTCGTGGGGGTCGGAGAATTTCGCCCACAGCTTTTGATACTGTTGAGGGAGATGGCTCACCTGGGGAAGGCAGCAGCAGCAAGGTTCATGGCACCGTGGCTGGCTCTGCTGCGCAGCAGGGCAGGAAGAAGAATGGCAGGGCTTTAGTGATAGGGGACTCAATCGTAAGGGGAATAGACAGGCGGTTCTGCGGACGCAATCGAGACTACAGGATGGTATGTTACCTCCCTGGTGCAAGGGTCAAGGATGTCTCGGAGAGGCTGCAGGACATTCTGGGGGGGGGGGGGAGGGGGGGGGTGGCGGGTAGGGTGAACAGCCAGCTGTCGTGGTGCACATAGGCACCAACGATATAGGTAAAAACGGGACGAGATCCTACAAGCTGAATTCAGGGAGTTAAGAGTTAAACTAAAAAGTAGGACCTCAAAGGTAGTAATCTCAGGATTGCTACCAATGCCTTGAGCTAGTCAGAGTAGGAATGTCAGGATAGATAGGACGAATGCGTGGCTTGAGAGATGGTGCAAGAGGGAGGGATTCAAATTCCTGGGGCATTGGATCCAGTTCTGGGGGAGGTGGGACCATTACAAACCAGACAGTCTGCACCTGGGCAGGACTGGAACCGATGTCCTGGGGGGGTGTTTGCTAGACGTGTTGGGGAGGGTTTAAACTAATGAGGCGGGTGATGGGAACCAATGCAGGAAGTCAGAAGGTAGTGAAACAGGGACAGAAACACAAGGCAGTAAGGGGGAAAACGTAAGGCAGAGAAGCCATAGTCAAAAATCAAAAAGGGCCACAGTACAAGGTACAGTGATTGAGGGGAGCTCAGTGAATAGGCCCAGTAATAGTAAAAGGAATAAAATGGGAAGTAAAAACATAAATGGTAAGCGACGTGGCAGATTGTTACATGAAGATATGGGTTCAACGACAAGGAAAATTGGGAGAAAAGTTAAGAGGAAATATAACTTAGGATAGGTTACTGATTGAGGTGTTAAGATTCAAAACAGAGGGATAAAGCCAACATAAGTGTACTTTACCTGAATGCTCGTAGTATTCGGAATAAGGTAATTGAGTTGATGGCGCAAATCATCGTGAATGACTATGATTTAGTGGCCATTACTGAAAAATGGTTAAAGGATGGTCAAGACTGGGAGTTAAATATCCGAGGGTATCAAGCTATTCGGAAGGACAGAGTGGATGGCAAGAGTGGTGGTGTAGCTCTGTTATTTAAGAATGACATCCAGGCAATAGTAAGGGATATCGGTGCTATGGAGGATAAGGTTGAATCCATTTGGGTGGAAATCAGAACCTACATGTTGATTGGTTTAACCAGGTTGGTCAAGGCAGCCTTGAGGAGGAGTTTATAGAATGTATCCGCGATAGTTTCCTAGACCAGCATGTAATGGAACCTACGTGGAAACAAGCGGTCCTGTGTAATGAGACAGGATTGATTAATGATCTCATAGTAAGGGATCCTCTCGGAAGGAGCGATCACAATATGGTGGAATTTAAAATACAGATGGAGGGTGAGAAGGTAAAATCAAACACTAATGTTTTGTGCTTAAACAAAGGAGATTACAATGGGATGAGAGAAGAACTAGCTAAGGTAGACTGGGAGGAAAGACTTTATGGTGACATAGTTGAGGAACAGTGGAAAACCTTCCAAGTGATTTTTCACAGTGCTCAGCAAAGGTTTATACCAACAAAAGGAAGGACGGTAGAAAGAGGGAAAATCGACCGTGGATATCTAAGGAAATAAGGGAGAGTATCAAATTGAAGGAAAAATCATACAGAGTGGCAAAGATTAGTGGGAGACGAGAGGGCTGGGAAGTCTTGAGGAGGCAACAGAAAGCTACAAAAAATGCAATAAAGAAGAGTAAGATAGATTATGAGAGTAAACTTGCTCAGAATATAAAAACAGATAGTAAAAGTTTCTATAAATATGTAAAACAAAAAAGAGTGGTTAAGGTCCCTTAGAGAATTAGAAGGAAGATTTAATAATGGGAGATGAGGAAATGGCTGAGGAACCGAACAGGTTTTTTGGGTCGGTCTTCACAGTGGAAGACACAAATAACATGCCAGTGACTGATAGAAATGAGGCTATGACAGATGAGGACCTTGAGATGATTGTTATCACTCAGGAGGTAGTGATGGGCAAGCTAATGGGGCTAAAGGTAGACAAGTCTCCTGGCCCTGATGGAATGCATTCCAGAGTGCTAAAAGAGATGGCTAGGGAAATTGCAAATGCACTAGTGATAATTTACCAAAATTCACTATGCTCTGGGGTGGTCCCGGCGGATTGGAAATTAGCAAACGTGACGCCACTGTTTAAAAAAGGAGGTAGGCAGAGAGCGGGTAATTATAGGCCAGTGAGCTTAACTTCGGTAGTAGGGAAGATGCTGGAATCTATCATCAACGAAGAAATAGCGAGGCACCTGGATGGAAATTGTCCCATTGGGCAGACGCAGCATGGGTTCATAAAGGGCAGGTTGTGCCTAACTAATTTAGTGGAATTTTTTGAGGACATTACCAGTGCGGTAGATAACGGGGAGCCAATGGATGTGGTATATCTTGATTTCCATAAAGCCTTTGACAAGGTGCCACACAAAAGGTTGCTGCATCAGATAAAGATGCTTGGCATTAAGGGTAAAGTAATAGCATGGATAGAGGATTGGTTAATGAATAGAAAGCAAAGAGTGGGGATTAATGGGTGCTTCTCTGGTTGGCAATCAGTAGCTAGTGGTATCCCTCAGGGATCAGTGTTGGGCCCACAATTGTTCACAATTTACGTAGATGATTTGGAGTTGGGGACCAAGGGCAATGTGTCCAAGTTTGCAGATGACTCTAAGATGAGAGGTAAAGGAAAAAGTGCAGGGGATACCGGAAGTCTGCAGACGGATTTGGATAGGTTAAGTGAATGGGCTAGGGTCTGGCAGATGGAATACAATGTTGACAAATGTGAGGTTATCCATTTTGGTAGGAATAACAGCAAAAGGGATTATTATTTAAATGATAAAATATTAAAACATGCTGCTGTGCAGAGAGACCTGGATGTGCTAGTGCATGAGTTGCAAAAGGTTGGTGCAACAGTTGATTAAGAAGGCAATTGAGTTTTGTCTTTGCTGGAGGGATGGAGTTTAAGACTAGGGAGGTTATGCTGCAATTGTATAAGGTGTTAGTGAGGCCACACCTGGAGTATTGTGTTCAGTTTTGGTCTCCTTACCTGAGAAAGGATGTACTGGCGCTGGAGGGTGTGCAGAGGAGATTCACTAGGTTAATCCCAGAGCTGAAGGGGTTGGATTACGAGGAGAAGTTGAGTAGACTGGGACTGTACTCATTGGAATTTAGAAGGATTAGGGGGAATCTTATAGAAGCATATAAAATTATGAAGGGAATAGATAGGATAGATGCGGGCAGGTTGTTTCCACTGGCAGGTGAAAGCAGAACTGGGGGCATAGCCTCAAAATAAGGGGAAGTAGATTTAGGACTGAGTTTAGGAGGAACTTCTTCACCCAAAGGGTTGAATCTGATGTACCATCAATTGGACTCAAGACACGATTAGGATCCGAACTGTGGCTTTAATCAGCTAGTTGTTAGCCCGGTGGTCGACTACAGAGTAAGGCCGACCGCCGGGAACTCTGGGCGCTTATACCCCGCCTTGGAGGCGGGGTCTACTTGCCTCTCGACCAATTGGTGAGCAGTCACATGACTAGTTCCAGCCAATCGGACGAGAGGCACATGACCAGCCAGAGCTCTGCACCAATGGTAGTGCTCACATTCATACCACCACAGAATCTATGGAATTCCTTGCCCAGTGAAGCAGTTGAGGCGCCTTCATTAAATGATTTTAAGATAAGGATAGATAGTTTTTTGAAGAATAAAGGGATTAAAGGTTATGGTGTTCGGGCCAGAAAGTGAGCTGAGTCCACAAACAATCAGCCATGATCTCATTGGGGCCAGATGCCGTACTCCTGCTGCTAGTTCTTATGTTCTGAGTCTGCACGTTCTTCCCATGTCTGCATGGATTTCCTGCGCTCCGGGTGCTCTGGTTTCCTTCCACAAGTACCGAAAGATGTGCTGTTTGGTAATTTTGACATTCTGAATTCTCCCTCTGTGTATTCAAATGGGCGCTGGAATGTGGCGACTAGAGGCTTAGCACAGAGGATAGCACTGTTGCTTCACAGCACCAGGGTCCCAGCCGATTCCCGGCTTGGGTCACTATCTGTGTGGAGTCTGCACGTTATCCCCATGTCTGCGTGGGTTCTGGTTTCCTCCCACAGGCCAAAGATTTGCAGGTTAGATGGATTGGTCACGTTAAATTGCCCCATAGTGTTCAAAGGTTAGGTGGGGTTGTTGGGCTACCGGGATGGGATGGAGGTGTGGTGATGTTCATTTTCGGGGGCTTCTGTAGACTGGCCTTCTTCTGCACTGTAAATTCTAAATTATTATTTTTTGTTTTAAATAAATTTAGAGTCCCCAATTCATTTTTCCAATTAAGGGGCAATTTAGTGTGGCCAATCCACCTACCCTGCACATCTTTGGGTTGTGGGGGTGAAACCCACAAAAACAGGGGGAGAATGTGCAAACTCCATGCAGACAGTGACCCAGAGCCGGGATCGAACCTGGGACCTCAGCGCCGTGAGGCTGCAGTGCTACCACTGCACCACTGTGCTAGCCCCCCAAAAAGATATTTTATGTTCAAATGTGTGTCTCCAACATTAGTTGTTTGATTATGTTAATGTTACAAGAAATATTTTCAAACTTTTTTTAATCAGGCAGAGTCTTTGGAACAATATCATAAAACTAATCTCTTATACAGCATTTCTGAAGAATAATGAGGCTTTAACTTAACTTTCAATTGTGGTATTTCCTGTTTCCTGGAAGCAAGATCCTTACATGTAAGAGCAGCAGTCTAACGAACAGATGTCTGGGAGAAAATGTTTGTTTTTCACGTAACAGAACTCCCCAAAAGACATTTCAAATTAATGTGGCCCAAGAGGGAATTATCATTTGTCGTAATGCAACACGGCAGCAAAGTGTAAACGATAGCAGTGATTCCATTAATACATTCAGAAGAATTGGTTCTTGCAACTTGACTCAGGGAAATTGCAAGTTATAGTTACTAGTAGTGTAACTTTGTTGTCTGCAAAGAGATGGCTCAAAAAGTAAAGTTAAAGTTTGGAGAGACTGGACAACTGGAGTAAAGATCAAATGGATATGGTATGACAACAGCAAAGAAATTCTTTGAGTTCTGAATGTTTGTCTTTTCAGGTTTTGACTGCAATTGATTAAATTATATGAACATATGGCGCGGGATTCTCCGACCCTCCGTGCTGGAATTGCGCCCGGCATGCAACCGGAGAATAGCTGTTCACGCCTGTAATCCAGCAAGACGGCGCTCCATGATTCTCCGCGGACCCACCAGTCGCGCGTGCGCGGTCGACGCAGCGCTGGTTGGGGGGCCATTGAAAGCAGCCCCCACGGCGATTCTCCGCGTTCGACAGGCCGAGTGCCCGCCGACGTGATTCACATGTGGTCCCACCTGGCGGGACCTCGGCGTTCTTGCTGCGGGGGCCGTTCTGGTGGGGGGCAGGGGGGAAGGGGGTGAGCAGGGGGCGAGGCAGGGGGATCCGACTCCGGGGGGGCCTCCACAGTGGCTACCGATTGGCGGCATGCTCATTCCAGGGGGGGGGGGGCTAGGTTCCTCCGCGCCAGGCCCCTGTAGGGCTCCGCCATGTTGCGTGGGGGCTGGTACGTGTCCACGCATGCCCACGCATGCACGCGCAGGGCCGCCTTTTGGCGCTGGAGCAGCATGCAGTTCTCTGGCGCAGTGCTAGCCCCCTGAACAGCGGTGAATTGCTTGGCTAGGAGGCCAGTTGATGCCGGCATACACCACTCCGGGTAATCCCGGCCATGAATTAGGAGCAGGAATGGGCCACTTAACCCCTAGAGCCTGCTCTGCCATTTAATAAAACCAAGGCTGATCGGATTGTAACCTGCCACTGACCCACTATAACATTTCAGCCCCTTGCTTAACATCATACTTTTGTAATGTTCAAACTTGACTATTCCAATGGTCTCCTGGCTGACCACGTACCTTCAACCCTATGCAAATTTAAGCCTCTCCGAAGCTTAGCTACATGTATCCTGATCGCACCACGTCCTGTTACCTATCAGCCATGTGCTTCCTTTCCCACATTGGCTCCCAGTCTGTAATTTAAAATTCTCATCCTCACCTTCCAATTTCTCCATGGTCTCACCTCTATTTATCTCTGGGAAATCTGCATTCCTCTCATTCTGGCCTCCTGGGCATCTTTGATTTCCATTGCCCTCACCTTGGTCCTCATGCCATCAGTTAGTTAGGTTTTGGAATTTCTTCCCTGCAGCTTTTTGGCTTTTTCTCCTCCTTTGAAATCCTCCTTAAAACCTACCTTATTGACCAAGCTTTATCATCTGTATCTTTCTTCTTACCCCACTGACCCTTGGAGAGTACACAAACAGAACAGGCCCATTTACAAGAGCGGATTAAGCCAGGTGTGGGCTACACCATGATAGGTTATTATGGACACCAGTCACCCACACTCATCACCCTCTCCCCATGGTTTGGATAAGAACTCCATCTTGGCCCTGGCACGTGCAGAGGTTCCAATCTGCCATCCTTGCCTGAGTAGACCAGACCCCTTGTATTTTCCTTCCCCTTCTCTACGTCCTCCCAACCAATTTCATGTTTGCGTTCTTCTCTTCCCAGATTGACATTTTGCTACCACCCTTGATCAAGTTGACATTATTCTTTCTGTGCTCCAAATTCAACGTACATTCTCCAACCACCACCCCTCAACACAGTTCAAGATGTTCATAGAAGGTACTCTTCTATTCCATGTTATCTCTATGCTTTCCCCTTTCCTTAGTTCAAAAGCACATTCTTCCTCTCTTCCTCAGTTGATGCAGGATTCTCTCCAACTTGCTCATCCAAGGTATGCTCCCAGGTTCAATACCTCCCTTCTTCCCTTTATTGCCATCATCCCCCCAACAAGCATGCTCATAAATGAGGCATGAAGGGCAGCACGTGGTGCAATGGTTAGCACTGGGACTGTGGCGTTGAGGATCTGGGTTCGAATCCCAGCTCTGGGTCACTCTCAGTGTAGAGTTTGCACATTCTCGCTTGGATTCACCCCCATAACCTAAAGATGTACAGGTTAGGTAGATTGGCTATGCTAAATTGGCCCTTAATTGGAAAAAAAATAATTGGGCACTCTAAATGTATAAAAAAAACAGAAATAAAATAAATGAGGAATGATGCAATCATGGGGACTTTAGGCCAAATCTTGCAGTCTTGCAAGAATGTCACCAACGTTCTGCAGCAGCAGGAGTTATTTTGCAGCTGGACCCAGGTAAGAGTGGCACTGAGGATAGAGGCCTAGGCAAAGCTGACTTTGTCACATGGACCATACCCCCAAATTGCAGTCAGTGATGAATGCTGACCCTTGACATGCATGCCTCTTTGAGTTTAAAGCTGAGTTCTCAATTAAAATTTTCCAAAAATTTGACTGTAGAGATAGAACAGACTTCCAAGAATATCAAGATGAATATAATGTCGGGAAATCCAAAGTTATGCACTTTGGTAGGAAGAATAAAGGAGCTGAATATTTATTTAAATGGGGAACAACTGTAGAAAGCTGCAGCACAGAAGGATTTAGGGGTCATTGTGAATTAATCACAAAAAGCTAACATGCAAGTTTAACAGGTAATGGGGAAAGCAAATGAAATGTTGGTCTTCATTTCAAAGGGAATGGAGTATAAAAATAGGGAAGTCTTTCTAAAACTATCTAAGGCATTAGTTAAACCACACCTGAAATACTATGAACAGTTTTGGTCCCCTTATCAAACAAAATATATACCGGTTTGGAGGCAGTCCAGAGAAGGTTCACCGGGTTTATCCCAGGTATGCAGGGATTTTCTTATGAGGGAGGTTGAGTAGGTTGTCACTGTGCTCATTGGAGTTTAGAAGAATGAGCGATAACCTGATTGAGACATATAGGATTCTCAGGGGGCTTGACAGGATAGATAATGAGAGGTTGTTTCCCCTTGTGGCAGAGTTTAGAACCAGAGGGCATAATTCAGAGTAAGTGGTCATTTCTTCTCTCAGAGGGTAGTGAATCTATGGAATTATTTAGCGCAAAGAGCTGTACAGGCTGGGCCACAAAGTATGTTCAAGACTGAGATGGACAGGGCGCCACAGTGGCTCAGTGGATAGCACTGCTGCCTCACGGCAGTGGTTAGCACTGGGGCAATGGCGCTTAGGACCCGGGTTCGAATCCCGGCCCTGAATTACTGTCCATGTGGAGTTTGCACATTCTCCCCTTGTCTGCGTGTTTCTCACCCCCCACAATCCACAGATGTGCTGGTTAGGTGGATTGGCCACGCTAAATTTCCCCTTAATTGGAAAAAATAATAATTGGGTATTTATATTTATATATAAAAAAACACCCATCATCCACGTAGCTCCACATTCACTATGGCCCAACTTGGCTGCTAATCTTAACGTGAGATGCCTCACCCTATGGCTGTGGGTGGTGCTGGCTCAAAGGTGGGACGACTGCACAGAACGCCCAATTGCTTTTGCTTCAAGGACCCTGGTGGACATTAAATGATAGTATACCCAATCAGAGAAGGAGGGCTTGGCTGTGATATTTGGAGTCATGAAATTCCACCAATATGTCTGCGGGAGGCACTTCTCCATTGTGCCTTGTTTTCCTGCTGATGTTCCCTCAGCGCCTCGGCAAAGGCTGACTTCCAGTTCCAGTTCCCCCCTGGCCCAAGGGGAAAATACTCCTGTCTGCCCAGTTCTTTTTGTTGCGGCGAACTTTCCATTCCGCCGCTTCATGCGCCGATTATTTTGTCTGAACGGGCTCGCCCATTGCCCCGTCTGCTTTTGGTGCCCCTTCTCCCTCTGCTTTCGCTCCCTTCTAGCATTTTTTTTATCTTCCCCTTTTTATTTCCCCCTTTCTTTTTTCCCCCCCCCCCCCCCCGTTTTCTTTCCTCCTCCCTTCTCTCCTTTAACACTTTTTTTAAAAAACTGCAAAAGAATTTTTTTTTTTTTTAAAGTGAAATTATTCTCTCTCTTTAAAAGTTTTCCTTTCAAAATGTTTTTTTTTGAAAAAGGGAAAATTCTCTTTTATTTTCCCTGACTCACCCAGGGTTGAGAGAGAGAGAAGGCTTCTGGTCGGGCCGGGAGTTCCTCTTTGTTCTGCCGCCTGCCTCGTGGTGGTGGCTGCCGGGGGAAGGGGTCGGTCTTTGCTGCTGGCTCGGTGCCCGCTCGATCTCTGCTTTGGTCTGTGCCGCCGCTCGTCTTACCCCGCGTTCTCCTGCCATGCGTGGGGGTGGGGTGCCCGATCGCTCCGCTCCTCAGCACCCAGGTCTCCCACTTTAATGCGCTTTGGAGTCCAGGTTCTTCTTCTTCCCCACTCTCTTGTTGCGGCGGGGGGGGCCCCAAATGGATGAATTTGTACGCTTGGGTGCAAGTTCTCGCCGAGGAGCGGGTCGCAACTTTGTTCCCCCCCAAGAGCTCCTCCACCCGCGACCACTCTCTTCTGTATAATTGATGTCAAGCACAGGAAAGTTGAGTAAGTCGGCACTTTGCCTACAATGAACAGCTGAAGGGAAATAATGGCCCAGATTTCCGTCCCTGTGTCGTGTTCACGAGTCAGCAGATAACCCAGCTCAGTGAGCCCAAATATCCATCCACAGGTCAGATTTTTGGTTTGGGAGGACAGGCTGATAGATGAGTCTGATGGGCGCACAGTGGCGCTGTGCTTAGCACTGCTGCCTCACGCAGCCGAGGACGCGGGTTCGATCCCGACATCGGGTCGCTGTCCATGTGTTTGCACATTCTCCCCGTGTCTGCATGGGTCTCACCCACACAACTCAAAGATGTATAGGGTAGATGGATTGGCCACGCTAAATTGCTCCTTAATTGGGAAACAAAGAATTGGGTATTTTGGGCGCGATTCTCCGCACCCGCGGAAAATCGCGAAGTTGGCTGTGAAAACGGCCGACTTTTGCGATGGCCCGACACGGCCCAGTTCCCGACGTATTCACGTCCGGGAAATGGGCTAGGAACGGGGCCGCGACAATCACGTGCGCGATGACGCCGGAACGCGACGCCGGCACGAACACGCCCACGTGACGCTGCCCGACGCCGTGAAAAGGCGCGGGTGAGCACAGAAACTGTGGCCAGGATGTCGGAGCTCAGGAGAGCAGCCCCGCGATTCGTGGAGGCTGACGTGGAGACGCTGCTCGAATCAATCGAGCAGAGGAGGGGCATCATCTGCCCGCGTAGAGGGCATCGCCACCCTGCCAGTGCGGTGCGCCAGGCCGGTCGTGAGGTGGCTGCTGCCATCAGTGCTGTGGGGCAGACCCCTCGCTCTGCAGAGCAATGTCGGAAGAAGATGCACGACCTCACCAGGGCTGCCAGGGTAAGTGCCATAAGGGTGCCCCCGGGTCACAACCATCCCTCCCCCCTTTACTTAATCACCCCCACCCCCCCCCGGCACGGGGGGTGGAGGGGGATTGGGGCACAATGAGTTGAGGGTGGTTCACAAAGTAGTCACAGACCCAGCGCTCTGGCCCCGTGGAGAGATGCAATGGTCTTATTACAACTTGACCCCCAAACTGTGCCAGTATCTGAACGGACTGCTGATACCTGCCGTATTGTAATAATCTACCTATGCCCCCTCCCCAACAGGACAAGACCGCTCACAACACTCGTGAGCGGAACAAGACTGGAGGGGGTTTGCCCATCCTGCACCCCCTCACCACGTTTGAGCAGAGGGCACTGGACCTTGTTGGGGGATCTGCCACCGGGAGATCGCGCAATGCGAGGTTGGCGGAGCTGCAACAAGTGAGACAACCCTGCATGACAAACACCCCCCCCTCCCCCATCCTCTGTCCCTTCACACACCCTGCCCACTTGGACACCTCCCCCATCCTCTGTCCCTTCACACACCCTGCCCACTTGGACACCTCCCCCATCCTCTGTCCCTTCACACACCCTGCCCACTTGGACACCTCCCCCATCCTCTGTCCCTTCACACACCCTGCCCACTTGGACACCTCCCCCATCCTCTGTCCCTTCACACCCTGCCCACTGGGACACCTCCCCATCCTCTGTCCCTTCACACACCCTGCCCACTGGGACCGTCCAGCGCCCGGCCGAGCGTCTCTAAATAACCCGTTTCATTCTCTTCCCTAGGACGTGATGCCGAACGACCAAGGCCGTCTGCCTCCAGGCGGACACAGGCATCTGCCCCCACCTCACCCAGGGCCGCACGACAGATGGTGCCCGATCAGCGGGGAGTCCCATCCTCCCCAACCGAATCTGTGGAGCAGGACGCCCAGAGGGCGGCGAGAGAGCAAGAGAGAGAAATGGCGCGCGAACGCCCTGTGGCCTCTCAGCGGGCCGATGACATAGAGGAGGCGTCAACCCAAGACGACCTCGAGCTTGCGGCACAGCTATCTCCCACACCATCCACCATCCCAGAGACACTCACCCCGGTTGGCCTATTTAGTGATGAGGCTCCTGGGTCACAGTCTGGGTCGCACATCACAGCTGAGCAGGTACAGCAGGTGGAGGTCGGAGCAGCCGAGGGCCCGGACTGGCGGAGGCCAGGCCAGGCCCAGCATGCAGCTGGCTCCCAGACGTTTTCCGAGTTCCTGGAGTTTCTCAACCCACCCGCACAGCCGATGCATCAAGAAACCCAGGGACACAATGACGGGATGAGGGCTGTCTTCCAGACTCTGCAGACGCTGTTAGAGAAGTCGAACCGCGTCCACGAGCAGGGAGTGGTGCCGCTCATGGCAGCAACCCAGGCCGACACCGCACAGGGGTGGCATCCGCGGTGGAGGCAATGGGTCAGGTTATGCAAGGCTTTGGGCTTAATGTGCACGCGTCATCCTCGGCACTCTCACAGGCAGCAATGCGCCAGAGCCAACACGACATTGACGGTGCGCTGCAGGCCTTGGCCGAGTCTCAGCAGGTCATGGCCCAGTCGCAGCACGCCATGGCACAGTCACAGCAGTCGATGGCACAGTCCCAGCAGTCGGTCGCGGAGAGCATCAATCGCCTGACACATGTGCTGGATGGCGTCGTGCACTCACAGGTTGAGATCGCACAGTCCCTGGCGGGAATGTCTAACTCCCTGCACTCCGTCTCTGCAAACCTTCGGATCCTGGTGGATACCATTGCAGGCCTCCAGGACTGGCAGCGCCAGGTGTCGGTGGCGCGACAGGGCACCTCCCCGCTCGCACCTCTGTCCCAAAGTGAGGCCCTGGGGCCACCGGGCTCCCCGAGGGAGGAGGAGGTTTCGGGACCCGTCCCATTAACTCCATCACGGGACGTCCCAGAATTCTCGGGCTCCCCCCGTCCCATCCCTGGTGCATCGGGTGGGCAGCAGGCAGAGCGGGGTGGCACAACATCACCCGTGACGCCCGCAGAGCAGCCTGGCCCATCAAGGCCGGGTCGCCCCAGGAAACGCTTGCCGAAGGAGAAACGAGTCGAAGGGGGCGATTCACAGCAATCCTCCTCCACTCCTGCTGTTCATCTGGGGAATCACTTAGACGTAGTGGTAGGGCCCGTAAGGCAACAAAGAGAGACACTGAGTAAGTTGGCATGGGTGAAGGGCACAGTTTAGTTGTAGGGGCTAGGGCACCTATAAATTATTGTTAACATTAAACGCACTGTTCCACCTTACTTGTAATTCCGTCTGATTGTTCCACAGCCACAGGAATAGTGATGGTGACCGAGTGTCGCTGGGGTTGACGAGCAGTGAAACATCAGTGCCGGGTACTGCAGGGCTCCTCCGGAGTGGTGCAGGCACCTGAATCTCATCTTCAGGAGGCCAAGGCAGCGCTCCACCACCCCCTGGTTGCTGCATGGGCCTTGTTGTATTGGGTTTCCGCATTGGTCTGAGGCCTCTGTATAGGCGTCATCAGCCAAGACCTCTGCGGATAACCCCTGTCGCCTAGCAACCAGCCCATCAGCCGGGGGGGGACGACCCTCAAACATCGCAGGGATGAACGACTGCGCCAGTATGTAGGAGTCATGCACACTCCCTGGGAACCTTGCACAGACGTTCATGATCCTCATGTGGGGGTCGCATACCACCTGGATATTCATGGAGTATGTCCCCCTTCTGTTTGTGAACACCTCCCTGTCCCCTGCAGGCGGGCGCATGGGGACGTGAACACAATTGATTGCCCCCTGCACCATCGGTATCCCGGCCACGCTGGCAAATCCACGAGCTCGTGAGTCTTGAGTTGCTCGGTCCTCGGGAAAGGTGATGTAGCGGTCCGCGATGGCATAGAGGGCGTCGGTCACATCCCGGATGTACCTGTGGACCGATGACTGGGAGATCACCGCCCCGAGACTGGAAGGAGCCGGTCGCATAGAAGTTAAGAGCGACCGTCACCTTGATGGCAACCGGGATCGCGTGTCCTCCCCCCGTTCCACGTGGGGCGAGGTGCGCCACGAGGTGACAGATATGTATCACCGTCCGCCTACTCAGCCGGGATCTCCTCCTGCAGATGATGTCCGTCATTGTTAGGAAAGAGACCCGGACACGGTACACCCTCGGCCTTGGTCGTCGCCTTTGGCGCTGTGGCTGCACCCTCACTCTCTCCTCCTCCCCCTCCTCCTCCTCCCCCCCATGCCGCTTGATGACTGGCAACTCCTCGGCCCTTCCCTCTGCTGCTGCAGCTGGCCCTGCATCCACTGCGGGTTGTGGCTGTGGATGCTGCTGCATCGCCAAATGCAGTAGAGCGACCCCAACCACTGCGCAGAACATAGCCGTTCTGTTCACAGACATTGTGCTAACCTACAGAAGGGTGGTGGGGGCAGAGAAACGGGACATGTTAGACGGAGGTTAGTCGACACCTCGGCAGCCGCCTGCCACGGGATACCTGTGTGTCCCGGTGGCCTGGTCGCGTTGCTGACACACGGGCAACCTAACCCCTGGTCACTTTCTGCATCCAACGGGCAGTTAACTACGTCCTCTTCACCGGTGCGTCAGTGGCCTGTGGCCGTAAGCCACAGGGGAACCAGCGGCCGTGTCCTCGTGACCGGCACACCATGGCATGGTGGCAGACATTTTGTAACCGGGGTTGGACGGGTCACTCGCTCACTCTCTCCCTACCCCCCCCCCCCACTCCCACTCCCCCCTTCCGTCTCCCCCACACCCCCCTCCGTCTCCCCACTCCCCACTCCCCCTCCGTCTCCCCCACTCCCCCCTCCGTCTCCCCCACTCCCCACTCCCCCTCCGTCTCCCCCACTCCCCCCTCCGTCTCCCCCACTCCCCCCTCCGTCACCCCCACTCACCCCTCCGTCTCCCCCACTCCCCCCTCAGCCTCCCCCACTCCCCCCTCCATCTCCCCCACTCCCCACTCCGTCTCCCCCACTCACCCCTCAGTCTCCCCCACTCACCCCTCAGTCTCCCCCACTCCCCCCTCCGTCTCCCCCACTCCCCCTCCGTCTCCCCCACTGCCCCCTCCGTCTCCCCCACTGCCCCCTCCGTCTCCCCCACTGCCCCCTCCGTCTCCCCCACTCCCCCCTCCGTCTCCCCCACTCCCCCCTCCGTATCCCCCACTCCCCCCTCCGTCTCCCCCACTCCCCCCTCCGTCTCCCCCACTCCCCCCTCCGTCTCCCCCACTCCCCCCTCAGTCTCCCCCACTCCCCCCTCCGTCTCCCCCACTCCCCCCTCCGTCTCCCCCACTCCCCCTTCAGTCTCCCCCACTCCCCCCCGCTCTGGACCCCCCTCCCGTTCTCGGGGATGCCTTCCCCATTGTGGCCAGACTCCAGCAGTGCGTTGAGCGGTGCGCTGAGCGATGCGCTCACCTACTCGAAGCTCTCGTCAGCCAGCACGACTGGTTGACGAATTTGAAAAGCAGGTGTGTTGGCCGGCGTGAAAACATGGCGTGATAACGCGGGACTTCGGCCCATCCGGGCCGGAGAATAGCGGGGGGCCAATAAATTGGGATTCTGGTCGTGTTGGGGGGGCTTTCGAGGCCTTTGCTGGGAATGCCGACATGTAGTTTGTGCGGGTTTCGGAGAATAGCGGGAGGGCATCGGACCGGCGTCGCCGTGAAAATATGCACGGCCCGCTATTCTCCGAACCGGCGTGAGAGCGGAGAATTGCGCCCTTATATTTTAAAAAATAAATGAAAGAAGAGTGGGGGGCTCGACCGGAACAAAGAGGCAGGCTACCGGGTGTGGATGTGAGCTGGGTGGCCGCCAGGCCTGCTCTGGCACTGTGTTTAAATAAATAGAAAATAATAATAAAGCAGAAATCATTCTCCAACCCTTGCTCTTCACCACCTCATCCTCCCCGCAACTCTCTCCGTGCCGGATCCATGCCCCCAGAGGAATTTAGGACCCAGGAACAGGAGTAAACTGTTCAGCTCTTCGAGCTGCTCCACCACGATAAGATCATGGCTGATCAGGTTCTAGTGTCAACTCCACTTTGTTGCCTGTTGCCCCATAAACCTTGACTGTCTTATCTATCAGAAATCTGTCTAACTCTGCCGTCAATACTTTCAATGACCCAGCCTCTGCTCCATGTGGAAAAGAATTCCACAAACTACTCTTTGAAAGATACAAACCCTCTTCATCTCCAGTCTGGACTTATTATTAAACTCTTTCCCTAGGATCCAGTCTCTCCCAGAAGTGGAAGCATCCTCTCAGTATCTACCCCATCAAATCCTCACAGGGTCTCATTTCAACTTGAACAGCTGAGTTCAATTTTAATGACACCATGGGCGGGATTCTCCGACCCTCCGCCGGGTCGGGAATCGCCGGGGGGGGCGGCGCGACCTCCGCCGGCGGCCGCCGAAATCTCCGGCGCCAGAGATTCGATGGCAGCAGAAATTGCACCGCGCCGGTTGGCGGGCGCTCGCATCCCCCCCCCCCCCCCCCCCTCCCCACCACCGCTATTCTCCAACCCGCGATGGACCGAAGTCCCATTCGTTCTATGCAGGTCCTGCCGGCGTAATTTAGACTAGGTCCCTTACCAGTGGGACCTGGTGGGGCGGGCGGGCTCCGGGGTCCTGGGGGTGGCGCGGGGCGACCGGGCCCCGAGGGGTGTCCCCACGGTGGCCTGGCCCGCGATCGGGGTCCACCGATCCCCGGGCGGGTCAGTGCCGTGGGGCACTCTTTTCCTATGCGCCGGCTGTGTAGGCCTCCGCGATGACCGGCGCATCGGTGAACCCCCCCCCCCGTGCATGCGCGGGTATGATGTCAGCAGCCGCTGCGCACCCACGCATGGGTGGATCCGCGCCGGCTGGCGGAGTCACTTCGGCCGCGGCTGGCGTGGCGCCAAAGGCCTTCCACGCCGGCCAGCAGGGCGCAAACCACTCCGGCACCGGCCTAGCCCCTGAATGTGTGGAGTATTCCGTACCTTTGGGGCGGGCCGACACCGGAGTGGTTCATGCCAATCCATCCCGCCGGGATCCCCCGGCCAGCCGGCTATTGGAGAATCCCGCCCCATGCATGTCCAAAAAGCTGGTGTCCCATGCAGACACAATGGCTAAATGGTCTCCTTCTGTACTGTTGAAACATAGAAACATAAAATAATAGGAGTAGGAGGAGGCCATTCGGTCCTTCGAGCCTGCTCTGCCATTCGTTATCCAACTCAATTACCTGTTAATGCCTTCCCCCATATCTTTTGATCCTTTTCACCCAAAGAGCTATATCTAACTCCTTCTTGAAAACGTACAATGCTCTCAACTACTCTCGACGGAGCGAATTCCAAAGGCTCCCCACACTCTGAGTGAAGAACTATCTCCTCGTCTCGGTCATAAATGGTCTACTTCATATCCTCAGACCCCTGGTTTTGGACTCCTCCAACAGCAGAAACATCTTTCCTGCATCTGGCCTGTCTAGTCCTGCTAGGTGTGGTCTTACCAAGGCCCTGTATAATTGCAGCAAAAACCCCTGCTCCCGTAGTCGAATCCTCTCGCTATGAAGGCCAAATACTATTTGCCGCCTTCACCATCTGCTGCACCTGCATGCCTACCTTCAGTGACTGATGTACAAGGACACCCAGAGATCGTTGCACATTCACCGCTCTCAATTTATAGCCATTCATCTTATCTACCTTCCTGTTTTTGCTACCAAATTCAATAACGTCACATTTAACTACCTTATACTGCATCTTCGGGCAGCACGGTGGCAAAGTTGTTTGCATTGTTGCCTCACGGTGCCAAGGTCCCAGATTCGATCCCGGCTCTGGGTCACTGTCCGTATGGAGTTTGCACATTGTCCCCGTGTTTGCACGGATTTCGTCCCCACAACCCAAAAGATGTGCAGAGTTGTTGGATTGGCCATGTCAAATTGTCCCTTAATTGAAAAAAAAATTATACTGCATCTTCCATTTGCCCACTCACACAGCTTGTCCAAATCACGCTGAAGCATCTCTGCATCCTACTAACAGCTCACCTTCCTACCCAGCTTTGTGTCATCAGCAAATTTGGAGACGTTACATTTAGTTACCTCATCTAAATCATTAATATATGTGAATAACTGGGTCCTGCGGTACCCCACTAGTCACTGCTTGCCATTTGGAAAAGGAAAATTTGGAATAAGACCCGTTTATTCTACTCTTTGTTTCCTGTCAGCCAACCAGTTTTCTATCCTCTCAATACACTATCCCAACCCCATGTTGGGATTTAGTTTTAGTTTTGCACGCTAATCTCGAATGCAACTTTGTCGAAAGCCTTCTGGAAGTCCAAATAAGCTACATCCACTGGCTTTTCTTTGTCAACTCTACAAGCTACACCCTCAAAGAATTCCAGTAGATTTTTTTTTGTTTTTTTATAAATTTAGAGTACCCAATACATTTTTTCCAATTAAGGGGCAATTTAGTGTGGCCAATCCACCTACCCTACACCTCTTTGGGTTGTGGGGGCAAAACCCACGCAAACATGGAGAGAATGTGCAAACTCCACACTGACAGTGACCCAGAGCCAGGATCGAACCTGGGACCTCGGCGCCGTGAGGCTGCAGGGCTAACCCACTGCGCCACCGTGCTGCCCTCCAGTAGATTTGTTAAACATGATTTCCCAAAGATGTGCAGAATAGGTGGATTGGCCATGCCCCCCCCCCCCCTCCCCCCCACCAGCGGTTCTCCAGCCCGCGATGGATTGAGTGGCTGCCCGTTTTCGTGGGTTCCTGCCGGCGTAAATTACAACAGGTATTTGCCGGCGGGACCTGGCGACACTCAGAGAGAAGGATAGGGGATGCGCAGAAGCATCACATCGAAGCATCGAAGCATGGCTTCGAGCAGACTGGTTAGTTAGATTGAGTTACGAAAGCAAGATTAGCAGGGGAGAGTCGAACTCAGGTAGGAGAATTGTTAACTGTTCAATAAATGTGTTAAGCCTATCTCCAAGTCTGAACCTTCCTTTGTCAGAGCATACATCAAGAAAGCAGCTCATGCTACATGTAATAATGCCGTTATACCAGTCACAATTTATTTTTCTTTAATTTAAAGTACCCAATTCATTTTTCCAATGAAGGGGCAATTTAACGTGGCCAATCCACCTACCCTCCACATCTTTGGGTTCTGGGGTTGAGACCCACACAAACACGGGGAGAATGTGCAAACTCCACGCGGCAGTTACCCAGAGCCGGGTTCCAACCTGGGTCCTCAGCGCCATGAGGCAGTCGTGCTAACCACTGCACCACTGTGCTATCCTGCCCCTCACAATTTCGAGCAATTTAAACTTTGACAGCATTCACAGGCTGTTCAGCTGTGTTAGGGCATCACAGGCCAAGCCCGATCTAGCCCTTACTCAACACCCCCCCCCCCCCCCCCCCCCCTCAAATAGATATTTCAACTTTAAACAGTTTTTAACTTCAGCAGCCTACCGAATGCCATTTGAAAGCTGGTGAATACATCTCAGCCAATCTCCTGTAGCATGAAATTGCAACTCTGATATTGATTCTGATAGTGCTGAGCTGAGGCAAAAACACATAAAAGCTATTTTACCAGGGGGAAAAAACCAATCTTCCGTACAATACATTAGTACTCACAAAAATCTGCTTTAGTTAGAGTTTACACAAAAGCTTAATACCTTACTTCCCAAATCTTTGGAAATGTTTGACAACGGTAAACGTGAGTCTTTCTAAAATAGCGTAGCAGTCTATTGACAGTATTGAAGCTAATCTGTGTTAGCCGTTGAAGTTTCTGTCTATTTTGGTTTCTGAGCTTTACTTTCCTCTGTACTGACTAACACAGCTGTGGGCAAGGTAAATCCGGTTGTTCCTTTCATTAGAAGCTACACCAAAGAGATATGCAGATCTCCTGAAGTTCTATTTGCCAGTCTGCTTTATATGTTTGTGGCTGTCTGCCAACTATAATATTTGCTCTCATTTATTCTGCTCTCATCTATTATAGTTCCTGGAAGCCCAGACATTACTGATGCTACCACCAGTACAACTTCAGAATAAATGTTGGCCAAGCCAGTCATCTCTGCTCACACAAGAATGTTCCAGCACAGCAAAAAAAAAAGGCAAACGGTTGCACCGTCAACTT
This sequence comes from Scyliorhinus canicula, assembly GCF_902713615.1. NCBI lineage: Eukaryota > Metazoa > Chordata > Chondrichthyes > Carcharhiniformes > Scyliorhinidae > Scyliorhinus > Scyliorhinus canicula. The sequence goes on from NC_052158.1 coordinate 115,146,977, forward strand.
GCAGTAAATATTTTACATACGTAGCATGGTTAATTATGTAAATAGTAAGAGCATTTTACTGTCAGCTCTTGTGAATTATAAAGAAATCGCCTCCCATTTCAGGCAGAGATGAGGAGAAAATTCTTCTCTCAGAAAGTCTTTGATATTCTCTTCCACAGAGAGCAGTTGAGGCTGAGTCAGTGAATACATTCTAGGCTGAGTTAGATAGATTTTTGATCAACCAGTGAGTTAAGGAGTTACAGGGGTCAGGCAGGAAAGTGGAGTTAAGGTCACAATCAGATCATCCATGATCTTATTGAATGATGGAAGAAGCGTGGTGGGCCAAATGGCCTACTCCTACCCCCATTATGACCTCGTGACCTCTTACATATATCTCCAGTGGTTCAGCTATGCACAGTGTGACTGCTGTTACTTGTCCCTCTTTTCTCTTCAGAGTTTTTGCAGCAACCTAACGTTTATATTGGTTTAGTATAAGCTGGCTTAGTTAGCTCTTTTTCCCAATCTCGCCAAATTCTCATTGAAAACAAATTCCCATATTCCCACTCAGTTACCAGCTCATTCTGATGGTAAAAGTAACAAATGGTAACAAATTGATTATCACCCAGAGTTGAGGAACCAATATAAAAATAGTTCCTTGACATCTAACAACTTACCATCTCAGACCTGTTTCAGTCCACCTGCGGCGATACTCTTCAAAACAAAACACTTGGAGTAATTCTTTTTACAAAGTTGTTTCTGTCAAACAAGCTGGTCAAAATAATTTGAAACATGACGTCATTCTATTTACTGTGAGAATGTCCCAAATTAGAGTTAACATTGGATTAATAGTTAGCTTCATTTGTAAGCAAAGGCTGATTTATGAACTTGGTTACTGTTTTAAATCATTTCTCCAGACAGCAGAGTAAAGTCTAGTTAGGAGAGATTCCCAGAAATGGGTGTTTCCTTGTCACTCTCCTCAATTCTTTTTTGCCTTTTCGATAAGAATTGTTCAGAAATTGCATGAGTGTTGACTTTGTTGAAGTTATCGCTGTAGGAAACGTGGGTGTGATTGTTTGGTTTTGTGTACATGTACACAAAAGGACAGGGATGGAAATTAGGTGCAGTCTTGCCACAACCAGAAGGTAAAAACAGAATTCTGAATAAAGCTCAAAAGTTAATGCTTTTGCAGATGGATTTTGTCAAGTTAAAATTCCTTAGCCCCTCTGTTACCATCAACACAGCCAACCTTCTCAATCATCTCCTCCTTTAGAACGTACTTACATGGCAATGCTCTCTCACCTTTCCTCTTCCAGCTGTCACAAGCTAGGAATTGACTTATCTCCTCTTACAGCCTTGCTTTTGGTGATAATGGGATGAAAATTGCAACAAGAAAAAAATAGAATTTCACCAGAAGCTCGCCCATTCGTCTTAATTTGTTCTAGGCAAGGCAGCACGGTGGCCTAGTGGTTAGCACAACCGCCTCACGGCGCTGAGGTCCCAGGTTCGATCCCGCCTCTGGGTCACTGTCCGTGTGGAGTTTGCACATTCTCCCTGTGTCTGCGTGGGTTTCACCCCCACAACCCAAAAATGTGCAGTGTAGGTGGATTGGCCACGCTAAATTGCCCCTTAATTGGAAAAAATAATTGGGTAATCTAAATTTATAAAAAAAAATTTAAAAATAAAAAATTTATTCTAGGCATGTCGGTATGCCTGGCAAAGCTGGCATCCCTAACTGCCTTTGAGAAGGTAGTGGTTGGCCTTCTTGAATGGTTTAAGTCTGTGCTGAAGGTGCTCCCACGATGCTGTTCATTTGGAAGTTCCAAGATCTTGACCGGGTAAGAGCGAAGGAATGGCAATCTCTGTCCAAGTGATGATGCTTTGTGACTGGGAAACGATAGTGTTCCCATGTACCTGTTGCCTTTGTCTTTCTGAGTGGTGCAAACCATAGGTTTGGGAGGTGCTGCCAAAGAAAGCCTATTAAAATTGCTCACACACATCACAGGCGCTCGTCCAACCCTGCATTAATTAAGACTAAAAAGACTGGGGCTCAAGGCCTGAAGCTACTGACCTCCAGGATCAAAGATTAACCTGTAATTTCAAAAGAAAAGATCCACTTGCTCTGTGTTCAGCTTTCTATCAGGCTGCCTCCACATCTCCTGACTAACAGCTTTATGGAGTTCCTCTACACCTGGACACACTTGGCCACTTAAACAGAAAATTAAGACATGAATTTCTGGAACCTCCCTTACCTACTACACCATTGCCTTATCTGTTGAAAACATTGGATTTACACAAGCAGGATATGCTGTTGGAAAATACTCTGGCAATCCGATGGCAATATGGATTGGGCATTGCCACTCATAAAAATAGGTTTTCCTCCTTTTTTACAACTTTTCCAGCCTGAATGATCATTTTGACAGGCTAAAGCTTTTTTTAAAAAATTTAGATTAGCCAATTATTTTTTCCAATTAAGGGGCAATTTAGCATGGCCAATCCACCTAACCCGCACATCTTTGGACTGTGGGAGGAAACCGGAGCACCCAGAGGAAACCCACGCACACAGGGGGAGGACGTGCAGACTCCACACAGACAGTGACCCAGCTGGGAATCGAACCTGGGACCCTGGAGCTGTGAAGCATTTATGCTAACCACCATGCTACCCTGCTGCCCCTTTAGCCTGGTGAGCTAAACCAGCCCCTAACCCAACCTCATCATGTGATGAGAGGTGAAGGTTCAGGTCGCGTTCTCTCTGAATTCCTGCCACCCACTAATTTTACCAGCCTGGAAATGGGGATCGGAAGACATTTTTAAAAATTTGTGCGTGGGATGTGGATGTCATTGGCTGGGCCAGCATTTATTGTCCATCAATTGACTTGAGAAGTTCATCATGTATTGTACACCAAGAGGAACAATGTTTGATTTTAATTACAATATTGTTGCTTCCTCGAAGTTATGAGGAAGTACGCGTAATTTTAATTGTAGCTCTGCCAAAGGCAGAGAAAACTGAATCCTCCCAGCTAGCAGAGACCTGGCTACAGGCAAGTGTTATTCAGTTTTGAAATTTATTAGGCACTGTCCGAGCAGATGTGCAAGGGAACAATTTAATGAAGACTTGATAATTCACTTAGCCTCGTTCCATCTTCTAATAGCAGTTTGATGACTGAGGTTGAAACTCTGTCAAGTGGGATATTAGACATTTAGTTTTAGAAAGTGCTTACAAGCTTACCATCATGACCACCATTCGTCCTTGATAACTTAATTCTCTGTTTTTAATGTCAGAAATCTTTCTTCCTCTTCTCTAATCACCCTGTGTTCCATTAATATATATATGCAGTAATTATTGCCACAGCTGAATATCATGGCACTGCAGAGGACAGTTGGCTGATTTTTTCCAAGCTTTAGCCTGTCAAGGGGCAGCACGGTGGCCTAGTGGTTAGCACAACCGCCTCATGGCGCTGAGGTCCCAGGTTCGATCCCGGCTCTGGGTCACTGTCCGTGTGGAGTTTGCACATTCTCCCCGTGTCTGCGTGGGTTTCGCCCCCACAACCCAAAAATGTGCAGAGTAGGTGGATTGGCCACGCTAAATTGCCCCTTAGTGTCCTAATAAAAAAAGTAAGGTTAAGGGGGGGGTTGTTGGGTTACGGGTATAGGGTGGATACGTGGGTTTGAGTAGGGTGATCATGGCTCGGCACAACATTGAGGGCCGAAGGGCCTGTTCTGTGCTGTACTGTTCTATGTTCTAAATCGCTGACTTTTAAAGCAGGCCAGCAGCACGGTTCGATTCCCGTACCAGCCTCCCCGGACAGGCGCCGGAATGTGGTGACTAGGGGCTTTTCACAGTAACTTCATTGAAGCCTACTCGTGACAATAAGCGATTTTCATTTCATTTTCATTTCACATGCATAGTTTTCACGGTGCAGATTATTTTTTGAATTTTTAAAATAAATTTAGAGTGCCCAATTAATTTTTTCTAATCAAGGGGCAATTTAGCGTGGCCAATCTACCTCACCTGCACATCTGTGGGTTGTGGGGGGGGCGAAAACCACGTAGACATGGGGAGAATGTGCTAACTCCACACGGACAGTGACCCAGAGCCGGGATCGAACCTGGGACCTCGACGCTGTGAGGCAGCAGAGCTAACCACTGCGCCACCGTGCTGCCCTACGGCGCAGATTATTAACAATTCACCTCTAGAGTCGGAAGAGTTGGGGAACGGTTAACTTGCCTGGATTTCTGTGGTGATGTTATTAAACTTTGTCCTACACGAATGTTCAATGAATCTGACAATGATTTCTGACACGCTTCACTCGTGAATGGCTTCTCTCCTGTGTGAATGCGTTGGTGTCCATGGAGGTGCCACTGTCTGCCAATGATTTCTTGCAAATGTCACACTTGAACAGGTTGTCTCCATTATGGATCTGTTGGTGTCTCACAAGTGTTGATAACCATGTGAAGTTGCACACCTCACATTTGAATTGTTTACCTTCCATCTGCAGTGCTGTCGACAGTTCAAAAGTATACACACCTTGTGAATCTGTGGAGTCCTCCACACATTGAAGCCCTGGGCTGAGGAGGCAATAATCAGTGTCCCAGCTATATTTCTGTCAGTGTTCAGTCCTTATGCTTAGCAAGGCTGTAAACTCAACAGTTGCTGCCACTCTGATATCTGTGATAGTGAAATGCAGATCTTACTTCCTGGAGTTTACAGCTTGTTTGCTTAATTTGGCTCCTATCTTTGTCACTCAAGAGGCTGGCTTCCTCCAGTTCTGTCATTGTCCCTTTCAGTAGAAGCAGATTATATATACACTTGCTATACCAGCTAGCCATTCCTACTCAGCTATCTTTCAGCTGCCACAGAACACAACAGCACTCTCAGAATTTCAGACTCGCCATTAGGACTGGTGCTTAACAAGGTTGGGAAATAAAAATTCAGCTTCAAATTGCTTTTACTAATGTTTTATAACTATTAATTTCATCCACTAGGAACCCTTGTGGTATTTCTTAGACAAGGACCTTAATAATTAAATTTCAGTCGGACAATCCTAAACTCCGTTGTGATGAACATCCTGGTGATGGCCAAAAATTCTAAGTGCAGACCTGAACACGGCATCTTTGCAGGAGTGAGTTTATGCATGCACCATTTGTAGAGGCAGCTGGCCATTTAAACCAGTTGTGTCCACTGAAGTGAGACTGTTGAAAAACAGGAATCTGGAATCCGGAGTGTGCAGATTAGAACAGTTGAGAGGAGGTTTAAACTTGGTGGGTGTGTTTGGACACCATGCCACCCTGAGTCAGCAATATTGATGACCGAAAGTGTGCCTTTACAAGATTTTATCTATGATGATGCAATTGATGATTTTGCGAAGAAGAAGTTGAGAAAGAAAACTGTCTAAATTGCCACGTCAAACGTGATGAAGCAAGGAAGCATATATTCTCTTGTTTATTGGCTGCAGCTGGTTACATTCTGATATTTCTAACCACAATCGCTCACAAGACAGGCCTTCAGAAAGTCTCTTCAGGACAAGGAACAGAATCCTGCAGGCAGAGCCACTGATATTGTACTTGTACTCACTGGACACTCCACTCATATGATTTTATGGCAATAACCTCTCGGATTTTATGAAAGGAAGTAAGGAACTTAGCTTTGAAACTGAATGATACTCTGAAATAAACTGAATGGCAGCATATGCATCTTGTTGTTAATAATATTAATTATTGTCACAGGTCGGCTTACATTAACAATGCAATGAAGTTACTGTGAAAAGTCCCCAGTCGCCACATTCCGGCTCCTGTTCGAGTACACTGAGGGAGAATTCAGAATGTCCAATGCATCTAACAAGCACGTCTTTCAGGACTTGTGGGAGGAACCGGACCACCCAGAGGAAGCCCACGAAGACATGGGGAGAACGTACAGACTCCATACAGACAGTGGCCCAAGCAGGAATCGAACCTGGGACCCTGGCGCTGCGAAGCAACAGTGCTAACCACTGTGCCATCGTGCCACTGCACTGAACTGTCTCATTCTGACCTGCACTGGCTTGTGCTGCAGTGATGTTATTGGCTGATTTAAAATAAATCGCGTTGCTCATCAGCAAGTCACATATAGGCTCGCCTCAAGACTCACACATCGTAATGTTGATCAACTTTACCGTCATTCAGGCAGCACAGTGGTGCATTGCAGCCTAATGGTGCCGAGGTCCCAGGTTCGATCCCGGCCCTGGGTCACTGTCCGTGTGGAGTTTGCACATTCTCCCCGTTTGCGTGGGTTTAGCCCACACAACCCAAAGATGTGCAAGGAAGGTGGATTGACCACACTAAATTGCCCTTTAATTAGAAAAAAATGTATTGAGTGCTCTGAATTTTAAAAAAAACTTTACTGTCTTTCTGACAAGGGGTACGTTTAGATTTCAATTCAGCAATTAATCATGCAGGTGTGTTTACCCAAGTTAAAAAACACTAAAACAGGTAAGCAGAGATCAATTTGAGTATTTTGGTGGCTTGCGTTCTGTGGGGCGAGAGTGGGAGGGGTCGTAATGTCATTGGGGGAGGAGAATAATATAA